>NC_050202.1:8389166-9045833 GCF_013141755.1 Anopheles stephensi
TGCGCTTCGAGAAGGCACTTCTGCGCTTCGAGAGTACCACACAGCCAAGCCAAACAAGACCCAGGAGGAGTTCTAATAGGTTGACGGCAAGTTGTGGCCGATTTGTTGTCGCCCATTACCGATAAGTCGCGTACGGTGTGTGACGTTTGCTTTAAATTTCAACTTTTCACCCAACAGCCTGCGACGGAGAAGGTGTTGTTTGGTTGTTCAATGGTGCTATCTCTCGGCGGATAACACCGGTTCGATAATGCGACGGTCTGTTTACTTTACAAGCGAGCAGCGATCATCTAGACAAGTTACCGTTTACTTTTAAATTAGTTCTCCGGTGTTGTAGTCTTAAAGATGTCTCCCCGAAAGGAACCCCCATTTATCTTCTGCTTTGTAAATCAATTTAAAACTTAACGGCTCCGACTGGTAACGTTACAATGCACGGTACACCAATAATCGTTTCATGCCCTGCAGCCGCCAGATAAACCCATTACGGACCGCAGTGTTCGTCTAGCCGTTTATGGTGCCTAAGGGCGATTAGTTTGTTTGCGCTGTTTTTATGCCCACTTACCACCCCCCGGAAACGCTGGAAGCTTTAAATGTCACAACTTCAATTAAGGGCGCCTACCAATCGCGGAAGATGATCGAGAAGAAAAAGCGCATAATCATAACCGTAAACATAAAACTGAGCCAGCCAGCGTTAAGGGTCCGCCGGACAGCGCCGAAACCGAACCATCATCAACCGCGAAGTTCCATCGGCCATCCCTAGGCCAGGTCTATGGGCACCGAAAAGGTTTTTGCGGCCACGCAACTAAGTTGCGCGTAGGCGGCGGGCACTCGGTTTCATGGTCGCCATGACAGGCCGGAGTCGTCGTCATAAGATTGGGAAGTAAATAAAACTACCAATAGAAAAAGAAAAACCTCCGGAGCATCATTACCCTTTTGCCCTTTTTGTCGCCCCATCGGGACAGTGTAGTGCGCTGGGGTCATAATTTTTTATTACCGATAATTAGTCACCATCCAAAAGCATGGGTGGCGCGCAGCGTTGGGTTTGCAACCGGGGCAAATGTTCAATCGTGTGGAATTGAGTGTGTCGCTTCCATACTTCAGCTATGGCTGTGGATGGTCGCGAGTACACGCGGTACATTGGAATCCGGCGAATCTGTTCGAGCGCTTAACATTCTTGTGGAGTGAAACGCGTAAGCGAAGGGCTTCCCGGTATGGTGGGAAGCTAACGAAGCGAGTTGGGGAGCGTGGTGCGTGCTACTGGATGGTCAGAGCTGTTGTTGCTTCTGCCGTAGTGATGATGATGATGGTTCGAACAACACCATCAACAAGCCCAGCAAGCCCTTTTGAAGTGTGCCGAAGGGTGCCATACGCTCTATTAGTATGCGGAAGCGAACGGCGATGTGACACACGCAGCAAACAAAAAAAAAAAAGAAACTGATGGCCCCATCAAACGCTGGCGAGCTTTGAATCCTATGCTAATTGCGGAGGAGGTTAGGAATATTAATAAATAAAAAGGGCCCCATTCGACGGGGATGTAGGTTAGTCGCGCTTACGTGTTGCGCATCTTGAGTTGCCTCAGTAATCTCCGATCGACTTTAGTACGCGGCGTACCGTTTTTGGCTAATGGCAGATTAGCTTCCGGGACAGCGTTGAACTGGTGACGTTTTTTTTTTCAAGTGGGTTGTTCACAGTCAGTTGACGATTGAGACTGTTCCTATAAGGGAGGTTTTATGATGTCATTTTAAAATGTGTAAAATATTTGAATTCGTATAAATGACGCTTAAATGTAAATTAGTTCTTCCTATGGAAATATTTAAAAAATCCTTAAGGTGATCCACAACATATTTATCTGATTACAACAGGGTGCATTGTTGATGGAAGCTCTGTTATTACCTTGCTATAATAAAACAACAATGTTAATGAATTTATTAAAAACATCTTAAGCGGTCAAGCACTAACGTACCATCGATTTGTTATAAATGGCCCCTTACAAACGATCTTTGTCTGAAGCAAAGACAGTCTCAGCCAACCCAATCCTCTTGCTGCTGGCAGTTGATTTACTTTCCCTTCCGTGCGCGAACATTAGTCCGTGGCGAAGGAACGTAAAAAACACTTTCCACTTCACATGCATTGCACATCTGTCAAATAAATGCGTCTACCGTGGTGGGTCCCCAAGCAAGCGGGCCCACAATCAAAAACGGGACCTCGTCTGTAATTTATACATTGCGGCTACAGCCACGAACGATAAACCTGAAAGCAATAATAAATCCTCCCGGTGAAACAAAACGGATAAAAGCCAGGAAGCGAAAGACACACACACACACCGGGCGGCGTCCTTCGACGGCGATTTGCCCGCGAAAAGGAAAGCGACGACCTTGTTTGAGCCGTTGTCGTTGTCGTCGTCGAGTGCGCCGGGAAAAATTATTCACCTCACGTAATATCACCGGCACGAAAACATTGACAACGGGGTGAAACAAGTACGCCCCATGCAAGCGGGCAAACATTTGAAGGAAGATTCGGCCAAAAGATACACTCGTTGGGAAGATTTGGGCAATAAAACAATGCGATGAACCCAGCCCAGGCGCGTCGTCGAAGTTGAAAAAGAAAGAACGATCGGAAACGAAATTGAAATTGGAAGTTGGCGCACATTTGGTGGACATTCCCGGTGGGAGTGTGTGTGTGTGCAGCGTACATTCGAGGCTTTAGTAGATTTCATTACCGAGCGGGGAACACTGGAGATTCTCTTTTATTTGCCAGCTTGTTAGCTAGACAAGCGAAACATGTTCTGCGTGTGAGACGAAAATAATTGAATCACGCACCTTTCTGGACTTTTTTTTTGTGATCCTCCTGAGAGGATGATGTTTTCCAAGATTTTTCTCGAAGGCGATGCTGGAAAGGATAATTTATACTAGAAAATACGGGAACTCTTCTGCCTGGAGTTCGTTGTTTGATGTTTTAATTTTGAGCCCCAAATAGAACTTCAGGAAACAAAAATTGAAAAAGTTTATATTACAGAATCCTTTTCCACGTCCCAATTTTCTCCTAATTGAAATTGAAAACCCCGTCCGTTCTGAATCGTTAAGCGACATCATTAAGCGAAGGACATACAGGGCGAATTGATCTGCCAACGAATCTACCATTTTTTTGGGCGTTGGCTTTGGGAAGCTCTACTACATGGCCATCGTTCCGGGGATGACTACCGAAACGAGTGACCGAAAAATATAAATGATAACACAATTAAAACGTTACCAAAGCTAACCCTTCCGGACCCTGGACAGCCCCCCCCCCGCTATCCATGATCCCAACCGGCAATCCCGTAATATACGTGACGCACGTGTGACACACCGCGTACCGGCCAGGATTAATTGAAGATTGCTCGAGGATTGTGCGGTGTGATTCGGTTAGGACATTGGCAAACATACACTCGGTGGGTTTCGCGTGCCAACACGGACCAGACACGTACCCAAACCCACCGAGAACAAGAATGAAAATGTCAGATTAAAGGACGAAGGGAGGGAAAAAACCCTCGGCCACACACGCAAACATCACAAACAAGAATAATGAAGGATCGTCGTCGTGCCCTGGGACAACACATTCACGCACCGGATGAGCAAAAAGTAGTGAAAATATTTCAACGGTTCTCGGCGTTGGACCCACGTTTGGTCGTACTGCTGGCAAACGGTCGAAATGACATCGCGGAACACCATTCGTTGTCGGGCTTCAATCTGTCATGCTTGAAGCCACGACGTCCACGACGGTGTGTCGGTACGCTTCAACGCATTTGGACACTTGCCTTGTCTCCAGCGAACTTGCACTCACCAACGAAAAGGCACTAGGCATCGGAAAAACACGAAGGGGCCCGGGCAAAGCCATGATCATTATGCAAATTTATGTAACCTGCAGCGCATCGTGTCGATACTGAAACGGTGGTCGAGGTCGAAATCGAAAATGAAACTGCATCGCATCGTATCCTATGCCCCCCAAGAGTGTGCAACCAGCCTAGCCGAGTCCGATTCGGGGCTACAAATTTAGGGATTTTCCTATGGCTTATCGGCGCAAACCCCATCGGTCGGTACTGCAGAATCGATGATGATGATGGTGATGGTGTGATTTCTCCCGCTGGGAAAACACATCCTTTTCCCGGGGGCGAGGAACCGGATCGGTTCTAAATATTCAAAAGCCAAAATCAAGCAAGCTAACTCGAGCCGTCGTGCGGTGGTGGTGGTCGTTGCTGTCGAAAGAAAATTGCACATGCTTCCGGTCGCGGCTTGTTGCATCCGGGGCTCCCGATCGATCTCCGACCCGTTTGCAGTGAAATAACGAAAATTGCAATGAAAATTGGCAACATTGGGCCGGGCACGAATGACGATTTGTCAACCGACTGTCTGCCCGGCGGCCGCCACTTCGCAAGCGGGAATTCGGCAAGTCTTTGCGGCGAGGGAAGTGAGCGTTCGAGAGTCGCAATTTCTGAGAATGTTCACCAATATGAGTGATGGTGGGGATATGAAATGGGTGGGAAGGTGTGGGTGGGGTGGGGTATTGAAGTGGGGACGTGGGATGTTTGTGCTTTTATTTGGCTGCTGTGTTGTACATGCATGCGGGATTGCATACTTGAGTACGGTTGATACTCTCCATTGGTAGATCGATGTCGTGCTTCATTCTACAGTGGTGGTCATACGAATAGAACCATCTACTTATGCACTTAAAGATTTGTTTTCGTTGTTCTTAACATGTTGAATCGGTTATTATGCTGGAAAAATTGTGTTTTGTGATCTATCAATTTTGATAAGTTACTAACGTTAGTGTATTACGGATTTTTTGGAATATTTTGGTAATTGGTTTTCCATGGTCTATTCTTAAATGATTTTTATTTTAAATAATATTGATTTAATATCCATCTCTAATTGTAAGAATTAGACATTCGATGACGATTGAAACAAATCGTTGAAATAACCTTTTGAATAAAAAAGACTAAAAATCTCTTCCGATTGAATATCGAGAGAAAGTATAATATTCCCATACCTTGCATAAATCGCAGAAAACTTAAAAAAATATCAACAGTTTTCTATACATAAATATAAATTTTTGCGTATTGGATTAGAAGAATATTTTTAATTTTATTTTTATAAAAAAGCTTTAAAATCCATGATAACGTTCTGAATTATGCTTTAGTCTTAAAGCTTTGTCCAGAGAGTCTTATATTATCGGCTAGCACTGTAGCTTCGTATGAAAATGTGGCAGTGGAACATGACATGATGTGTGTTGAAGTCGTTACTGAAATTTTTACACAACATTTTGACAGTTATCAGAATTTCTACGAAATCTCGTTTAAAATTTGTGGAAAAGCTATACTATACAGAGATGTGATATTTCTCCACACACATAACACACCCAGCAATGTTTTAAATGATAATTAAATCCAAACTCACACCCAAGCATTGTCCTTAATGAATGTGTGCCCTACTTCACATTAAAACAAAAACCAGCTCCCTCCTCTACACTAAGTCACGATCTATCCGGAAATGTTGAGCTATACTCTGTCTCTCCGTTTCTCCCCACGATCTTCGCTTTGCAACGCTAACTTCAAAGCTATGTCACCACCAGAGCGCTTTACCTACGGGTCAGATCTAACCTCTGACCCGTGCAATATCAAGAGGAAAGTAGAAAATTCATGGCCAGCATCAGCATCGCAACAACCAAGGAAGAAAAAAAATACCAGAGGCCCAGTTCCAACCGAAGGGTGGCCTCTTTTACGTGCTTACCAACCTTCCCACTTCGTGTCGCTTCTCTCGACTTCCTTATCAACTAACGGTCTGGCCTTTTCTGACCACTTCATTTGTCGTTCGCCTCCTCAGTTGGAGTTCACGAGGGTTTTTTTTCTTCCTTTGCACCAATGCCGCATTGTAGCCGCATTGCACATCGCCGTGCACTGTTTGTGTACCTTTCTTTCGTTTTCCGGTACTTTGGGGTGGGGAGATGTGGGAAAATAATTTGCATTCATCCAAAAAGGGTATGGAAGGGCCGACCGGACTGGCGGCGAGTAGAAAGCGGCGGCTCAAGCAATCCGGTAAATCCGGACGACTTTCATGATGAACAACAACAGCTACATATCTAGCTTCAACTTGAGCGTGCTGCCTGCTTCAAGTGAGATTGTGGTGTGATCGCTTGCCTGGAGAAGCGTGATCGTGGTGGAGAGCTTTCGTGTCATTTTCATGTCGTTTTCATTTCCCCGTCAGCTTGGCGCGGAACCATTTGAAGTGCGTGTGGGAATGGAGTGGACGGATTGGGGACGGAGCATTTCCAGGAAACCTTCTCCATCCACGGTCGGCTTAGGTTCGCTTATTCGCACTTACTCTCGGCGATGATGGTGGGTGCCGGGTGGTCACCGTTCGACCCTTGAAACATGAAAGCAGAATTTCTCAGGTAAGCAACAAATTAATTTTTGCGCACCTAACGCAAACAGCGTACAAAGAAACGTTCCGGCGCGGTGCGAGTTTCGGGTTGCATGAAGTGGCGACTCTCGCTCGGAGGTGTTGCTGTCCGAATGGGGTATCATTCTGCATACTGCAGTTCGTGCATCGAAAAAAAAACGTTGTTCAGCTTCAAGGGAGTATATGGCAGCAACCATTTAATGTGATACACATACAAAATAGTGGCCTGATTGCTGGGAATGTCTGGGCAACCTTTGAGCAGCCTCCGTTGGGAATTGTGAGCCAGGGTTCACGACGGTGCCCGGTTGAACCTTTGACGTCGGGGAATAATGTGTTGGTAGAGAAAGAGTGAGAATTACACTGCTCTATTACTGAGCGTTGGACCATGTAATGGAACTAGTAGGAAAAGTCCCCGGCCGCCTTTGTGTCCTCTGCATCCCACCCCGATTACAACTACGGCACATGAGCTTTTGCTACAACTGTAGATTATGAGATTGATGATGTAAAAAAAACACAAGGATGCGGATCCCGGTTTTTTGTGTGCCCTTCACCAGAATGCGAACAAGAGAACTTTAACGATTATGGGATGGAGTCAGTTTCTTAGGATAGGGTAGCTACGCTTAAACCCTTCCCCCTGTGCGGACATCTGGCTGGACGTGATGTATGCTGTGCGCACCGGAGTCATCCGGAGCGAGTACCCTTGTACCCTTTTAACCTCATTTTTCTTTCATTTTTTTTGCTCAGTGGACGACGTGCCCTTTAACTCTTTGAAACCTTCCATCTCAAGAAGAAGGAGGACCACCGACCAGGACCATCGATGCTCCCTGACGAGGTGAGTAACGAGCTGTGCAACCTGCCGTATCATTATAATCCAGACGGGGACTGTTCCTCCAAGGATGTGGAGCGTAGTTTGACCGACGGTGCGCAAAATTGGGGAGCTCCATTATCTTGAAGATGAGTCTCCTGTGCGGGAGTCCTCTTCTGTCTTCCAAAACAAAACATAGGGCCAACGGTTGGCTGCTCCAAGAACACCATCCAGTTGTGATTATAAAGTCTTCACGTTCGAGCTTCCTCTATCGCTCACCCTGTGTGACAGTTCTCAGCCCCGACTACGGTGTGTTTTCATCACGAAACACGCCACGGTTTAATGTATGTCAACGCGCCATCCAGTAGCTAATCCGTGGAGAGTAAAAGTGTCGTCGGTACGAATTTTTGGCATTTTCGTCTCACGTGCGTTCCAGCGTCTGTCAGCTGTCCGTCCGGCCGTTGTTTTCTGTCCGTCCGCCTGGTCCGCTTTCCCGGGAATGGATACTTCTCCGCCCATACTAGCCCATTCTAGCTTATGGTGGCTGCCGACAATACCAACACCTGACAGGCAAGTGTCAAATATGTCCATGCGCATCATCGTTGCCGTTTGTGTCGTGGCGCATTATAATGCAAACGGCACGACATGCCGACAAAATTTAGCCGAAATACTAGCGTGGAACTCCGGGATGGAACGCCATCAAGTATTCTTTCCACCACTACCTCGAGGCAGAAGGGTACCTGGTGCGTGTCTTGTTGGGTAACAAAAGAATAAAAGCTCTCCACCCAATTCCAACCTCCCCCCCTCCCCCCACCCCTTCGGGTCAGCAAAAATTCCAGCATTGTCATCTTTCGGAACAGCTACTCGGTACGCGGATCCGTTTCCATCATCAAGTATGCAAACACGCGACAGACACACGTTGACGCACAGAAAGGCAAACTCGGTCGGTGCGTGTAGCGACCGACCGTTCCGCTGACCGTTGCGCAAAGTGATTGCAAGAAATTCCTATGTTAATCGGTCCGTGTTGTGGCTTGCTGGTTGGGTTTTTTCACCAGCGCCAGTTGCGTTTGTGGAGCACTTGTGCACTTCCGTCAGTGAGTCACTGTGCCAACCAGTGCCAGAGTAACCCAGCGCCAATAGTGTGCAATGTTAATGTAATTGCTACGCAAATATTGGCTTGCGTTGTTTCGCTGCGACGGGATTTACATTTTTTTCAATTAAAATTTTATTCTAATGGCTATCTGTTGCCTCCACGCGCTTGGCATTGAGATCTTTGCATTGCAACGGCTTTTTGCTGCTTAAAGCAGTGGGAGCAATGGAGGGTAAGGAACTGCTTATTTAAAATTCTGAGAATTAGGATGGACAGTGTTTTTCAAGAAATGTGTTCGAGCTTAAAATGATATGAAAAATCTTTTCCAGCCAATCGGCATGGCGTTCTCAATAGAGTTTTTTCGATGCCTTGTATACTGGTAGTTCGTATTTAAATTCCCATTTCACATTACAATAAAACCGGAAAAATCTGAAGTTAACAAAATAGCTCCTTAAACTTTCCTTTCAACAACAAAAACTGCACCAAAACCACCCATCAGTAGAGCGCTAGCCTTCAACGCGCACACGTTTTGTTTATTTTTCCGATCAAAATTATTCCTCGTGAGCGAAGAAAACTCCATTTTCCACACCATAACCGATAAGCGCCAACAGACGATAAAGATGAGCTCGAGAAAAATTCCATCCCAAATTCTTGCCCGATTGGACAAACCCGCCAACAAAATGGAAAACGAAGTCGAAGTCCACCTTCAAGCGTGTGGGTGAGTTTTTGGGGCCGTACTTAATTTCCACGCCGTTTGCGTTCGCTCACGCTCGCGTGAAACAATATTTTCTTTCCATCTCCATGTGTGTGTGTGTGGTGGCAGTAAGAAAAGCATGAAAAAGCCAAAACGTCGTCGCAGCCCCGGTATGGGTGGAGCGCATTTTTCACGGGAAACGCATACGGAATTTCCCAAAGCGATTGGTGAGAAGAAAGAGCTGGAGTTACATGGTTCGGGGCGAGGCTCCGGTTCGCTTCCGAAACCCACAAAAGATGTTGTGTGATGATTTTTCAAACAGCACAAAAAAAAAATCCCCAACAAAAATTTGGTCGGAAAATTGTATCCTTCGTGTGTGTGGAGGATAACGATAAAATGAAGCCGGGGAAAAAAAGGAAGGCTCGTGCAGGTAAGGGGCCTGAGCCGAATGGGAAGCACCCGAAAAACGCAAGGACCCGTATCGAAACGTATCGAAGGTTATTGTCTTGTCATGAAGGACAGGGAAGGAAAGCGTTTCGACAAGCTCTAAACGAGGCTCGCCCTACACGTGTACGGTGGTGGCGTCTTTGTAGCACATTGAACACAGGCAGCACAAGAAGAAAAGTGTGCTTTTCATATTGTTCGAAAGCGATTGCCGGTATACACCATGTTTACGCATAATTCGTAAGTGCTTTTCAAAGCCATACTCGCACTCCAGACTGCACCGTCGCCGTCGTGCTCATGTTTGGAACGATATGTTATTATTTGCCCAGTTCTTTCCTTCCACGGAGATGTCTTTGCTGTCAAGAGGTCGATACACTTGAACCGAGAAGTTCGGTTCGGGCTTTCGCAGTGAACCTGCCCATTTTTTTTCGCATCGCTCTCTAGATTACTTTGGTTAAGTTTTTTGGGTTTGTTATTGCTGCTGACGGTAATGTTTTTCTTTGCTGTCTCTCTTATGTTTCGGGCAAACAATTTTCCTTTCACATTGCTGCAAAGTGCTTATAACGATGGCCCAAGCAGGACGACAGCCGTGTGTCTCGAGAGGTTCGGAACCGCAAAACTTTCCACTAGTCACGGTTTGAGCCAATTTATTAGTCAGCTTTATTTAGCCACAGACTACACAATACGAAATCAATCTGCTTCGAAGACCACCTTACTTAAGGAAGAAAAAATGTAATGCGCCGTAATACAGCATCATCATCCGGTGGAACCATTCTAAACGGTCCGGCTGGTTCGGCTGAAATCCATCAACCGTTGGCGTGGAAGCGCCATACTTTCTTCTGGCCAAATATTTTCGCTCATCTTCCACATGCTGGCGGGCTTCCTCACCCGGGGTTGAGGATCGCTTTTCGATTATGACCCTCTTTACAAAGTTCAAACATGACTCGTGCGTTTTGCATGCCCTGCTAGCCCCCACCCACACCCACACGGATACACGCTAGAAATTTCCAGCCTTCCACGGGCGGTTTTCCGGCGCAAAACTTTCACTTTCATAAGACACACACTTTATGTCATGCGATGGAGAAGGTGGGCGGGAGAGAAAATTTAAGAACAAATATTTTAGCACACTTTACGATGATGAGCTTAGGGGTTAAGATTATTAGGAAAAGGGAGAGAAGGGGGGATGTGGAGACGTGGGGGGGGGGGGGGCTCGTTTCGAGTGCAGATGAAGGTTTTTAGGGCTGATGAAATGTAAACTATTGAAAGGGGCCGTAAAGTGACATGCGTTAAGGGCGGGATGCTTCATCATGATGGGCTTTTTCTGACGGTAGCATCTAGAGCAGTCCTTAACATGTTATGGTCTGTGCGAGAGCTTTCGGGATGGATTTTTTCACAATTACTGAGCTAATAAGCCGGAGGAAGAAGCTAATAGTCGATGACGGTTCTGAACGACGCTGTAAATTGCTTTCTAATTTGATTTTTATTAGATCGTTAAGGATTAGATTGGATGTAAGAATCTTATTCAGGTTCAACATACTTCAAGTAAAGTCCTTGCCTAATGGAATCGAATCGTACATCGAATTCCAAACCTTGGATACACCAAGTTTAAATTCTTTGATCTAGGTTGACCCATATGCTTACAGAATCATAGTATAAGCTAACTAGGCAGATGCTTGAGGTCTCGAAGTTTCAAGGGACCCTGCTCATAGCGACAGAGGCACAGAGTTGAATAAGCAGGTTATGCAATTCTGATACCCTCGTTTATTGGGATGGCACGAATTCTGAACTCCATATGGGGTCTCGTATATTATCGCGGCTCTGCCTTAGACTCCGGCCCTGTCAGCAGTAGGTCCAACTAAATTGTTTAGACAAGGTAAGGTACAACTTTAACAACAACTAGACGCAACGAGTTCTATAAGTCGGTTAGAAGTTTCCAACACTTCCTGTAGCTCAATTCAACGAGCTCATATCCTATGAGACAATTTAGAAGTCTGGAATAGGTCCTTAGCAACTCTAATCCGTGTGCAGAATAAACCGTCGATGTTTGTGCCTGGATAACTCTCTTATATTAGTTCAAACAATCAATGTTATCCAGTTCCAACCCATAATGATCCTACTTATGTGATAAAAAAAAACCTTGAAAGAATCAAATCCATCCAACTCACGTGACTAGTCGTTTAGCAAACTTTTCATGTCGATTCAGTCACCTTCACAGCGAAGCAAAAGATATTTCATCACGATAGCACACCTACCTGTAACGAAAGCAGAACAGAGAGAAAAAGTATGAAAAATCGTTAGCCGGGAAAAACACCACATTCTCTTTGATACTGAGGAAGATTAAAACTTTCTTTTCGTCTGGCGCTGCACACAAAAGCCAGCCATGTTCTGTTCGTTGCTTTGCCACGCACACGCACTGGTTTCTTCTGGTGTGCGTGGTAAAGAAAAGCGCGTCTCGAAGCATCTCGGTGTGGGGAAAATTTCTAGCACAAATAATGAGATTTTCCGGTCGTTTCGAGGTGATATTCGTAGGTCGGCGAAAAGCGTGTTTCAAAACGGCTGTATAGATTCACACAACCTTTCCCTCCGTGTGTGTGTTTGTGTGTTGGGTGTGTCTATAGTCTGTTGTCCTGTGTGTTGTTGCCGAGCGTCGCGAAAATCTTACCGCATAAATCACCGCAGCAACGAGCAAATGGCTTTTCGCTCGGGAATACCATCTTCCCCGAACTGCATACAGTGTGTGTGTATGTCTGGAGGGCTGTAGATGAACAAAACACAGAACAAAACCTGGAGGACGAAGGTGCGCTCGGGTCGCAAATCATAAACATGTTTAATTATCCTCTTCTTTATGGCCAAAGTACGGAGCACCAAAAGCTCATTCGCTCGGAGTGAGACTTTGAAGTAGCAACAGCAGCAGCAGTAAGCATCCTATGTCCATGTCTCAAGCGTGCATTATGTCACCCCCGAAAGCCCTCTTCGCTGTTCTGGAGAAGGAAGTCAACTCGAATGCTTCTGCGAACCAGCATTGCGGCACAAAGGATTAGGTGATGCTACAGGGGGTACGTTGTTTCGCATCTTCTTCATAATGTGCTCCACAAACAAGGAGAGCAATTAATTGGCTTCCCGTACCGATCTGGGGGGCGCCTTCACCTGCCCAAAGCCCTATATTTTTGGTAGCCTCTCGAAACAAAATATGACGAAAAGCCTCGTTAGACGACGCAGACTAGGGGCCTGTTTTGGAAAGATAAAAATATCTCGAGCACAGTCGACAGTCGTTTGAATGTTTTGCGGCTCGACGGAAGCCTATTGCCTGGTAAACCGCACACGTCAATCCGAACCGGTGGATGATACTTACGAAAGGACATCCTCCAAAGTGTGCGACCGTACTTACGAAAGGACGCATCCTATTCCCGCCGGAAAAGGGGCGACGACTCTCTCTCTCTCTCGCTCGGTATAATCCAAACGAGTCTTGAGTTTCCGCCTGGCGGTCTGATGGAAAATGTTTGGCAGACTTTTAAGAACGACACCCGAAATGGATCAAGAGTTTGATCCGCCTTTTTTCCTTCTTGTTTGTAGCTTTGGAAGGTTGGAAGCAAGAACTCTGCTGGGGGAAGAAAAGCCGGCAACCATTTGCGGTACAAAATTGCAAAAAGGTTACCCCAGTTTCTCGTTGCTTGGTCACGATGTCGTCATGTGGTTCCTCCTCACCGGCGGGTGTTGTAGAAGCGACAAATGTAATAAAAATCTACCTCCTTCCCAGATGTGCGCTGTATTTGAGCTGTACTACGGGGAGGACATTGCAGTACTATGCTGGGTGTGTGGATGGCTGAGTGTGGGCACCGAAAGCCACATGGTTAAACATTCAATTTGAAATTATAGCCCAACCAAAGCAAATAAGCTTCACCGTCGGTCGGAAGCTGGAAGGACACGGCTAAATAAGGATATATGCTTCCGGGAGTTGCAGAGCCCGCTCTCTAGTGAAACTAGTAGCATCGAAAGGTATTTGAGATGTGTTTTAGTAAAGAATAAAACCGGTGCAACTCTGATTTATGAAGCTAAGCTTAAAATGAAAACTCGCTTCTTGCCCCAGACGCGTGCTGTAACGTTCCAGCTTGACACCCTAACCCCAAACGATGCTCTGTCACGCGGTAGCGCAAAACAAGCGCGTAAACACGTCCTGTTATCATGTTTCGATCGCGCTGAAGCGTCTGCGCGTACGTGTGTCGCGAAAACTTTCCTCATTATTTATTTTTTAAACAAAACGTTGTTCCTCATCCGTGACGCCATCACGGGAGAAACGACACACCAAACAAATATCTTGATCATGGTTGCAATTTTGAGCGATGATCATGACTTTCACCCTGCCACAAATCAGCTGCTTGCTTGACGTAATATCAGCAAGATTGCATTGTTTATCCCGTGTCAGTCAACATCAATAATCCACTCAGCCTCAGCTCGAGACTTGAAACGGTAGCACACAAACGAACTCAATTTGTAGTTCATTAATTTGTTTTCTTCCGTTAGTCACTCCCGCCCCCGGGAGGGCGATAGAGAGAGAGAGATTGGAAAGTTCGATCTATTTTTGGGATAATAAATACACACGCTATCGGAAGTTTATAGCCGCATGGATAGGGTAATGACGTGGGATGACTAGGTGATGAACGTCATGCTGTTTTCTTGATGTCTGAAATGGTGGATTAAGCGAAGTATCAAAACAAATGTTAACTACGTCAGCGATATTGATCTCGATCGGGGGATGGGAAAATAACTGGGAAAATCTGCTGCCAATAGAATGAGATGCAGAAAGTTTTGCATTTGATTTTCCATTCTGCCATCATCAATTTTATTTTGAAGCTATCATCCCTCAGGCACACAGGCCCGTCTCGTTACGCTATAATGAAGAACGGTTCGACAGATATTTTATTCATGAAGCTCGTGAGGATCATTTGGCGTGTTTAATGTAGCAGTTTTGTCTAATGGTGAAACCCGAACGGAGGATGAAAAGAGTCATCAAGAGAATCAGGCGGACGTTTCACTTATGACATCTACTACATCGGTGTTCGGCCACAGCTAAGGCTCGTAAAACACTACAAAAATAGACGCCACGACACGGTTGCTAATTGACGTTTGATGTACTTGGTTAATGATAATCAAAAATTTGTAATTAACTCGTCCCCGAAGGTGTCGTTTAAAACGGTTTACTGTTGAGCCATTACTTCGTTTTATCGCATCGTAAATGGTGCATGTGTGGATGATGAAATGGTAGTAACAGTAAAGGTATGCTGCTTCAACACGATCAGAGTAAGTTCAAATCTAGGTTGGGACATACTTTTCCATACTTGGGATCAATTATATGCGTGAAGGGTCAAGATCGACTCGGATTTCACCTTTATACAGTTTTTGAAGCATACCGGTTGTGTTTTTGATCGCTCATCGGCATGATGGAGCCATTTTGAACCATGCACGTACACTTGAATCTATTAAAAATCGATTTGTACTCATCGTTCTATCGTTATCAATCTTTACTTTAGCTGCTCATTTACCGTACTTTTGTGGTGCATATGGACCTCTCTTAATATAATTTTAATCGACCTTTAAACAAGCTGCTCGAGCTAACATTTCTATTTTTTTTTTCAATGACTTTTGAAGTGCACACAAATTGATGCACAAAAAAAAGTGAACCATTTCCCAGCTACACTTCCGGAAAAAAGGAAAACTCATTGACCATAAAAAAGCATGTTTTATTCCACCTTGCGTGGAATGCTTCGTCACACAGTGGATGCCGCATAAAACTATTAGTAGAACCGCGCACTGTGATACGCGGGAGTGCTCACTCCCCGGGAGCGATAAAGCGATAGAGCACGGAATCGAACATCAAATATTATGGTTATCGAAATCGAACCATAACATTATCGTTCCGGGCGTCGTACGGCCTACTCAATCGATCGGCATCATAATATAACGACGTCCTCACGGCCTGTCATCATCATCATCAGCATCGGCATCGGCGTTGTGGCAAGGCGAGAACAATAAAAAAACACACACGCACACACACAACACACAAAATGACATGAAAATAAATTTATATGTCACACACACACGCACACAAATCGAAACGACACATCGGACATCGGTTTCCTTGAGTGTCACTATCGTGGTAGAATAAGTTTCTCACCACTGCTGCCGCGACTCCGGACGGAAACCCCCATAACGAATAATAACGAGAGCGATAATGATGATGGTGGTGGTCCGGGGAGGGGGATGGCGCACATGAAAAAAGTCCATTAATGATGAGTATCGTGTTTCGATCGTACATCAAATCGGATTGGGCGAAGTTTTTAAAGTTATAGGATGATAGCAGGATAAAAGCTGGCATTGTTAAATTCAGTAGATTTCTCACCAAGTAAAGCTCGGTTTTATTAGAACAGCATTTTAAATTTAAATTATCCCCAATACTTCCCAACATAATGTCACGCTAGGCACAAACCAAAACCCCACCAAATGGACCACAACTATCGGCGGTAGTGGGCTCCCTCGGCATAAAACTGACATGATACTGACGAATGGGCCATATGCCTGTGGCGAACGTGTCTATTTGCTACCAGCGATCGTGTCGGATAGCCAAAATTGGGCTCGACTCAAACATAACCGAGACAAAAAAAAAAGAGCTGGCTGCCTGATAAAACGAACCAGCAAAAACACGAAACACAAAAAAAAGACAAAGGCCCAAAGAAACGACACCAAAAACAAACGAGCAACAGCGCGCTCCGGCATCTAGATAACTGTCTGCCCAGGTCTCGGCCACATCATGGCTGGCCCCCTGGCTGGCCATGAAAATGAAGAAAAATGAAGTTATCGATTTGATTTGATTCTCCCAGCCGGCCGCAAGGAGCAGAAGGAAGGGTGCTGGGAAATGGGGAGGCTATTTTGCCCCCACATCGCTACGAGTCTTGCGTGTGTACGGACGGGACTGGTACAGCCCGAGCTCAGCCTCACAGTGTGTGTGATTGGCCATTTTCGGATGCTGCGGGTCGAAGGCAAAATTTATAAGGTTATAGTCAAACACAAGATTCGTACAGATATTTGAAGATAGGAAAGCATAGAGACGGAGAGAGAGAGAGAGATAAGCCCACAGAGAGCGAGATCCGAAAATCTCGGCTGGCGTTAAGCCTAACGAGCTATCTTATCTGATCTGCGGGCGATCTACGGGCGGGCGAAGCAGAAGAACACATCCGCAGACAATCCCGGGCGTCAATGTCTAACGAAGCGAATCTAATCAGGGTGGCTCTTCTGGGTGGGCATGCCACGGCTCGCTGTATGGAGAGCATTATGAGAGACGCTGCACGTGTACAGCAAAAACGGGGGGGTCCATTGCTCCCGCGGCTTTCGTCAACAGCGTGTGTTCCGAAGTTCCGATTTATTTTTCCAAGCATCAACTCCGCAAACCGAAGAAATGAAGTCAATCAATCAATCACAATGAAGGTGTTCGCTCTCTCTCTCCATCGGTGTGTTTGCTGCGTTTTTTGCTTCAATGCCAATTGCCGCTACCGGCGTACGGCTAGGATTCGGCTCAGGACCCACAAGGACCTTCCGAAACACTTCACACCGACCGATGGGGTTCTGTTTACACGTACAGTCGCTACACAAACACTGCCAGTGATGCGTTGTAATTTTGGGAAGCGTCCCGAACAAAGCGTCCCCACATAATACGCGTGTCCCGGTGGCGGAGCGCGTGAAAGTAATGGCGTAAACCCGGTAAATCGCTATCCCGAGCATCATACCGGAACGCGCCACCGGAAGGGATTATCGACCTAACGTGCGCTGCCCTTTACGGGAGGGCCACCATTCTATTAAACCTTGGCTCGGGTTTTTATTTTATACTCGCCAAAGCTTGCTTACTTCTGTGCGAAATGGGGCGCACGTGCAAGGATGCAACCCGGAGACCCGAAGGTTGGTAGGCATCAGGATTGGCAGGGCTAACGCGTCGAGGAAAAACTCATATCCGGTGGCACTAGCAAACGAAAAACAAAAGAGAAAGAGCCGAAAGAAAGGGCGATACAAATGCTGCGAAGTAACGCCCTCGAGGTAACGCTTCGGGGGCCCCCCCTTTTGTTTTGTGCCGAGCCCGGGAGCCGCGTTAGCTGACGGTGCCCAAATCCAATGATGCGAATGGCTAATGGTTGCCTTTGAAGGTAAAATCCAATACAAATGTGGACTTTTTTTGTGCGTGTGTGTGAGCGTTTCGTACGGAGCCTGGAAGGTAAACGCCAGAGGCGAATGTTTATTTGAGTGAAAATGAGAAAATTATCATCAAATAAATTGCTTTCCTAGGGGTATTTTTATGAACATGGGCCCCCTAAACCTCCGTATTAGGGTGATGCATGAAGAAGTTCCGCCTATGACTTGATGATAGCACAAGATGATAGCACAGAAACGTTTGATGATATTACGGTGACCAGATGATATTGCAACAGTAGCATATTAAATCGTAGGCCAGGCAATGCGTCTTCAGGAGTGAGTTTGAGTTTCTGATTTGAGATGGAAAATAAATAGAAAATATAGCAAATACTAAGGGATAGCGGCACTGATTTGTACACAGAAGGAAAAAATAAAATCCCATTCAGACCGCCTTCCCAGTCGCAGGATTGATAATCCAGTTACGAGTAAAATTAAGTCACAGGAGACCAGCAATGACAGGCCGATACTTTCCGGCCTTGCCGTAGTTCCTTCGCACTATTAACGCCCGCCTCCGATAATCCAACACTGAATTTTGAAATAAAATGCTGAAGAATTCGCTGAGTTTCGGATCGATGTGTGTTGCAATATTTACCAAACGTCGTGTTCAGATTCCAAATTCGAAGAGAGATATAATTGTGTTTTCTGCCCTATTTATAAACTTTCTTATGAGTGTCCCCCACGCGAGCGACACTCACTCCTACTCACTGTATCCTTGAAATATTTCATGTATTAAAACTTGACGAAACTAGCTTTCGTCAAGTAGATTTGACGTCTAAACGTAAACAAACATCTAAGCGTAAACATACTCCCCCCCATGACAGAATGTCATAACAAAATAACTAACACGCGGTACTAACAGGACGGTTTCGCAACAGGTAAAACGCAAATTTTCGTAACAGGACGCGTGACTAATCCCTTTGCCGTTTTCAGCTTCACTACACGAGTAAGCTGATCCTCTCCAGGGTGTACATCAATGATGCGCGCCAGTGGCCAGCGGGTGATGGGGAGGGAATCGTCCACAAGGATGACCAGCCTGCCGGGAACGATTTCGCACCGAACCGCAACCTTATTGTCCTTCTGCATTTCCTGCAGATACTCAGTGGCCCAATGCTTCCAGAAACGTTGCACGAATAATTGCCAGGTAATCCCCATGTCAGAGCAGTTGGTTGCGATGATGTTTTGCCGTTGCTCACTCTGAAATAACTCAAAAAATTCTTTTAGCGCGTGTGACGAACCTTCAAGTTGTTTACGTTGTCGGAGTGTATATCCGACGGTAGCCCGCGCCGGGCTGTGAAGCGGTGTAAAGCGGCCAAGAACCCTGCAGTGGTGAGATCGCTGACCAGCTCCAGGTGAACCGCCTTGGTTGCAAAACAAAAGAACAAAAACAAATAACACTTGGCAGCGGCAGCTCTCTTGTACGTCGGCTTAAGACAAAATGGGCCGGCGTAATCCACTCCAGTAACAGAAAACGGCCGGCTCGGAGTGATGCGTTGATACGGAAGTTGGCCGGTTTGTTGTTGCACTAGGGCGGGATCCTGTCGTATGCAACGAAAACAATTACGGACTACTCCTTTCACTAATCTCCGTCCGTCGAGCGGCCAATATTCTTCTCGAATCTGGGAAAGTAATAGTCTTCCCCCGCCATGCATCAGCTTTTCATGAAAGTGGTATGCGATGAGACGAGCAAACAGATGGTTCTTGGGAAGCAGGATAGGGTGTTTGAACTGGTAGGGAAGCTGTGCAAGCTTCAATCGGCCACCCACTCGCATTATTCCTTCCTCATCGAGGAATGGTTTCAAGCGCCGTAGAGGTGAGCGCCGCCCTATAGTTTCTCCCTTTTTCAGCAACCGGATCTCCGATGAAAACTCGTCTTGTTGCGCCAGGATGCATAATGTGAGTTTAGCTGCTTCCAGGAATTTAGGTGTGATCGCGGATGAAGTAACTTGTGACGATTGTTGTGTGCGTGTCCGACGAATTTCAATATCAGCTTGGGCCGCCAGCAATGAATTCGATATTGGCCAATCAAAAGCAGGTAGCCCCAACCACTCGGGACCACAAGTCCATATCGACCTTTTCAGCATGTCCACTGCTGACATCCCACGAGATACCAGGCCGGCGAGATTTGTTGAGCCGGGAATGTGTTTCCACTGACGAGGACGTGAATAGTTCTGGATCTCAGCAACACGATTAGCCACAACGGTTTTCCAGGTGTTGGGTGGTGACAAAATCCAATTTAGCGTGGTAACGTGTACGTTACTCGTCTTCAAACTTAGCCGTTTAGCGAGTCGATCGCTAGTTAGATTCGGCTGCGATGCGCTGTCCAACAGCGCGCGCGCAGGATGAGCAATTCCGAAATCATCAATAATATTCACGAAAGCAGTTTGGAGTAATACCTGCTCGGGTGCTTGCTGTAGTGCTGCTGCAAATGTGCGTTGTATGTTATCGGTGGCTGTGTGATCGTTAGCGGTGTTGTGTGTGTGATGTGGCGGAGCTGTGTAACTAGGGCTATTCGGTGTGAAGTGCAGTTTTGTGTGGTGTGCCAAATTACAATACCGGCATTTGTAGTGCGCCGGACAATCACGAGCCGCATGATTCTCGCGTAAGCAATTTGTGCATAAACGCGCGGTCATCGCGAAACGATAGCGATCCTTAGGCTCCATTCCTTCAAATCGTGGGCATTTTAGCAATGAATGCGAGGAATTGCATAAAATGCAATTTGGCGTTTCATGTGACGTGGTACCAAAACTAGTTTGACGCGGAAAGGTTATTCGCCGCGATTGACTCAGTTCGTGACCCTGTGACGTATGATGCGCGATGGTGGGAAGCTTGATGCCCTTGAGTGAGTTCGATCCAGTGCTCGGGTGCGCGGTAGGAGCTAGCTTTGCCTGCAGTTGAGATTGGACACGAATCAATCTATCCTCGAAATTCTCTCGAAATGCAGCATTCTGCGTTGTTTCTTCCAGCGTGGAAGCGGAATCCTCTAATTCTTGTTGAACACTCTCTAGGTCCTTGCATAATGTTTCGAATTTTCTTAAGCGAACCTCCACTTGTACTTGATCCCGTGCGTGAACGAAACTATCCAAAAATTTCTCGTACCGAGTAAGGGACGCCAACAAAATTGTCCGACGGGACGCCAAAACAACGGGTGGTACGGGCATTGTTCAATCGTGTGTGTGTGTATGTGCGTGTGAGTGAGTGACCTGCAGTGTAATGCGTGATGCGGCAAAAACAGCTGTACGGTGCACGAAAATCCAAACGAAATGTGGTACGACACAGAAAACGGTGAACGATGGGTCGATCAAACTCGCGAAAGCACCAGAAATTCGAGCTATGTATCCTGGTCACGGCACCATGAAGAATTCGCTGAGTTTCGGATCGATGTGTGTTGCAATATTTACCAAACGTCGTGTTCAGATTCCAAATTCGAAGAGAGATATAATTGTGTTTTCTGCCCTATTTATAAACTTTCTTATGAGTGTCCCCCACGCGAGCGACACTCACTCCTACTCACTGTATCCTTGAAATATTTCATGTATTAAAACTTGACGAAACTAGCTTTCGTCAAGTAGATTTGACGTCTAAACGTAAACAAACATCTAAGCGTAAACAAATGCTTTAATTGTGATGTAATCTGATCATATGGCGAAATTGAGTTTATGAGTTTTTACTGAAATTGAGTCATGACTTTAAAAATTGTTTTTAGTGAGTTTTACAGTATTTCCATACGTTTTGCCATGTTCAGCAATCATAACAATCGGATATTTATTGTACGCAAAAAAATTATGAAATATCAAAGAGAGACAGGAAATTGTATATTTTTTTGTATTGATACTATCTCAAATTTTAAGATGGGAATTTTAATAATATGTGCAACGATTGCGATATCATCTGATACATGTTTGCGATTTCAGTAAATCTTATTCATATTTTCCAGATCTACTGTACTTGTGATACCAAAGCATAAATTTATGCTGATCATGTATGATCATTTGAAAACCCCTGCAAAAGCGATATCGAACGCCCGCATTACGATCTTCTACCCCAAAACGCAAATAAATCATCAAAGACAGGAAAAAGTTCTTAACTCGCGGCCGGAAATCAAAAGTATTGTTTGAATTAAATCGCCAAAAGCAAAACCAGCAAAAACCGGCGAAACTTTGAATTCGAATTCAAATTAAACAAAAACACATAACTCACCCTTTAAATGAGCTCAGCGCAAGCATTTGAATGCTTGCCCCGGCTACAATCTTCAAAAACCCACCCCGAAGGCCAAGATACCGTCAAAGAGAAGGCGTTTAATTTACTTTTCCCACTTCCCTGGTTTTTGTTCGGTAATCTTCAACCTCCGGGTGCATAAAATATAATCCACTCAATACGGATCACACCGCGGGTAGCTCGTCAGCAAATACAGTATGCGTGCGGTGATTGTTGGTTCCGTTGCTCAGCACGGTACGGGGCGTTCGTTCTTTCGACGACCTTAAGCTGACCCAATTTTGTGGAATTCGCTCGCAGCAAAAGATTTCGCTCGCTTTTATTATCCGTTTTAATTTACCACACATGAGATTGTTTTATTTTGTATTCTGGGGCGAGAGGTTTTGTTGACTTTGGTGGACTGTTATTTGCTTCGGTCTGCGGGAAAAGAAACGAAATAACGCAAAACAATCATCGGCTGTCGGTTGATAATTCCTTCAGTTTATCCGTCGCCGCAAAGACAGCTTGCATTTTTGTTTTGTTGTTTCGTTCGTTTTACAATCCAATCCACCACGAAAGGGCCGTTAAGCAATAATCGATTTAATGAGATGCCCTCGTTAATGCCACTCGCCGATCGTCCGAAAGATTAAACGCTCCCCAGTGAAGCCAAAAGTGAAAGGCGTGGCGTCCGCCGTCGTAAGTGGTCGCTTTAGCGTGCTATTTTACGGTTGCAGTTTCCTGCAGGTCGGTCTTCTCCCTGGTCTTGTCAGTGCGCGACGCCATCAACCTTGACCTTAACCATCCTTGACAACACCACACAGACACCGGGCAATCACTGACTTTTTTTTCGCTTCTCGATCTCTCTCTCTCTCTCCGTGTGTCATTTTCATCCAAACTTGTCGGCGATCGCGATGCGCATGACATGTGGTTTGCACCCAACTGTTGGCGTCTGCGGATCGGTTTGTCGGATTTTTGACGATTTCGTATTTTTTAAACCACAGTTGTGTCATTCGGTGTGTGAATTTCGTCGCTAGTCTCTGACTCACCGACCGTCAGCTGATGTTGCTGCATTGAACCCCGCTTAGAGCTGTCGGTGTGCACTTGCGTAAGGCCATGGCCACGATGACGCATGTCAAATGGGAACCTTTACTGCATGCTCCACTAGACACGAACAAACACCCTGCTGTTCGGGCTGTACCTCCCATGGACGGTGCCGCAAAGGAGAAAAAAGGCATGTGATTTTGCTAGGAAGTCCCCGAGAAGGTCGCATCGGTGCATTAGCGGATTTTGCGCCCGTTCAACTCCATAATGCACAGCTACACCATGTGAAGCTACTAATTTGCTGATAATTTTTAACATCTCACTTTTTTTTTTTTTTTTTTGGACGGCTATTCTCCCTCATCAAAGTCTGAACAGCCTCCTGACAGGCAGCTGCTCACACGGGCGATGACATCAATGATCGTAATGGTGTCAGTAGAGTTACACAGATCCACAAACAACGGCACTGAGAAAATGGGGAAGGGGGAAGCGAAAAATAAACTGCCGGCATGCATGCCTGACACAGTGATGTTCTTTTCGTTCGTTCCTTCCCAAATACGACCAAACAGTTTCGCACAAAACGACCGACAACAGAAAACATCGGTCAGTCAACACATGCGGGCCGGGCAGATCAATGCTCTTTCGCGGTGCAGCAGCGCTGCATCGCAACCTACGACGCCATTTGTACGCCCCGTCCGCACAGTGAGACATTTATATAATCCACTTTAACTGAACCCGCGAAAACTGTTCGCAGCGTCGGTTACAGTGAGGGACAACATTTTAGCAACGCATGCTATGGTTTTCATTGTTGAGGCATTGCAATTCAGTCGACTTTGATCGCTGGTTGTTGAAGGTGTGGATTAACTTTACTAAATTTTAATAATTATTTTTTTGTGGCATTTTGAAACCTGTTTATTTAACTTTTTATAGTAATTTTAGATTTTAAATATTTTTAAAATATATTTTTTTAATTGAGTTGTTTTGATTTTAAAAATGATATAAGAGAGCAAATTTATTTAAAATTTTGTAACTATTTAATTTAGGCTATTTTAATTTGTTCTATAAGTAGTACTTTCAATGAGATTTTTGAGGATTTATTTTTTTTTTTGATTCCTTTGAAGCGCCAGAATCCTATCCACACCACTGTACGATTGTTGTCTGTTGCCGCGGTCGCTAAACGATATCGCATTATTGTGCGCCTGGCGCTTTGTTTGTTTTTTTTATTTCTCCATCTGAATTCCATCCATCCATTCCGCAAACAAACACAATCCGGAAGGTTAACGACCTTACCTGATTGAGGATGTGCATTTGTTTGGATTATCTAGCCGAAACAGTGACGGAAAAACCCCCCCATTTTCCAAAGTCGCTCTGCAGATGCACTCGTTGGCCAGCGCTACATTTCATGAGTCCCGGATCAAATCAACCAGCGCTCAGAGTGACCTTTACTTTGCTGCGAACACTGAGGGGGATGCATGCCGATGGTATCTCCGGTACAACCAAAGTGAATTAATTGCATCGTAAACGCAAACGTTTGATTCGTTGTTGATTTTATTGGTTTTTGCAAACTAGGTATCAACACGCGGAGGCTATTTAAAAGACGTGGGAAAAGGTCATGTCGTTGATCAGTTTTTTGGGAGGAATTGAATGTCAGTCATTACATTAACACATTCCAACACCCTCCAAAATTTAGTCGAGGTTGATGAGGCGTCCACGGCAACCGCCACCACACATCTGGCGCACCAAACACACTTGTGCATGTGCCAGTAGCAAAAACGCAAACAGAAAATGAAGTACCAGTAGGGAACTCGGCGCATATCCGTTAGCCATCTCATTTACTGAGAAATCTTGATGATTCACTTTTGACAGGTCTTTCTGTTCCCTGTTCATTTCGTCAGCTTTTTTTCGCATGCTTCAAGATCTCTTCCTGTAGAAGTATTTACACCGACAAGCACCAACAACCAACAACCGACGAGAAGCTATCTGCCCATACATCCCAATGTTCCATCTCCAGAAACAGCTCCCCGAAAAAAGCCGGATGTTGTTTGCTTTCGATTGCTGCGCAATTTATTTGTCTTGCTGCAGTCGACACCCCCGACCCTTACCACCTCCCTCTATCTTGCTCCCCTCACCTGAGTTCTATCGTTGCAAAATTTTATCTTAAATTGCAACACCAAAAAAAAATCACAAAATCTCCCCCCCCCCACACTCCCACCAAAGTCACCAATTTTGAAGGACAAAGAAAATGCTCCGACACAGACTTCGTCGCTCCGGCATAAAGTAAACATGTTTCGGAAATGGAAAAGTACCGGCGCGTGTACCGCGCACCTTCCGCAACCGTTCTTCTGCCATCTCCTCCCAGAAACACCCAAATGAGCTGTCGAAAAGTGCAACGAAACCAACTCGGCTCGGTGCACGGCTCCGGTCGGCTAGCCGATCAGATTCGATAACGTCAACGGTTTCTCGCGCAACTGATGCGAGGAATTTGTTTTTCTTTGCAACGGGGTGCTGTAGTTTTGTTTCGCTTTTTGCGTTTCGTTTGCGAGCTTCTTACTTCCTTCCTTCCCACCAATCTTCTTGCACTCGCGCACCCAGGTTCACCTTGAACCTGGAGGACAAAAGTGCACTCGAGTGGCGCATGGGAGGCGCAAAGTGAGGTACTGCTCAAAATTTGCTGCCATGTGGGAGGAATCAACGCACCGCCGGGCGACTACACGAGTCCACGAGTTGATTCGTTTTGTTTACAGTAAAGGTTTTTGCCACCGACCACGACGACGACGGCCAGAACGTTTCGACGAGTGAAGGAATGTACCGAAGATGCGTAGTCTCTCGCCTCTGGGTTTTGTTGAGGCATGAATGAAAAGCTGCTGAGCGATGGAATAATTTAGTAATGAAATTTTTATGATCAGCTGACTTTAAGCCAGCGCGGTGGATGGTGAATTCAAATAAACAGTACGGAAAGGGGAGCTCGAGCACCACGGGGGGATTGCATATTTGCAGCAATGTCAGAGATTTTGCGTCGAGAAAATGGGGAGGAAAAATAAACAATTGAGTGGAAAAATTCACTTGCACGTTTATTAAGCGGAGGCAAATTTTAAACAGCTCATTTTGCGTTCCTCTGTAAACATGGGGTGATAAAATAGCAATGCAGCAATTTGCACAGTGGTGGTCAAAGGAGTAAGGGTAGTGTGTATAGATAATATAGATTTATGAGCTATTTGATTTTACTTTTTTATATAAATAATTTTAGGGGTTAATTATTGATTTATCAAGAGGAAATAGATTTTAAAAATCTTCTTCTTCTACCTTGGCCGAGAAGTCTCGGCCTGCCATTTCTAGCTTTCTATGACTTAGTTTTACCCTTAGCAAAGAAGTCAGCCCTGCGTACGGGGAGTTTTCATCTAGTTGAGAAACTAAGTGGTCTCACAAGCATATTGGTGCCTCTACAGAGAAGCTTACTCCAAATTTAAATGCTTTAATCATAACACGATACCAACCAAGGAAAGATAAGTTGGCTGTTGTGACCACAGCTCATTTGACAACTCAACTCATTCGTCTCTATCAATTGTAAGTAAAAATGCGACAGAATAAAGAAGGATGAAGGATAAAATAATAAAACATAAAAAATGTCTCTTAAACGATTTAAAAGCTAAGCCTAAGCTAAACGAATTGAATTTTAAAAAATATTTCGGATAATGAAAACAATTAATCGAACTGTGAGAAGTATTAATCGTGTTAAAATAAAGTTACAAATGACCTTACTCTAATGGCCCCCACTATATAATGCCCGTTGGCGATCTGTCAGCTGTAAACATTCCATCTCTATGATATTGAAATTAATAACTGCATAATAAACGATCCGCGATAGCAAAAAAAAACATTCTGGTCAGTACAAGGCAATCAAGTAAATGAAGGGTTTTCCATTGATTCATGATTAAATATTTGTATAAATTTAAATCCAAACATTTGAACTAGTAGCTCGAAACGAACACTGACGCACGTTGCTCAAACGCTAGTCACATTTTCATATAATTAAAACAAGAGCAACCCAAACAAAAAACGCAACCAGCAAAAAAAAACTGATCCCCATCACCGTTGTCACCTCCGCGGGTGCTCAGCAACCTGCGCCTTCGGTAGGATGCATTTTTCATTAGAGCAAATTCCAGCTGGTGCGAAGATTTGCATTTTACCTTCGGCTACCGTTTTGGCAGGCTTTTAAGCTGACTGTGTTCTTGCTGTTTCTCTGCTCACTTCATTTCACTTTCGTAATGCACAGCATCTCACAAAAAAAAGAAACAGACAAACGCGAAAAGGCGCGAGACCAAACAAAAGGGAGGCCGGACAACGGTTAGTGCCTTTTCACACATCTGCGAATGCGTCTCGCTATGCCCATTTACACTGTTCGAGGGTTGCAGATCTCGCCGTGCCTGCACCGGAATTTGTTTATTCTTATTCCACCGCTTTAAACCTCGCCTGGCCGTTCGTTCGGCCGGGTTCGACCGGCAAGAAAAGTGCACCAGTAATTAGCATCTATTTGCGACGTGTTGTGCGCTTTTCGGCATGCGGAATTTATCAACTATTTTGCTCCGTACAGCAAGCCGAGCCCTTCCCCTCACCCGTTGATGCTGTTTATTAGCTGCGTAATTTCTTGAAACAATGTAGAGTGGAGTGCTGGCGAGATTAAATTAATCTTCTCCAGTAGCATAATTTTTAATGGATTTATTGGGCTACTGAACTGTTCGACGGTGCGATCCATTAATTAATCAGTGGTTACGCAAGACGCCCGGGATTGGAAGCTCATCCCGGCTTATCATCCACCCAATTACTTACACTTGTTTGGCCTTTTATTGTGAACTTTTCATGTGTGTGTGTGCTCGGATCACTTCACCTTCCTATCAAGTATTTGCTTTGCTGAAGCTTCTTCTCCACTCCCGTGCACAACATGCACTTTAAATCAATCACGGTGAGCCCCTGTTGGAGGAAATTATGCCAGTGCGCCGTATTCCCAAGCATCATTATCGCACACCACCTCGTTTCGGGCAGCTCCTCAGAACGGGGTGGCTGACCTTTGGACAGTGTTATGATTTTCTTAGAGCGAATGATTAATCAAACTCTTTACCACCGGTAGTCGGTGAGGTTTTTTTTGCTCTGAAAATAAGCTTGATAACATGGGCCCGATCTTTGCCCTTCCCATGTTTGCAAACTGATTGTCTCGTGAGTTGCTAATTATTCAATCGTAATTACGCTTAATGTTTCAGAGTGTGTAAAACGGGAGCCTCGATTAAGAGGAGATAAAGAAAAAGTAAATACAGAAACTTTTCTTCCTTTAATTTTGCTAATCCCTTCCGAATGATAACGAGTTGTTGATCCCTTGTTGATCCAAGTGAAAAATTGGCTCTGAGTTGCAGAAAAAGAGGAAGTTGATCGATGCGTAAAAAATGTGTTGCGTTTACGCATAAGCGATTTTGATAACGCACGGTACAGGGATCGAACCAAAGCAAACAGAGCACCATACTGATAAGCGACACCATTTTTTTTGTTTTCACCCGCGAATAAGAATAAGGAATTGAGCAACCAACGACGTGCGACGTGCGTGCGTGCCTGCTAAATCCTCCAGCAAAAAAAAAAAAACGGTGACAGGCGGATGTACCACCACCGGAGCTAAATGTTTGTTTTTGTGCGAAAACCTATGCGTCGATTTATCATTTCATTCAATCAAGTAGTACACACTCACAAAAAAAGGGCTGACAAAAGGGGGAGCAAAACCAACGAAGAAAAGAAAAAAAACGCACAGACAGAGCGGAAATGTTTGTCAAACAGTGCTCCAAAATAAATCGCGACAGAGTAACGGGCCCGGAGAAAAGTACAAAAAACAACAACAAACGTTGGTGCTCCGTTGGCGTAGGGGAGACATTCGATTCGAGGCGCTTCCACGAAGCCTTCTCCACGCCTGGTGGGGGGGCCGGATGCTCGAGGGAAGTCACGGGAAGGGCGTGAGTGTGAATATTATGCGACACAGTGCGAGTGGTCTAGTTAGATAAGATAAGTCGAGCTGGGAGCAGCGGCACCGAGAGCGTTCAATAGGGAAAGGTTTGGTGGAACTGATACCGCAGCCGATATTGTGAATGCGGAAATTCAACTTCAAGAATTTATGTTCCTAACAGAATTTATTTCAAGTATTGAGAAACATTTTCACAGAGATGAATTTTGAAGTTCTTATTACACATCCTCTCCTAGTCCTCATGAAAAAATGCCTCCTCAATTAATATGATTTTAACTGCTTGTTTGTTGTGCTAATAACACCCGCCACCAGCTCACTGGACTCGATGATGGCTATCCACATAATTAGATACCCATCAACGACCAGCCCCCAACAAAAAACCCTCAATTCCCAAAAAGGCTCCCAGACAGCAACGTGTGCCCACGGTTGAAATCAATCATTGCGGTTTGACTCATACCCATGTGTCGTGCTCTACCGCAAACAGAACCCTCGGGGGTCCCTCCATCGAAACGCTCCAATCTAAACTGCATCAACTCCCCAAAAAACGAGTGGAGTGGGGAGAGAACATTTTTGGCACAACTTGAAACCCATCCGCAAGCTGCATAATTGATTCCTTGCGGTTCTGCGGTGGTCCATTTAATGGCAGGCAAGAGTAGTGCAGATGCCTTCATCAACCGATTCCGAGAACACCAGGTAATTAATCTTAAGACACCCTGCCGTCTGTCCGCGGCAGGGAAGCGACATTGGGAAGCGGTCGAGGACCTGCAACGGTAACGCTATCAATACCGAATCTTCGTATGGGGATGGATTGCTGCCACGGTAGCACTGGCAGTTGGTGGCTAATTAATACGATACACCACCATGTTCGGGGCGGGTGGATCCGTTGTTCCGGTGGTTGCTCTCTTATATGAGATCTGACACCGACAGTGTTGTCCCGTGTCAAACAAGGGTGTGAGAGGGGGAAAGGGAGAAGGAATACGCGTGGTACGGTACCGGGAGCATCAACCCGTCAGGTTTAATCTTTTCAGAAGCGACGATCGGTTAGTGTGCGGTGAGGTGTGAAATATCTACTTTGCATTCTTTTCCGACCCAGGGCGTTCGATTTGGATACTTAAACGGTGAAAATTTAAGGAAAAAAAGAGTGGCCTTTAAGGCTGTAGAAATTTTACCAAAAGTTAACCCAAAAACCAAACTGTGCACATTGTAAAACTGGACTCTAGTGATGATTCTTCAACCAACTTTCTTTAGAGCTATGTACCATGGACAATTAATCAAGGAATTATGTGGAAAGATTTCTTCGTATTTCAAACTCTAGAACTCCAGGGAATTTCGACACCCGTCGACGGTTTTATAACATTTTCTCCAGCTGGAGAAAGGCAAGAACGTCGGATAGAGCTCAGACTCGGAATACGCAACGGTGACAAGCGTTGAAGGTTAAATTCTGAGAACGAATCCCAGAAAACACAGCAACCAGAACCCAAGGATCCTGACCTTAAATGATTAGGAAATAACTTAACATGAAGGTCGTCGATGTTGCACATAAAGTGCAGTTAAAAGTACTGGTCCACGCTTCCCGTTGGCTGTCAACGGCTGCCAGGTGTCCTGGAGGAAAATATAGTTCTCTCAAAAGTCCAGCTTGCTGAAGAGAATCTTTGTATGTCCTGAGTCTAAGTACAGTCTATCGAAAGACCTCAAAGTCGGTCGACCTTGGCGGACCTTCGCATACAGCTCATATAGCAGACCCTCTCAAGCAGCTGATGACTAAGATCCTCATCAGAACTGCAAACAACGGCGATCAAGAAAAATCTTGCACAATTTTTTGATTCAAACTTTTACACCACACGCCACATGTCGTCCCTGCATGCCACAGTGTGCTACGTATTGTAACATGAATATCATAATTAGTCATCTCGCTGAATCGGAATGTGCGCTGCTACCCTGCCGGCCCAGTCAGCAACAGCGTCAGCAGGAAACCGGTAGCAAAAACAAACAATCAAACGCATTAGATGAAAGCAGCGCCATCAACAAGCCTTGCGCCTCGCCGTCCTCGAATCAATAGCCGCGCTGCACAAAACGCGGGCGCGAACGATTCAAAAAATGAGGTCACAATATCGACAATCTACCCGTGTAGGAGGTGAGGTTCATAATAAAATAAGAAGCTAAGAGAAGAGAGAAAAAAAAACGGTGTACAGCGTGTGCCCTGAAACAGTAGCGCGCGCGCGTTCGCCCGACTGCACTGGACATTCGCGCGTTATGATATTTTTGTGATTAATTGCTATATTTATCCGCAGTGACTGATCCGATTAGCCAGCAATCGGTTGTGCCGGTTGGTCGACATTGACCGACCGCACACGTGATGCGGTCGATGATGACATCAAGCGGTGTCCTTCACCGAATGTGGACTCGTTAGAAAATTGGAGGGTTGCACCGTTGCATCACGGTGCATTATACGTTTCGATTTGCAGGCCGGAAGCGCAACAGACCACCGAGTGGCTAAGGAGTTTACCCAATCGATAAAAACAAAAACCATTCGAGACCCCTCCATCGGATAGTTTGTGCGGATCTCGGGCGTGCGTCAACAGCGCGTCAACAAAAGCCACTTCACATTTCCCGGACATTAAACAGACATCAAGACGGCTCTGACGTGTTGCACTGTGTGTCTTGTGTGCACTCTGTGCCCCGTCTACCCCGTTCCCACCGGCGCAAGAATTTCATTTATCATTTATTGTCGTTCAATGCAAAACCAATCCAATGTACAATGTAACGTCACCGGCGAAAGAACTTCCCTCGGCTGGAAATGGGTTTGAGAAGATGAGGTATACAGCACTGGAATGTGCACTTGGTCAGAGACACCAACGCGCACACCCGCCGTATCTCTTATCTTGGCGTCGTGTTCGAGGGCGGCCGGGACAAACGAGCGCATTCTTTCGCCGAGAGCTGAAGGGCAATCGAGGTGATTGAATTGTACGTTTGGTACTGGCAGCTGGCAGCAAGTGCAATTGCATTCCACTGCAAAACTGGTGGGGTTGGATTCTGCTCGTGTGAAGTGTGTGTGTGTGTGTGTGATGCTGAGCTACGTGCGTGTGTTGTTTTTGTTATGAGAATTGATTACCAATTGCCCTGTGCCGCGCGCGTGTATCCGGAAGGGAGTGATCTAGTTTTATTGAACGGCAGCTGCACCGGACCGATGCTCCGATATGGCACCAGCAAAGAGTGACAAGAGTGCTCTCGCACATTCAATTGACGAGCGGAAAACTAGTGCAGTAGAGCATAGGGGGGGGGGGGGGGAAAGAACAAAAACGCTCTTAGTGGAAATTTTGCCACTTTACACACTTTTTCACCGTTTTTTGTGACACTGTCCCATGTCCGAGTGATCTCCGCAGTAATGAACACAGAGCGAGTGGCAATAGATGTTCATATCCGGACAAAGGAAATCGAGAGCTTGCAGAGGACGTGCAAAAAATGGAGAACGAACGTCTAATGTCCACCGTTGCACAATGGGCCACAGGTGTACATAGGGTATTTTTTCATAGGGTATTAATAATAACTTAACCCAAAAAAATGAATTAAGCCATTTGTAATAAGCTTTTAAATATGTGTTTGTATTGAAGAAGCAATACCTACAGGCAGTATGAGAAATTTCTCTTTTTTATCACTGTCAAAGTCTGCCAGAAATCCTCTAGACAAACATGACCTTTTATTATGTCAGCGTATTTAATAAGAAACAGGCCATGTCCGGCTCATTCTACTAAGCTGGACCACTGTGCGTGCTACGGACGAGAGTAAATATTTTACTCGCCAAACTGCAACGTTGCAATTTTCCCAGCTCCCCGGATGCACCATGTGCCCGTAACGTTACGGGCAACAAAAAAAGGTGTTCGAATAGGCTCGTTTTTAAAATTCAGCTTCAATACGGCTGGGTTTCCCCAACGCATCGACCTTTTTTCCTCCGTTCAGGTTCATCATGGTTAAAGCTCGTTATTTGAAAACTCGCAACATAAATCTTCGTTGCATCGGAAAAATGGCTGCTACAAAGAAAAAAAATGGCAGATCCATTTTATCTAGCAGTGCATAGTTAACCACTAAAGCAACCGAAAAACGCGGAAACGGCGCGTGTTGGTCGGAAAAAAAAAACCCGTACGGAAAATTTATGTAAGAGCCGAAAAAAAAACGGCGGCGGCGGCGAACCATTATTACGCTTGGAAAGGCGTCTCGTCAAGACAAGTTTATTCACGCCCGGCAGCATCATCACAGGGAGGGGAAAAAAACCCGGTGCGGATAGTAGTTTAAACGCAAGAGTCTGGTGTTTGCTGTTGGGTTGTTGTTTTCCCTTCTGCTTCTGTTTTGTTTTTTGATCCTCCCCTGCTCAACCAATGTTGACCAAAAACACGGACACAACGGATGCAGTTCGGATCGGATGCTGCGTGGTGGAAAGCCAAAAAAATGGCCACACCGCTTCGAATAAGAGGAAAAAATAGGAGATGACGGGTCGCGCGATAAACACAGCGAAGCGAATGAACCCCAACTGACATGTGGGCGCCATTGACGTTGGTGCATACCCGGGGAAAACCCTCAGCGCAAGCAGGATAACGGAAAAGCTGCATCAGTAAACTTGCAAACTATGTTTGTGCTTCGTGCCTAGCCGAACCTTTCGGGAGGTGGCTTTTTTGTCTTTTTAGCAGGCACGCTTTTATTTTGCTGCTCTTTTGTCGCTTGGTTTTTCGGGGGTGGGAAAACCTTCGCGGGGCAGGTAAGTTAAAAATGCAAAATTTCACCACGAAAAATACCTCACCGGAGAGAGAGAGAGAGAGAGAGAGAGAGAGAGAGAGAGAGAGAGAGAGAGCAGAAGCGGAACGTGAAATGCATGTTTTATGAATATTATTGTTCAATTTTCGGTGCTAACCGGTCCGGTCGGGTGGCAACTATCGTATGGAGCGATATTTTCCAACCACGATCCTGGATGGCCGGATATAGCCGGGAAAGAGAACGAGAGACGAGTTTTCGTATAAGTTAAGTGAGGAAGCTTTTATGCATGGCAGACTTTTGTTTTCACACGTCCGTTGACACCTGCGAAACCGGCGTTGTTGGTGCAGCACACAGCTGCATATGGGCACGCGGGCGAGTGAATGAATAATTCATTTATCGCTGCACGTACCGAACAAAAACAATATTGGTTTTGGATGGTGTATTTTAGCGTTTGATGGATTTTCTTATTAAAAAAGGTTCCAAAAAGCAGGTCAAAAAGAGCGACCAATGTTTAGAAGGGGTTCTAGTGTCTTATTTTCATAACTATATCTCAAATTTCTGACTAGAATATCGGTGACTTCGGTGTTGACGACTGAAAATTATACTACGGGTCAGATCTACTGGTCTTCGAATCTATGATGTAGCTACGGAAATTTTATTCGCTGTATAATATTGAGCCTTACATTTTGTGTAAAGCCTGTGTAAAGTCTGCTAGACATCTTCCTCTAGGACACGCTTATGAGCTTGTCGTCAACTTTGAAGAGTTGTCAAGTCTCAGGAACGATTGTGAGTTTTAAGCGTATAAATCTTCTTTACATTCCTCAGTCATTTTATTGAGGCAGCTTCATAAGCCCAGATGCAGAGCATTTAACTCCTATATCACTGCTGTGTTCAAAGAAAAAATAAATTTAAAGATGACTTATGATAAGATAGGTTTTTAATTATTATCTTGCTCCTTTGACATGCGATGCGTTGTGAAGTTGAAAGCTAATGAAGTGTGTGTCAGATGTCTATATTAGAATAAGCATTTATTTGTAGTTCCAATTGAAAGCCTCGGTTGGCTCACTCTAACCATGAATTGAAGAAGAGTCACATGAATCTGTCCTGTTCGGGCGGAATCTGGCCTATGTCATCTGTATATACCAAGATCTAGATTGTCTTCTTGAAGATGGGCCCCAAAGTTCTATCATCAAATTTAGGATAGTCCGATAAAGCAAGCGATTGGAGACAAACCAGTTTGATCTTTGGAGAAACATCTTGGACCTGGAGAGCTCTTCTGATCATTAATTGTTTTTTCCACCTCAGAAGTTCTTCTGATACTATCCAACTTTTTTTTTGTGCTATCACTTGACAATTTTACATCTTCCACAGCACAAAAAATCTTCTCATCAAAATCGCACACCTCCGGCGACTGTTATTCGAATTCAATTTCAACACGATCGTATCGAAATTTGATAACGCTCCATCAAACACCCGAAAGGCACGATTTGCAGCGCGGTGTATTGTTTACCTTTCCCTTCTCTGTCTTTTGGTTATTTGCCCGAGCAAAAAAAAGGCCCTCGGGCGTGTCAGAATAGGAGTGTAATTAAAAATAATTGTTTAATTAATTAAGCATCCCATCAGAACGGGCTTCCGATGGGCTGCCGATAGACAACACCGAATTTTGAACAAATAAACCAAAAAAGCAACAACAATACTCCCTCCCGAGCGAAAAATAAAAAAAAGGACAAGAAGTCCTAGAGCGTTCACTTGCCTTACGGGCGGAATCGGAGAGCGGGCCAAACTCTGCCGAGGAACCTCTTAACGCTTGATTGGATGGTAATAAAATGTTGTTCACTCAAGTGTGTAGCCTCTTGAACAAATACTTCACAACAGCAAAGCAAGCAGCAGCAGCAGCAGCGAAATAGTCACCACTTTGCTTACGCGGACCTACGGGAAAAGGGAGCGACAGAGTAGAGAAAAAAAATCGTGGAAGGGACACCCCGAAAGGATCGATTTCGAGAGAAAAAAAAAACTCCATTTCAATTGATGTTTGAGCACAATGGGGGAAGCGAAAACCCCGTACTAGAAATAGCTTTCAACGAGCAACGCGACTCGCAAAAATCGAAAATCAACGCTTCGAGTCATTTTGGACCTTCTTTTTTTTGGGTTTGCTTGTTTTCACTTACTTACTGCGAGGAGCCGGGTTCGAACAGCCAAACCGGAGGAAACATTTAACGAGACGTAAATGAATTAATTGATTTTCATTTTGCTTTTGACACGTCAAGCAACCCATTACTTGGAAAGAAGGAAAATTCTGTCCCCCAACGCACACGAGCAATGGCCGACTTGAGGGGAAATCCCGCAGAAAATTAATGAGCTTAGGCTTCTTGTCCTTCATCCTTTACAGCAAGGAAGAGAGATATCAAGAGTTTACATATAAAGCGTGATATCATCCAAATAATGCTTTATGTTAAAGAAAGTCTTAGATAAGCTTGCAACCGTCACATTTTCTATAAATAAATTATCACCTATTGACACAGTTGTGAAAATTTCCCATCATAAAACGTATGACCACCATCGCCGCTCACCTTTACGACTCTTCGATGCAGAAACGATATCGACAAGCCGGTAGCTTAGATTAAAAATTATGCCAACAGATTTTATTGCGCCAAAACCCTGCAAAAACGACAAGGGGTTGCACCCCCAAAGAAGGTGTCCATGCGTCCATGTATATATTTTCCCCCAACTCAAAGCTCTTCTACAATCAAAGTATGGGGCGTTCGGAGGGATTGGTTGGCGCTAAGGTGCAGTTTTTTTTTCGATTGTTGCCTCAAACCATTTTTATTGAATCGAGAGCTCACTTCGAAACCATCGGAGTGGCGCCACAAATGGCGAAGAAATTGCGTACTATTATTATTTGCCCCACCACAGTGCGCTTATCGCTAAATTTCGACCCGAAATCGATTTCTTATCAATGGAGGTAAACGGGACTGGTAATTCGACTGACAAACAACAACAAAATCGTAACCAACCCTGCACCCCCCCGTTTTCCCAATCCACCCCTAATCCCATTTAAATGCTTCTGCGCCAAAGGTGTGATGCACGTCAACCGACCGGGTTAATGGGAGGACCACATACATTCCATGTACCCCAAAGCTATCACGCGCTCGTGCTACCATCCTGCCAGCTCCAACAAAATAAAACCCATATTCCTCCCTCGCGACGAAGTGGATCATCGCCGCTGTACCGGGGTTCAGTGAAATCGCACACTTCCAATCGGTCAAAGCCTCGCGATCGTTATCTTGCCGGACACTCGCCCAGTGTTGCTGGGGCATTTGGAAACTTTGGCATTGGTCCCGCCGAGTCCGGCAGTCCGGTTTCTGACATTTACCACCACCATCACCACCACCACTACTCTCCATCGCCGAGGTCAGTTGGATTATGTTTCAATGTTTCTGTTTGGCCCCGTTTTCTTTTTTTGGTTCGCTTTCGTTTCGCTACAGGCTGGTGGCGTTAATCCGATTTGCACCCGGGAGTGGAAAAGATTCTGGGAAATTGATAAGTGCAGGCTAAGTAATCCCTTAATGGGAGTGGAAAATGTTTTCAACTTAGAATGGCCAGTTTTCTAATGAACATTTTATCTTTTTTTAGACTGGTTTAGGTCCTTAAATGGTGGAGTCCTCTGCAAATTATCTTGTACTTGCATTTTCGTTTAATATGCTCATACTCGATCGGGAGTCCTCCAATCTGCATGCTGTTATTACCCCCAGAAATCCTCTCCTTTCTCCATTTTCTGATTCCTTCCCCCAGCGATACGAATCGCCATTCCCTTTCGCTTCCATCTTGGCGCAGCTCGGTGTATGATACACTTTAAGGGTTTTGCCCGTTTGCCGTTGCATAACCATAAGATCATAAAGCCAATCGCACGATCGTGTACGAGGGCAAAGCGCGCACGCGCTCACGCCCGCCTGAAAAAACTGCCAACATATTACTTCCTACCGCCACCGCCATCGCGGTCTTCCCTCCGTCCAGTGCACCTAGAAGGGATAATTTTCCCATTCACCAATCAAGCGATCGCACGAGCGCGAAACGAGCTTACAGCAGCAGCAGCACCAGCAGCCGTTCGCTTTGTACTCGACCGACACACGTTCACGCCGGAATGGAAGGCGGCAGGCTTTATCGATCGAGCGAAGAGCTTTCACAGTTCTGGTACGCGGGTGGAGAGGTTCATCGCGGGGTTACCATTGGTGTCGGGGGAGTCTGATCAATCGATCAAGATGCAAGAAACAACACGGGAACTATGCGAAATGTGAGCTACTCGGCAATAAAGGCGACCGAGCGTGCCGTGGAGCACGGACCGGCCGACATGGAGAGCGAACCAATTCGACACATAAATATGCTTATTAAAAAGAGCTGTGTGGATTATGCTTGGGTTTTTTTTTTGACTTGTATTTTGTGTCTGAAGAAGTTGAGATAGAGTGCCTTTCGTTTTTATGAGTAAAACTTGAGTTTTTGAGATAAATCTTAATCGAAGATTTCCTGGCAATATCTCGACATGCGACATGATCATGCTCCACATGACCTTCATCCTTTGACCATGATCTTACATCATCGCTGCAGATCGTTTATTGACTTCCTGCAGGAGAGCTGACAATCGCCGGGTCTTCCAAGAACCAAGAACTCCCGCGATCTGGACCCTCTCTAGGACATCGTTCATCGGATCGGAACCACGAACACGAGTGTAATGAAGCAGTAGGTGAAGCAAATTAAAAGCACCCTCTTTCTACCTCCAAGGTCCTTCTTGTGGCCCTCTGGGGTTAAAACCATTCATTTGCTTCCCTAGCCTTCCCTGGAGTCACTTCATCTCGCCGCCGTGACACCCGCGTTCTCGTTCGTGCGGTGCTCTGTACCGGGCTAATCTAATCAAACCATTTATTGTGCCGACAAACGAAGGGAACTGTTTGCTGCAATTGCCCTAGGCCTTGAACGAAACTTAACCAAAACGGAGACAACAAAAAACAGGAAGCAACACCTTCGGGTACACTTGGCCTAACAATTTTGGGACGATCAGACCCACTAAAGGGCACCCTTTTAGTACATAGCGGAGTTCAGAAATCGTGCCGCACGTCACCTTCAAAGCTGGGCAATCATAAGTTATGTCGGCTAGTAAACCGTTCGCCTCGAGTACCCGATTGCGCCACACGCGGACGGATGAATTATTGGCCCGAACTCAATCAAGGTGATTAAAGTGAGTCCGGTTGCGCTGAACATTTCGATCTAGTGGCTTCTAGTGGTTCACAGTTTCGATGTCATAAACTAGGCAACTAGTTGTGCCGAGAGAGAGAGAGCTGTTAAAAGGTCATCATCATCATGGCGCAACCCTACTAGCTCTATTATCAATCAATAAGGGAAAAATCGTCAGTGATTGAAGCTCGCTCGGTCGAAAGGTAAAAGATAATCAAAACAAGAAACCAATCGTTGCGAAAGTAAAACTTCTGCCCTCCAGCAAACTTGATCAACACTAGCGTTGGAAGGAAAAGAAAGTAACGAAATTGAATAACAAAAAATCACCGGCGAACTTGAAGCGCAAGTGATTAAAAATTGAATCACTTTGCGAGAACGACTTTTGCCTCGACTCTCACCCCGTCATTGACTATCGAAGACGGTCCTTGGGCGAAAAGACTGAGGAGATTGGGAATAATTTTACATCAACTTCAACGGCTCTTACCTGTAACGGCTTCATCGGCTGTGCAACTGGTCGCCAGGAGCGATGCAATCACCAACAGCAACGCCATCGCCCGCACCGGTCGCGGTGGTTGTGCTCGAATCGATGCCATTTCCGCTCCGGTCGCAGGATAACGTGCTACGGAAGGAGCAGGTCCAGCACGGAAATTCTTCCTGGTGCTGACTCGCACACAGCACCACACACACACAAACACAGAACGCCGGAACACAGGCGAAAAAAAACCAACCTTCACAAGGAAACACGAACCGAGCGCAATTTTCACCTGCCCGGTTTTGCTCACACTTTGCTTTCTTGATAGATTTTTTCTTGCTTGCTCTTTGCTCCCTTCTTACGATTTTTTTCTTACTTTTTTACTTTTACACAATCGCTACACGAGTGGCGCCCCCGAAACAGGAAAAAATCAAACTCACGCACACACTTCCTTTGCATCGAATTCAATTTATGCTGGAACTTTTATCTTTCCCTTCTGCTTACACTCTTCTTTCACTTTCGGGTTACACTTTATTTTTTGTTGCACTCTTTACTTCTTCTTCTCTTTTTTTTTTTGCTTTTATTTGCAACACTCAAGGCACGCTTTAGTGAAGGAAATTTCTTCTACTATTATTTCTTCTCTTTTCAACTTCTTTCCCTTCTTTTGTTTTGTTGTTTTGTTTTGTTTTACACACGTTTTTTCTTATTTCTGTGCTTTGTTTTGCTTTCGGTGTGCGTTTTTACATTTCAACAGTGCAACTTAATGTTTTCTTACTTTTTTTCTCTCTCTTTCTCACGTTCGAAACTTTGTTTAAAGCTAGTTACAACACTTGGCCAGCGCTTAGCTATTGTTTATCCGCAAGTTGCACGGTTGTGTATCGTTTGACTTCAATCAAACATCGAACCTTTTCTATAAACCACCACACATACACACACCTCTTTGCCCCTATCACGTTTCGGGTCACGTTTCTTGGGGCCGGCTTTCTGCAAAGTCAGGGGAAGCGATTTTCGTTTTTCACCGAAACGTTGGACACTCACTGTACAGGGGGATTTGGTTTGCTTGTTTGCTGCCTATTGCTACGTCTAAACAAACACTCCCGCTCTTATAACTGCTACACTTACAGACACATGCACACACACAGATACATATACAAACACAAACACGTACGCACATCTAGTGGGATTATATGCACAAAAATATGTGCGTGTATGTGCGTCACGTGGTACACGCACGCAACGCAAGCTGGTACACGCACCGGGCCGATGCGAGCCTAATTTAATTAAACGTTTATGCTGCAGTTATGCTGTCACCTACGATAGTACGATAATGGGGTCCCGCTTTAGAACAAATCAAAGTCCTGTAAGTAGAAGGAAAAGAGGGTGTAATTATTAAATTAGCTAAGGTGATTAAATTATTGGGGCGAATATTGTGAAGATTTGATGAAGAACAATTCAAAAAATGTAAGTAGAAAAGTTTGAAAATCTGCAATCCAATTAGAGAGAGTGAATAGAACAAAGAGCTCAAAGTCCAAAAATCATTTCCTGCGCCAAAAGGGTGACTCGCGAGTGCGACATCTAAATCTGGCCATTTTAAGGGAAATAATTACTGCCAGCCCTGATGGAGGATAAATTACATCCTCCATTTTCCTAGCATGTGACGAGTGACCCTCGCAGAGAATTAAAACAAAAAACACGGCAGGCACACCTTCCCTCTAAATGAGCGAGAAAAGGAGTGTAGCAGTAATTAATCATTCGGACGTTAAGTAACCCGACGTGCAGCAAAAAGGCTAAACACGATCCATCAACGCTGGGAAGTGGAAAAAGTGCCAGAGAATAGAGGCGCAGAATGCAGTGCAAAGAAAGTGCAACCTTTTTTTCTCTTCTCTATCACCAGAACACCCTCCGATAATCCTTCTCCTATATGGGACACTCCACTGGTTCACATATAACACCCTTGTCCGATGGGATTTTTTTTCATCGTCTCCCAAACCCCGGAAACGATTAAGGAAGTGTGTCCGATAAGAAATGTGACGTTTTAATTTCCCTAAGTGACTGCAGGATTGCGACTCCGGGATGAATCAGCTTTTTTCTGTTCTTCGCTTCACTCTCCACCCCCAATGATGTCCAGTGTGAGGCGAGTGGAGCAAGGCTGCTCATTACGCACCGAAAAACGGTTTCAGAAGTAATGTGGACGCAGCGGGAGAGTAGGTGCCGTCGAGGTACCAATTTAATTCCAATCATGATAAACGTGCTGGAGGTTGCTTCTAAATCGCAAAGTAATGGTACGACATTAAAATGCTGAATCGGGACTCTTTTTTTGCCCTTACTTTACTTTCTAGCGCAAACAATACGCTAGAAGAGATTATCTTGGAGTGATAGAGGTTGGTAAAGAAAATAGCAATAGTTTACTTCAATCGATTGATTGCCGCAAATGTAATTGCTTTCCTTTTAGAGGGAGAGCAACGGAATTGAATATAAAGATCAATTAGAAAAATTGGAGGGGATCTGTGGAGTTAAATATCTTATTTTACTGTTGGCACAACAAGCTCATAGAAGTCTTGGGCTCTCTCAATTTACTGAATTCTTTGAATATGGACCTCCAAATGGTATCAACTGGATTTGATAGCTGGTCCTGCTGTGCAAAAGCCCGATATCGCTCTCATCCCTGTCACCAGATCACCTCAAGATCACCTCCAATCCAACTCCAGAGTTCCTCAATCCAATTAAATCGAATCTTAAGCGAAGTATGACCGAGCTACAGCCCATTTTAAGCCAAAACGAATTTCTAATGCCGTTAATTAGCGGCCTCTCTTTTCTCATCCAATCGGCAAGAACTAGGCCACCCAAAAGCGCCACACTCGCGTGCAGTTTTGCATGCTTAGCACATCCACCCATCAACCGCACCTAATCACACACACATTATAACGACGATGGTGATCATCATCATCATCATCAGCAAACGGGCACGTATGGTGCAGAAAAACGAAACAGCAGGCCACAACGGTGCCGCTTCGAAAAAAAAAACCTGGGAATACGAATCACCGCTAATTTCCCTAACGCACATCCGGCGTCGTCGTGGGTTTGCGTTGGTCGGGTATGGCAGGCAGGCAGGCAGGCATGGCAGACACGCAACCTAGACGCAGACAAACGAGCAAAACGAGCAAGGTGGCAACCGAGAACGGAAAAGCATCATTTACTTGTGAAGTCTGTTCCGTTCCTCGGGTGGTTTTCTTTTTTTTTTTGTTATTCTCGCGCTTTTTTTTTCTTTCTTGTCGAAGCTGTTGTTCACCGAGCACGTTTTTTTGTTGTTCTGCGCGCGCGACTCTCACCACCACGCACAGTTGCGTAAACGGGGTTTGCCGTGCGAGACGCGCTGTCTGGCGCTGTTGTCCGTGCAACGCGGGTCTATCGCGAGCATATGGCGAAAAAGATGGGTGATCTCGTCTCGTCGGCATAGAATTTGTCTTGTTGTGAACCCCTTTGTGGAGGTGGAGTGGAGCCCCCCCCCCCCTCTCCCCCACGGGGGAAACTATTTATCTTAGCATTGGTCTGCGGTGCGCTGATAAAGCGACATTCGGGACGAATCGCTCGGGAAGGTTGCAGAAAAAGTGGAAAATTGCAAATAAATCGCCGCACAAACCTTTCACTTTAATCAAGACGCGCAGCAGACTTGCTAGACTCGTACCAAAAAAAAAAAAACCGACAAATCCCAGTACACGTCCACGCAACTGTCGCCCTCTGGGCTGGAAACAACTGGACCGACAAACACTCACCGGCCTGGCACCGCCATGGCTTGGGGGAGATCATGGGGTAGTGGTGGCCGGCAATATTAAAATTAAAATTTATGGCTTTTAAATTAGCGAATGTTATAACATTAAGCTTTAGAATTCGCGACGCATCCCGGTGATGGGTCCGGCACCCACGAGCGATCCCGGGTAGGCCGGGCCGGTTCCCCGCTGGAGATGTTTACGCTCGGGCCCAATCCGAGTGGCGAGGCAGATTTGTGCCGACTGCGGTCGGAGCTGCAAACAAAAAAGGTTGGTGGCGAGAATATGGCCGGAAAAGTGGTGTCTGGTCGTTGCGGAGAACGAGGACTACTCCCGGATGCTGTGATTAAGCCGTTACGATGGCTGTGCGTTCAATTATGGACACGGTGCCTGTGGACAGGGGTCTTCGCTAAATGGCTTTCCCAACTGCTTTCCACCACCAGGCCACCATGGGGGATAATGCGATGCAAAAGCAATCACCAGCGAGGCACAAATCAAAATCGCCCTGCCGACATCGACACCGGCGAAAACCGAGAAACCCCATTTTAATGACAGCCTAATTAGTGAACGATGTAGTTTATTAGTGAATAATTTATGGCGGCGATCTTCCGGCTGTTGCTGATCTCGGCGCCCCTCTTTAGCGCTGCTAATGAACCGGAAAAGCAAAACAACCGACAGCGAACTAGAGAGACCCGAGGAGGGATGGCGAAAAAATAGTTCTTCGATTAATCCACCATAAAATCAATTTGTTCGAACAGCCAGCACCACATTCTGGCCAGCGGGTGAGGGAACGCAGGATAAATATAGAACACAGAGAGAATAAATCTTATCAAGCTGCCCCCAGGCGACATTAAGCGCACGCAGCTAATTATTAATTTGATCGTTCGTTCTGTCAAACATCGGATTACAACCACCGACCAGCAGCACGATCACCGTTTGGGGGATCTTCAGTGTGAATATTTTTACACCTTTTTTTACATCAATTTGCCTGAAGGCCAAGGGCACGATAGGGCAGCTGACATGAATCACGTCCCCCACCCAAAATTCTCACCATTTGTTTGGCTTATTTTAATCCCAACCGAACTTTCTACTGCTCGTGAGAGGTGTGACACATCGAGCGTATCGTCGTAAATCAATTGTAACACTACCCAGCTCACCGATCTTCTGCTCGAACTCGGGACTAGGGAGACACTCTGCCAGTACTACAACCCACCGATGACTGACTGACGGGTTTGGATCTGCCCGGTTGCAATGCTACTAAAGCATTAAGATTCTTCTTCTCAAATTCACGCCAAACCACCGATGGCAGGTCATGACCGATGAAAGACGCGATGCGGATTTTAAGACGATGCCTCAATGACAAATTCGTCGTAAAACATCGCGTGCGGGCGTACAAAAAAGCAAACGGTGAGAAGCGTAACACCTTTCGCGGGGGTTTTCTCATTGTGGCGTGCACGAAAGAGATTTGAATTTTTGGCGTGCTATCGATCAAACGGAGAACTTACTTTTGCTCATAAAAACCCGTGTAAAGGCGTTGTAATCTTTCTGTAGCTTGAAAACTATATTACCAAAGCGCAGCACAACATTTTTGGACTGAATTCTGGCCCTTGCGTACGGCGGTTCGGTGGGCGCCCTACGTCCTATCTAATCTGACTTTGTTTAGCCTTCGTTTCCCACTTCCTTATCGTAAGCCAAAAACGCACGCATGTTTTTTTGGTTGCCGGTGATGAAATGTGGTACCAGAAAGCCAGATAAATAGATCTTTAATTGGAATTAGTTCGGCTTCCAACAGCACTCGAGGCATACCCGCGGTACCAAGCTCATTTTCTGATACACTTTTGGGGGACAGTATCAAACCAAACCGATTCGATCACAACTACACGCAGAGAGACAGAGAGCGAGTGCGTGAAAGCGAGACAGAGCGCGTGTGTTTGTATCTGAATCGTGCCGCGTTGACGTTTTGCCAAATGGGAAAGCAGAAAAAAATGTTTATTGTTTCGGCGGCTTATCGGCCGCACACACTATCGCACACACTTTCGTACGCGGTGCGTGTACGCAACACGGGACACCCGTACAGACGCAACGCGGTCAACACAAAAAAAAAACGCTTCACAGCATCATTATTGATGATCAACAACAAGCACACCTTGCGCCGGGGCGCACCACATACACCTTTACGTTTCTTCGCACATCGACGATCGATTGATCAGCAGCAGCAGCAGGCACGCCACACACCGTTTTCGCACAGTAAAACAAACGCCAAGACGATGCCCTAACGAAAAAGCCCAAACCCAAACTCACTCGAAACAATATCAGAACGCGAAGGTACACACCAGCGGAAGCACTCGTCGAATCACTCGGACGGGCACGTCCGTTACACGCGAAAGATTTGAAAGTTTTGAAACTAGTTTTTTTGTTCTTGTCTCTGCTGCGGTGCGAATTCTCCAGCTCAGCCGTTCCGTTGCACAGCGTGCCTTCTTCTGCACTGTACGCGTCGTACCGGACTGACGGACCGAAAATCGTACCGGGATTGCCTGCATCGGCACCCGAATACGCTGTGCGAGCGAGAAGCGTGTCGTGTTTTGTTGTGCTTTCCCTTTTTTTCGCTGTTGCGATGCTACACGCTCTCGTTTTAACTGCTGTCTGAACCAACAACAGAAAGGTGTTTGCCTGGGTGTGAAAGAGAAGGAACAATTTGTTGCGCGCTATTGGCACTCTCTTTTCTACCAACGTTGTGAAGCGGACGCACGCAACGCGACATGATCGTCTCGGTAGGGGAGGGCTAAGTATGACACGCATACCACTGTGCGTGCTAGCGTGCGCATAGATGGGGAGCACTATGGGATGGTTTAATGCTAGTGCTGTATTGTATTGAATTTTTACGGGGAAAAACTTTTGTATGTTTTAAAAAGCATTACCAGGCCAGGCCGTTCTTTATGAATAAAAAAAAAAAATTAAAAATGGCATTTGTCCGTAGTAATAATTTTCTTTTTGAAATAGAGATTTTCAGTATTTATATAAAAATAGAATTTGGATACCTCTTACAAAAAAAAATTGTTCTCCAAAATTTGTGCTCAAAATGTATGAAAAGTTATATAAAAACTAATAATAGTTTATTTACTTTACCTATAATTGGGTCACTATAAATAAATGGGAACTATATGGGAATGGGACACTATAAATAAAATTAGCTAAATTTAATAATTTGTTTCACTTCTTTGAAATATTATGCAGCCTGTTCGCTGTTAAGAAATGCGAAATCTGCACCGCAAACAAATTAAATTGCAAACTGCGGTAAGCAAAGCTCTAAGTGGTAGCAACGTCACTTATTTAATTGGATGATCAGATTTTGTTGGCTTACTCTCGTTAACTGAAGCGGTAGCAGCACTCTTACTCTACCTGAAGTAGATAATGGTATTATCTACTGAGCGTGTTATACTTAACTCCTGTGAGTAGATAATCCCAACTATGAGCACTTTTACAGCGTTTTGCAAACAAGTGGTATTAATCACCATTTTAATGGATGGATTTAAAACTTGAGACACCAAATCAAATAATGTTATCAATAAAAAATTGAAGTCACTTCAACAGCCAAGTATCAATCCCATTAACTCTTCAAGCAGCTCCAATTAGCATCGGCTTGCGCACCCGCAAAACCGGACTGTGTTGTGTTGCACCAGAACATGTTGCACAAGGGTGTTTTCCACAACGGCATGCACTGAACCGAAATTAAAACTTAATAAAATGATCCTCTCTCTCCCCCCGGATTGTCTACGCCAGTGTAACATTTAAAATCCGTTCCAACTCGATTAGGAAGATCATTCACCGAAAAATGCATTTGCGTTGTAACAAATTTGTCTAGACGATGTAATGCATAAATTGCAGATACGTGCACGGGTTGTTTTTTTTTTTTGGCGAGAAAGAATTTAATTAACTTGCCTTCAGACCCATCGCTATCGCTGTAACGCTCGTTCGTTACCAAACTCGGTTGGCCTCATTTCTTGAGCCATCTTTCCCATCTCCATAATCCGCCGCCTTAAGTCATGTTTTAAATGCATTTTGTTCCAACCCTTTCAGGCATTCGCACCGCATCGCACCTTGCCACTGGGTTGGTTGAAGTTATGCAGTCTCGCGGCACTAGAGCTTTTCCATCCGCGAAGGTGGAAAATCTAATTCCCGATGCAAATTACGGGCATTCGGTGCTCGGAGTGGTTGTGGCGCTTTCGAACGTTCGTGGGAGAAATGCAACTTTTTTGGAATATGAAAATATAATATCGCTTCTTGCTTGGATTTTCACAGCACAAAGGGAATGAGGAATGAGCTAGAAGCGTAATCTGGGACAAAAATGGCTCCTAAAATGGGTTAACTATTTCAGCGTCTTAATCAGGATTCACTGTTGAGTCTAATTTGAGGCTTAAAATTTATCCTCAAATCATTAAATTTAACGTCAAATACATCATTAACGATTATACTAAATTTTTATTTATTTCAGCACATTATTTTTCCTTCTATCCCTTGATATTTCGTCTTCCATTCTATGCAAACAGTAACAGGACAAAGTTGAATAGCAATTAATTTTATTAATTTCATCAAGCACACCCAACCTTACACCGAGGGGTCCGGGGAAAAATTAAATTTAATGTCACTTCTATCTTGAATTACTATTTTATTCCATTCTCTCGCATCCATCCGTTGTTCGTACCGATCGGAAAACATCTTGCACGGTGTCCGAGCATTTCCCGAGCGCGCCACGAGAAATCAAAGACCCGGGTAGCTAAAGTCACGCGGCTGTCACCGTCACGAAAGTGAGCAAGTGGAAAACTTTTTTGACGGCTTCAAAATGGTTATTTTTTTTCTCCGACTCGTGCCTCAATGGTTGAAAGAGGGTGATGAAGGCAAAAAACAAAAAAGTCCTGCAAAGAACTTCACAAGAAGGGAAGCAGCGATAAGAAGGCTCCCAGAGAGGCTACAACCTCTCGCTATAACCGCAAAACGACGGTTGGCAAACTTTCACAAGCGTTAGCTTTTTTCCTTGTTGTTTTCCTCATTTTTTATTTCTCCTTTAGCTGTTATGTTTGAATTCTTGGCTCCAAAGAAAAAATAACGCTAATGAATGAGAATTCAACAAATGTTTGTTGTAAGACTTGGTAGTGACTGCGATATGTATCCCCTTGGACATCAGTAAATAATCAATGGCTAAAAATCACTTCCGCTTTTCGATATTTACATTAAACCATTAAAAGTAATGATTTTTATCGCTTACTTACATACTTACATACTTATCAGGCGCTACAATCAGGCGGCTATCAGGCGTTTCCCGGTCATGGCCTGCTTTAACAACCCTTGATACCACTCACGGTCCAGCGGCTTCGTCTGCCAATCAATCATCCCGACGGTTTTGGCGGACGCATCAACGCCATCACTCCATCTCAGTTTGGGCCAACCACGCCTCCTCTGTCCTTGTGGACGGCCTGAAAGGACTTTACGGGCTGGGTCGTCTGGTGTCATTCTTATGACGTGACCAGCCCATCGGAGCCTGGCGAGTCTAATTCGTTGCACGATGATGACATCATCGTACAGCTCGTAGAGTGTCCTTCCACACATACGGGGCCAAAAATGCTTCTGAGCATCTTCCTCTCGAACGCGGCTAAGAGGGCTTTGTCAGTTTTGGACAGAGTCCATGTCTCAGAGGCATATGTAAGTACTGGGACTGGAAATGTTCTGTACAGTCCCAGCTTCGTCCGTCACGACAGGTACTTAGAGTGGAGAAGTTTGCTCAGGCTGTAGTATGACCGGTTGGAAGCCAGCACCCTTGCGCGTAACTCTACATCAATGTTATTGTCGGTGCTGACTTTTGACCCCAGATAGGTGAAGTTTTGGACGACTTCGAAGGTGCGATCACCTATCTGTACATCACCCCTGCGTAAATCAGTGTTTGTTAGCAGGGCCGCTGGTGGTGCCACCATCATTTTGGTTTTCGCCTCGTTAATCTCCAACCCGAGGTTCTGTGCCGCACGCTCGATCCTTTGATAAGCTTCTGCTACATAGCAGAGCCACAAACCAATGATGTCTATGGCATCAGCGTATCCCAGGATCTGGATTGACTTATAGAAGATGGTCCCCGAAGTTTCCACCTCCGAGTCACGGACGGCTTGCTAGCGCTGATAGCAAAGGGCCCTGAGAGTCTTCCAACCTTCATTTGCCTTTATTAAAATTATTTAAAATGTAACAGAAAACACTTTTTTCAACTAGCAATAAAAAAAAATACAAAAGTTTCATATTTTTTTCAATTCTCTTGCTTCCTGCGCACCTGCGACAGTCCGCTTAATTTATGCACCGTGCTTCAATCCTGCGCTAAAAAAAAGTGGAAACAAATTGCTGGCAACCATGAAAAATACTTCGTGCAGCAAAAATTGCACTGATGATGGATGCTGATACAGAAAAGGGATGAACATGAACATTTCAATGGTATCGTCGGTAGGATGCGCTCAACAATATGCTGATTAAGTGGTAATCAGTCATACAACTGGGTGCTGCAGACCATCAAGCAGAAAAGGAACAAAAGTCCGGTATTGGTGCGTGCGACAATGAAGAGCCGTAATTGTCAACACAGTTTTTTCGCTTGTAAAATCGTTAACGAGGCAGAAAAATGCATTCACCGTTTGATGAGGCATTTTAATCAACGTGAGCGAGTTTGCTGGTGACGGAGCACAATAGTAAAATGTGATGAGAGAGCTTTCCCATGCATATTTCAATTTAATAATTTAAAATTGGCTACAGTAACAATAAAACTACAGCAACTGTTAAATAGCTTACCACAGTATCCGAAACACATTCCGCCAAAACAACAACTCCTAATACAATTTTTAGGCTGCCGTAATGGACCTCCCTTTCGAAGCGACATATTGGACATCTCTTAACCCGATTTCGTTGGCATTCATTTTCTCAACACATCCATTATTTGCTACCGATCACATCCTTCACATCTTGTCTCGCACCGACCTTAACGATCGTTCTTAGGTGCTTTTCACTGTTGTCCAGCCCACCAGCCCCACAATGCCAAAGAGACCGGCCATCTTAATGATACAATCCTTTAGAAAATGCCGGCCAACACGATGCCTCACATTTAGTTCGCTTTCGGTCGATGTTTTTTCCGTTCCTCGATCTCGACCGGACACCGAACGACATTAAGCTGTGAAAAGAGTTCTGCTTTTCGTTCTGCAATCAAAGGATGAAGTAAAACGAGCAAGAAAACCAGCGAAATAAATCCACCCACCCACCCACGGCTCACCGTATCAAACGCCATAAAATGATCCCAAAAGCGATATGGCCAAACAGTTTCACTCCATTAGGGGGGAATTTTTCTTACCTCGGCAGAAGACACTCCCGCACCCAAAAACAGCCTCACGGCAAAGGCTCATCGCTCATCGCACCATTCATCACAGAGCGAGAAAACACACCCCGGCTAAAGTGGAACGCGCAAACGAAGCGTTAAATTTCGTCCCTTTCTTCGGTGATGCACTTCGCTCCGTGTGTCCGAGCATGTCTTTGAGCGTCTCCACTTCAACCGGACCGGTTTTCACTTTCACCGAAAAAGCTCACAGATGCTTTACAGCCAGCTGGCCCTTGTTTGGGGTTGATAAATGGTTCGAAAATGATTTTCCAGATCCGGTCACCAGTCGGTTGAGTGGCACAAAAGGGCACCGTGTCTCGCTAAGTCTTCACACTGTTCGAAGAACTCATCACGCACAGAACGCCTCCCGAAGTTGTATGAAACAATTTTTCATCCACCACACAAACACTTTCAATTCATTTTACTTGCTTTTGAAAAAACGTGCGTCAACAAAAGGGTCCTTGGAATTTGGGCGACTTAGGAAGAAACGCTTCTTCCTTTAAAGGAGACTCACAAGAGCGTCTTCTAATGACCGTTGTGAGCTTTTAATGCCTTATCCCGGTGGGGAAACTGTAAACAAAAATCGCTTTTGCACTAACATTAGGTGAGAAGGAAAATCAAAAAAGAAAACCCAAATGGTTAGCTTTTTTCCAACGAATAACAAAATTTAGCAAAGCCCACAAACGGAACCAAATCTCCCACGGTGCAACGAGTCTCTCTCTCTCTCTCTCTCTCTCTCACGTTTTTGTTTAGTCTTCTGCCCCATCAATTATAGATGAACTAACGAGCGGCACCATTGGCAAATAAACCGTGCTCTGAATTATTGATTTCTTAAGGCAACGGTCGATTGTGGCTCGGGGCTTTTCTGTCCCTCCCCCCCCCCCCCCCCCCTACCCTTATTGTTATCCCAGCATCAAATCAAAAACAGACCAATATAAAGAAATGATGAAAAAGGGAAAATTCATCGACAAAACAACAACAAAGCCCCCCCCCCCCCCCCCTCCCATTTTAAGCTTAAGGTCAGCCGCGGCTTTCCAGTGCGTGAGGGTGAGCGCTTACCGGCAGTTCCGAAATTGCTCCCGGTGGTTCGGTGGGTCAACAGTACCAACCATCCCTTTTTTGTTTTGCTTTGCTTTGCTTCGGACGGAACTCCGATTACGGACCCCGGCGAGGTTTCATGATTGTCGTCTGGAGAATTTTAAAACCCCTGCTTTAAAAGCTTTAACTCGCTGGGGTTGGCTAACGGGTCGGAAAAGCTTAAGCAAACGAATTGAGGACCAGCGTGGAGTCTTGGCGAGTCTCGGTTCGGTGTGCAATTCATCGAATAAATTGAATATTTTGGGACAGCCGATCGTCGAAGCAGGGGTTGAAACGATTAAGCGATGAAAATTTAATTTCTTGTTACATTTCTTTTATCAGTTTGTATTGTGTTTTTGGCACGTGAAATGCTGTTTACTAACAGTTCTCTACTTCTGTGTGAGTTGAACATTGATTGACAGCTCGTTTATATTTCGTAGTCGAATTCTCACAAACATTTTTCTAAGAATCTTTGAGTTTTGTAGAATTAAAATCGTAGTGATAAACTCAAATCTCAAACTCAAATCTCATCCAGAAATATTTGCATATCTCCAAATCTGCCGAACTTGGGAGCTGATTGTATCCTATGAAAGGTTGAAATAGGTTTTAAAAATGCTTTAAACACTAAACATAATTGCTAAAGTCTCGATAGCCACTTTAACCAGTCACTTTCAATAAGGCCAAAATCTCTTCAAGCACTCCCAGCGTCAACTTTGCCTATTTACCCAGGCTAGTTACACTTCACCGCTAGCGAAGCAATCGAGTGCCATCGGTGCCGTCGGTGGTATTGATCACTTTTTAAGTGGTCGGATTTTACGGACCAATTTACTAACTGATTCATAGGCTACTGATGAACTCCAACTACGGGCCCACTCGACTGTGCCATGCCGAGAGTGTATTTATTGAACACGCCGATACTCGACAGCCCACCACCATCGGCACACGCAGACAGGGGACCAAAATTAAAGCAAACAACAGCCCCAAACAGGCAACGCGGGCAACAAGCCGGCACCGCATTATCCCATCATGCACGTGTGGCTCTTAATTATCACTTTACTTCGGTTATGGAATCGGCGACACTGAGCCAGCTTTTTCGTGGGGCGGACGGTGCCTGAAAGTACTTTAATTATTATTATTATTAGCGGGAAGCACCGTCAAGGCCATTTCGGTTGGCTTTTAATACGCTTCGACACATTACCATAACGATCCGATTGTCAGTGTCCTCGGGAAGGCTCCCTTTTTTTTCATTTCCCCCTACTATCCTGTTATGTCACGATAAACATTACCGTTATCAAACATTGATTATTATCGGGCGTACGAGAAACGCCATCAGCATCAATCAGGCGGCAGCGGAAAACGTGGCTGAAACATTAACGCACTGCATGGGGTTGCCAAGGAGGTCATGCGACGACACCGAGGGGGAGAGCTTTCCTCTTTAAAATGTGGTGAACGCGTCACGACGCCAGGCAGGCCTTTTATTTTCGCAAACACTTCCAAACCCACACAGGACTAGCGCTGTTCGTTTGGCGAACCGAAAGGCCTTGAAGTTCAGTTCACAGGGCGCGTTTTATCAACGCGACGATATCTATTCGCTGGTACGGCTCACTGTACGACTGAGGGGGGAACATTTCTGATCGATTTCTAATGAAAACATCAAATAGGAATAAGAAGAGGCGAAAAAAAAACGAGAAGGAAAATCTCTTTCCCCAAAAGTGAAGCACAAATATACACAACCGCCAAACACGCTCGCAGCATGGCGCCACGTTCCGCGTCGTTCGTGGAAGCGGAACTTTTGCTTATAATATCCGGCACCTTCATTAATAATTTGTGCCACGTCGTGAATGTTTTGCTCTTTTTTTATTAAATAATCTAAAGTTGAGCAACGCGTCAATGAAAAAAAAAAACAGGAGACACATAAGAAATTCCTAGAACGCTCCCTTGCTGGGGTGCATGACACATGACGAAATCATTTTCCCATTAAATGATATTATGTGAAGCGTTGAGTATCAAGTGCAAGTACTAGGAGTTGTTTTAAAATGGACATTCAATGTGTCTCGCCTATATGAGAGTACTTTTCCATTAAAATGATTTTAAGAACCTCTTTGGTCCTTGAGCAGTAAAATTACAACGGACCAGGGAGGTCTTCTAGACGATAGCTAGATTGCGGAGAATCTTGGCAGTGAATATACCTTGTACGACCACTTCGACTAAGAGGTCTCTTGGTCGATGAAGTCGCTTGGACTACGATGAATGCTAGTAGATATGTCTTGGACAACAGTGTACTCGTTGACTTTGAATGTATAGGCCTTTTAGCGGATGAAGACTGGACTAAGGGATCCCTGCGAAGGTCTCTTCAACTATCTTATGGTAGAAAAGACTTAGACCATTGGAAGGCGAGCTCAGTATGCGAGGTTTCTTGCAAGATGTAGAACCTGGAACATATTGAACAACTGGACCTGTCAGTAAAAAACTTACTTGCTATTTTGACTACAAGGTCTCTTACTCTGAAGCTCTCTCTGAGCTCGCTCTGAGGCTCACTGAAGCTTAGATGGAAGCTTGGCACCTAGTAAAAAATGCTGTAGTCAAACGAGCCTGACTAACAGGTCCAGTTGCCCAATGGTTACAAGAATCTATATCTGAAGTTGTTTCTGGACTTTAAAAGGGGCATAAACGTAGAGACTCTTGTGGTGAGAAGGAATCGATGAAGGCGAGATCCCTTGGACGACAAGGCCTCTTGGGCAACAAAGTCCCTGACGGGCGTCCACTTCTTCAAATTTTAATCCTTGCAGGCGTAGAGTTGTGTCTTGTTTACATGTAAGCTGTTTGACGCTCGGTTGTTGTTATTAAATATCAATCTTTTAAGCCCTTTTCAACACAACAAATTACCAAAGTTTTACTAGATGCTATCAGCTTTAACTAACTTAAAATGCATTCTCATTTCCATTTATTCTACCAATAACTTCAACGTTTACTGGTGATTTTGAAACATCATAAGGGACGAATTACAATAAACCATAAGCTGAACGATCTCATATCATTTCCACACAATGATAACACTGGCCTTTAAAATAAACTCAGCTTCCCGAACACCATTGACATAACTTCCGCTAGTTTTGCTGTTGAAAAAAAGCCAATTTCCACCGGCAGTGGATGCAAACATCAAAGAAACAGCAGACAAAAAAAGGGACCGGAGGAAAAGAAAGAAGCCCCAACTTTGTAATCTATTTTCTCCCTCCCGCTGAGGGATGCACATCGCATCCCGGTTTTTGCAAGTGGCAACTCATTACAAAACTTAATCTACTTCCAAGACGTATCGTTGGCTTCCGTTGTGTGTGTGTGTGTGTGTTCGGTTTTTTTTTTCTCCCGATTTTCTTTCCACAAGTGTCTTTGCACGTTTGCCCGCTGGCACTTCAGTAACATTTGATGTTGATTAGCTTGTTTTTTGCTTTGTTTGTTGCTCTCATACAAGACCAAGAAGATGCTTGTTGGTGGAGCGGTTGATGATGCTACACTGCAAGTCAATTTCCTGACAGTCTTGCTGCGTTAATGACACAGAGTCCCTGCTAGAGTCCCTGCGAGATGGGATGACACGGTTGGTATCATAATCTCGGGAAACGTCATCCACAGCCAGTTGCACGGTACTGAATATAGTGCGCAGCAAAGTGACTTGAATTTATTATTTTTATGGGAGTTTGGAGTTTGGATAGGATGTGCTAAAATAAACTCACAGCTAGAGTGTGACAGGTTCCATTTTTATAATTGAACAGCTACTGTTTAACTTTTATATCCAGACTCTTTAAACTCAACTGCCTCTTCATGGCAAATTTATAATCCTATAATGCTTTAATATCATCGTACCGTCACACAATGTTTTTTTCCTAAATGATTAATCTGATACATAAAGCGATGATCCAGTGAAGAGGAGCTAATTTTAAATTCTCTTTCTACTATGAGAAATCGCCCGCAACATCAAAGCCAAACGTTTGCAAATGTGCTGTAAGTAAAGATAAACAGCTTTAGCCCAAGACATTGACGAGTTTCGCTCGGATACGATGGGATCCCACACGCGCACACGCTCACAAAACCAAAGTACACACACGCGCACACTTCCTTCGGTTAGGATTAAATCCCTCACCAACATCCTCCCGAGGCCATTCGGGAAACCGCCCATGTTGGAAAAGACTCCTTGCGAGAAACGACACACCGATAAATGTCCGGACTCCAAAAGTCTCCAAAACGGGCAGGAGCGTCGCATCGGGAAGATACTTCACGGGGAAGCCCCAACATTACACCCAAGATAAGGACGATTATGACCGCTGGCCCTCCCCGAAAAACCCCTGAGCGCATCCACAAAACCATAAATCTTCTCCCATAATCGATCAGATCTCACTTAATCGATGGTTTCGGAGCTTGTTTCCTGGTAGCGACCCTACACACTTCGGGGCGGAGGGGGAATCGACAATCCGAGAGGCGTTTGTTTAATCAGTTGCACGACAAGGAAAAGGCGGCATGATTTGTGGGAAAGTAGGAAAGTTTCTTGTTCGATTTTCTTCCAACCCGGCCTGGACGTTATCTGTCAACTTATTTCAATTTTCCCTTGGTGGCTCTGGATCGATAGACAAGCGGGGCGTTCTGGGCTGGTGTGACCTTCGACACTAAATCTACTAATATACAAGAAGTCGCAAACGATGAGTGTGTCGTTATCGTTTATCGATGTAAAGAAACTTTAAATTCATCCAGATTATCTAAGGAGAACGAATGCTTCAAAAACATATCTCTCATCCTTAAATCCCTCTTTGAGCATCGCGGCAAAAAAGTGGAGCAACATCCAATAAAGCATTGCGAAAGCATAACTTTACAACAGACGTTGCATAAAAGTCCCATGAAATAATCGTGAATTTGTCCTACCGAACAAGACCTTACTTGCCTAGCATGTCGGTGTCCTAGAAACTGCCAAATTTCTCAAGAAAGTGAATGGGTGCTCAAGATTCGTATCAAAGCTACTCCGGGTTTTCCAGAACAAAAAAAAAGGATTGTTCCTTCTAGCTTGCGAAGGAAACCGTTTACCGTTGTCGCAGCGCAAAAGTCAAGATGCCATTTCCAAGGGGTTGGTTCATAATGGAGAGCACCCTAATGCACGGAACTTCTTCGGGTCGAGTCACCGGACGAGTTAGTTTCCATCCCCAAAAATGGCACGAATATTAAACCGCTTCCGACCACTCGACGCAGCTTCTGCTTCAACTCCCCCAAAAAACACTTCTTCCGGAGGTCTGTTTTTCTCGCCTTCTGTTGCCGAACCGAAAGGCAACAGCCTGAACGCACGAATGTTGTACCACTGCTGTAGGCGCTAGAAATGAACTCTGGTTGGCCCACGGTAAAGCGCAAAAAAATAATCCCGGAAAATGCATAGTTATTGTACCACTAGACTGGAGAAATCGTACCATCTACCAAGAGCAAGAGTGCTCTGCATTCCGTCCCCCAAAAAGGGAAAAGTAATAGCTCGCCGTTTTTTGTTTGGGTTGCTCCAAAAAACGCTGGACGAAAAAGCTCGTGAGCACACCAGGAGAAAGATGAAATGCAAAATGCTGTTCGATGCTTACGGACTGCCGCGTATCAAATGGGAAACTATCCAGCAACAGCAGTAGCAGCAGCAGTAGCACACAAAAACGGAACGTTCAGATTATTAATGTTTCAGACTAGGAATTCCTTTCCGGGGGTTTTGCTTCTTTTTTTCGTTGTTGTCCGTCCTCCGTGGTCCGTGTGCAACATTGCACAGTCGAACGCCGGACGAAGAAAATTTGCCTTGCCTTGGATGTGTACTTCATCGTAGATCATAATATTTTTGCACTAAGTTGAACAACAGTTGCTTTTACTAGCTTGCGCCATCCTAGCATCATCAGCAGCGTTCTTGGCTCGGCCTGAGAGAGAGCGAGCGACAGAGCTGCAGGAATATTAGGACCAATTTATCTTGCCTGCACTTGAAAGGATGTATTAATTTAGTCCGAAGTGATATTGCATCCCAAATAGCAGCATTCTACCTCACGACAGTCATGCTTTCGTAGCGCGCCAGTTCCTTTTTGGCGAGGTTGGCATACACTAGCTAGGATGCTTCATGCTATTAATTAAGAGCACAGAAATGTCTTACGAGTTTTGCGAATTTCAATTTGACTATAAATATGACAAGTTTTATGGAAATTAAAATTCAATGTAAAGTAACCATACCTGAAAAAGCTTTTTTCTCCTCCTTCCTCGACTGGTGACGATCGAATCTGGAAAAGAGCGAGTGAGAGATATAGAGAGAAAGAGTGCCTATTATTAAATTGAGAACAATCACAAATCAAATGATAATGAGCTGCGGGTAGCGTCCGTGGAAGGAAGGATATGGAAATGTTATCAACCACCCTAACGCTAATGTTGGCTAATGAAGTGAAAAACATTATCGCCACCAATCCTGCGCGGGATCTTGTTCCGTTCGAGTTCCTGCTAATTTCCCAACGGAAGGAGGATAATACAGCCGTGCTTTACAGTGCGGAATATAACGTTATGACCACACTTTTTTGTTTATTTTTCATAAAGAAAGCCCCTAGAATATTTTTCATCGTATTATTCTATTTTCTGATAGTTCAGGTAATCCAGGGATTAAAAATTCAGGTGATTCTATAACTATGACACTCACTGTAAAATTCAATTGCAAATAAAATTAACACATTAGCTTGTTTTGGGAACTATATTTTAGAAACTTAATTTGTTAAGTCGAGCGTGTTCTTGATAAGATTAATACTATAATGCTGTCCTGGCTTATAATGGTTTATGTTTGTCATGGCGTTGGTACTTCGCTCTAATCCATTTAAACTGTAACACGAGGTACTATAATGCTCAATCATTTAAACTTAAAATAAGGAAGCTCTCTTCATAAAACCAAAATCATCTACAATTTTATCTGTAAATCTCAAGCTCTGAAGTGCATTTCCAGCCTCGAAAAGCTCCAGCTTTATATTTTAAGCTGGGTTGTATCGTGTGTACTTGCCATTTATTGTGTCCAACTACTCACCAAAGCTTATTCTCGGCGGTGCCGTATAGTCCTCGTCGAACTCTAGCTCTGTTTTCACTAGATTTTCAATATTCAGCTGGCATTCCTGGCAAAAATTATGCGCCAAAGAGAGAAAGAGAGAAAGAGCAATGGTAAAGTTAGCAGCAATCCAAGCAGGCTCTGGCAAGCATCGAACCATCCACACCTACCTCCATGTTTTTGAAATCCCACTTGCTGATGGACTTGCTTTTGCACAGCCGTATCCGGTCCCAGCATTTGCACTTCCGATTGACAATCTCGCAGCCGGGTTCGATCAGCACGGTTTCCGGACAATCGTTCCCGCCCGGCCGATCCCCATCGAGACTCGTTGGTGGTACGTCTAAGGTGTGTGAGAGAAAAAGAGAGCGTGAGAGAGAGAGACAGAATGAGAATAAGCGTACAGAATAGCAGTAAAATTCATTAAAAAGAGAAACAAACAAACAAACCGGTACAAAACTGGACCGGAGGAAAAATTGTTGCCACCCCTTTTTTTTCTTCGTCTTCGGGATGGTGTTGGAAATAGAAACGATATTTGAAGCAGATTTGAAGCGGGTGAAATGCACTCGCATACAGGTTTTTGGGTTTGTTTTGCTTTGCGTTTTTTTTAACGCTCAACACCAGCACCGTCAGCGAGGGCAACCGATTTAATTGAGGCCCCAAGGGAAGTTGTTCTCCCACGAATTCTTCCTATTCCTTGCAGCTAGTGCCAGTGCTGCTTGACAGTTTCCTTTAAATAAAGGCAGTACCGTACGAGGTTCGGGTTTTTTTTGTCGTTGTTGTGTTGTTTCATTGTTTACTTCCACACTCATTGTTTTTCTCACCCTCGGAATAGTTTCAAGCGCATCTCTCCGTACCGGAAAGAGGATAAGAAAAGCCAAACGAATAAATTCCCCGCACTGGAATGCTGAAAGAGAGTGAGAGAGAGCGGGAAAAGCGCCGGAAGTTTTTCAAAGAAAGATGCTCTGGAAAATGACATCCTTTTATTTGTGGCACAGCTACTACCACCACCACCACCACCACCACCACCACCACCACTGGGCCTTGCTTCATTCTAATGAAAGGAAATGTTCCGGAAAGCTGAAAGCGGCATCGTACCCGACTGCGATACGAGAATGCATTTTCGATTTCGGTATGCAAGAATGTGCCCAAGTTTATGCAAATCAGTTTTGCGACCGAAGTTTACCGAGTTTGCACCGGTCTGTGATGCTTTTATTCGATTTCGATGTCGGGGGCAAGCAAATTAGAGATGGATTGGCGAAAGTTTTCGCTAAATGTGAGGCAGAAACTGCTTTCATTCTGTTTGAATAACAATTTTGCTGTGGTGTTTGTTTTGCTTCGGCGTGGTAAATTATGTGACTTTTAGAGTTCGGGTTTTTGCCATATAAATCTTTATTTATTTATGCCATTTCCCTGCAAAACGTTGACTCTACAATCTCTGTCGTTTACCGGAGGGTTTCACAAGATAAATTGACATCCCACCGCCGGTTTGTTATTGATCACTCACAATCAAAATAAATCAATTCAAATAAATCGAACCAACCACGTCCGCTGCGTCCGTAGTCAGTCGCTTGCCGTAGTCAGTTGCCAGAGGTTACCCCCTTGGTACAGGTTTACCGTCTTGTGACTTGTGACGACTCTACTCATGATGTTGATGGTGATATGAGGCAAGCAAATATTTGCAGGTCCTTCTGGAGCCTTCTCGGTTGGAAAATAAAAACACAACCAGAACAGCAGCAGCAGCTCATTGTGTCTTCATTTCGCCGAGTTGAGCCATCAATTTGTCAACGTTTGCCGGACGGGGTACGGGACAGGATGTGGCAACATGTTTGAGAAGGATCATCGAAGGAATATACCTTGGAAAAAATCGTGGGGGGAGGCCCACGATGCAATAAGGAGAAACAATCACACCAGCATTTTCAGCTTGGAGCGTGGTTAAATAGAAGAAGCACGGCACGGCTTTCTAGAGACACCCCCAACAAACACCAACACCAATTGTCTTTGCAAACAAAAACCGGCGTGGCTGAATGTTTATTCTGCTCGGTACTCACATCCGGGCTCCAAAAGCAGCTTGTGGGTGTGTGTGTGTGTGTTTTGATAGGAAGAAAATAAAGCATTAGATCAAATACTGATCCTTATTGATCTTTTCTTAAGAAATTGCTTGAGCCGTTTCGTGTCTGTTTGCTTTATTTATTTGTATTTTAGATATTTGTTTTCTCTCTTTGAAACTCGTCCGGCAAGCACACGCGAAAAGCAATCAAAATCAATTTTGCCTTGCAGCTGGATTGAGCCGAAATGTAAAAGCCAACCACTGTGAGACACGTATCACCAATCAACAAATTTACCAGTCACGTTTTCTCGTTGGGAAAAAAAAACGAAAAATACACCTTGGTCTCAGCTTTTATCATACAAAACAAGGTGACGACGAAAAGACACACGCACCGAGCCAAACAATCCGTGGCCTTTGAAAATGGGAACCTTTTGGGTGCACTTTTTTCCGATTTTCCGAAAGAAAAGCCAAATAAAAAAGGGCACGGAAAAGCCAGCACTCTATTCCACCTTTTCAACACTGCCAACACATTCAAAGCGAAGAAAAAGGTAATCCGCTACAAATTTGGTATGCGGAAAATTGATGTAGCACGGCAACAGTGCTAGACAACACAACGGTGCGTGTTCGAATACGGAACCGATTATTTGCTCCGGCTCGCCCAATGCGCTGCTCCCGGTTTCCTTTGCCGGCGGCTTAAAATGGTTTCGATCTAATGCAAATTTATAGTCCCTTTTTCTTACGCTTTTCCCTTCACTCCATTTTCGTTCGCTCGCTGTGCCCGTGGCCATCTTTTCCTCACTACATAGCTCTGTTTATTGCGATGAGCCTATTTTTGAGATTGCCTTTCATCTGTCGAGCTTCGGTGTGTGCTCTAACCCGTGCTTTTCAACCCTTTCGACCTTCATTCCCGGGCTGAAGCCGGTGGAACCATTATGCCACGCTTCTTTCTTTACCAAATTTGTGGCAAACCAAGGCACACACGGTAACGGCATTCGGGCAGCCGTACCGTAACCGAAGGAAAATATATGTAAACGATGATGAAAAATCACCCAATCAACGATTTTGGACAGGGAGAGAAAAGGAATTTTCTTTGGTTACGGGTTTAGGGAATGGAACGTATCAAACCTACCGAACGGTGCAACGATGCGTAGGAAAAAGTTATATTTTCGAACCCAATCCCTTGTTGCGCTGGCTAGCATCGATGCACCACTTCAAAAGAATTGGGCTGGATAATGATGAAGCTAATTTGAAGGAAAATTTTGTGTGAAAACAAAGTAATCAAGTTGTTTTTGAGTCCCTGAGGCTGGATTTTTTTTTATAAACTACAAACGACCAGGCGTCTCCATCAGTTCACTATGAGGTACAAAGGACCAGGCGCCTCCATCGAATAATATTTTTCTTTTTCAAAATTTCATTTCAAAATACAACTATTGTGGTTAAAATACTTGATTCGCATTATATTTCTTCCCCATTTCCGAGAAAATAAATCCTGCTTAATCAAAGAGCTTCTAGTACAAAATTAAAACCATACGCCATACCTATGACGCTAATGTGGGTTCCAAAACGCAAGTAAAGGACTCGAGCACGGGCGCTCGAGATTATCCAGAACCAAAAAGGCTGGTAGTTTTTTGATGGGGTACCGTTGAAATTGAATTGCTCTTTATGTCCTCGCCACAGGCCAAACCTGGTATCAACGTACGAGCTTTGATACGGATCAAGTTAGGACTATTTTATCCTTCCCACATCCTTACCGTATCGGTATCTGTTTTGCTAACTCTCTACCCAACCGAAAACCCAACACAATCTGATCCAATCTTGATTACAAGTTAACTCAATTTTGGAAAAGATTTTGCCCTCCCCCCCCCCCCATCCTCCAATGCCGCTCTCCTGCTTTTATATTGAAATTTTCCTTCATTCGGCAAACCAGTTTTTAATAGCATTGTCTATCAGGGGGCATTTTTGCTGTGGTGAATGAATCCCAAATGAATGTATGATTATTTTGGGCAATTTATGTCTCAAAAAGGATGAAAGATAATTTTAGAAGCTTTTCTCCATTTGGAAGCAATTTTCCCAAAACAAAATCGTACCTTAATAATAGATGCCAAGCCCAGCCATGTTTCATTTACATTTTACCATATGAAAAATCCCCTCCCGGCCCATCTGGAAAGGACATGTTTGTTCATATCTTTTACATATGCAGATGTACTGCGATGATTACCTTTTCATCATTCATTCTTCACCTGACTGGCTCTCTCTCTCATTTCGTTCCACAAAACCATCCCTTCTGCATAGCACAGGGACAACACTTTCGCCAATGCGAAATCAAATCAAAACCACTTGACTCAACTCGGGCCCGGCGCGTTTGTGCGCTCAGCCATGCATGTTCCGGTCAATTCGATTCGATTGTGAGCATGAACATTTAATAAGGTCACAACAAAATGCGCCTACGGCTCTGCGGGAAGCACCGCACAAATTGGGTTTCATTCAAAACACACTCACACACACACACATATAACACAATTTGTATCAGTGTGGTTTGGAAAATATGGGGTGCCCAATCGAAATGGCAAATGCTGAGTTTGTGTGGTATGGAAATGGGCATCGACAACCGATGGACTTGATTTCATTTTATGGAAATTCCATTATGTGCCCGGGCTGGCGGGATGCAAGGTCAGCCGGTGAACAATCATACTGCTTTAATATTCTTAATTGATTAGTGCGATTGGATTACGTTTGCCCTTTTCGGGTGGTGCAAAACTTTTATCGCAATTTGGTCGATTATTGAAGCTTGTTGCAAATAAATTAGGGGAATTTATTAATTTATTTAAGTTTACATCTGATGACACTAGAAAAGAGTACTTTGTCTTGCATAAATCTTATTAAAGATTTAATTAAAACACCTCGGAGGTATGTTAAATAATACTTCTCAAGGACGGTTACATGTACGTGACAAAAAAGCACCATAATCTGACACCACTCACGTGCGTCAGTACGGCTTATTATTAAGCCATTCCGAAATGTGTCTCCAACAATCGATTCGACCACCGACCCATTTGCTGTGGCAGCACGTGTCATGTACGACCTCTCCAAAAGAGACCCCATCGAATCCCACGAATCCCACGAATCCCACATCGAAAGGGGGATAAAGCAAAGAACATAATCATAGGCGTAATCATAAAACATCGTCATCCACCAGTGGCCAACATTGGCCATTGTTCTCGCAAGTGACCATGCTTAACCTTCCCACACACGCACACACACACCTCACACCATCGTAACGAAGTCAATTTGTTCCGTGCGTTTAAGGGATCACATTCCGCAATCGATCCAACACCTTCCGAACCGTACCGAACGCCAAGTTCGCCTGTGTAGACATAAGTCGAGACCAGGAAAAATATTGCACCAGAACGAAAAAAAAAGGGAAAATTGAATGAGCAATTGTACGATCTGGCAGGCCACAGAAAGAAAACAAAAGAGTCCGAAACGAATGACCAGCAACAATTCGTGTGCGCAAGAGGCAGCGAGTATCGCCGACTCAGCATTCTTCCCGCGAATTCGATTTCCAAGAAGAGTACACGTTTTGCACGTGTGGATGGAATAAATTTATTCCGGAATCTAATAAATGCCCACTTCCGAGTATTCCTTCTGCTACTGAGCTGGGTGAATGGGTGGGTGGGCAGGTTTTCTTTGGTGTGGTTTTTGAAGGCGAAGATTACAATCGTTCCCGTGCCCGTGTCATCGGTCGTAGCATCGTCTTAGCCGTGAGCTAGAAGTAACATTTTTCGCTTTTGGAAGAAGCCAAAAGAGTAAATACGGAGCGAAAGTACAGCAGCGTTGCGTTTTACACTGGGAAGATTTTTTGTTTACTTTGCTTCACATCTAACAGCTTTCTATCTTCTACTTTTAGCTGCTCTCAATCAACTTTGAATGGGCTGCGTGCGTCAGAGTTTCTGTGGAATCGAATTTTCTAGCAGGCTCTGCTGTGGTAGATCTCTCTCCCTCTCTCTCTCTCTCGCACTCAAAACTGCAAGCTTGTGCGTAGAATGTTAATGAAAGCCGATGATATCACGGTGCAAGGTGTGAAATATTTTGAGCCGCTTCTTGATACGGTTTAAAGCGTTAACAGGCACGTCCCGGGGGAAGGCAAAAATTGAATGTAAGAGTGATTCGGAGTATTTTAAGTGCTTTGAAGCTAAATTTACTGACCGTGAAGAAGAATTCATCGGTCGGGTCGAAACATTAATTCCTATAATTCATTTGCTATAGTACATTTCGAATTGGAGTATGTTTGTGTTTATACCATCTGCTTTAAGTGTTTATAAGTGAGTTTTCGATTAATATTTGACATATTCTAGAAAATACACTTAAAAATATATCATCTGTAGGAATTTAAGATGATTGGTTATTGAATAATTTATTTCATTTTTTATTCTTAATTTATTTTTTTATTAAATATCCTATTTATTTGTGTGTTTAATTATTTATTTAACTATTGAGTTTTTTCTTAACTCCGTTAAATAACTTGCTTGCGTGAGTCTTCTTCTTCTTCGTTGGCACTACAACCTGGAGAGGTCTCGGCCTGCCATTTCTGGCTTTCTGTGACTTGATTTTACCCGTAGTAAAGTAGTCAGCCCTGCGTACGGGGGGGCGGTCTGGATGGGATTTGAACCTCGGCCCTGCCGTGTGAAGACCGACGCCGCTGTCGCCTCGGTCATCGGAACGCTTGCGTGAGTAAAAGATTATAAAAATCCAGTAACTTGCGTTGCAAAAACAACAGAAGTCAAAATGAAGAATGCCCATCCTAATTTTTTTTTTCTAAGACAGAACTGTTTCATGGATAGAGCAAGATTATTAAAATATATCTACATACACTGCATGCTTTAAAAAAATACACTACCTCACTCTATGATAGATTATTTATATCAATTCCAATGACAGCACAAAAGCCCCAGATTCAGCTAATTATCCTACTAAATCCTATTCCTTTAAATCTCTTACTCCAAGGGAAACTCTTCCCTTTTACGCCAACTCATTCGGCAGCAAACGCTCGTATCGCATGATCACCTCCCCCCAGTCAGAAGCACCGAGAGCAATAAACAGAACTCTTGTGCTGGGTTTGAAAGGTAATCTTCTGCCGGTTAGCTCAAAAGCAAACCGAACGCACCAGCCAAGTACCAAAGAAGTCAAAGCTGAGCTCCGTATTCCTTTTTTTCTGTTGCCTATTTATGTTACTGCACACACACATCCACATCTTCCGAAAAAAACCCAAATCCTGTGTGGGAGCAGATGCTCGTGCCTGTACCAGAACCCTTTTCTAACTTTTTGAAGCGTTGTGTCGGTGAAGCATGCCTTTCTGCTCGTCGATTCGTATGTTTCGCCTGTTTTTATGCAAACAAATGTTTATTTTTGTTTTTTACCGCTGCTGCTGTATTGCTCCCATCGCTCGTCAGCTTACTTCATATTTTGTTAAGTAAGCTGATTAAAGGAAAATTTGAAAATTTGTATTCCATTTTCGTTTTTCATCATAGCTTTACCGTTCTCGTTATGTTGGGATGGCTAGGTACATTTATTTTAACTCCTCAAAATCCGATTTTGAAAGCTTATTATCAAAAGCACAGTGCGTTTTGATATACTCATTCAAACTGTTGCAAATAAATGTTTTCCATCGGAAAAAAATAAAACTTCAGCTCTTTAAAAATAAAAAACCTTTTACTTCTCAAAATACTGGGCTGGTGTTCCCACCCGGAACTATCCCCCGATGAAATAACGTTTCGAAACAATTTGCAGCAAATCTTCATTTCATTCATTCGTCCTTCAAACCTCCCAAACACAACCGTCTCACGGATTCTACCCAACTGTACTGTCTCAAAATGTGCGAATAATTTTCTCACTGCAGACTCTGTTTTCTTTTTTTCACTGAGACTCCTCCACCCCGAGAGGTGTTTCATCAGTAGCAGTCGCCCGGTGTATGCCCGGTGCACACAAGACCACAGAAATCCAATTTCCCAAACCTCGGTTCGACCCTACCGGCCGCTACCTGTCCACTTTGCATCCAGTTTGAAAAGTGGCTGAATTTTCTCAGACAATTTCCCATCCCTTCCCAAAGCAAAAAACAAATGAAGGAAAAGAAAAACCACCCAAAAGCGTGCGTCTCTCTGCGTCCATAAAGGTTTTTTTTTGTTGCGCGTCGCCTCTTCGTCTTCTTCTTTCTTTACTGCACATTCCTAAGAGAATGAAAACGAAACTGATATCCATTTCCTGGTCTCGCGCTGACTGACTGCGTGTGTGGAGGACCAAAAGAAGTCGGAGCATATCCCAGGCACCGGCAGATAGATTGAGTGGAACAAATTCTGTTTGGCCCAGGTTATACGGGCTCCCAGATCGATACCGGCCATTTTCTCTCCTGTTCTCTCGTGAAGGTAGTACTTTTTATTTCGATCACCGAACCGATACAAATCTGATGTACTTGCTGCCCTTCAATTTCAGGTGGGTGCTCAGTCAGATACAGTCCAATTTATAGAGCCCCTGCAACGAATTGTTCGCAACCCAAAAATATATAGCTCGTTGAGTAATATTCTTCTGCAACAGCTCACCTCTTGCTCGTGTGAGATGCTGGGCAGATGAGGATAGCGAAAGCACACAAAAAAAACACTCTCGTCTACACATCCCAACCCAGGTATGGAGGGCAATGAGTGCCTTTTTTCTGCTGTCACTAGTGGCTAACAGCATAAACAACAGCGCTGTACGTACGTTGCTGGCCACACTGAAAACATTGCACTTGGCAGGCTGTGGCAAACCGCAGGAAACAGATAAAATGGGTTAATCTATCCTGAAAGACAGAGGTGGCCAACCCTCCCAGCGCCTGCAAGCTCCACAATCCAATATCTCACTGGACCGCTGGACATCGGGCCCAAAGTTGTCGTCCGGTGTCTGCCTGCTTGCTGCAAGCGACTCGTCCCGAACGGTGGTTTGTGATAAATAAAAGCTTTTACACCCGGCAGGCGAACAAGCTGGTTGCCAGTAACTCGGCATCCAACAAAAGCTGGAACTTTACACAAAAAAACGGCAATAGTTACTCAATGTGTAGCAGTATCCGGTTTCTACCTTATGGCACATTTGAGAGTACGGGAAGAGAAGAGAGGAAAAAAAAACAGCATGAAAAATACACAAAAAATGCTACAGGACACCCAACAAACACACAAAGTATGGAGTGTAAACTGAGAGGATAATTTGCAACGGACTCCTAGGATGGGCATCTCGGGGTTGTTCTAAAATTTATGTGCATTTTTTTCTAATAACTTCACCTACTTTACATTTGCTAACTACTTTTCGTTCTTGCCACAGGCGAACTTTTCCCGCACCCTTAGACAGTGCAAAGAAAGAGCAAAGCAAGTGTGCTTGTGATTTGCTTACATTCCATTAGTCCATTCCACCCTGGAGCGACAGAACGGGTGGTGTTAATGACCGTCGACGGGAAGCGAACCTGGTAAAGGTAATGCCACGTGCCACAGCGTGTCTTTCAACTCTTCTTCCACTGCTGACAGTTTGCGGCAACGCAGACACACACACACACACGCACTGGCAGATGCACTTGCAGAAGATAATTTGTAATGTGAACTTAATGTGTGGCAACATGATGCACCTTCGTGTAATGCATGCACGTGCCAGTAATTACAAGACAGTTGAGACAACCATAAGCACCGGGAGTAATGTCTTGGTGTCATCAATTCCCTTTTATAATTTGATGCGTGTGAACAATGGCGCTTGTTGTTGCTGGTGCACGGTACGAGACACGTCAATCTGGTTTAAACAGTCGTGGATTTAAGGATCGGTTTAACGATGACAATTGTAAGAGCCATGCTCACGAAAACCGTCATCCTTTTTGAAGTCCGGCGGAGATTACGATCAAATTATTCGCCACTCCACTCTGGACCTTCATCCACCTAAATAACTGATGATTAATAAACTTCTTTTCCGTGGCTTGGTCATTTCTCTTGCGTTCCGGTTGCGCCCCCGACGGCGATGACTTGCCCTGTCACCGCTCGTCCTTGTTCCATGGATGTGCTGGGGCGAGACATCCGAGCAAGTTTCTACCCATCGGTCGTCAGACGTCAGACGTTCGACCGGACGGGGAATTACTTTGGAACAGATTTAATTTCATTTTAATTAAATCTCTTCCACAGCGAACCGAGCGCCGGACGCTCGCTCGTGTGAGAGCCCATCGTTGTCGCCCACAGTTGCCTATCGATGGTTCCCGGTACGGTGTACTTCAGCGTCCCCAGATTCCGGTGTGGGTGGATGGTTGCCATCCACCGCCAAGTAAGCACCGCCGTTCGTTCTGGAACGACAGACTTCCCGTAGCCATGTGGCACCGGAAGCATCTCGGCGGCTAGAGCTAATATTTACTCGCTTATGTTTGTGCTTGTCTGTTTTGCCTTCCTTTTTTTGTTTCATTGCAATTTTTTTTCTATTTGCTCCCGTTCTCATTCAATCTTTTCCATAAACACACTGTTATGGTAGGGGACTTTTTTTTTCTCCTCGTCTCGATTTTTTTATTTTTGTCAGTAAATTTTCTAGCTCGTGAAGCTTAGTTTGAAAAACTGTTTCCACATGGGGAACGGTTTTCAGGACAATGTTTTTCGCGCGCCCACAAAAAAACAAGGCAAAGTTCGTTGGCTTAGTTGGACATGGTCATTTTGCTGTGTGTTTGTGTAGGGAATATATTAAAAAATTATGTGATGAACTCATGGCGGGAGTCATTTATAGCATAATTTGGATTATTTATAGCATTAAACATTTAACGTGTAGTGAGGGCTCATTAGCTGAGGTCTTAAATTTTGAAGTCTAAATTTCCGTAAGCTCTCTATTTGTTAAACTGATCCTTCAATGCAGTATCCATACAGAGGACTTGATAGTTTTACTTTTCAATAAAAAAAAACTCTTTGATTTTGTTCGCCCCTTAGAAGTGAAAAAAACACTAAACGGTGATATATTAATCAATTTTTTCTCCTTTTTGTGCATTCTTCATTCTGGTGCTCTGGTGCTCTGAACAATGATCTTTACTAAGTTTATTACGCACTGAATGGTATTTTTAACCTTATGACAACAAAGGTCTCAAATTTAAATATCTCGCTCAAATTACATAACTGAAAAGAATTTAACCTTTTGCTCTTTTCACTTCTCTACAACTGTCCTGATAATTGCTTACACGATTGCCATAAACGGGATAAAAAAAATCCTGATTTACAACTTAATTCATCCGACATCAAATAGTGCCGGCAAAACCCCCATGGCCAACAATTAATCAACAACTCATCATCGAGTTACACTAATGAGCAAAAGCGACACACAATCGTGTGCCAGCAAAAATCAATTCACATAAAACACAATTATGAAATGATTCACCGACCCAGCCCAACCGATGATGGGCGGGTGACGGAAATATGACAACAGTTATTACACTAAGCCACAAAATCCATTAATTATTGCATTTTTATGACCGTTGTAGCCGCTCAGTTTAAAATGCTACGGGGCACACATTTTAACCGCATCGTTAATCGATAATTTATGAAGTGTAAATTGGAAAGCAAACCCACTTTGTATCGATGTAATCGACTAATCGTTATCCCTCATACACCTGTGCGTGCGTTTTTTTCCATTCTCCCTCTGACTGTATGTGTCAGAGCTCGATTCCATTTAATCGCAGCGCAAAGAGGATCAATTTATGAAGTTGCCCTCCTGACCTGGTGGTTGACAAATTGATTCCTACCCCTCCGTTTGGTTTCTGTTTCCCCAAGTTTATGGTGCTAAGGTGCTCCCTACCGAACGAGGAAAACCCCGATTTTATGACCCACCCGTAGGTGCACGTTTTCCCGATAATGGCCATTTCAAAACTTGGTGCGTAGTTGATGCGACAACCGCACACACACACGTGCGGGCGCCCATTACTTACCCATACACACGCCGGAACCACCGACCGGTGGCTTGGAAACGCAGCTAAGTGGTGGTTCACACGTACCGGAAAATCCACCCGGTCCACCGCAAGCTTCGCCGAGCGTTCGAGCACACACCTTGCAGCACCTGTGTATGTGAAACAGAGTAAGAGAGAAAAAACGTAGAGTAACTTCATGTGGGGAAAAAATCATAAAAACAATCAAATAGGAAGAGAATGAAGATGAAGTTTGCTGAAATCGGGAAAAAGGCAGTTGTACAATAATTCACCAAGCCAACAACAAAAAAATCAACAAGCTACCGACCGTTGCAATGTCGAGTTGTCAAGTGTGCGCCTGGTTGATTGTGCTCGTTGGGAGTTAAAATTTAACAATTTTCCATCACTCCACAAACAAGATGGTTGGGCTGGTCGTTGTTGCAGCATTTATTTTTCTCAACAAACTAGGGAATGAAAAGTTTCAGGTCACACACACACACAAACACGCCGTCGAGGAACGAGAAATAACTATAGCAATCATTTTCCGACCCGCCGTTGGATGGGGAAATCACCGAGTTCGTGACTTTTTGCCATGCCATGGGGGGGTTAGTTTTTACGAGCATCGATTTTGGGGTTTGACGGAAAAGTGCTTTCCCAAACCACATGTGACGTAGTAGCTGGTAATTCGAAAAGAGGCCACACCGATCAAGCGATGAAAATGAGTGCACACAAACCATAATCACCAGGCGTCTCCATCGACGTTTTGATTGCCTGTAGCAGGAATGAGCCTCGATCACTATCACGATGAAGTCAACCAATAATGACCAAGTGAAGCAGGTGTGTTTGAGGACATTTTTATGTTCTTAATGTTAGAACAAAAAATCTGGGACTGTGTTGGGCAATTTTTAATAGCTTCAAATAAGCACCCCTATGATGGGTGAACATGTTTCACTGCGAAGGTCTCTCGTTAGCGTAATTGAAAGAAGGTTATCATTCAAAGCAGTCAACTATATATTTAACACTCGGGTCCTTTCGGTTCCATTTTTTTCCTCCCAGGGCAGAAGTTTTGCAAACGGTACCGGATCCAGTTGGTAGACAAATGGCTAACAATTACCAACTGTAGTGGTGGCGATTCGTCCTATCTCAATCCACCGTACGTAAGCACGAACACTCTGAACTTTTTGAACCTGCCTCATGTCCATTAAGATCACCCCAACGAATGCCCGTTTTGCTCGCTCTGCTACCCTTGCTACCCGGTCGAGTGTGTATGAATAACTAGGAATAACAACTACCCTTTACACACTCACACAAATACAATGAGCAGAAAAAAAGTACAACACTTACACCCAAAAACTTCTCCGGACGATAATCCGAAGCGTCACACATTGCCGAACCCCCGCCTTGGTCAAGTAGTCGAGTTTAGTACCAAAGTTCTTGCTGACACGCTGCTTCAAACTAACACCGACCAAACCGAGCCTTTGTGAACCTTTTCCATTTGTCCAATAGTCCCTTGATTTTTTTTTTCAAGCTCTTTCTCTCTCTCTTTCTCGTTTTCTTTTCATTCACACACATGCAATCACTACCACACAAAAAGGCGAGTGGTTTATCAGCAAATAATCAGCACCTCCTGAGCCATGTACCTTGCCCTTAAGCCTTACGGAGTTCTTGGGAGGGTGGCATTTTTTTTTGCTGCACCCTCTCACATGGAAAACTCCACACCCGACATGCTCTCGGTACACAGCAGAAACTAAGAATTCATAGTTTATCCTGGGGATTGCTTCTGGGCAGCTCTGGTTCTAGCTCGGGTTCCGTTGAATATTCATCGCTTGTCGTGATTTTTTGTCCCCTCGCGTTTTTCCCCTCCCTTTCTATTTGCTTTGCTCTGGCATCCTGGGCAGTAGCATTCACAGCCCAAAACATTATTGACACCCACTGAGTGTGGCCAGGTGAATAGTAGAGCAAAGGAGAAAAAAAAGAACGTTGAAGGGAGCAATATCCTTCTCGCCAAATATCGCACGGTGTCTGATGTGAGGTGAAAAATGAAGACAACAAAAACGAACCAAAGAACACGCGTGTGAAAAGAAGGTGCTATGGGGAAGCTCGAGGGGTTGAAGTACAATCAACCCTGTGAAAGAAAGCAAAAAAAAAGATTCCAACACGAAACTCGCCCTCACTGTCCAGCCGGCCGGCGACTGTGGAACGATCGTAAAAAAGCGTCTCGAGCAAGGTGTCAAAAAGAGCAAGAATTTGCAAGCGCACCGGGCAAGGAACAAAATAAAACCAAGCAAATGGGCGAAAGCGTCGAACACCCCCGACAAATGCCGAATTGGAAGCTAGGACACATTTGTGCCGGATAGAAATGGAACTAAACTTCCTTTATGTGGGTGAGAAAAGGGCTCAGATGCCGATGTATCCACCCTAAACCCTGCAGCCAAATACAGCGGACGGATTGTTCAGATTGTAGCATGCAAACTACGAGCATGGATCACGGGAATTTGCTGCCAAGGGAATTCAAAACGAACAGGGTGAAACACCTTTCTTTTTTCTTTTCAAGTAGCCAAAACATTATATTAACACAGGGAACAGTGATTCGGTGAGATTTTTGAAAGTGGATTTACAGCGAGGAAAAATTTTTTTGCAACGGAAATGGTCGTTTGTGAAATTAGAAGAGGAATGAAGCATGGGAAACATTAATTTACCCAACTGGCAGAAAAGCTCGATGAGCTTTCTTTTTAATGGCCTCTATTTTCTGCTCATTTTCTGGAAAACTATTTTCCACTTTTCAAAGGGTGTAATTAGCGTACGGCGGTACTTAAAGAGGCTACTGACCAATTGATCAAGAGTCAATTTTGGAGCACTCCACACGGATTCCCCTTAATTCCATGTCGTGCCATCTGGATGGTAAAGCAAAATGGTCGCGTGATTTTCCTCGCCCAACCCGACACCCGCTGCCATGGCCGCTCAAATAGGATACGAATAGTACAGATTTCCGAAATGGGCGCTTCGCACGAACTGACCATAAATTAACGTTCAAGGTGAGCCTGTTTCCTCGCGCGACTACTCGCCAACCTGGAAATCTGGCCACGAAGGTGAATGGAAAATCCAAACATTTCCACCTGCGGATTGAAATTCTCCGTGATACCTACAGGAAGGCAAGCAGTGGGTGTGTGTGTGACGCGGTACGGGTGTTAATTGCACTATTTGGAAGATATAAATTTGAAGCTAAAGCATGGTTTTACGATTCGCTTCGTTTTTCCACGCACGGGGTGTGCAATGGGGTGGGCAGGCCAGTGCGATAAAGCGGCTAATTTATGGCGTGTAGTTCACGTCAATATACATAAGGCTAGAGCACCATTGCGAACGACATTTATGAGAGCTTGCGGGCGGTTGTTACGAATTGTGACCTCCAAAGTGATTCCGAAGCGCGTTTGCGTGTGTTAATGTGTGTGAGTGAGAGCGTATATTTAGAATTGTTTCAGAAGAAAGTTAATTCAGCTACAGCTTCAGGAACTACGACTTGGTTTTTTTTGACATTTGTTGGATTTTTTAACTCATTAGGGATGGCCTGGCCATTTTAGATAACTGTTAAATATTTGTATCACTAAACTTTACTTTTCCGTCTTGAAATGTGTTCATTCATTCCTAATCAATATAAATAAAAATTATTCAATACGCATAACGATTAAAAGAGTTTTGAACAAAATCTAGCAACAACTCGTGAGGTGAGGAAACTTTTTTTTTTTGATATCATTCTTTCTGAATCTCGCTTTACCTCGTCTGCTTGCAGAGGGTTGCATTTACTCATTTCGTTTTACAAATGTTCACTATCACATTATTATTCATGTACACTAGAGAAATTATTGATCATTATTTGAAATATGCAATCTTAAATATGCATTGAAAAATTTAATTTATTAGTGTAATAAAAATCGATAAAAAACGTCAATTAATGATGGAGACGCCTGGTGGTTCAGTATCGGTAGTAATATTTTTGACCATATTTATAGCGATTGATCGCTTCAAGCCTTTTGGAAAATCCTTTCAATAAGATTCAACCATCTTACGATGTTTAAATTTAAAAAAAAATATTTTAAATGCATCAGAGGAACCGAAGTATGCATCGTCTCATGCATCGTATTGAAATGCATCTTCTCACTTAAAATTCAAAATCATATACTAGAACTAATTTCTATTAAAAAATGATGTAAATAAAATTTTCAGGCCGAAAAGTTTTATACTTTTCCTTATTTTACGCTTCAATTTCGGCTCACATAACCTTCGCAAAGTACAACAACAATTTTTCTTTACAAAACTTTAACAGAATACCTTTACAGCATACGTCCTTCAGCGAGACGAGTTTACGAATTCCCAGAAAAGGCCAACTTTCCGGGCGTGTGCGTGTTTGCTTTAGCAATCTACCATCTACCGCAGTGATAAACAAATGCTTTGCAACATGTCATCCCACAATCTTCGACACAGGATCGTGACCACTGCCAAGGCTGCTCGGGAAGCATGCTGAGAACATGCCTCCGCAACAAGCGACCGCTCCTAAGCGAGATGCAAAATTCCTCGTATGTAAATTTTGGTTTCCTCAAAGCCTAACTTCTTCAAGGAGTTTGTCGAATCAAGAAGGTAGATCAATTTTGCACCATCACTTTGAAATGGTGGCGAAGAAGTGACGAAAAACAAGATATTGACAAGAATTTTGTGAAAAAAAAACTTGGCTTTCTTTGCTCCCCTTATTTGCTACACTGGTATGTCGTTGTGTTGATGACGTTAGGCGTCACCCACATCATTTGCCCCTGGGTTTGACACTGGCTGTGTTAAGCTGCCAACGGTAGTTAAACTTTGGTGGGTAAAACTTTTCCTGATCTTTTCAAGTTCCGGCGATCGAAAATTGTACCGAGGATCGACAGCGGAAGGTTGTCATCTAAGTTTAATATGTATTTGAAACTTTCACGAGTAGCTAAGCGGTATGAAAGCAATGTTTTAGAAGGTTAACTAAGAAAATCATAAATAATGGAGCTATGTCCAACATAATTTAAGTTCAGCTTAAACTATTCACCACCAAGATAACCCTCAGATACATGTTGCAAAAAAAAACAACCTCCTTATCGTATCTATCTCATAGAAAACCATTCGTACGTGCTGGGAATAATTTTATGCACAACCATTTTGCACCATTTAGGGTACCAAACCCTTCACCTTACAAATGCTAGACCAAATCAAAAACCCCCCAAACCGAAAAGAAAAACTTGTTGCACCAGCCACCTTTTAAAGACAGCAGCTGCCATCACCATCATAAATTGATGCTTTAAAGCATCCCATTTAACGACCGGATGTGGTCCCTACTTAGGAGCGATTGGACAAAAGAAAGAAAAAAAAATCGACTAGAAACTCGTCCAGGTCAGTGGCCACCGGAAGCGGGCGTGTTGAAGTTGAGCACCCAGTTCCGGGGCCGAAACGAAACTGAACAAGCGATAAAGTTCAAATGGATGAAAATAAACCACTTCATGGAACTAATCTAAATCTCATGTTAATGGTACGGGGACGCTTTTTTGACAGTTTCCTGTTCGAATGGGTGGGCCGAGGAAGACTTACATAACTAAAACCCACACACGCACACATATACGGCTGCCCCAATTTAACACTAGCCCTAGCAATTGGCTGACAAAAGCAATACCCAGGATACTGTTATCATTTCGGGAAAAAAGGGCATTTCGCTTCTACCCGTGCACCCATTTTCTTTCGCTCTCCATCTGCAGCCTCTGATTATCCAATGATGAACCCATCAAACGATCGAGGCCGACCCTTTTCTGGGCGCACGACACTTCGTAGCACGCAGCCGAAAAAATCGAGAGGGCGTTGTGCAAATGGGCCAAGCGTGGAAATAAAAAAAACCTTTCGTGGGGGCCCTTTGAAATTTGGGGGAACAAATGGAAGAAAACAAATAGCCGCTCTACTCACTTGCATGGATCCCACACGATGTAGCCCTTGCCCGGGCAGTCCTCCGGCCGTATGACGTCGCACTCGTCCGGGTTGCAGACGCACTTCAGGCCGAAAGTTTTCACATTCAGCACCATCAGACAGTAGATGAGCAGCTTAATGCTGAAATTTATCGTCGATATGCTGCCGTTGAGCGCCGGGATGGCCGCTAGAACTTTTCCCATTTTCTCGCCCATCGATTCATGGCATCCCGGAACGGGTGTTTCGGTGCTGAAGCTCTCGCGTGCCGGACCGACGAACGGGCAATCGCTAGGGGTCTTCTGACTTGCTGCAGGGAATTTTGGTCGAGCACTCTCACACGGGTTTTTTTTCACGTTGAAACACTCACTACGTTTGAAACGGGAACCGAGGCCCTTCGATACATAGTCGCCACGCACTCGCACACACTCACACTTACAGCCACTTCAAACTGGGGAAATAGTAAAACACGGTGAAAATCATCATACTAGGCTTCAGAGAAAAAGAAATAAAAGAAGCACAAACGGTGGCTTCAAAGCTTTTGGTTCGATTTATTTGGGCAAGCTTTCCGGCGGGCAAAATTTTCCTTCCCACGATAAACCCCACACAATCCCGCTTTAATCTGCTGGAATAAGTGGAAAATTCGTTACACGCATTCCACTGCCACTCACTAGCGGGCCGGGGCCACTTTTGCTCGTGCACTCTCACGGATTCCCATCCGTGCTGTGGGTGTATCTTTTCAGCTGGAAAATGAAATAGAAATGTAAAAGCACCACACACACACACAGAGGATGAGAGCGAGAACATGACGATTTAAACGAGCCGTTGAAAGAGTCGAGCGTTCGCGTAAATTACGATTCTGTTCAACCGCGTCCGGGCAGTGGAAGTGTGCTGGGACGCACAACAACAACAACGCAGAAGAAAACGCTCCCGCCATAAAACATTAGGGAAATAAAATAAAATCACCACTGACAGCTTCCGAGAGGCGAGCCGCGCGCTTGGGGCAGGCGTTACTGTTTTGACAGCTACGCGCTCAAGGGCTGCCACCGATGATTGTTCCGTATGGTGCATAAAATTTAATTTACGACAGTGCCGGTGACAATTTTTAGCTCCATCTTTTTTCTGTTTCTTCTTCCCATTTTCCAGTTTGAGTGCTCGAATGGCACGCCAACTGTGGCGTTTGTTTCTGGTGGCGATGTTTCGGTCGGTTTTTTGTGCTATCTTTCACGAAGCTCTTCTTGAGCATTACTTTGCTCCTGGAGGTTGTTGTTTTTTTGGTTCTTTCCACGCCTCGCAGTCGGGCCACAGAAATAATCGTTTTGTACGTTAAGCTTTATTATCTTTTAAATGGTCAACGGTTGTCATCGGTGAATTGCATGGCAGCGTTATTACTTTGTGTGCAGCTGAAGCATACATTGAATGGGCTGCTGCTGTTGCTGCTGCTGCTGTGGCCACCACAAGCCGTATTTATCCTTGTGCCATTTTCTCTCGTTTGCTCGATGGCTGTGTTGTGTCGTGGTGGTGTGGCTGGATGAAATTAATCGTTACATGCGTGCGAACAATCGGCAGTGATGGGTATTAACCTGTGTGAAAGATATTTAAAAAACACAGAGAGCTCCGTTAGCATTGATGTGATGATGCATTCGTTAAAGCATTAAGAGTGAAGCCACAGAAGGGGGCAAAAAGAGAGAAGAAAAGACAATAAAGAAGAATGGAACGGTATGAACGGTAATACAATTCGTGGAATTTTTCATTACCGGATGACATTCAGTTTCATAACGCGAAACAAAAACGCACTCGACTCAGCTCACCAACTCCGAAATCGTCATGCACCAGCGTTTGTGTGAGCTTTTTTCTGGTGGTATTTTTGGACTGTGGCCAAGAATTGATTGAAGGGGATAATGCTTTCCTTTACGGGGGAACTGACGAGCAGGACAGAGCAGGAATGGTACAGTAAATGACCTGATGGGAATAATGATATTACATTGTACTGATGAAATATATGCTGGTAGGAACGATAAGCCTGATGGGGTGTTCCGATGGCAATACGTTCCCGTGTAGTACAAATACGGGGTTTTAATTAAAAATACTGTTGCTTCAATCCTTATGGGATTGAACTTATTGATAAGGTTATTGCTTTAGCTAGAATACTCTTACAGACATTTTATTAGATAATCTGTTCATTATTCATGCACTTTAAAGTTTTTAAAGACGTATCGAACGTGATCGAAGACGAATTAATTGTTTAATCTCTAAACAATTTTAATATCCTACATACATAGCAAAACATAATAGAATAAGTTAGAAATTTTTCTGGCGTTTTTTCGATCAATTCTTCTTCTTCCTTGGCGCTGCAACCTTGAAAAGACTCGGTGTGCTTTTTCCGGCTTTCTGTGACTTGATTTTACCCGTAGCAAAGTAGTCAGCCCTGCGTACGGAAGGTGGTCTAAAAGGGATTTAAACCACGCTTCTGCCTTGTGAATACCGGTGCCGCTGTCACACCGACCACCGGATTGCCCCAAAAGATTGATTCGTTAGAATGCTTTGGTTTGCTATAAAAAACCTTTGAAGTGCTATAAACATCGCAATATTAATTTGTAGCATGATCACACGTAAAAAAAATCATAATGGACACCAAACTCACATGGTTTTATTCTCATTAAGCTATATAATATATTCTTTCCACCAGCAAAATTCCGAACAACACGCTCGTGAGCAGCTCACGGCTAAGCCCATCAAAAGTATGACGTTCATCACAAAAAAGCAGTACCCCTTTTATGGCTTAAATCGACTTTAATCCTCAACTACCCACACGCAAACCGAAGCACCCAACGGTTTAACGCACTAAGCTAATGCGCTTCCCCCGCTTGTTTTCGGTCGTGTGGGCGTCAAATTTCTATCCAACCCTGAGCAAAGAAAATCCCACTCCATTGTTGCGGAGCGAGCCGGGGGCTCAGAAATTTGTACAGCGGCCAACCACTTACTCCGGGAGTGGTTTTAATCTTGAACTTCGGTCCGAAAGCTCACTCTCTTGTGCCTCAACCTGGTTGATGCTTCGGTGTGCCTCGCGTGTACTTCATAATCTTCAGGGTACTTCCGGGAAGGCGTGCAAAAGCAATTCTCGTCTCGCTCTCTCTCTATATGCCAAGCTGGATTTGAGCTGAAAAAGGCGTTGACGGACGGAACGAGATTGTCGACGTGGCCTGTTAACGGACGGCGTGCTCTTCTTTAGGGTGTTATTTTGTGCCCATCTGCGCCTTCTTCTTCTTCTTCGGCGCACGTAATCCAAGAAAGAATTGAGTGTTTATGAATAAATAACAAGATTAATAAGGTTTTATTGTCTCTAAATTGGTAATATTGCCGTAACATCCTGTGCTGTGCCGGCGGATGCTGCTAATACCATTGCTGGTGCTGCTGGCTTTTTCTTCTCTGTGTGTGTGTGTGTGATTTTACATTCTCTCTCTTAACATTTTCCGAGGTTTACAGCAGCTCGTTGACGGTACGCCACCGACTTGACTGGGCCGGATAGACTAGTCGCCCCCAGCTCAGCAGACCCTTGCCAAGGAATGAAGTCCTCCAGAAAGTATAACCTGAAGATTAAGCCGTTTTAGTTGGTTTGAAACTTGATACGGCGAAGAATAAAAAGACGATGGGAAAAGGGGAACATAACAAAAAAAAAATAAACCCCCGAAACGCCCCATCGTAACCAACTTCATAATTTGAGGGGTTTTACCGACTCGACAGTTGTGCCAGATTTGCTTTCAACTTTCCACCGTGCGTAGCATGCTACTCAAGCAAAGCGTAACGAGCCTCGCGTTCAAACGCGTTTACCTTTAATATTTCAACTCCAAATATCCGACCCAAACCAGCCGGCCCGAAAGGCACGTGAAGCTCGGCAATAAAGCAGGGAATAAGCGATGACGAAAAAAAGGCCTGCTCCTCCCAAAATCAGAAAACAACCTCGGTTCACCTTCGTACACGATGAATTGCCTCTGCTGACTTTTAAATCTAGAGCACCCGGCATCGACCTACCAAGGGTATGTTAGCAGTTCGAGCTCGTTGGGGTACTTAAAATTGCTGTAATCCTTACGAGCACTGGGTAGCAAACGACCTGTATCCCGGATGAAGACAGGCAGCAAAACCCCGTTGGTGTACATGAAATATGATAACTAGGTTTTGGGGATTGGGAAAAGCTCTCACTTTTTCCTGCCAGCTTATGAGGTGGGGAAAATTTGCCTTAAAATGACGGCACTACTCTAACAAAAGGGAACCCGTGTACACACACAAAAGGCCAGCAAAACTAACCTCATTCTCGAAGAAAAGAACCAACTAGCAAGCTTTTTCACTGCCTCGTTCACTGACACCGTAGAGCTTCGCCAAACCATACACCAATGTCCCCCTTGGCTATTCACCTTCACCGGGGAAAATCAAAAACCCCTGGCACTTCAATCACTTCCAGGATTCGCGGAGCAATGCGAAACCGGGAAAAAAAGACGCTGTAAAAGAAATCCTTCCCCCGGGGCATTCTTATCGGATTACACGCCAACGGGAAGCTCGAAAGACACGATGGACAGGAAACTTTTCCACGAGGCCGCATAAAGCTGCGTAAATAGACGCTTATAAATTATGCTTAATGTGGCCAATTTTTGAACCAAGACCGAGGGTGGTCGAAAGCCTTGGAATGGAACAGGAAGCAAAGCCGAGCGGAAGTAAAGACCACCTCGCTTCAATTTGTGGGCTGTATTTGTGTGTCTCGTGGCTTCACTTTTATTTTCATGAACACAGGAATGTCGTTCCAAAATCTCTGCTTTCACGCCTATTGATTCCCAGTTTCCCGCTCGGTCCAGAATTTTCCTCTCCATGTTTTGCTTTGCTTCCTCCAAACAATAGAATCGGAAATTGGTAGCGATCTGCTTGTGAGATCTTACCGCTGCTTTGTGGCACGAGCACGGGCCTTGTTCCTATAGGCGTTCGCTTCAAGTGATGATTTATCACCGAGCTTTGTGAACGATTTATGCACAAAATGGGAGAAAGTTTTCCTCCCTTCCATCCTAGAAGGGCACGACACGACCAAAGTGACAGACGATAATTACCCGAGCGTTGGGATGGGAGAGAGAATCCCGTCCCGTCGGTTGGTTGGGAAGAACCGCACAATCAACGTATCAGCAACCGGGCTAAGGACGCATCCGGGATAAGTGGCAGAGTAATTAAAGCAGAGATTAAGTCAGAGTTTTTTTCTTCTTCTTGTGCCCCCCATGTTCTACAACGAGGTGAACAATTTGCTGCAATCATGTCCCAGCAAACAGCTGATTTATTCATGATCCGGTGGAGGCGCCTGGTGGCTGGTACCGGTTGAAGCCTCAATCGTGTTGTTCTTGGTGCTTTCACGATGGGAAAGTCAAATGAAATATAATAAAAAGTTTGAATGCCATAATAATTTTGTAAATATCTCCAAGAAAAAAGGTAAAATAATTAGAATGGTTTATTAGGAAACGATTAAAATCAACCCCAAGAAAGCTTTCGCTCCAAACGAAAGAGTTTTCATTATATTAATACAATCTATCTATTCTACTACATTTTATTTTACAAAATAAACTTACTATTCTTTCCTTCAATGCTCGCCAAACTATCACACTATCAAACAAAATCTACAAATGTGAAACAAATTGCTCGCTTTCGTAGATGTGACGATAAAACGATTTTTTCGATCGCCACTACTGCCACTACTTTTCGCTTCAATTTTCCGACCCAACACCGTCTGTTTCATCGAGCAGAAAGATACAGCCTGACGAACCTTGCCCGTAGAGAAATAATCGGAAAAGAAATGCTCCAACACAGAACAACAGATAACGAACAGAGCGATAGGGATACGGTTTTCCCATACAGTTACAACCCCTTAATGGTGGAAAAATCTGTTCCATCTGATGGGTGATCAATGAAAGCATTTTCTGCCGCTTTTCGTTTCTGAAACGAATCTCGATCGCCCGCCTTCCTTCCAGTGCCAGCAAATGGACCGTGGAAACTCTGAAAAGCCTCTGGACAACAATGGACAACGTGAGCGAACGGAACCCGTTCCTATCCTCATCATTTGTCATCCATTGTCTATTTGAGGCCCATCGGGGGGAATGGGAATCGTTGAAACGGATGCTCCAAACAGCTTGGCATCACAATCGATTTGTCCGGAGTTTTCCGTGTATTCTTGATTGAGATCGGAGGTGGAAATGAGGTTGCGAAATTCAGATGGCGTGGGCTTTACTTGCTTCTTGCTTAACTCGGCTCCCTGTTTACAAACAGCACGCCCGGATTGGAATCGTGCCGGCTAAGATCGCTCAAGACAAGGTTCGGAACAAAGCCGAACCTTCGACGGCTCGGCCTTCACCACTACGCGTACACCATTAGATCTGATATCGAATCGATACGCTTCACTTCATTTTTTCCTGCTAAAGCTGAAGTACTCTTTTTGGCTTTCCGTTTCGCGTCGGTTCTTCAATCTGCAAGAAGCTTTCCCCTCCGGTCGCTACCCAACTATTGAACTAAGAACGTCCTAAAGGAAAAGTCAATTTTTCATTCCTTTCATCTTTTTAAGCGCAAAACAAACGAGAAGCGGCAAACCAAACCAAACCAAGGAAAAAAAAGAACATACAGCAATCGATTGAAAGTAATGCAAAAGAAAGGAACGAAGAAAAACATCGTTGGAACGTCTCGAGCACGGCAGCCCGAAATACAAACGAAACGTTTACAATTCGTAAACTGTCCTGATTAGTTCTGTTTGAAGTTGTTTGCACAATTCCCTCAGCTCGATGACTTTCCGTTGCCGGTGCCCGCTTCCCAACGTCCCTGAAGCCTTCCCTGCTTCAAGCCGATATGCCACTTGTAACCAATGTTTGATTTGCAATAGTTTGTGCTATCGCCTTTCACTCCTTCCGAGCCCTACGTCTTGATCGATCGATTCTCTCAATCGTAGCGATACTTTTACCCGGAGTTTGTCGATATATTTCATTTCCTTTATCGCACCCGTACAAAAACTTTCCTTAATACTGCGCCTTAGTTTGGCAGGGAAACCCTGGAAGAGAGCTTTAAGTTATCCCCGTTGGAATGTTTTCGCTTCTCGCTTAGGCTCCCACACAAACTCACACACACGCGCGCGTCTCGAAACGTGCGAAGAATTTCACATCCCTTCGAATTCCGGAAGAGACGAGGCCGGCGAAATCCCTACCAATTGGTTCCTGCTTCTCGTCCTTAAATCTTCAGCAGAAAGGAAGCTTGTTTTGGGATCACTTTTGAGTTGCCGACCGTACTGGTGACCGAAGGACCTGCAATGGTATGCAGAGTGGATTGGTTGGGTCGGTTCGGATTTTCTGTTGACTCTTGGACAGAACCAGCTTACTTTCGTAGAAGTTGAAGTGCGTTTCGGGGGTGAAATTTTCCGGGAGCTGTTATACTGGCCCACAACTCTTCATACGTTCGACTGCCGGAATGGCGCACACGTTCCAGTAGTATATTTCACCTACGCAAGGGTTCCCTTTCTTCAAGAGGCAACTTCATTTTCCCTTTTTAGGTCTCTCTCCCAGAAAGTGGGCGATCGGAGAACAAGTTTTTGATAAATTGTCAATAAGCTGATAGCTGCTGCTGCTACTGCTGCCAAAAGCCCTTATTTATTATTAAGAATTCGATGGTGGAACGAAATTATCAATCGCCAAAACATGTCCCCCAACTCGTGAGCCAATTATTCTGGGGACAGTTCGTCCCAAACTTTAGTCCTAATTTTACGGGGGTGCCGTGACTTGTGGCTCTTATTTCATTCCCATTACATTAGGTAAGACAATTTTATCCTCATACACAATAAACCCAAGCCAAGGTAAAGTCTACCGGCCACTGAGTGACTATAAACGTTAACGGTCAAACTGGACCGACTGTCCAGACAAAAAAAAAAAAAGGGTGAAACTAGAAACTACTCATTCTCTCTCGCATAAAACCCATCCACATCATCATCACCAGCACCAGCAGCAGCATCATCATCATCATCTTCGACAGTAGTGTCCGCTTACCCAACACCATTAGCAGCATCACTAGACCCTTCGAGACACACACACTTTCGGCAGGGCCTAAGTAATTACACTTCCATCCTGCGTGTTCCTCGAGGTTCGAGTGCCGGACGTGTCGAGTCTAATGAATTCTTACCACCGTGACTTTTCCCCGGCTCGAATCAAACTTTCTCTTCTTAACGTTTTTTTCCTGCTTTTACTCTCTCACGCAATCTTCATCCCTTGGCACTCTTCGGTTCACAAGGACAGAATACAACGACGGACGTACTATCCTTGAAATTTTAGGCGTCAGCACAAAAAAAAAACCCCACTTCACACAACAAACTTTCCATGAAGAGTTTTCCCCGTTTCTTTTTTTTGTGTGCTAATTCTTTTTCGCGGTCGCTTCACAGATCTTCGTCAGCTTTTGTTTCGTCTTTCGGGGTCGTGCCGCTTGGCAACGGAATATTAATTAAATGATACTGTAAAACCCGGAACCGAACCCGGCACGATACGATCGCGAAGAAGCGAAACTCGAGGAACCGCTTCGGGTCGCCCCACTTTTTTCGGTTGGAGTTGGTAAAAATGGGACATAAACTTTCATGGGATAGCGTGAGCAACACGCAAAAAAACAAAGCCCGGAATCCTCGAAAGGACAAAAAGTAAACATCACAAGCGTAAAGGTGAGTTGATCTAGAGATGAAATCGGGTCGACTGTTTTGTCCTCTGTTTTTTTTTTCGCTATTCGTTCTTCAAGATGGGAACTCTCGAGATATTCTTTCGGTGGAAAAAAGACTTTCCGTTTGTTGTTAGCAATTTTTTGTTTCTGCTGCCCAGAAGTCAGAGTACCCCGACCAAAAAAATGGAAGATTGCTTGCTTGCCTGCTTTCTGCTCTGCTCTGTTTAGCGGTGAAAGCATCTGGCCCTTTTTTGTTTTGTCCACCGGCCATGATGATCAACCATTGTTAACGCAAACTTCGTCAGCGTTAGCAGCCGGACGAAGCGTGAAATTTAAATGAGGAACGAACCCACCCTTGTCGCCTTTCCTGGGGAGAGTTTTTAAAACCCTGTGTAAGAAAAATCACCTCAAACCGTCCTAGCCGTTCAGTGACAAGCTGCAACAAGCTTGAGAGTTTTTCCTCTACTCGTTTCCACAGGACATCCGGGATATCGCGAGAGGTGTGACCTCAAAATGAACTAAGCTGTGGATTAAAATTTAGCCTATGCGAAAGAGCGCAGGTCGCGGATGTTCATCATCAACCGAAGCGAACAGGACGGGAAAAACAAAACTCCACCCTGCGCTTCAATAACAAACGCCAACGTCTTTGGTTGATGATTATGATGTTTTCTCTTGCTCGCTCGCCGCGCCTGAAGGATATGCTTCACCGGACACACTGATGGTGCAACTTGTTGAGCTGCGAGGTGTTCCGAGAACCGGATGAAAAGGTCATAGCGTACAGTTTCGCTTCCCAAAGCACATCTTACCTTCAATCGACCATAGAGACCAGCAAAAAGGTCGCGCAGCCCGCTACTCGAACTTCGCCCATTAACCGAATGATAAGTGATCGTTTTGAGCCGGCAGCTCCTTCCATTAGCGGAACAGCTAGGAAGATTATTTTCATTTTCACTTTGTGTAATAAATGTGCGAGTGTGTTTTTGGGGCAAAAATTAATGTCGACGTTACTGGTGGCTTGCTCAGCCCGCCTACCGCAATTGGAAAGATGCGCACGTGACGGCTGAAAACGGTTTTCCACTCCGTTGTGAGCTAAACCAATTCAAGTGGACATTCCGATAGAAAATGGATTTACCATCATCTGTTTCTATTTTACATTTCCCACTTTCCCTAATCCGGCCACGATCATATCCGTTGGGAGTTATTTTCTAGTCCGTTTGGCTTTCTGTGCTGAACCGTTTCGAACTTTTTTTCTCACTCAAAACAGGAAATTGGCCACTGCGGGTTGAATGGAAAAAAATATGTTCGTCTATTTTGCATACGAGTTTATAAAAAAAAACAACAGCAAACATAAACCACCAACGGGCGGCCGCTTGGTGCTCTTTGGCGGATTCCAATCGTGACGTGGCGTGAGGCTAAAGTTAATTCCGGCTCAATAAAACCCACCGATCAATATCGTATGCGAAAGCTACTTCCCCACCAAATCCTGGACACAGTCTGCTCGGTGACATTGTTCTCCTCCCATCGGTTCCTCTGCCTTTTGTTTCGCTGCCTTCCTTTGCTAAATTCCTGCTCTTTGCTCTAATAAATTTTAACTTCCCATTTACTTTTTTCCCAGTTCACCCGAATTGGGTTCGCATACGCTTATGGGTTTCCACGATCAATGGGGGGGGGGGGGGATTTGGGGATTTGGAAAAAAATGTATTTTTCTAGCCAACAGGGCCAACACAGCCCACAAACCAATCAGCCGAAAACTGGCCCGCAACCGCAGCGGAAAATATGCTTGAAACAAAAGGGATACAAAAAAAACCCATCGGCGATCGTATTCAAATCGAAAACATTGTTCCAATTGACCTACGCACAACCTGGATGGGGAGTGGAGACGAAAACAGGACTTGGGAAAGCTTCATGCGTAGAATAAATTGGCTGCTCGGGGAAAAAAGGGTTTTTGATAGTTACAATATTTTGATCAATTTTTTCTCTTTGATAATCTTTTTCAACCCAAAATTTATCACAGCTTGTTCTGTTTAGTCGTATTCGTTTTTAGTTAACCCCTAGCAAATTTATTCACAATAATCAATAACCTATCAGCATTATTTGTGCAATAAATTTTCCTACTTCCATCGGCTTGTTTATTTCAAATAGGCGTTGGAGTAAAGGCAATTGCATTGACATTCTTCTTGTTTCATAGCCCTCGAGAGGGGTTTCGGCCTGCCATTTCTGGCTTTCTGTGACTTAATTTTACCCGTAGTAAGGTAGTCAGCCCTACGCACGGGGAAACGGTCTAGATGTTATTTGAACCCCGGTCCTTCCGTGTGAAGGCCGGCGCCATTATTACCACGGCCACCGGACGCCACCTATTTTATTCTCATTAGCTGATAAAAAACCCTTGAACGGGTTTAGCTTTTGAATTGACATAAGCACTTCACACCAGATTGGCGAGATGGATGGTAAATCTCAAGTAAAAAATGAGCAGCAAAAGAGAAAAATTACCCGGGAGAAGGTCATTCAATGTGCGTTCCTTCACAAAAGTTCTTATTGACACACAAACAATAATTTTGATATTTATTTAAAGGTAATGAAAAACTTTTATGACTTTTAAGATAAGAAATAACTTCCTTATAAATTGCTGGACCGAGCTTTAAATTGACTTTTGCTTGCAAATAATTTTCAGATTCAAATATATTCATAGTTTTTAAAAAACTTTGATCTCATGATTTAAATACAAAAATTGATGACATAAAATAAATGTGTAAATAGATAGTAATGTATTATATGAAGTGTATCGATTGTTTCACGCCTTAACAAAAAACATACACATAGCATGACAACTATAGCACGACCCTGATTGCTAAACATCACAAGCAGCAAATAATGCGTTTCATCATAACTGACAGCTTAAAACCAAACTGACAGCTTTTTGATTTTTTAAAAGTATCCGTTTATCGCATTAACATTTAAAAACACCCGATAAGTCAATACACCAAGCGCAGGGATCACATTTCCCGCTCGATTGATGTCTGATACCGATAATGATGACGATGATGATGATGATGCTTCGAGCCTGCACACGATAATACGCGTTGTGCGAAAACAACGTGCCATAATCCGGCCCATAATCCTGTTTGCTGCAATGCTCCGGTTGACACCTTTCCAATTTACAGCCTTCCATCTACAGGCAGTAGTGCACGGGAGGACAATTTTTATGTTCCCGGAAATGATAGACACCACCGCGGCGCTCTATTTCTCTTTGCCAGCAGAAATAACACCAGCAAGACACACAGCGGATCTTTTGCCACCGCGTAACTTATGCTCGGGTTTGCCTGGTGTTTGCAATCGGATCCTCATAACACACCCATAACACAGCCAATTTATCCTGCTGAGCTTTGAAGAAGTGTGTGTGTGTGTGTGTGTGTGTGTGTGTGTGTGTGTGTGTTTGTTGTTGCCTCGATTCACTTGAAAGCATCGAGCAGTGCAGGGAACGGTTCGAGCAATGGGAATGGATAATGGAAAAACAACATCACCTTGACCTTTCTCCATCGGGGCTCGGGCTGTGTTTTTACTGCAATTCCATGTTGATTGCTGGTGTGATGGAGAGTTTTATGAAGATTAAATATTTGCCTTGATTTCATAATTTTTCACCACGGCGCTCCGCTCTGGCGCTTGAAGTGCAGCCCTCGGCACCATCGGTAGCAATGTTTGGATTATTCAATCATCCACATCCAACTAACCAGGGCTGGTCCTGCATATCTAATCTGCAGAGGAGGGCTAACTGGGCAGATGTGATGCCCCAGCGTGTAGGTGTATTTGTGTTGTTCATACAAAAACTGTAGTGAAGTGTGCTACATCCGACGGTTTTAGGACACGTTATTCGCCACCCAGTAATATATTCTCTTACCAAGAAAAGAATATTGTTTGCAATAAGGGTAAATGGGCGATGACTTTTGCCGTGCCTCATCCATCGTATAGGGAAGAAGCCTTTCTCCACAACGAAATGGCATACAAATGTTTGTGTGCCAGCCGACTGATAATCCATTTCGCACAGCTCATGCATCATATTTTATCAAATCAAACCCGTAATGCTTTACATGATGGATGATGGCGCTCGCAGAACTTTGCTATTATTTTCAGTGACAGATGTAGCGGCACGTACACACACAAACGCATCGGCAGTGACAGGTGTGTTGAGATTGTATGTAAAGCTTCTAGGAATTTGATTTCTTTAACACCGCTCAACGCAATGAACACCATTTCAGCTTCATCTTCTCGGAATTTATTTTACAATCAATTGCTTAATATGATTGTTTAATGAAAGTACTAACGAGAGAGAGAATGTCTCCGATAGCTCAAGCTTTATTCAGTCTTCCAATGCATGAATTGCGCTCAAAAATTGAATTCTTTTCCAAGAATGGAAAATATTTCCTTTAAGCAATGGCTAATGACGGGGTAAAACCGTGGCCGCACAACTTGCCACCATTTTGCTATTTACTATTATCCCACGCTCAGCTAAATTTGTTGCTGGTAGCATAGTAATAAGCTCCCGGTAGCCAGCGTACAGCAGCGCGTTTTAATTTCACCCAAAATAAGCAGCCGAAGCAAAATCCTCCAGTTTCGCAGAATTTAGCCTCAACAACTAGCTTGTAATCTTGCGACGCCGTACACGAAGTGCTTTTATATTAGATAAATTAATTAAGACTAAACGGTCCAGGAGTTTGGTGGAAAGTTTGCACGGGTAGCTATTTCGCCGAAAACCGAACCCCTCGGTGCGTTACACTGGTACACAGCTCCCCAAAGACTGGGAGCCAGGAGAGAGCGTTCGGCGTTTAGTCTTCCGGAAGGCGCTAATCCGGCAGTGTTAGATTGTTGTCGAGCAGCTCGTTAAATTGATATCGCACAAATGCTTTTGGGGAAAACTTTTACTCCCCCCGCCGGGGTGATAGTTTTCCGGGTCATATGTAGCGATCGTACGGTGAAGAACGGGTGACGAGCTTCATTCCGTAGCCAGTGCACGTCGCAAAGTTTGTCCTGGACAGGCCTGTGTAACTGCGCACGGAGGGCGACATCGACGACAACAACTTTGCTGTGCATTCAATAACTGGTTGCAACATGATCTCCGGTGGGGTTCTGCCCACGCAAGCATTAGGACGATAAACCTGTACCGAGCTAAGGGCATACTTAGGCTCACAGTTACCAGTGCCGGTACGCCCCACATAAGAAGATCTAATTAAAAAGATTACCCAAAAGGTAATGCCCACAAGTAAGTGAACGACAGCACCACAGCCAAGCATTACGTGGAGGTTTCACGCCGTAATCGACATCACCAAAAGTTGGGGTCCCATTCTATGGGGGAGAAAGCTATAAAACCCCCCAGACCCTGCTGCGTGCATAATGTGTGGACGTTTTCGGGTGACGACAAAGACGACCACACCACAGCTGGCATAGTAATTGTTGATCCCTGAAGCAAATTGAGATACGCAATTGCATCGCCGGCGTAGCTTGATGGTGGGGCGTCTCTATCAAATTACGGTACGATCATTATCTCGTCGGAAGGTTTGTGGACACTCCTCCCAGACAATTACCTGGGGCCGGGGGTCGCTCGTCCTAGTTCGCTCGAGCACTCGTGGCTCTCGAGGCTTGCAGGTTGCGGATAAGATTGTATAAACTCGAGCTCGTTGCACTTTGCTTGCCGATCCCAAGCGTAAAGTGAACCATTTCGACGTCGGTCGAGCGCCGAAAACGCGTCGGAGAACTTTAAGAACTGCTGAGCTGAGATGATAAGCGCAAAGCGTCCCCGGGAAAGTCGACTAGTTAATGAAAATTATTACCCAACAATTATTCCACCATTTTGCGAACAAAGTGCCTCGACGAAGTTGTAGTTAGAATTTTCATTGGATAATGTGCTTCTAATCAAATGGTGAAACTTATTCCATCCCATCAGTAAACAAAGCTTCAATTAGGTTTGCCCAGTTCGTGCGAAGAGTTTTGCTGAATTAAACCCCCTTAAAACACGCCGAGGTCACGATGACGGTGCAGAAGAAATCGATTAAAAGTTTGCAAATCGAGCTCGAGTTACGGCATTCTTGCTGACGTATTCCAACTACAACACTGTACAAGCTGCTCCCGGATTGCTGGAGAGTGAAACGAACCCGTTTAATTACTCTAAAGCAAACAAACTGGCCATCTGGCTATGGTTAGGCGAAATGGACGCCACTTCTATCCATGGAAAAAAAATATATTACGTGAGGTGCAAGGTGCGAAGTTCAGCCAAAGACTCCCGGGTCTTTGTGATTTTCGCTTCAAAAGACGACAAACTTTTCCACCACGATGCCATGATTCCCTCGCTCTCTTTCTACGGCATCGAATAGTCGATTGAGCGGGCTAGAGTCCGTGTCCGAATGGGTCAGATCTGCAGCTTTTCCAAATGGAAGCAAAAAAAACCTGTGTTCCTCACGTACTTTGCTGCGTTGGTTACGTGCAGAATGGTAAGCTTTCACTTGCGCTGAACAACCAACGCACAAACACACACACACACACATATTCTCCACCTATAGCCACCAAGGTCCATACCGGTGGGATTTGTTAAGTATGGTTTTCCATTAGTTCAGCAAACCCGACGTGGTTCCTTTGGAGACGGACAATCTTTTGAGGAAGAAGTTGAGACGGTCCTCCTCAATCACTTCTGCAAGATAAACACACTCACACAAACACACACACATAGCTGCCCACCTTTCGGGAGGGAGGTTGGAGTTCTGGGGAGGCACTTTCGCCACAAGCCTTTGAAGCCGCATCCAACGCAGTAGAGCCTTCAAAGGGAAACAAACCCCATTTAGACTTGGCGATGGTCTCCACACTTACACACACACACACACACACACGCTGCACGGGAGCAACACCGTCACCCAAGACGTGTGTTTGTGCACCTATATTGTACGTTGTTTGTCTTGGCTCCCCCCCCCCCCTCCCTTTCCGTACCACCCCTCAATTGCCACAGTCCCCTAGCGCAAGTTCCTGGCAATAGCCTTTCCTGGTGTTAATGTACCCCGGGCCTGGATTAAAGACGTGTTTAATGGACGCTGGCTAAATCAGAGCTTAACCCGGGCACTGTTTTGGAGTGGAGTTGCCGTTGCTTTGGATATAACCCGGGGTACTAGCATTACAGCTGCTCCTGGAAGGACTCTGGTGGTGCTGGCCGTGAGTTGGCCGTTGTGGGACGTGTTTAAAGGCTGAGTGTGCGATCTCCACAACAGCCACAGCCACAGTACGTACGTGTGGTGTGGTTATTGCCAAATAAACAACCATTTGAGCCATTTCCTTGGAACAACAGCTCTTAACTTACATCTTCCTGGTACGCGGGGAGGGGGTTTATTGCCTGCGGGACCGCTTTTTGTTCGGCGAGCAATGAGCTGATTGAGCACAAGGCAACCCACTAAGCCGAGAGTTGCGCCGCGTTTTTGTTTGGTTAGCAGCAAAGTAGCAGCAACACTCCAAATGGGCTTGGAAGTTCAACGAGTTTGGCATGTGCCACCAAAATTACCTTCTTTCTTATGTTGGACTTTAAAATTTCTTGTGCTTGGAAGCCGGCTTTAAAGCAATAGCACCTATAAGGCTTCCGGACCGGAGACGGAACAATATCCACAATGTCGTTCACGGTAGAAACTCCTCCAACACGCTTTGACTTGTATTGTTCGGATCAAGACTACCGTGAAGAGTTCTTCTGGTTGGTTATAAAGAACTCGGCCGCCTATTTTCACACCACTGTTCCCAACTGGGAACATCAAAACCATCAGAGCTAATCTTTAGACGATGCCTCACCGTGCTCACAACACAACGGGAAATTCTACAGCTCAATCTGTTTGTTTAGACAACAACAACAAAACAACCAGCAACCCCGTTACCGCATTGCACCATAAATAGCGACACCACACCGAAAGTCATCCAAACTGGACCGTACCCGTTAAACATCCCTCCCCAATGGAGGCAAATGAAAAATTCGCACGTTTAGATTCGCCTTTTTTGAACGGTTTGAGCGAGTGCGAGTGAAATATGACACTCTCTAGCCGGGGTTCTGGTTCGTGAAAATGTATGTTTTTTTTTTGGATATTATTTAACCGTAGTTTTCATGGCGCTTGGGACCTTTTGCGGTGGACCTGCTAGGAACACGCTCGATGGCGAGTGAGTGAGTTATGAACGAAATTTTAATTATCAGCTAGCACGAACGAGGTCAGAAAGAAAACTAATGGAAGGAAGCATTACCACGATAGGAATGTATTTTACCTGCTCATGGCCGTAATGAATTTTGGCAGCCAGCGAATGTGCCTGCGGCTAGTTTGTGTTTGTGTTGGTTGAATTTCTTCGGAACCAGAGGGCTGCTTGGATGATGATGATGACGATGCCAAGCTTTACACGTCACGCTGTGAGTTGTCACTGATTTAACGAGATTTTTGAGCAATCGCTCCATGACAGCCCCCTCCCCCCGGAACAATACAATACAAAAGCTATTGATCTCGTTTCGCTGTAATTACACCCACGAAAACGCACCCACACTCTCATCGTTCCTTTGGTATCCGTTTTCATTCACTTCACATTTTCCACACCTGTGACTTTTGCCCACGACATCGCATCACAACCGGGGGGGGGGGTGCTAGGAAATTTCCCAAACCATGTAACCACAAGCTTTGGCCCAACCGACCGACCCGAGTCGATAAGTTTTCGGTCTTGTAAACACATGAATCTGACCAACCAAAAAAAAAAAACAGGGGAAAAAAGCCTATCTACCTTTCACACAACCACACCAAACACACGCCCCAAGAAAGCACACACAAAACACGCGGGCTCCAATGGAGCAGAACCACTTCGCTTTTGTCACTGACGTTCTACAGCGCCGACAGGCTGCCTTGTTGGCTTCGAACAAATGCGTCCTCAACCTGGTTATGGTAAGCAGTTGTTTTCCCCGGAACGAAACACTCGCCAGCACGCACGCGAACCGTCCGCACGCAACGGCACACTTTATATAACTGACTTTATGAGATATTTCGTTTGACAAATATTTTGATTTCTTGCCACCGAAGTTTTCCCGGGTGCCCGATTTTTCCGAGCCTTGCCTACCCCGGTCGGTACCGAATCAGATGCACCGCACTCAGTGAGGACCGTGCTGGTTGGATTCGGACCGAGCCGAACCTCGAACCGAAGGAAAGCACGGGTGAGTTCTTCATTCTGATAGTGGTGGACACTCAGGACGAAGACTGAGATTGAGTTCCTCGGTGATAAACACTTAAAAGAGAGAGAGAGTAATCACTGAAGAAAGAGAGCAATCACAAGTATCAGATATATCACCTCAGAGCTTTTCCCCTTTTTCACTGGAAGTGGTGCTCATTTGTTGCATGCCGTGAGGAAAAATGGCGCATGCTTCGGGAGGGAAAATGCCGGTTAGGGATATTTTGTGCAAGGGGAAAATTTGTACAAGGTGGTTCTGCGAAATTGAGAACATTTAAATATTTTTCGATTTATGTTAAAAAGGAAAATAACTCTGAGAAGAAGAAAGTCAAAGGAAAGTTAACAACATGAAAAACAGAATAAGTGATTAATAACAAAATGCTTTGTAATTCATATAATGTAAATAAGTCTTTTAAAAAGAAATTAAATACAAAAACTGAAGGAAACAAGGAAAAAAAGTAGAACAAGAAGATGTAGAAGTAGAAAGAAGCAAAAACTATAAAGCTGTGCCAATACGAAGACAAGCCGTAGTACTAAAAAAAATATTTACAATAAAGAAGAATCGAAACAAAATTGAATAAAATTACAAATTAAATTATTAAAATAAAACAAATAAGAAAAATATAATAATAATCAAAAACCACTAAAAAATTATTGAAAAGAGTAAAGAAAAGAGTAACAAAATGTAGAAAATAACATAAAACTAAAAAACGCTAAAATAGCTAAAACACAAATATGATAAGTCCACACTGCACTATCCATCTAGCATGCTAAGATTCCTCTTTGCCTTTAAACCTCGTTCCAATGTGTTGCGTGTTTTCCTCCTTGCTTTGATGAGCCCCATATTATGCTGCAAATCCCTCTATTTGCATAGAAAAAAATATCCATATTGACAAATCCATTTCACGCCACATTCTGACAATGAGTTAGCTTTTTCATTAGCTTCTTTTTTTCCACAACCTTTTTTTTCTTCTGCCTTCACCCGTTGAACTTCGCCCACTGCTAAGACATTTTCCGCATGCCACCTTTTTTTTTAGATTTTTCTACATTTTCTCCAACCGCTTATGTTGTTCTGCCATCTTCGACCCATCTTAAATCCGTTCCGTAGCGTAGTAGTACATCCTTTGCCAACTTCAACTTCACTGCACTTCTGTACGGACCACACCGACCGAACGGGCTGAATGGATGGCCAAGATCCGTGATTATTATCAGCACCACTTGGCCGTGAAATCATGACACGTTGAACTCGATCCCCCTCTACACCTTTCCCTCTCTTTGCTCTTCTTCATCCATCCACGTTCCTGTCTTTCGTCATTCTATCACCGAACCGTACCGTGCGCCGTCCGGCTAGAAGGCAGCACAAATCACCTCTCCGAACGGTCGAACCAAAAGACGACGACCGGCGGCGACCGGTTAATGCAAATGAAACCGGCGCACCCTTTTTGGCCTATCCATCGTTCACGTCCCGACACGTAAAGGATTCCCGGTTTCGCCCAGCTCGCAAAGCTTTCGGAACAAAGAAAAATCAAGCCACCGTAATAAAGTGCCAAAAAGGGTTCTTCAGCGGGCACGAAAAAGTGGGCCCTTTACAATCCACTTCACAGCACATTCCAATCGCTCTCTCTCTCTCTTCTTGACTTTGTGTACGCTCTTGTCTCCCGTGTTGTAGTATGGATACAATCTCGAGGAAGTGTATAAAACTCGTAGAAGAAGAACAGAAAACCACAAACTATTCGCTAGTCCTTATCCGTATTCCGCTCACAGCTAGCCCTTTTAATGGATGGGGTGTGGAAATGACTGTGATGGGTGGTAAGATTTTACGCACACATTTTCCTTTCAGTATCGCTTCAAAGCCGAGTTGTAAGTGTGGCTGTGGTCATGCGGAAATGATACACCATGTAGAGGGATTTTTTATTTTGTCCAAAGGGATCATTCTTCTCAATTGAGATGGGTTTTATTTCCTATCATACGATCGTTGGTCATTATGGAGTGAATTGAATCGTAAATGAAGATAAACTGGCAATTAACCTATAAATTTATTGATAACATATTTACTAAAAAATATAAAATCCTTCACTAAAAAGAGGAATAAAAAAAGTTTTGTAAATAAATTGTAAAAAAAAGTGTATAAATATATAAAATACTCAACAAAACAGTGGAAAACAGACCAAAGCATACAGACCAGATAAATTAAACTTATAAAATCATAACCAATACTAAGAAACACGAAGCAATATAATTAAAAGTATCATATTAATAAAGAAAAAAAAATACAAAAATATGTAAAATGTTAAGCTCAAACAGAAACGTGATATGAAAAATTAAACGATGAAAATGAGGGTTCATGCCGAGAGTGCTCAAACTTTTCTATCGCATTGTTTATATTCACGTACAGCCATTAACACTATGAATACGATCCGCACATTCATATTTAGTAGGCATAATAGGAACAGTTCTCTAGTGTTATTATTCCAATTCCTTAAAAATTGATAACCCCCATAATCCTTCCATTAACACAATCTCACCAATCGCAAGCTGGCTGCCGTCCAAGCCTCACAGCAGAAGCGAATCACTTCATTTCACCCAATCGGAAACAATAATCATACACCCAGATGATGATTGCTGATGGGCCCATTTCAATTCCGGTCCAGTTTGTCTTTTTTTTTCTTGTTGTGGGCTTTGCTACACTCTCCAATGTAATTTCACCGCACCAACTTCATCAACAGGAACCGAACTCATCATGGCTTCCTCATATTTCTAACCCACTTACACACACACACACACAAACTCACTCCCTTTCCACGTTCCTTTCATCCACACGTGACCATAGCGAGTGAACCTGTTGCCCACAAACATGTTCGCGCGCGGCAGATACGGGCCAGTTTTAGAGGTCTCTCGCCCAGTTCGCGAGAAAATGGGCTGTGGTCAGCAGTCGAATCATGTCGGCCCATTAGGTCTTCAATTACGACGCCCAGTTCATTTGCCCAGCACCGGGCCTGACTTCGGTTCGTACTTCTCGTCCAAGCTGCTGGCCACTAACCAGCGTTGGAAATGACTTAACCTCCTCGAATTGCTTGGCAACTGGCCATTCCCTGGCACCGACCAATGCCCAACGGTGGGTGATGTGATGATAGGCTACGGGCTGCGGTTGATTGCCATTTGTAATCGTAACCGTGCCATTTCAGCACGGGTAGATTTCAGTTTCCGTTGCAATTTAATTCAATTGCAGTTTTCTTACCAATCTGCCCACACACACAGACACTGGTGCCCGGGAGGTGAGCTTGGGATGAAAATGGGTTGCACCATTCGGGAGCGAAGGTAGCAGTTTTGCTTTTTGTACGGTACGGTTCTGGGTTCAGAACTGCTGGTTTCATGAGCGTCCGCACCGAACGATCAAACCCTTTTGCTGGCGAAGTAATGGAATGTAATCGAGACGCTTCTGCTTCCGTCATGTGATATGGGAGAGATTGAAGAAGAACTGGATTCTGCTATAAAAAAGCTTATAACGTGATATTTTGCCAATCTTTTAATTTCCCTTCTGATTTTTTACTGTTAGGAAGAGATTGATATATTTTATTGTAAACGATTTTATAAAACATTTTTAAACTATGTAATTTCTGAGTATTCTGTAGGTAGCTTTAGAGCCACTACTAACAGCTTATTATAGCACCACACGATGAATAATTCATTCCCAATCATCGCAACCTCTTTCATGTGCAACTCGCGACCATTTAACCATTCAAACAACATTCGACCAGCATCAACGGAAGATGGTTCTCCAAAAAAAGCCCACCAAGAAAAGAAGTGCCCAAACTAAGGACATAGTTGCTTTTCCGGTCACATCAAAGAAAATTCTACATTCTCCCAGAAGGACATCCCCGAGACCTGCGAACCGAGCCAAGACCGGACCTTTCTTCTTCGTACATCACCATCATCTGCCCGCAAGCATTTCGATTTGAATGGCGATTTTCTGGCGAATGTGTCCTTGCGAAAATGGCGGTGAGAGATGAGATGCGAGAGGATTCTCAAGTCACATTGACGTACTACTCTTTAGCCAGAAAATTAACTTTCCTGATCGCCGTTCAGTGTCGTGGGACCGTTGTTTGCTTCTGCCCGGGACAGGCTTGTTAAATGAAGATGGAATATGTGAAAAGGGATATACTATATATGTGAAGATGTGGGAGTTACTGGGAATGGAATTCAATGGAAAAATATTTCTTTCCTGGTGGTGGCTATTTTATGGAAGCTTTGAATTGAAAAAACCATGGTTTATGAATAATTTTAATGAATTACCCTGAATAAAAATGTATTGATGACATTGCATTTTATTTCACTACAATTGCGTCACTTCCATTTCAATATTTTCTTGAACAACGCCCTCTTCTGGAATCGTTAGTAACTTTCAGTGATCAAATGATGGTAACAGTTTAAATGTTCTTTAACTGAATTTTTCATATTTAATTATTTCTTATCGACTTATTACAATTTACTGCAATAGGCTCTATATTTTTTGACGATTTCAATAGTTTTTAAGCAGTTTAAATAGTATAAAATCGCCATCTACCGGAAACTCCTGGAACTGGTAAAACAGCTCACCTGTGCTGTCCTAATTTAAATTGTTTTTTTTTTTTAATTCTGTATCAAGCTCTTACTTCCATAAAAATTAAATTCGTTATTTTTATTGCTTTTGATATTCCAAAATTATTCAAAATGTCCATCAAATTGAGCGGCGGTACATTCATCCTCTCCCAAAAACACATTTGTTACGTATTCCATCTTTTAGTCCTTTGCAGTTTTTTGCTATCACTCGCGGCATCTTTACATGTTACAAAACTATACCGTGACCACTGTTCGTCGTATTTTTTCCCTCGTAAGCTGAACAATTTGTGGTTGAACAATAGTAGCAGCAGCATCAGCATCACCATCGGCAGTAGTAGTAGTAGTAGTAGTAGTAGTAACTTTTGCTACAATTTTCAAACCATCGTGCCCATGCCCCGAAAACAGCTGCCACTCACCGAAACTGAAAGGACCACAATGGTCAAAAACTCATGCCCCGATACTCAAATCAACCGCAAACTAACGGAGAACGCGAACCGAAGCCATCCGAGCAGCGAAAAGCAGCGCGCCAACGCCAGCATTGCTCTCGACTGCGCTCGACTGCTAGCACGTAACCATCATTAGCATAAAATGGTTGCATTTCGCCATTCGCATTGGAACGCGAACCGCGAACAACCATCACGCTGTAGGAGGGAAAAAATAAAAACAGACCAAACCTTCCACTTTTCCGGCCCCAAAACTAAATAACCGCTTCCCAAAAAAGCGGACAGTTTCGTTGGAATGTGGTCGGTTGGCTTTTTTTGTGTATGTATGTGTGTGCTTGTTCTGTTGTTTCGCCCGGCAAGTGGGAAAAGTTTGGGCTTTTTTTGTTCGACTGCCGTTGTATCTCACTTGCAACCCCTACTTTCCTGCAACCCTTTTTTTCGACACTCTTATCGCCAAACGAAACAATGTACACGTCCGTCCGATAACGAAGCTAAGCGTTCCGCCGGTCCGTTAGTTCGGAAGGGAAAATCCCGCCCGAAAATATGCCGTTTTATAGCTCCATCTTGCCTTGCAGGCATTCCACCCGCTAGGGCCAGATACTTACATCCTGGGAAGTGGAGAAAACAGTGAGTACAAGTAAACGAACGCCTTTCCGCTTGTTCGCGCTGTCCCAAAAAGGGCCGGAACTGGATTCGTGTGAGGTGCGAGACTATCGGAAGATAAGTTTGGTGGGCTTTTCCGTGGGAAGGCTCGTGGGAAATGGACTGGGCGATAAGATATGGCAATGGAAATTTGTGTCCGTTGTGCTTGTTCACTTCCCGGTCGCAAATACATTGGCCAACCTTAAAATAATAAGCGCAAGAAAGCCTCTCCAACCAAACCAACTAGCTTGAAGGTTTCTGTCAGTAAGCATTGCCCTTCACCTTCACCACACTGGGCAAAAATTCTTCGACCGCCACAAATCTTCCTTCCCAAAGTCAGTCCGAAACATTGTTTTGTTTCTGGCGCTCCACCTTCCACCAAATGCACCACTTGGCCACTTGGCTTGGCTCTCCGTCCCGGTCCGGGACAGAAGACGTGGCGTCTTACGGTGAAGAATTCTCGAAATCTTTTTGAAGAAGTCATAGAATCTGCTGCTCGTGCCGTGTTGATGGAACGAACCATTGAATTGTTGGCTTGTTGAAAGTTTTCGTTACTATTTCATCTTCTCTTTTTCACAAACGGAGGGGGGGCGGTGGTTTTCCTTTGGGGTATGATTTCTTACCATCGTTCTTTCGTAACCGGTGCTGCTAGTGCTACTCCGTATCGGAGAGTAAAACTTTTACCACACTTTTAGTTATTATGCTTTCCGCCGGAAGTATGGTACGCTTGCTGTTGCATTTGCACTTGTACGTCCACTCATTTCCAGCTCGAGTGGGCAAAGCTCGAAGGCAGCAGGGTAAGACGTCACCATTCTTTGTAATAGTTCAACTTGAGGGGAGATGTTCGGTGAAAGTTCGGTGGGAAAACAAATAGACAGTTGGAAGAAGACTCATCGAAACTGTACGCCACGATGATTATTGTTATCATGGTAAGCAAACAGTTGCACTGGTCAAAGTACATTGCGCTGCAAGAAATGCAATTTGGCTGTAAAAATGGTGAAAGGGGAGCGTTTAAAATAATGAATAGATTGAAAAGGTTTTAACTTGAACCCTGAAGCTGAAGTTGAGTTAATAAGAATTTCTGTTGTAATAACTTAAGTCTGACGAAAAGTCCTCTCTTTTTCTTCCTTAGCCTAAAGACCTCTTAGGTCATGCCTTCCATTTATGATTTACTAGACTTATTGTTACCGCATAGTTAGATAGTCAGTCCTCACTATGGCGGAACGGATGATGACTGACCAGATGAGACGTGAACCTCGGTCCAGCCGTGTGAAGACCGGGTGTCCTTTTTCCCATTAGAAAACGAAGATAAAGTTTCTTATTTCCATAAGAAAACTTACCTAACGATCAAAATTTTAATATTAATTTGTTAGTTCAATCTTCGTAATAATAAACTCTCTCTCTCTTTTTCTCTCTATCTCTCTCTTTTTCTCTCTAAGTCTCTCTTCTTAAACTAACGACCTCTTAAGATCATGCCTGCTATCTCTGGCTTACTAGACTTTATGATACCACGTAGTTGGATAGTCAGTCCTCACAACGGGGAAACGGTCCGGATGGGATTTGAGCCTAGATTCTGCCGTACAAAGACCGGCGCCGCTGTCATCTCTGCCACCACCGCGTGGAAATAATTTCATAATATGCATTTAATCCTACACCAATAAAGCTACACATGGTGATACTGCAGCAGATTCACTACCTCTTTCGTCCAAGTCTTCACGATTCCAAATAGGACTTACCATGCTGGTGATAACAATCATCCAATGAAAAGATATCGTGTTCTACTTTAGAATCCTACCGGAGTTCCTTGCTAGACAAATATCCTTCCTGGTCATAAATTCTGAGAGTGATAAGGAACAATTTATGTTACCATTTTGATTAGAATCTTAATGTTTGGCTAAATTTACAGCACCATTTTGAAATCTGACGAGAAGAAATTAGAATCAGGATTGAGAATATTCCTGATTCCGAAAACAACTACGCGGGACCAATACGTCCAGAAGGCCAGCTATGACCAGTAAGACCTTAGAGGTCGATAAAGCCAACAAAAAGAAAACTGGAACTCTATTCTTATCTGGAGTCCTTATAAAAGTCCTCTGTAATATTTATTTGTTAGGTCTAAACTCAAATAAATTTATTTATTTACCAATTTATTCCAATTTAAAGATACTAGATTCCATCCTAAACCCTCGCTAATGAATCCCTGTTGCACTTGTTCAAGTAAGGAGAGGGAAATTCAATCTCCGACCTCGCTCAACACAGCAGAACAGTGATCAGTATTCAACCCTATTTAAGAACATAAGCTGCAATTTAAGATGGGACAACTGTTTGTCGCTTTCCAATCGCTTCATTCCACCGTCCTTCCAGCTGTCGTGATACATCGACATGATTGCACGACAAACGTTACACATTTTCCTTGTCTCTGTCGCTACCTGCAGCAATTGATGCAATGACGCCATATCGTCGTATCAATCAATGTGTAAGCTATCAACAAGGAGAAGACAAGAGAGAGAGAGAGAGAGTGAGCGAGTGAGCTAGCTTATTAAGATTTCATTTTCACATGCCATCCTAGCTACTTGCATACGTTTAGTGCGGCGGGTTCTTGCCAAGTTCGTGTGTGGTTGGGTACGCTTTGTAGCGTGTTAAGATTAAACTGTCACCGGCACCCTTACACAGCATCCTTCTAGCTAGGATATCCTTTGGATTTCCTTCCAGGTTCCCGGCTGACCCGTACGATTTCAATATGCGTTCGATGATGGCTCACAATTACCGAACCGAAGATGATAAACGTCTGCCTCAGCGTGTTTCGCAGCTGACCGTATGTCCATCTCCAATAATGGACCGCCTCCATCAACAATGGTTTTATCGTACGTCAACAGCACTGCTGTGTGCCTGTGTGTGTGTGTGTGTGTGTGCTATTTCGGACCCTTTCTTGTCAAACATCATCGGCATCGATCTGGAGTGAAACCGGTTCACCTGTCACACCACCAGGGCAGGATTTAATGTTTTAGACAATCATCAGGACACACACGCACACACACTGCTCTTACATCAATATTCATTGTGCAATGTTCTGCGAATGAGCATCTCAGCTAGCAGCAGGTTCGGTGCCACACCACCACAGACCGCCGAGACTTACCCGGGTTGGGATGACATGAATATTCGAATATTCGTACGATATGCCATCGGTTAACCGAAGCGTGAGAATCTGCACCAATCCTAACCCCATCCGGTCCATCGCTGCCGGGGGGGATAATATCGGCAAGCTTGGGGACTTAATTCTGATTGCACAGATTACGCCGCACGCTATTCAGGCGAGGCGAAAGCCCGTGCAGGGCAACCAGCACAATTGCTTGTTATCCACATAATGACGGACAAAGTTCCCAGTTCGCACGGGTAGGGAAACATCGCCCAAGACGGTATCGACCCAGGTGGACATTGTAAATCAATAATGCTACCAACACCGTGGCACAGGCGGCCAGGTGACCCGGCCAATGTTCGGCCACGCATCGAATCGCAGACATTCCGCTAAAACCCGGAAATCAATTAGTAATTTACTGTTTTCGCTGAATTAAATGACCAGCATCGAAGCATCAAGTGCTGCTACTCTGTTTATCCTTCCCTTCCTTCCCCCAACGATGCCTGCTGTCCACCGTCTGTGCCGTGTGATTAGACAATTAAATTTGTCTTCATTAGTCGTGCGTCAGTGCAAAGACGCCCGAAACCGCCCAGTAATCAGTCGCTAAAGATCGGTGCGAAAATCGTGTGTTCACAGCGTGCGCCCAGCCCGGAATTTCCGGAAGCGATCGTGGCTTATTCCGGCGGTGGTACGTTTCATAATTAGGTGACAAATTTGACAGCTTGCTGCAATTTGATTAGTAAACATAATTTCAAGCGGTGACCATTGCGAATCACTGCCCGCCAGCTCGGTTGCGATAAATTATTCGAATTTGTTGTGACATTCGGGCACCGACCGGACGCTATTTATTTAATAAGCATCATAATCGGATTGATGGGACAAGGGGGAGGGGAGGGAATTGAGGAAATGAGCGTGTGAAATGGGGGATACGAGAGGATGAGATTTTCGTTAACGAGTTCCGGTGCTGGTGGGCGATACGTCACGAAGCATCACGCAACGATCGAATGCATGTGCGTTGCATGATTTATCTAATTGTGATGCAACCTCAGGCACGGGTCGCCTCACAGTACGTGACCATTAAAGAGGGCGAGATGCGTGTGACAAAATTTTCCATTTGAAGGGTAAATCACCCAAAATTTCGCGGGGATTCCTTCCATGACTTACTAATAAATCCCCCTGCTCAATTTAAATCACCAGAATCAGTACATTCCTGACCTCGTTACTCATCAGCGTAACACCGAGCGACGACCTCGGTGATTGCTATCCCTCAAATTAGCTCTACAACCAGCTGTGTCTGGCCACAGGTAAGCGCTATCTTATCATGCATACCTTACACGGAATGACACAAAAATCCCCACATCTGTGTGTAAACAGTTGCAGCACGCATGGCGAAACAACCTTCGCAAGATGAAGCGTAAAACCGAGGCTTGATTCGGTGGGAAAGGAATTTAAAAATATAAAACAAAAATTTACTACCTTTAGAAACAGCTGATAGAGCTTCTTCCCTCTTCTTTTGCCCCTACTGCCTACTTCTAATTACGATATGCTCACCCGTGGAGAGTGTGGTCTTATCTTGTGCTCTTTCTAATCGGTCGACAAACTTCAGCAACACGACACGGAAAAATGATCTCCGATGAGGCTGTATTTTGTATGTTGACCGTAGAAATTCCTTGCCCGACAATAAACTGGCCTCAATTCTGAGGCGAGGAATTTTATTGCTTGTTTAAGGTGCGCACAATACAAACAACGACCTGGTCAAGCCGCGATGATGTGATGTGTTCTAATTTCTTTCGCGATGGAATCGCTGGCTGGCACGGTTGATAAGAGACCCCGGACGGAGAAGATTATTAAAAAAAAATCCCGGGAATGGCAAATAGTGAATGGCGAAAACAACGCAGTCGAAATCCCCCGAGCGAGATAAGCGCAATGGAATGTGCAATGTCAACGGAATCGCCGAGACGGAGACGGACAACAACAATGGCGAGTGAGTCTGCCGTAGTGTCCGGTAGCACGATCCAGTGTCAATCAAGGGTGCAGCAAATGGAAAGGTATTTGTATTATTCTAACGTGCCTAACGGAATTGAGGTTATGGTAATTTGTTATCCAAGGTTCAACATCGCAGCTTGGTGTGGTATGAGCAGTGACTACAAATTATCCAGTAATAAATTAAATTTATTTAAAAAAATGATCTTGTATGGCATAAGCATTGTGAGACAGTTGCAGTTGCAAGTTGCTAGTAGTTGCCTATCTAGTTGCTAGACCTCCTCTAACACCTTTACTCTCCCGGAAACTATACATCGCTGTACATAGAGCTGAAATAACTGCTTGATGGGTTATTTTACTCATCTATTCTAGATATTAAACATTACATTTTACCGTCAAGGATTTCTAAACTCAGCTTTGATTTGGCTTTTGAGATTTGTTCTCAGACGCTCTCAGTGTGTTCTACAGTCTTCAGAGTGGTAACATGACCTTCTCAGCATAGGCACAGTTAAACAAACATTTTTACGGGTTTGGTTATTATCTGGAAGTCTACTTCGTTAGAGATAGTTCTGCATCGTTTTGGCTTTAAAGACCGCTTGAGTCATGCCTACCATTTCTGGCGTGCTAGACTTATCGGTACCACGGAGTTGGATAGTCTGTCGACATTAAGGAGGGACAGTCGGGACATAGTATTACGTCTAGTATAATGTGTAAGGTATAATTTCTGGACATCTTTTGAGCTTCTTGTACAGCAAAGCTTACTACACGATAGCAAATTTGTATCTCTCTGTAGACTCTTGGTAGGGAAAACTTCTTGATCGACGAAGCAGGCTCCAAATGTCAATAAGAGGTGCTGGTGAAATTCCCAGTTGAGGCAACTGCTCATTAGAAGGTTTACAATACTATTTGACCTTAAGAACCTTGTCAGATAATATTGTAAAGCTTTATCTTAATCTCAAACTTAGATCGATCAGGTCTCAGACTATGAAGTAATGATACCGATGAGATGCTTTGTGTCTCCCCAAAAAACCTTCCATTGTAAGCAAACAAAGGGGTCTTCTTAGAGACCAATTGAATAGAATATGCAAATTTCAAGCTTTTCTTGGTATTTTTTCCACCTCTGTATTAATAGAACAGGCAATTATTTACTAACCTGTCATCATTCAATAATTGAAACCGGAAATCTTTCATCAACAGTGAAATGAGCCGTTGACATTCATGCAATCCAGATAGAAATAAAAAAACTCAGATCGGAAACACAACATAATCAACATTTCCTTTGCTCACCGACCTTGCACCGTGCAACGGAACCGAATCACATCAATGGGTGGTATACTGAAAGGGGGAAAAAACACACCCCATGAACGCTAACACATCTCTCGCAGATAATCTAACCAAACGCCGGCTGCCTTAACCGTTTCGATACGGTGGATATTGTATCCACCAAAACTGCATCCTGCAGCGTGGGACAAGAGACAAGCAAAGGAACAAAACAAAAAATCGCAACAGCTGAATCAACCGAAGTGAATTCCGATTTGGGATGATATCCTCATCCTTCTGGCCCCCCAATCAACCTCCCCCCCTGTAAACCGGAACCCCCAGAAAACCGGGCAACTGAATGACGACGGACGGACGCATCCAGTGATAAATCAGATTACACATTGTAATAAATTCATTTTTACATTCCCGCTACCGACCGGTGGAATGTGTGCCCAGGAATGCAGTTTTCCTCAGTCCATGTGTGTGTTTGTGTGTATCTAGTGTGCTTGGTAATACAAAATGGCGCACCGTACCGGTCGACTCGTGCGGTTGGCCACTGTACGGCGGCCCGAGAATGATGGCAGGAAATGTGAAATATGTGAATGGTTCTTCCGCTTTTACCATCCCAACCCCCACCGTTCACCGTTTCTATGGTTTCCGCCCGGTGGTTTTCTGTCGACGATGGCTTCGATTGCTTCCGGCCCGGAAGGATGTAGAAATGGGAATTTGTTGGACTTTTTGAACCAGCTGCTAGATTCGCCCAACGGGTTACAAGCACGAGCGGGCTTGCAGGAGGGCCGTTGAGTGACCAGAAGCTGTACATGTCGATCCACCGATTTGGATCATTTCCAACGCCGCCTGTGGCAAATCGGGACTGCGCGGGACTGGTTTCATCGGGTTTTCCCTATTCCACGTACCAGTGCTCCCTCGCCGACAAATCAGTACCGCTGGTGGCAGCTTTGTTCTGTTTGCATTTAGTTTTGCCCTTAATCCTTTTTCCTGTTCTGGTGTGCGATTTCTTTTTTTTTCGCCCCTATCTGCCTAGCAGTACAATTTTGTTCTGTCCTACTGGACTACATTACTGTCGGCGCCCATCGGCAACTATCGTATTCGTTGGACGAGCATACCACCAGAGTAAATAAATCCTAACAAACGGCACGGTGCTGCGAGGGTAACCGATCATGATCGATTACGAGGAAATCTTTCAATCAGTCTTCCCAATCCGGAGAACGAGTCGCTCGAGTGCTGAGCAGCTTACACATTGCTGGTATCAAAACCAATTCGCTAGCTTTCCTGTCCCTCTGATTGGGGACGGGTTTGACCATCTACAATGGAATCTGAAAGGACCATTTACAGAATCTGGACCTCAACCCGTTTTTTTATGACCTTGTAATAAAGAAAACGGACATTTTTCCTCGAGATTTACTGCAACAGTGACAACAGCAGAAAGCTTTTCCCAGGGATTGTCAAATTTCATTTCTTTTTCTTCACAAGTCGAAATCCTCCATCCTTAATATAATAAAGTGCACCGCTTCGATGCTTTTGGCAGAATCACTTTATCCCGTTGTCAAGAGCTTTGTGGTTGACCACCCTCCTAAAGAACGATTTGATTAATATCAGCCTGGAAGTATCATTAGAAAAATTGGTTCACTCTTTTCAGTTAATTGCGTTCTTCGTTTTGCTTGCCGGGAGAAAACAAAAAACAAATCCTGTACGTGAAGCAGCACTTCCCGAAAGCATAATAAATGCTGGCCCATTTATCCGTACAAGCAATCACCACTTAAGAAAGCATTCAATCCTGCCACACCGGTCCACTTTAGCCGGTGAAAGATGATGCGACTGTGACGGTCAATGAGATGGAAATCACATTAAGACGCGAGCAAAAACCAGACAAAACTATACCAATCTAAAGGTGCCTGCCGACCGGAGAGACCCACCATCATAAGGCTTAGGGGTAGGGAGGGATTCAGCGTATGGTACCTTTGTGCCAGGGTGTAGCGATGTCTGGCAATGATTGCAATTTTCTGTTCCAATTTATCTTCACTCCTTTCGGTCGCATAATTTTACGCATCAGCGCAAGTCGTTCGGGATGAGAGCGAAAAAACGAAACTTTCAAGAGAAAAGTGAAAGAGAAAGCTTTCAACTTTGATGCTTTTTTTCGGACTGGATCAAACAGCTTTAGATGAAAACATATATTTTTAAGCCAAAAAGAAAAAGAAAATGAAGAAAAATCTTCCGCTTTGTTTGAAAGAAATAATCTTTCCATAAGCTCGACTTGAAGCCAGTCAAAAACTCTACTTAAAGCACCCGTTTTCTGCCTGTTTGTATGAAGAATAATGTATCTTGTTTGTTTGTGGGACTAGTGCAAACGGTGCATACGATGATGATGTACAACACCTCAACAACCATCGCCCCATTCGTATCACAATGATGCGATATCATATTTTTAAACTGCAGCGCACGTCTGCTTCAACACTCCACACAGCACAACGCAAGAAGCGTGTACGGCAGATTGCCTATCTTCCGGCGCAATAGCCAACCGAGCGAAGCGAACCAAGGTTCTCGAGTGTGATGGCACATCGCTCAAAATTTAGGATATTCCGTTCCGTTTCACGGTGAAGGTTTACTTGGAATCCGAAAAAAGTGGGGAAGAACGCCACAAAAAAAGATGAAAAATGTATCATAAACAACCGTGCAACGCGTCGCGCTGATAGCACAGACCCGTTGCAATTTCCAATTTCATCCTACAGGTGCAGGTTATTTGCCACTTGTGCGATGAATGCGTCCGATCTATCAGCTAGGTAGAAAGAGCTCGACGAAAGCAAAGCAAAATAAAACCTAATATCGCATGTGGGATAAGCACAAGACCATCCACCGCTCAAGAACTCCTTACTCCGCATCGCTGAGCTGCCGGTACTTATGCATCGACTTTTGTGTCTGCGTGTACGGGAAAAGAACTCTCTTTCTATCTCTGTGGTTCCCTGGAGAGAATTTTCAAAACAGTCCCACCACGGACGGTGCACATAATTGGGAATTCTGTCAAGTTTGACAGCTTGCAGCGCGCTAGGCGGAAGTAAACAGGCGAGAAGCAATTCATCCAAGATCAGATTGGGAACGTGGTCGACTGGAGTACGGTTTGAACCATCGCATCCGCATCACCGCAATTGGTGGAAGGCACATAATTTTTACCGCGAAACATATTTCCCTTTTTCACAAGTCGCGAGAGTCAGTCAAGGCCAGCTCGGGAAGAAAAAACGCACAAGCGAGCGCTCAGGAGTTTGTAATAACTTTTTTAAATCTACCATGACTTCGTGATACTCCTTCCGGTTGAAATGAGTTTCTCGGGACAGAAGAGTAAAAAATATAATCCACACCGCTCCTTGCTTCCATATCGTTCGGTTCCTTTCTTTCGCCAGCTTATCTGCCACTTCATGAGCATCATAATAAGCAGGTAATCGAGATGACTTCTCGCCACGCTCCGGACGTTCCATCGTTTCTTCCGGATAGTAAAATGGCGTCATCTTCTCCTTGTACCGGAGGGCTAGCATCCTGCATTTCTGTGCTGGGCTGAGTGTCCTCACAAAAAAAAAACAAATGCAAAACAAAAGAAAAAAAAAGCAATTCCTCAAGACCTCTTCACATCAAGAAGTTGGAAGTAACTGTTAAGGCACTTGTCCCCCGGCAGGATCTTCCTTATGGGCGCGTTGAATCGTAGTGCATAGCATAGTTCCTGCCATCAAGCAGCAGATAGAGGTGCCGTTATTAATCAATTTTATTACCATTCTATCGTCATCATTCCGAAACTATCTCACCTTGAGGCTGTCAACGGAGAGCTGTTTTTTTATCTTACGATCGGTGCGTGATCTGAGCTGAGCTTCTTCATTTTTTTTTGTTTCGTTTCCACAGCCATCTATGCTCACGTGCGTGGCATGTGTCCTTCGAAATGGCAAACTGTCACATAAATTTACGGCCGCTTCTTTCTTTCGCTCAAATTTTATGCCCTCTGCCCTATCACACACGCACACTGTGTTCCTCCTGTGGCATATATAACTTCGGAACCGGTGGACCGTAAAACACAGTACCTACGCACCCCCGGAGATGACGGAATGAGCTACGAGCTTATGATTCAATTATGAAGCCGACGTGTCACTGGTGTGGACTTCCGCTTCAATTTTGTGCGTGCAAAGGTTTTTTTTGTTTTGCGCTTTCCTTTTGCCTTCAGGCCATCCAAAAGCGAAACCAGCTTCGTTCTCTTAAAGGAAAGCGAGACACAGTAGGAGTTTCTTCTCGAGTTGCTGCAGCATTCCTTTTTTACTCCAGCATACCTGCCGGCAAGATATTGCTCATCTACGTGCTGCCAGAACCGGACACTGTGCCGAACAAGCCGAAAACAAATCGTGGATGCGTGAAGGTGCGCTCGCACTCTCCGTCTCTAATTTGCGCTGCAGGCTGTCCCAATTTCTGTTCGGTTGGTGGGCAGCAGCAATTTTTGCAGCTTGCTTTCCTTCCTTTTTGTTTTGCGGTCGCAATTTATTACCACGGCGATCATCAAAGCGGCTTCCCGGTGCGTAGTAAATTTTGTTTCGGAAGAGCATAATATTAGAAAGTAATACAAAAGTTTATTTTTAAAGTTCTGGTGCGTGCGTTTCGTACGAGACCGTGGCGAGTAGAACGCTTCTTCTTCTTCTTCGCTATATGAGAGAGGAATACAAGAGTAGAACGCTTTAGTCGTGTTGTTGTTGCGATTGGTAATTAGAAAACTCAAAGAACTGTACAATTTGAGATAAAATATAGAAAAATTCGGGAAAGAATTTCGATAAAATTAAAAGAAAATAATATTTGTTTGTATTTTTTAATTTTAAAATTGCTCAACAAGGATCGCCTAATCGAAAGCATGTACTGCAAATTGCCTACTTTCAGGCGCAAATTCTATTCTTCAAAGCTCACCGGTGTTATATTCAGTGAAAAATTATTATAAATACTTTTAAGAAAACCTGCCGCTTGAACACATTTCTAACACATCACACTGTCCACAGTGAAGGACAAAGACAGCTACCGGTACCTGGTAGCTGGCACCACCACCACGACCAAATGCCCTAATCAAAATCTCATCAACTTCTCCCATACCAGGTGTTCGGTGCTTCGGTATTTTCCGGCCTGGCATAAAATACCTTAAAAGAAGGCACACTAAAATTATGCTTCCTCAGCCCGAAACACACACATTCAAGGGTGTGTACATTAGGCAGCGTCATTTGTACGATTCGGCTTTGGTTGGAATGTTTCTAAGTAATTTTACAACATTTTGTTCCCGCTCCTCCTTGGAAGATAATCGCAATATTATTCCGCTCGCCAGGGTAAATCAAATTAATCTAGTTTGAACGAATGTCACAACTACATTAAGATCATCTGCAACAAGAAAAGAAGTCGCAAGCACAAAAACAGCAAATGTTGGTGGCACTGGCACCACCATCGGTAGAAGACAAGCGATAAGCTTTGGAATGAGGATGCGTTTTTTTTTTTTGGTAATTTCGTTGGAAGCTAAATTCAGCCCTCTAAGTACGGGGAGACAGCACACACACAAGTGAATGCTGAAAAATGTACATTTTCAAGACAGTGTAGGATACGCGCTCAATGCTCCTCAAGCGCCGGTTCTGCAGCGGACACAGCAGCAACAGCTGCTCCAAACGTACGATACGCTGCTGTGAAATGTGATTATGATTCTTAAATGCTTTTTTCTTCCTTTTCCTCACTCATTTGTTAGGTTTATTTTCTTGCATATTGCATGGAAATGGTCTATTTCTACGCCACGGGACGAATCATACAAATCCGTACTAAATTTACATTTTACTACCTTTAATACGGTGCTCTAGAAACTTCTTGAAACTCCCGACATGAGCATATGTGATCTAAAAACGGCGAGTCAATACATGGAGACCGTCCTTATCAGTTCACCTTTCATCTCTTATCCAGCCAGCTCCCGTGTGTGTGTGACAAACACAGCCTTCTCGAGCGATGATCGGAAAAGTTAATCCATTTATTTAATGGACTATATATTCTAGGCTGGTTCATGCCGGGACTCGGTACTTCTAAATAATACACGACCTAAGCAAAAAGCTCAACCTTGTTCTCAGCCTGCCATCACACATGATGCTTCTGCCTAGAAAATGTCATATTGACACAACACACTTACTCGTTTCAAGTGACGACAAGAAATTTCCCGATAATGTGATAAAAAACTTTCGGTAATCAATTTAAATACTGAAGTTTCTAGTGCCTCTACGCCACACCACGTCGCTAGTCAACCCCGAAATGGAAAATTGAGCCGTGTGTCCCAATTTTCTGTCAAGGTGCACGGTGCATCAGCCTACAGAGCATCGGTAAGACATTTTCGAACCTTTGGAGTAACGAACTTCCGGAACTACCCGGAATAAAAAAAAAGACTCGCAACCCTCATCCGGGCGTACAGATTCCACCACATCGGGAGCGGTACACGCAGCGGTTTCTTGCAAATGGTTTCATTAATGGGAGGAATAATTATGTCTAAATGAGAAAGTAAACAGCATTAAACTGATTTATTTGCTAGCTTTTCCCTGCACGATCGGATCGTTGCCGGGGAAAACCCCCAGCTTAGCAAGCGTTCCATACACAATCTAAGCAAGCGACGGCGAGATTAATGCTTTCCAGTACAGTTGCCTACCCCAACCAGCAAAACCACAAATGAGCTTTACCTGCGGCAAAGCAGCGCCTGCTAGAAGCAACAGTTTAATGAAAAGGTAATTCAAACAGCATTTTTCAATCGAGTTTCTTTTTGGCAGCTTTGGGGTTGGTTGGGAAATGTGTGTTGCAGGTGTGCGGATCATTTATCGTGTCGATGAGTATGAGATTATATACCTCTGCTATGCTGTAGTAATTGAGTTACTTCATCAGCTGCTTAAAATTATTGCATATTAACATGTTTCATCGATTTTCTTGCTGGAATAGAAAAAAAATCCTCAGCAAAGAGCACAAGACTTCGGAGGACTTAAAGGTTAGCTTGACCTAAAGAGCCCAACGACACCATATACCGGTGGAGGTGATTTGTTTCGGTCTTTAGTTTTCAATTTATTATGCAATGCGAGAGCCTGAATGGGCAAAGATGCAAGCAATGTTCTTCGCTGTGTAATTCCCTGGGTAGACCATTTTCTTCGGCCACTCTCGGACCTCGACGACCCGACGGACGATGTGCATCGAAATTGCGCTTTAAATGAAAACAAACCGACCGAGAAACGTTCCACTCGATTAGAACTAGATTCACCCGGTACCTTGTACCGTGGATCTTGGTTGGGCGCTGCAGTCTGCCTAGCAGCTACCTGGAGAACTAATTAAGACGCAAAAGACGGCTGGACGGACCGGAGAGTGAAGTACAGAGCTAACACACTACAAATAATTGCCACCATTAAAAGGTGGAAGATTGTCCTCTTCGGCGTGCGGTGTGTGCTCTTAGGAGAAAAGCTAACACCAAGATTTGTGAGCTGTGTGGTGTGGTATGGCTCATATGAGGAAGCTAGCTGATAGTAGATATTGCAGGTGTAATCAATTGGTTGAAAATGCAATATTGAATTCTATCATCATCATATGCGTTTGATCGTATGCTGGTGGTGCTCGTCGATTCTGCTTATTGTGTCCTTTCTCACAAGACTGGCGTTCTGTGACTTATGGAAAAAATCACAGCACACGTATCACAGGAGAGAGTTGAACCCAGTGTTGGTAGGGTGATGAACCAAAGCGCTACCGCATGACCTATTTTACCTACTTTGATCAAAAGTGTTAGAAGGTCTTAATGTATGCAACAGTTGAATATGGAGAAATGAGGTTTATTTTTTACTTTACAGCACAGTGTATATTACTTTCTCACGTACTTTATACAATTCAAATAGTATATCTTACGACAATTGAACTCCAAACTTTGCCTATAATACCCATCTGCCATATGGATATCTCACTCAGCCAATAAACAATAAGCTTTCAACTGTTGTACTCGCTTCAGGTTCACTTGTCACATACGCTTAAATGCATTACCATCTATCCTGGCCGTCGGGTGTTTTGGTTTGCAAAGTAAACTTCCTATCTTAAACCACCACCAGGTGCCCCATGCTGCATACGCTCAACCCTATCACGGATCTCAAACCACACTCACTTGTGTTCGAAACACTTGCCACCGAATACTTGCGACCATCAGCTCTTCGATAAACATTTCGCTTGCAATTTAATCCCGTACCGGTTGCCGGGGCCCTGGCCCAAAACCTACCACATAAATTGTTCCATGCATCTTACTGCGGCTGGAATCCTATCCCCGCAATACCTCCTAGTCCGAACTTCCCTCTCTCTCTCGCTCTCTATTTATCTTCCTGTGAACTAATTAAACCTCCATCGAATTGTCGAAAGTGCCGGTGCCAGGAAGAAACGATCGAGAAAGCCGGCCCCGGGAACCAGGAGATGGTATTTGCGATAATATTCCCTACCTTAGCCAGGCACTTAGCCAAACACCATCACTCCATCCAGCCCATCCTCCCCTATATGGCAAGAGATATGATGGGACACAAGATGGCCGTCTTGTCGGGTGTTGGCGTGAGGGGTTGTACTACGAGCCCATTCGAGGCAAATAATGTCTTCCCTTTACCGAATTGAATGTACACATTAACAGCATTACCGGGATGGGTAACACCAAAGATGACAACCGGCAGGGAGCGATAGAGAGAGAGGGAGAGAGTTCGAGAGCCACTGGTGACAACACCGAAAACCGAAACTTTGCGTACACCACCGTGCCCTTTCTTCTTCGGTTCGTCCGGTGGCATCTACTTTCACCGGGGATTGTTTATCTTGTTTGCGATGCAAATGAGTTTGATAATTAAATTCTACCATTCTACCGCATTTCGCCACATCTTCACGTCTTGCGATACCGTCATTTTGTACGCGAACACGAAAAACGGGACACAGTTGCAGTTCAGGAATCGTGGAATCATCGAAAGGGAGGATAATTATAAATTAGGCAACCCGCCCACTTATCTACTAGCGCTGAGGCGCTCCAAAACTTTGGGGAGCAAGAGATTTCTTTCCTTTTTGTGATGTCAGGTCACGCTGGGATCGGTTTTTGTTTTCCTCGTCCGGGAGTGTGTATAATCATTGTACAAATAATTGTTATTCATAATGATGTTAATGCTTGTCGTTTGTTTCCATTATCATTTCGATGCAGCAAAAGCACATTTTTTTCTCCATTCGTTTCTACATCTGTGTCTCTTTGGTCGCATGTCATCTACACATTGAAGCTCTTTCCGTACCGTCCATTCTTTCAAATACATAAGAAGAATATCGGGATAAAAAAAGAGAAGATAAATCCTTAAAATTGACAGCTATTGAAAAAACCGGCTCCAATCAAACGATGAAATCCCATCACGTTAAAAGATTCACTGTACCACGCCGAAAGTAGCTTACACCACGTACCGTAACAACGTAACGAGCAGGGCACAACGCTCGCGTTTAGCATTCTAGAACATGTACATACGTAGCTATTTTGGTGCCACCAGTAGCAAAAGAATATTACCATTCTTTCCGTTCGCGGATCCAGCAAGAAAAAAAGCGGAAAGAATAGGATCGGGAGAGAGAGAGAAAAAAAACACACACATAGAGCTCATACTATCAACCATGACAGCTGCCGGGTGCTGTCACACACGGGGTCGCGCATGGTGCATTACAAATTTTCCGCATCTTCACAGCTTCCGAGCCATTTCCAACTGTGACAGCAGTCGGAGGATACGGAAGGATGGTTAACAGTTCAGCAACCAAACAAAATGCGATTTTAACGAAGAACGGATTCGTGAATGTTCCTTACTCTGTGTGATTGGACGAAACGAAGTTGTGAGTATGCTTATTTGAACACGTTCCTTGCTTTCGAGAAGAAGATTCATTTTTTTACAGAATAAACAAATTGAAGTATTGATTATTTTTTTAATTCAATATAATTTTGTGCAAGAAGCTTATGGCGAAATACATGGCATCAAATAAGAAACGGTTAGTTGGCAGCTTGTAACGTAGACACCGATTCAGCCAATACTAAATTCAAATGAATTATAGCTAATGAATTGCTGGAATGAACCACTAGAGTGGATGAATACACAGGTAATATTCAGTGCTATTCTTGTACTTGATCATTTGAAGAGTTTTTCATGCCTCAGTTCAGTATAATTTTATAGGAAATGTTTCATCTCATTGGACGACTTCCTCAAAACTACTAGCTTTCCATACATGAGAAGCTGTTTGGAGGCTATTTTGTTGGAATTGCATTAGTTGGCCTCAAATGAACACCATTATCAATAGCTTGGACATTCGAATCCAAATGCAGCTCTCAATTTTTTAACTAAATTGTCCACAATTTATACAATTAGCTTTAACTGAAAACAGCTTACTAGTAATGGTGTTAACTGAAGTCGCTCTATCCAACCCGTAGACCCAATAAAATTCCATTTGCAAGTTATATTGCTTTTTATTAACCATCAATTCAATAACATAAACAACGCATACACATACACGCAAACCAACCGCTCGAGCATTTATTTCATTCAATTAAGCTCCGAATGGAAGAAAAGTTTAGCGTGTCCACAAGCGTGCGTTGCACAAACGCTGGATGAACTATTTCCATCCGAATGAAATGTGTTTCCGAATAGGCGATGGGGATGGAAAACTTTGTTATTTTCACTTCATTCCGCCACTTTCGAACGAGCCGGGAAAGCACTCCACACAACATCGGGCAAAACTCCGCACGAGCACCGTTACGGCCCCGCCAGGCGAATGTTGTTTTATAATTTTGTACGCTCATCAGTGGCAACGGGACAAAACCTTCCCCACCCCCCACCCCCCCCCCCCCACCGCTCAGTCACGGGATAAACTTTGCACTTGCACTAGCAACATTACAGGCATCGGTTCGGTTGAGGATGGGGTTGTTTGTAAGTTCGTTAACATTTATATTTCCCATCTCGCCTCCGCATTCCGCAACGGTCGGCCCCTAACAGTGCCAGATGGATGCATTTGACACTCTGTACCGAATCGTTTCATTTAAATGAACTTTTCTTCCATTGCAGGGTCTCGTCGAGTCAGACAGCCCGACAGGTCCGAGTGCCGGAGTGCCCAAAAATCCACACAAAACTTCGCCCAAAACAATGTGTGTGTGTGTGTATGCCGTAGGTGTTCGACCAATTCCCCCATTTCGAGCTCGGTAAACGACACCCGGACGGCACCCTTAACCATTGTTACTGCTTCTTTGAAATCCGCCCGTAACATGACACGATACGACACAATCTGATAAGGCTAATGTATTTTCTCCGATCCTTCTGCAGCATTCTGTCTTACCTGTGTTACCTCCATGTGTACCCATGGGGGGGGGGGGGGGGAGGGTCCTCCATTTTCAGAGGAATTTGCTGTACCATGTACCACCTCCACCCCAATGCTCCGGATTCGTAACAGATTGTAACAAAAACCGTTACACATTTCGACACATTCTACCCTGCTGGCAAAAATATAATCCTGCTTTAGCCAATCACTTTTTGGATCGGCACTCCGGTCCGTGGTTCAGGATTGGTGCTCACCGAGGATGGTGGTCGATAGCATCAAAGCGCCCTACTGGAGATACTTTCACCTCTGCTCGGGATTCGGTGAGGTAGTGTGAATTTAAATTACTTCATTAGGAATATATTAAAAACTAATCGAAAACTTTCTGTCACTTCCTTGTCGATGGGACCCGTTCGGGAAGCCACTAATGCGCAGGAAGCAGCGTGACACGACACATCGCGAAATCAGTTCCCGGGATATTAAGATGCACATTTAATCAACAGCGTGTCTAGCCGGGGGCGAGAGTGTTTTAGAATCTGCTTTATGCATTTATAACCTAGTTAGGAAGAAGAGTTAATTAGAGAGTTAGTAAAAAATGCTTGAAGAACGTAGATTTGTTGAAGTACTATACTAAATCTTCAGAATGATACTTCACATCTACTAGTGAAGATCAACTTATTCGAATATAAGAGAGAAAGCGCTAGATACGTACCCAGCAAAGCTCTATATTGACAGATGCGAACATGCTTGGAATTCAATTATTATAAATTCAATCGTACATTCACAATCATGCCCCAGCGATGGGTGTATGGGGATTAAAGCCAATCCATCATTCACTTACAGTAACTAAATTTCACCCAAATCGGTTACGGTACGTACGGAATCATCATCTTACCATTCACCTGATTCGTTATGCCATAAATCAAAACGCACAAACTGACCTTTTTCACCACATACACGGTATCTCCTCACCTGCCATTCGATTGTCCACAAAATTGGCAACAAGCGTACCCACAAGCCGAACAGGTCGGTTGGTTTTGCTGCCTACTAGCCACACACAACTACTAATGCCGGACCATCATTATATACGCACGCTAACATCCGTTTGGTTCCTCACCGTCCAAGTGGACCCAGGCTTTAACACACTTCGAGCTGTTTGTCGTTTGACGATAAGAACGTGGTTAAGGGGGCGTCTGCGTAACCGGAAACGAGCACAAGGGAAAGGCGAAATTTATGACGATTGTTATTCACATGTAAAATATTCCCCCACAACGCGTATACGATTGCAGGCGGAATGTTACGGGGTAGAAGATCTACCACCGAGATCTTCGTACACTGGACGGGCACTAAAGGCAGCCTGATCCCTGAAGGTTGTCTGTTTACAAAAGGCTCGCACGGCGAACCGGCTAGGTGGCTAGGTGGAAAGTTGCTACCGACAGGTCAGATATCTCTACACCTTTGGGGAGATTCAGACCAGGTCAGAGTGCGTTGTCTTCGTCCGTATCTTTTCGTTACTTTCCAGGTAACTGGGACGAAACAGGGGGTGGGAAAACACTAACAAATTGAACATAGAAGAACCCTTGTCTAGGCACCCGTTGTGATACCGATTTTCCGAGCTTAATTGTAGCTAGCTTTTTTCTCCCTTAGCGGTAAGCTGCCTTCCGTTACATTCGTATTCTTTTTCAAGTGCAACCAACTTCATCCGGGGGGAGAGAATGAATTCGATGCCAGAACGCTGCTATCGAGCATCCGTTCTACTGACCCGTATATAGCACCAGTGCACGAACTTCCCTTTGATCGATGATGTTGGTCTCGGTGGAATAGTTTGGGCGTAGTTTCCTGTAACGGATACTCGTACCGATAAAGAGACCTCCCTTAAAAGAAGAAGAACAATGTTAAGTAACCTTCCCGACCTGGGCATAACCCTGAATGCTATCAAATTTTGAACTAAACGAGGGAGAGAGAGAGTATGTAAATTTTCCCTCAGTTTTTTGATAGTTTTACAAGGAGTAGTTCGACCTGGACCTGGACAGTACGCTGCACCCTAGTGTTGTATGAGTTCAATATTCAAATCACTCCAAAGTTTCAGTTTCGGGTATCGTTTAAAGAAAAGCAATTCAGCACAAGTGGAATAATCAGAGCTGTGTAAGCTATCGGTTGTCGGAACTTTCCAGACTTTTCTTACTCGCCAATAAACAACAGTGTCGCCTAAATGACTCGGCAAAAGCTCATTACAAGATCTTTCCTTCTGCGTCCTTCCATGAACGTCCTTCCATGTTGGTCGTACAATCTATCTAATCGCTTCCCATTATCGTCTGCGTCTGGCTTGCGTTACATCAACACACCGAATTCACGCTTAAGCTCGTTCCACCGGAAAAGGTTTTAAATCTCCCCCGGTCGTTTCAATATTTTGCTCTGGAGCAGAACGAACCGCTGTTCCGCGCATCTAAGCTACGATTACCCAGCATCATTTCGTGGCATTCAAAATACGGTTGCCTCGGTCGGAGTATTTCAGCCGGCGGGAAAACACGGTCATAGATCCTACCAAACCTAAACACGGGAAAAGCGAGAGAGGGACACAACAATTTCCATCTTATTGTTACCATTCACGGAACTAACCTAGCCACCCGTAACACGCTTTGCTGTTTTTTTTACTCGTTCCGGTGGTGGCAAAATAAAAACATTCCACATTACAGCACGCTCCGCGTTCGGGAGCTTTTTTAATTAATTCCGATTAGCGATGCCACTTTAAGCGCGAGGTTAAGCACCGTGGAGGCTCCATACACCGCTCTCGAGCTGGAGAACGGTTCGTTTGCTCAGGTCGCTTGAGAACGCGATTCGTATCCCAGGTCGAAGCAAGTCGCGCCCCGGCAACAGCTTGTAAACGTTCCATGTTTTTGGGTGGGCCCGTGTCCACGAGTGGCGAAAAACCGTCGCGTGTGGCGGAAGTGGAATTAATTTCAAGCTCAAGTATTTTTAATTTGTTACTTGACTTTCACTGCTCCATTGAGCAGCAAAACTACGGAGCAAAGTATATAAGACCACTAACAGCTGAAGACGGCAACAACAACACCCGGTAATGAATATTTTAATTATGTTTAGCGATCATTTGCTCGTGCAGGCTCGCTCGTTCTCTCGCTCTCTCTCTCTCTCGTGATCGAATTCTTTCAAACCATCACCACCGCGCAGAGCGGTTCCTCGGCAAATAAGAAAGCAACAAAGAAAGCCGACCTCAACTACGTAGTACTACATTCCAGGCCACCTTCTCCAGAGCTTCCCGCTCCCGTCTTAGGAAACGATCAATCAAACCACGGAAAATGAAGCCATTATGGTGGTATTAATTTATTTCCGGAAAGTTAAATCTAACAGTATGAAGATTGTTACCATTCGGGGCAGCAGTTTCTTCGGGAGAGGAGAAGCGCCGGGTAGTTGGCAAAAGGAATGCAATTTGATAACATTATTGGATGGTAAAGATTGGAATCTCTTTTGGTGTTGCAACACGCAGCAAGAAAACCGGTACATGATATTGGAGAATCGCCTGGAGGGAAGTCATCCGAACGGAGCTTAGCTACGAATATTCTGCAAAGTTTGAGAGTAAATTTATTGATTATTATTTTTATAATAAATGAAACAGCTGCTTTTCTTTGCAAACGGTACAGTTCTTTGGAAAAGCAAGAAGTTTTCCATCTAAATTCCTAAACTTCCTAAATTTTACGCAATTTTCACTGAAACATCAACCCGTACCAGGAACCCGAGCAAGCGCCTACCCCGTTTGTGTCAATATTATTCTTAATTACATGCCCATCTTCCCGTTGCTGTCTGGAAAAAAAAAATTGTGCCAGAAAAGTCGATGTCGTAACCGTGCCGTTTCTTAATGAGACTTTTGAGGCAAAAATTTCACTTTTCCATCCACCAAAGTTTCGGAACAACGCAGATTGTGCGCTTGGCTGAAGCGTACCTTTACCGAGCCCGTCATCTGTAGCCAATGAGGAGCCTCTTTTTTTTTCGTTCGACTTGTGGAACGGAACTAGTTTCTGCGTGCTACACGATACAGCGCCAGACAGCGTTGGACGACGGTCTGGCGACACGTTTCTGGTGCACACGGTCTGTGGATGATGGTTATAGTTTTGGGAAAAGTTTTGCTTCGTAAGATTTACACGCAGACGGACAGGGGCTGTGTCTTGAGAAGCAGTTGAGAGTCATAAACGTTTACAGAAGTATAAGGATAGCATGAAATTATGATTTCTTTGCTGAAGAAGACTGAAAACTTAAAAAAAATGCAATTAGAATTTTTGCAGTGCTCTGGTTAAGTGTTGCGTCAGGAGTTTTTGAGTTGGCTGGGTTATTCTGCACACCATAGTGAGCAAATCATCTCACTTTCCAGATAGATAGCTGAGAATGATCAGTGAGGAAACTCGCAAGGTCTACCAACACCATGGCTTATTTTATATTAATTATTAAATCACGCAACAGAATGAAAATGAGACTCATAAGCAGCTCAGAACAAATGAGCCTCATGAGCTAGCTCACTGAATTTGACTGAATGGCTCAACTCTCTCATGCATTTCCCTATTCCAAGTTAGCGTATAAGTAATAATTAATAATAAATAATACACATATCCTAGAGTATAACTAATGCTAAAAAAGTCCTCGTAGAGATCCATCGACCAGTGAGGTTATTCCTGAGTTAAGCCTACCATGCCTCTTTCGTTTATCTAGAAGAACTTTACGGACTGGTTCGTACGGTGCAATTCTCATGACCTGTCCACAATAGATAGATAATCCTTCTAAGAGATTTCTTTAGTATCGATCAAGACGAATTCGCCAGCTATGATGTGAATTCACATCTCAAGGACGTGTCTGAGTGCTAAGACCAAAAATGTCCTTCTCTCGTTGAGACAGATGTTTTGAATGGAGAAGTTTCATCAGGCTGTACCCAGTGGTGGATTAATATCATTAAAGGCCCCGAGCGCAATGACAGTTGAGGCCATCTAATGGGGACTCGTTTGTGAGTAAGACTATTTCCTTCCTTCCTCTATTATATAAGATTTTCCTCGTCGGTGAGGCCCCCCTAACAGAAGAAGCCACGAGCGGTCGCTCCTTCTGCTCTTAGGTTGTTCTGCTATTGGCTGCACTTATTCACAAAAAATAAAAACTATGTCAAATTATTTATTATCATTAATTAATGATTACGGTCAGAAAAACTGTGTCAAATGTTTCACTGAAAATAATAAATTATGGTTAAATTCCTATTTATTATGTGTGCAAACGTTTTCGTATATACCTCACGTCGGTTAGGCGTAAGCAAACACTTCACGCTCTTCCCACTGCATGTCACTTTCTATCGAAATCGCATTTTTCTTCCTTCAGCAATCCCACATCCCACAACCTCTCAAGCGCTTTTTGCAAATTGAAAAGTTGATACGGAAATTATGGATCCTTGATCCATCATACCCAACTCCTTTCTATTGAAAGGAAAACAGCCACAAGAACGATAAAAAAAATGACTCCCGACGACGGTCGGAATGCTGTCCTTGAAACCCTTCAAATCCTTCCTTCCCGCCGAATAAAAGGGGTATGTTACTCGGTGCCAGCAATCAAGCATCAGTCATCTGTCTTACTCAAGTTAAGGGACTGCTGCATCCTCTTCTTCCCATCATTGTCACCAAACGGTGACAACCGTTCTCATCGCTTCACCATCCCGTCACTTCCAAAGGACGAAGTTGAAGTAAATTTTCGGTTTTGCGTAATTGAATGATACGCTCACCGTGGGATACCAAAGGAGCCGGCCAGAGAGAGACACACACACATACACGCGGGTAAAGAAGAAGCGACTGCAAGTCGATAGTGCTGGACCGGTGTGTCTGTAAAGGGACCGCGCATGATAAATGGTGTCATGTTCATCATGTTCTTATACTTCGGCATGTTTGCTCCGGCTCGCCTTTTGTACGCCAATTTTCTCACACGACATATCCAACCACGCAAAGAAGTGGAGGATCAATTCACCAGGTTCGTGGTTTCACCATCTTCCAGCCACTTAAGGACACATGTAAAAAGAAGGAACAAAAATTGTTTGACACACACTCACGCACACCAAAAATTTGGAAATAAATGATGCGGAAAAGTGGTCACAATTTATTGCCAAGCTTGTTTGTCCCGGTTGATAAAGTGCGTTTTATTATACGTGTGTGTGATGATTAACTTCTTGCTGTATGCACTAACAAAGTGTAACACTCTTGGGTGTGTTCGGTGAGGATGTGTCGTATCTTGTTGCAGGATTAATTGTTCCCAAGAAGTGTCGGAGCTAGTAGTGGTGACACGGTGAATAATTACGCGTAAGATGGTGGTTGATTTAATTTAATTAAAATATGACGACTTGAAAGAGAACTCCGTCTCGGGGGAAATCAATCCCCGGGTGAGGTAAGTTTGAGGTGAGGCGACTGACTGCGTTACATCTAGCGTTACGTACAACCTTCAACCGAGAATAGCACATTCATGTAATAGGTTCAATGGAAAGGAGTTCTCGAAATTGAACTCCACAATTCCGCTGGATAATTGAAACGCATTATTCAACCGTCACCACCACGTTGACAGCAAACCGGCATGCGTTACATAAATTTGTGCCTAAAACGACAGTGACGCATTTGATATTTGAAATTTATATCGCTTGATTTAAGTGTCAATCAATTGCAATCGTCTGGGCTTTTGGACACCGCACTAACCGACCTCTAAACACACACACACACGCAAACTCAGAGAGCAAACGATTTTTATTATTATAATAAAATGCGCTTCACAGCACCATCATCAGCACCGTGGTCGCCATCAAACGATAATCCATCAATTAATTTCACATTTTACGAACGACTTCCACCGGCAACGGCTTCCCCACCGTTCGACCTTAATCCTTTGGCCCGTAAAAACGTGGGCTCAATAATGGGAAATCGCCACCAGCTAATAGGTCAACGCAACGGCTTCATGCACCACAAAACCCAGGTGGTGCCTCACACGACTCGCACACCCTCCCGTGTGCTTGGTGTGGGTTTTTGTTTTATGATAGAAAAATTTTCATTTCATTTTATAAAGTGATCCTTGTTTTTTTGCAATTCTCTGCACCATAGCTCGTGTGTGCCAATGCCCACCCACAAACGTTCCCTCTCGTGGCTTGCCGCAAGGATAGTGGCTTTGTAGCATAAATTCAAATTATATCCAACGGTTAGTGCGGAAGGATCGCCACACGGTCGCCACTGGCTGCGGTTGTGGACAATCGATTTAGTTGCGATTTGGTTTATGTCAAAAAAAAGTATGCACGAGTACGCTTCAAAATAACAATTTACGCATGAAACAATATGGAGCTAACTCAACTTTGTTCACTTCACTCCTTCGTGTTGGAAAATGGAGAACGATCATGTCGTACATCTAATTAATTCTAGTATCTGTAACTTACAGTAAATCACATCCAGATCGTGGGTCTCTCATGCATCAAGATAATCTCATGTTTTTGCTAAGTTTTCGGAAAAAATACTTTCCACTAAAACTATCAAGGATAAAGTCATGAAGAAATTGCCCAACAAGATGCAACCAGTATTAGTTCCAAAAAGTTCCAACTGTCAGCTATCCAAAGAGCTTCTCGTAAACGTTATTATGAACAAAGTCTGCAATATCTATGGCTTTAAAATATATTTGATTTGAGTTACATTTTAAGGTATTAGAAAAAATTTGAGTTAGTAGAGTATTGAGCTGTAATTTATATTTTCCCGAACTCCGAAAGAGTCAAGCACTATGTTTGTCGCGAAACTTGTCATAGACTTTTGTAGGAAACATGTAGTCTAAATGATTTTTTCAAAAATAAAGGAATTATAATTAATTTACGCTCAACCTCAGTGGCGGATCAACCTAAGATTGGAAGGAGCGGCCGCTCGGGGCTTCGTCGGTCAGGGGGGACTCATCGGCGAGAGAAATCCTGTTGTTTCGCTCTTACATCACAATAAGAGGGGCCTCAACTGCCATTCCACTCGGGGCCTCCAATTAGGTTGACCCACCACTACTGCTCAACCTTATAAACTTTCGATAAGTTGCATTCAACCCCATAATATTAGAGGTAAAAAATGTCCCAAAGTGTCAATTCTTCGTCATCTCATCAGCAGAGAAAACTATCCTATATGTACGTGCAACGATAGCCTTGGTCGTTGCCTCTGATCAAAGCGCTAGTCTCTTATGCTCTTATGCTAATTCACTAGCGGGCAAAGATATCCTCCTTCCTCCTTGAACTATGTTTCATTCGAATAATAAGTCACATAATTTCACTTTATTATTTGCTTGATGCTCAACTTCATCGCCGACATCAATGGCGTGAACACCATAAGATTGATCACTTGCCTTAGGTAATATCAGATGTTTGCTACCGTTTATTGGCCATTGCGATAATTGATGAGCATTGGCAAATTAGTAAACAGGATAATCAAACAATCTTCACACGATTCTCATACGCGGTTGTAATATGACTTTCGAATGATTACACAGATTTTCAGAGCTTAAAAAACAGGAATGCAAAACCATGCTCTATTTTCCACTGACGCGATATCCAGCCAGTTGAGCTCAAACAACCGAAAACAACAAAAAAGAGTAAAGAACATTTTTTTCGCAACAATTAGCTCACAAATAAAAACTACAAAACTGCTCAACTACTTCAAATAGGAATCCTTGTTAGGGATTTGTGTTGATCACGTGGTACCGTGAAGTGGCTATTGCATTTGTAGCAGAAAAATTTGAACCATTTTCACGTTCAGACCAGAGCAGCGGTCAGAAGATGTGATTTACGAATTGTTTCCGAAGCAGTTTTCCTCCATCCATTGTGGTTCATTCGCACCACACATCCGTTGTTTCATTATACAGCATTGCCTCTTGCAAAAGAAGGGAAAACAAAAACACACACACACAAGGTGGAAAATAATCGCTCGTTGCGTTCAAACAGCCCCGAAACAACCCATCCATTTCATCCACTTCGATTACGCCCGAATATTCCATTAACCTTTCGCCCAGCCATTCATCTGCTTCATCCGGGAAAATCCAGCAAATTTTCTTGCGATCGTAAATGTTTCGATCTGTTCCACGGACGCACAGCACTCACGCTGGGTGCACCGAAAACTCGCAGGAAGGAAACGTACACGCGAAAATCATTACGTGCAGTTTTCGGTGTATTCTTTTCCGCAGCACGGCAGGCAGGGGCAGAAAGCAAGTAGCGTTTGCAGCACGCAGAAGTTTTTTTTTAACTCCAATTCCCCCCCCCCCCCCCCCCCCCCCCCCGAAAACGAATCCCTTTCCGTCTGGTGAGGCCGCTTTTTATTTTACACGTTTACCAACCGGCCAGAGGGTGAACAATCGCGCAAACCCTTTGATGGCTCGGCTCGGTCGAAAAGTGGTCACCGGTACTAGCACGCTCCGTACACTCGATCCGTATGATTGAATTGATATTTGAATAGGTTTTCACGTTTTTCTCCCTCTCCCTCTTTTGTGACCTGCACACGTACCTTGTACCGCAAAAAAACGGCCTTCAAAACCACATCGCCGATGGATGTAATGGCCGAACGGTGTAAAATGAAAGCAAAAATTCGGTCAGGAAAAAGCTTTTCCGCCAGTTTGCGAAACGACGCGAGTGTGCATGATTTCGACGTAAAACTATAACAACTCACTGATCAAAGAACGGAAATTGATCGATTTGGTTGTGAGGCACGGAAATGGTAGGGAAAAAGGCTGTTACGGAATTGTGTTTTAGTTTCAACCTTTTGTTTTGAATTTAGAACAACTTTGTTTTCCCTTTTCGTTTGAATTAATCTTTCGTTAACAAAGTTTATTTATAGCGCTTTTCATATACCGTGCAAAGCGCCTAATCCTTTGAAAAGAAAAATTGAAATAGTTTAAATTAGATTCGAACGTCAACGGTCATTTAAATAACAAGTTGCAAGTTAAATCGTCCACTCTCGTAGAAAAAAGCATATTGACCCGAGAAAAAGGGTCCTGCAGTACCGTTAGAAAACGACGCAATCGCCACCATCACAACGCATAAAAACACGACTACAGCCGAAACTTACTAACCTTTCCCTTTGTGACACAGACAGCAACCAAATGCGCACGATCGCGTGGGGCACCAGCGTACACAGGCAAGCAACAACATCCGATTTGAATGATAATCGAAAACAAATAGCAAATCTAACGGACTGGCCACATGTTTGCACGTGTCCTGTTAGTGCGCCCCAATGCAGTGCGGTTGTCCTTGCGGCTCTGTGCTGCTTCGCAACAATGAAGAGAAGTACACGAACGAGACCAATACCGGGCACACACGAATTTCTGTGGCCCAACGGTAAAGATGATAGTAACAAACGCGCCAAAGCAAACTGTGATTTGAATTTTTATATGTACCATCGTTTTTTTTCTCTCACTCTCTCTCTCTCTCCCTCTCGGTATGATCCACGTGGCGTTGAAAAAAAATTGCACACCGGCAGGAGGTCACCGAGGCACGTTTTAAGGTTGCAGATTTTTTCAGAACCAGAGTACCACTCTTTTGGGTGATCGGCACATCGGCACATGTACCACGAAAACGGTGTGACGACGACAAGGACTATTGGGGCCAGAGGCTTACCGTGCACAGTATCCTAAACGATGGTTTCATTTTATTTCTTTCGTAAGCTAATGTTATGACACACAGGTCACATGTTTTCAAAGTGGCAGCGAGAATGTATAGAATTTCTATTTAATTCTTTCGGATGGTTTGGATCCTGAGTAGTGATGAGGTTGAACGTCTCTTTTCAGAGATTTTACAGGAGTCGGACGTATGTCTGTTAGCATTGGGTTCTACTCGGAGTTGCAACGATGCCATCCAAAACATATGCGATTCTGATCCGTTGGAGCAGCATAGGGGCGGTAGGAGGAGCAAGTAGAAACGTGGGAAACCGACGTAAATTTGTGAAATCACTCATGTCCAGAACAACAATTTTGTTTAAAACTTTTATTCATTTCTGCTCATTTTACTATTATTTTTTATTGACCTTCAAAACAAAGAGTTCGATAACAAAGAGCGTTTGGATAACGGATAACCATTGAGTCTCTTAGCTTAGCAAGAGCAAGAGCTGAGGTCTCTTAGCCGATGATTCGATCTCTTAGACGAGTCCTCTAGCCAATGCTCCTTGGTACGGTCAAGGTCCAAGCAGATGCCTTCTCTCAAATTCATTAAACCCGCCTCTTATTACAAAGCTATGCATGGCACCTGATGTTGCCTGCTATCCAAAAAATACCATCAATAATTTTAATTAATAAACTATATCCAATGGTCCCACTCTTTAGATTTTAGATATCCATAGCTACCGTGTAGAGACCGCTATCGACTTGGCCATCGGACTGCTTCACCAGGTACAATTATTCCGACGAGTTTCCAGCGTCCTCGCCGATTAAAATCCCTAAATTCAAGAAGCGCCTTTCAAAAAAGGTTGTGTAGTTTGTCGAGGACTCTATAACATGAGTTGTACCGCTAGAGTGTTTATAAGTTTAGACCAAGTCCACCTCTGAAAGTAGCTCTAAAGGACATAAAGAATATATAGCTTTTAGAATTTAAATCCAAACTGCAGAATTAGAGGACAATGATGTGACAAATGAAAGTCCAACTCCAACATGTAGAAGCAGCAACTTGAATTGGTTCCACGACGATGTTAAAGAGGAACTTTAACGATCTATTACATTGGAGCAGAGATTCTGAGATGAGCCTTCTGAACTCATTACTTCTTCTTTATACTCAAATTCAGACATCGAATGGGAGGTTTTTTTCTTAGCTCTAGCGTACTCGTTACTTCTACCCATCTCATGTGAAATTTGTGGGCACAATTTGATTTGAAAAATGTCCTAACACTACGCTTCGTTCTATACCATCTAAAAGTTGCCAATAGCTGTCCTCTGCTTTGCCTATCAATGTAAACCTTAAATTTCAAAGCTATTGAACCTAGGACAACTGTCACATATGCTGGACTACCTTAGACCCAGCCACAACTATAAACCCCTTAACAGACTGCCAAAACCCCTTTTTTATTTAGTTTACTCAAGTGTTGTTTTTACTACTTTAGTTGTTTTTTAATTATTCTACAAACTCAATCATTCCATCTATTTGCACCTCAACCGCTGGATTTGCTGAACAAATCCACTCACTTCCACCCCCAAAATCACCAACCAGGAGATACTCCTGAGATGAAATAATTTCCCTTTCAGTCCACTCGAGCAAATATAACATAACACGCTCCAAACGATTTGCTTCTCAATTGCGCCGGTACCAAAAGGACAGCCTCGGTACGGGAAAATCCCGACCAGTACCGGAGGGAAACCCATAAATGGTGGTACCGCGTACCGAAATTAATTTAAAATTAAAGGTTCCTTTCGCTTTACGGAAAACACTGTGGCAGGCAGGCAGGGCGTACGGACCCCAACTTGTGGCTCACCGTTGGACCGAAATTAATAACCCCTAGCAAATGGAAAGTGTTAAGTCTCCCGGTCACCGCTACACATCCGAGCATCGGCGAACGACTTATACCCTCGGAAAGCTCCGTACCGTCGGACCGACTGGGCATGGAATGGTACAATAGGAAAGTGATTAGTTTGCCGCTGGTGGTTCGTGATAATATTTTCCCACAACCCACAACGTACAACGAGAACCGGAGAATATGAGGTTGGTTTTGTGGGGGAGCCGAATTTTTCTGGGTTGGATTTCATCCTAATTCTCCAATCCAGAGTGAATCTTTTGCGCTTGGCACACGATACGCCAAGGTAACCGGGGTCACCTGGATTTGGTCCCCGGTAGTGGTGGCCAACGATGAACGAGGAAATGAATTACAAAAGCTTACACGAAAATTGATTCTTCGCTCCGTTCGGCTTTGGTCCGATGCGGGAAAATTAATGTGCTCTAATTTACGCCCCATCACGCGATCCAGCGCTTACGTGCAAGACGCGGCGGATTGATTGTGCGCGTTTATCAAGGGATTTTCAATGGTTTTCATTAATGTTTGATTTTTGCACCTTGTTTTGATAGAAGATTTTGCTGTAATTAGGTAAGCCGGGAGATCTTACTGTACCACGGATATCTGCATCAAGCTCTACTATTTCCTCGTACTGTTGATGGCTTGTCTATACTTTGAAGAAGTTGTAAATATTAAAAATTGGAAAATTCATCTGTATTCCTCAAATGATAATGAAATTATAGCACAATAACATCCTTCCATTCAAGTAATAAAATAAAACGATTCAACATCACCTTATGTGAGCTTGAAAACACGCACGCTAAAATCTCCTTCTAAGCGTAGGCAAACAAATCTTGAACCTACTCATCGGAAAGTTCACCCCCTGGCATTATGGTACCCCCAGATTCGAGCTGATTGATCTCAAACGCCCGGCCACAAACGCGAGTAACCTGAGTAATCAATCTCATTGCCTTGTTCAATTTCCACTTGATTTGTTCCAATAGTCGTGCAGTGGTACAACATTCGTGGCCCGGTGCGGTTAAGTAAGGTAACGCTCGTGTGCGGATGTCTACGCGTGTGGGGAAGAATTATTTTACACTCAACACTTGCTTCATTAGGCTTAAAAATTGTTCCCACCAGATTTGCAGCTTTTTCAACGCGAGAGTGTTTTTCCCACCTATCTACACAAACACCGAGCACATCAAGCGGTAGAAACTTCAGGTCTAGGCTCTCGTGAACACCTGCCCGGTTCGATATCGATCAAAATCCGATCCGCTGTGGTTGAGGCACGGGGGTCGAAGTATGAGGATTTAAGGTTTAATAGTTGTTTGTGAACATGATTCCACTAATGGTGCTACATCACCGCAGATTGAGTGTGCTACATGTAAGCCTTTTTGGAAGTACTAGCTAGTGCCGATCAATATTTGCTGTGCTAGCTTTGCTTCATCGCTTTGGCATAAAGCTTTGTGGGGTTTTAGGAATATGTTTAGACTGATAGGTGAAATTAGATTTATTTTAAATATTTACACCGCAGTTTTATAACAATTTAACACATTTTTAAGGCTACTTACTTCTACTGAGAAACAACCTACACCAGCTGACAATTTTCACAGCTCGAATTAAGAATGGATGCTTCAAAGCGCCAGTTTCAACGTTCCGTAACCGATCGCTATTAGCACCCTCACATTCCACACCAAACTGATAAACGCGAAACCACACGGAATCGTTACGGAAAATGGTTGTGGCCATCGGGGTGATAAATAAATACGCTACAATGCTAACCATTTTTCGACTCGATTAGGCGGAGAAACTTTTTTTGCCCGCCCGAACGATCGATTGCGAATAGGCGAATGGCATTATTATTAATGGTTGTGAGGTGAAAATGAGATTATCTTACCGGCAGTATCATTCCAGGCGCGCCAATGTGCCACCACCATTACCACACACACACACACCATGGAAGAAATCCAATGGATTGTGTGCACATTGTTTGGAAGCGAATGGATGGAAAATGAACAGAGAAAAACTTTTAAAATTAGTACGCAACGATAAAGCGCTTTGTGTGGGTGATTTTGCTGCTAGTTTATCGGTGGAAATGGTGGGAAAACTTTAAAACTAGAAAGTTGTTTTGTGGGGAAATTGTTTGCTATATGCGCCGGTGCATTAGAGGAATCGATAATGCTCCTTTGTGAGCGCAGTCGTTCCGATGTTATTACTATACAAGCGCGAATTGTTCGATTTTTGCACTTAAATATTTAATAAAATGCAATGAATGATTATATAGAGTGTATTCCATTTAAAACATAGAAAATGTTGAGAAAAACCCTCTCCATTTACAGCAAATAAAAAAAGAACTCTATTGCTCTTTGACAGCTGATTAAGCAACAACTTGACCACGATAACTCCACCACAAACGTTGGAATATTGAAGCGTTGCTACTAGCATCTGATTAAATTTAATGGGTTCATAGAACTTGCGTACATTTTCAAGGAGCCCAGGGAAACTAAGAACTTGGAAAGACGGCTAAAATTCTTGTTATTTGTCGATTAAGCAGTACGATCTCTTACAGGAACTCTGGACAATTTTAGCTTTCCTTGGAATAATTTCACCATAGTTGAATAGCTGTTCCTGCCAGCGGGATACAGGGCTCAAGTCGCATATTGGGGAACCCTTTTAGAGGCCAAAATTCTCTGCAACCTTTTAGAGTTACAGAAATCCATCGCTAGGCTGTCTTTATTTTCTTCACCGTCACTTGAACCAACCTGCTGACTTCGAGAAGCTGGTTAGACAAGGTAATTGGCTAAATATAGCATTCACAAGAAAATTGCTCGTATTCATTTCGGCCGTCAAAAACCAATTGTTCGATGTTTGTTAAATGTCATCGAAAGCATAACTTATTCCCTGGACTACCGAAAAAACCTTCATATCGAACTCTCCTCCCAATAAAAGCTTGACCTTCACGCGAACCATTTTCGCAACCTAATGACAGCCTCTCACACATAACACGCAGCTGTCACGAGAACTCAGCACAGCAGAAAGGTTCGTGGAAAAGTTTCTCCCCAACCCAACTCATACCAACGGCGGCATTCCTGCTCGAGAGTGTTAAAATCAATTATCTTCAACCGAAATGTTGCCGAAAGGGAAAACGTCGATGAAACAGTCGTCGGTGGCCAGCGAATGAATCAAAAGCTGTACAAGGGATACGATTTTTGGACGATGTGTACTGTGGCTCAGCGTGGCTCGGGGGAGGTCGCGCGCCGTTGATTGATGGCAAAAGGAGTTTTGCACGCCGGAATTCACCAGCCCCAGCTAGTCAGCGTTTCGGGAAACAAATGGTTTTAATCTGTTTTCTAGCCAGTTTTAGCTTAATTTCTCGGGGAACGAGGGAAAATGAAAGAATGAACATCAGAAAAGGAGAGAAATGGCAGGAACCGGATGGTTGGGTGAGCTGTAAAGGGTGATTTGTAAGTGGCACAACTGGACCCGTCTCTAACCCGTGGTCATTGGCGCACACCCTTTGACCCGAAGAAATATGTACTCCGGTTGCAAGGGCGCCAAACGCAAAAACGCTAACGAAAATGTGAAACGATGTGGTAAAACGGAAAACACCACTTCACGTACAATCCGGTTGGCTCGTCGCAACGGGGTAAATGAGGAAGTTTTTTTTGCGATAGTCCGAAAGCTCCAAACAAGCATTATCTCCTTCGTTCGGGTTGTTTTTCACGCCAGGCCAGACTCACATTCGTTTTGTTCCGCCTTTTGTGTGATTTGCTCAAACGTTCCTGCCGTGCTGGGACTAATGGGCAAAAGGTTGCCATTATTCAAAAAACTCCATCCACTAGACGGTGCTGGACAGCAAAACAAAAAAAAGCGAGGAAGGAAAAACAATAAAATAGCAAGATGAACCCAGGAATGCTAAAATGGATAAGTTGCAAAACTCCTCTTTCTCGGGAAACGGGTTTGCCGCGACTAAGCAACTGGTAGCTTGTACGCTGATGGAGGGCAGACAGCAGACAGCAAAAAAAGAAGAAGCGAAAAAGTGCATCAAGCAACATAAATGAGTGTTTGCTAAACTTCTATACTCTGGCTGCAATTGTATTATTCTCACCGCCGTCTCGACTCCTTCCACACAATGCACACAACCGTTTATTTGTGCAACTGCTCAATGATGATGATGATGATGATGATGATGAGTTGCAAATCCTTCCCAAAATTCAGTTCCGTCCCAGCAACTTTGGCTTCCAACTATAAACACCCCGCAGGATGTTTGTTTTGTTCACACGGGGCAGAGACTCTATCATTCGTCTACAAAACAACCGCTGCCAGCTCCTGGGAGGACCAGTTTCCCAAGAAAGCAGAAAAAGTACTCCCAGCAACTTATTCCATGATTTACAGTAACTTCTTATCATTGGCCACTTTGTGCGCACTGCTTATGTCAGGGCGTTTTAGAATTGTGCACCAATAAATTACAAAACACCAGGCGTCTCCATCGAGGCGTTACGCGAAGGGGCGAAGAAAAACGTGTGGATCAAGTAACTGGTGGCCGGTGGTGCACTTTGGAAAACTTTCCCCCTCACTCGCTTCTTCACGCTGCACCCAATCGGGATGAGCCATGTTAAATTAAGCTAATGCGATAGATAACAACAATACAGACCATCCCGTACGGTTGGGATGCCCGTGCTGCTGCTACCTTCCCGAAAGACTCAGCAAAGAATTATAACCCTGCTGCGCAACACACTTACGTGCTCTCTTCCCTTCGGCATTCCACCGAATTCCTAAAGCTTCTTAAAAACCACTGATTAACGGATGCGAACGGTGTGCAGTGCCCATGAGAAAACTTTGAAAACTGGCTAGCAATCGAACGCCCGTCAAACGAACGAGAAGGGATCGAACAATAGACCGGCGAGATGCTTGCCCAGCCCCAGTGTACGTGATGAACCATCGACAGAACGGAAGCATCAGATAAAACAAAACTTCGGTACGGGTACGGTGCTAGCAATTCTGTTGGCTTAAAATATTTCATCCATCCGCGCAGCCGGATGCATGCGGCCAGAACACCACACCGGTAACCGAAGCGGAGTAAATTATCCGCGAAAAGTCCGTACCCCGTTTTGCCGTGCCGGATATCCGTGCCAGAACGAACGCTACGGTGGCACGAACGATTTATGACCTGTTCGACCGGTGAGCAATGGCATCGAGCGGGCTAGTTGCATTTCCGGATGCACAACACAACGCTGCACACGGCGTGTGTTTGGTGGCACACAGCACAATAGGGAACTTTTCCGATAATAGACGTATGGAACGAAATGCAGCCACTATCCAAGATCCGGTTCGGGCTGAACCGTTGAGGTAAGATTAATCATCACCCTTGTACGCGAAACCGTACCCCGGGTCCCGGGCAACGAAACCGATCCGTTAGACAAACTTTTCTTTATTGCTTTTAATTGAACTCAATTAGACTCTAAACTTCGCTCGTTCGATCGTTCGAACAGGGAACATATTCTTTCGCTCTTGCTGTTCCGTGACGCTAAAGACGATAAATTTTAAAGCTGAATCGCCCCAACGCTGGAATGGGGATAAAGTCCCCCAGACAGGGCAAGGTGAAGATGCACTTAATCAACTCCATAAACCGACATTTATCATTGCAGATAAAGGCGCTCGCTCGCTTACCACTAAGCACACCTGTACAGTGGTGGAAAGAAAAAAATTCTTACCGACAGATAAAGAAGACGCAAGACATACAGTATACTATACTCAAATTTTATTCTACGCTGATCATAAAAAGCCTCACGTCTGCACCACATAGGAATGTTTTTCTTGTCCTTTCTTTGCTAGAGAGCAGCAGTATAGGTCTCGCTGTGTGACGACGATGTGTGTGTGTGTGTGAATGTGTACTTCCAACATTTTGCGGAGAGTTATAGGACGTGATTTTAATGTTTTGACGCCCTGACGACCCTGATCAAGATAATTGTTGGACAACAGCGATTTGGGGAGGGTTTTTGTTGTCTCGTTGATCTCGTTAGAGGAGTCTCTCCGATCCGCAGATGCTGGTGAAGATGGTGATAGGTTGATGATGAGAAGGATGATAACACAAACGGTAATGATGACTGACTCTGAACACTAGGAACAGTTGTGAGGGCGCTCACTCGAACGCGGCCGCCACAGTCCCCAGGAATGCTCCAAACGCTTCCTCCAGCGTTTTCGTTCGATGTTGCTCGAGGGCTTTCAAGCAGTAACGCATAATAACGCCTCCGACGGCCTAAAGGTTAGTGTAGAGTTTTGAATAGCATCAGTTTTCGAACAATTCCTGTCAACAAGTCACAAGCGAGGGTAACTTACACCGACATCCTCTTTGGTAACGTTTCGCTTCCGATGATTCCGTACCAGCTTCGATAGGCTACACTTCAGCAGTGCGGGATCGTTAAGTCCGTAGTCGATGAGCGTACCGATAAAGTTCATCACGTTCAGTGCATGCGCATGGAGGGATCGGTTTTCCCCGAGTTCGGCCACGCTGCCGGTGGAAAAATCAAAGTAGTCCAGATACTGTGGATACTCCTCAAAGAACCTGCGAATAGGACGGAAAACATTAGCTCACTGTTACTGCGTGAAACAACAGCTTGAAGGACTTACATCACAAAAATATTCCGACCGTGCGTTACCAGATCCTTCTTGACGATACTCCAGGCCGCGATGAGGGCCACCTTTTGCGATTTCGTTAGACCGGTTTCATCCGGTGTGTGGTAATTGGTTTGCTCCTCCTCATCCGATCCACCTAACGACGAAGGTCTGGACATTTTTGATCGGGTTTGGTGGCTTCCGTTCCGTATCCGGAGTGTTTCTCACTGCAACTCACTTCGTTTGGTCGATTCCAAGATATCCTGGATGAGAGGGAAATTCGTTAAATTTTCCTCTCATTGGGGTTTTCGAGTTCCCCGCTAAAGCCCAAATAAACCAACTTTTTCTTCAAGAATTTCTAATCGAAAATTGGCGAATGACAACAACGCCACGAGGATTTCATACCGTGACCACACATTAAACTATCAAAATACAACTCTAACACACACGCACTACGTTACCTCCCGGCCCCTGCTTACACACATGCACGAGCACCACCCGGGCCACGACCACCCACCGTCACCACCCACCACCAAAGCTTCCACCCAAAGCAACACGCATGGAAACCGGAGCGACAAACCCCGAACGCGCGCTAACGAGCCAAACTGTAGCACCCGTCAGCTGTCAGGACGATGTAGGGAAAATCAAAACATTAAGCCCTTCCGAACTCGGCAAAAACTTGTTGCTTTCTGACTGAGTGAAGTCGCTTTTCGCGCTCGTTTTCTTGCTACGCCAAACATACAGACACACCTGCCCCGGTTCGCTCTCGCTCTCTGGCAACCGCTGCCGACTCACTCACACTAGCGCGGGCTGCCCAATTTTCCACTCTTTCTCGCACACCAATGAAACTATCGGTCTGCTCACGGTGAGCCGTATTGGTGCGAAATTTTCACGAGCTTCTCTCCGTTTCGTAAGATTCCGGCCACGCTGTACAGCTTTTTCTTACGGTACGGAAAATGCTAAGAGTTATATGTACTTCGCCTCAACCACCACATCCATCACCACCACCGTACCGTTCTCAGTCGTGATGACACCTGTCAAGTTCGCCCTATGCGCTGTGAAACAGTGTTCTATTGCTTCAGGTGTAATAATTACTTCACCAAACCCTTTATTACACGTACCACCTGTTAAATGACACTAACCAAACTTGTTGGACAAAATGCTGTTTGCGATAATGATTCTAGCACCGGGGAAACAACACGCACTGCTCGCTCGCCACCGATTTGCGGCTCTACATCGCACGGCCAACTGTGCTCGACGCAAGCGAATACAACACACCAACACACCGGCCAGACGCGTGGCCTACTGCGACTGTACACACCGACCATTACACACAGCAACACACTGGCTAGCCGACTCGCAATGGCGCGTGTGTGGTGGTGGTCGGTGGTTGTACGCGCCCGAAATTGATTCAATTTAAAGTATTTATCTCTCACGCGTCTCGGAGTCTTGCCAGCAGTGCCAACAGGGGTTTTCGCTCTCAAACTCGCACAGACGCACACACACATACATAAAGCGTACTGAGGCACAGTGTTGCCATGCTTTATGGTTGTTTTGCGCTTTCTTGCTCTCTGGCGTGATCTTTTGCTCAGGCAAATACATCGGCAGAAGCAGCAGCAGCAGCATCACCACGAATCACCGGCCTGCTAGATGTGTACCAATACAGACGGACTTGAAAATAAAATCGGTTGTTTCATTTTAAATAATTCAAAACATATTTTATAAAATTGATAAAAAATAATAAATAATTTGAAGGACTAAAAGAGACTTAAATGAATGAAAAGGGTGAAATATGAACTTCAAATTAAAGCATAAAAAATAATTTCAAATTACGACTTTCATCAAGCAAAGATCAAGTTCAAGCAATGCTTAGGAAAATACAATAAAGAAAAACTCAAATCAGCACCACATTTTACACGGTGGTAGTAGTAACGAGAAGAAAGTAACCACTCGCACACACTGACACGAGGCCAGTAAAAGAAGCCAGAGAGCTATTTACTTCGTCGGGTATCGTACCTTCTCCCAGATAAGGCGCCGAACGCAAAAAAAAACAACAAGTTGCTCATTTTTTCCAATTTTCCTTTCAAACGCAGAAGACGAGCCCCTTTTTTCCCTGCTTGCCAGCTTGCTTTGCTAGTATTAGTGTGCACTGGACCACCAGCAACTGGTTCAGGCCCACTCTTCCCTGAGTTATGTTTTCCTTCTTTTACCGTGTGCCCGGTTTTTTCCGCAAGGCCGACGACTACGAACGGTGTGCCGCATTTTGGCTTCCGTCTTATTTAATTAATATGAAACGGTGCACACAACAGCACAACTGGTCCCTCCCGGCATCAAGCCAACAAAAGACGGGCGTACTGGATGGACGGATAGACGGATGGTTGTGATGGACCGAAGATACGGCCACGATAACGATTGTACGACACAGCGACATGATGTGGTTGTTCGGCGACCCATCGCTTCTGTGTTCACCGTGGAAAAGCCGGGAAGATAATTGTTAATGACACAAACATACGAATTGTGCTGCATGATTTTTTCGCTTACTACTGCTGCTACTGCCACAGCTATTCGCCAGAAGCAGTGAGTCGGTACAGAGCGAGTCGCTTGACGGAGGAAATAATTAGACATTTGTTTGTTTGCTTCGACAACACATAAAATGGTAGGTCTGCGGCTTGTCGACGATGATCTGCCCCATGTTTCAGCACGCGCTTTCCCCAAGGACAGATGCACAGAGGAAATAAAAAGGGACACGATAAGCCCCATGCTACGGAAGTATGAAGCGGAAAGCTCGGCAAGCAAAAAGGGAAAAGGGAACAACAAAAAAAGCGGACGCCTGGTCGCTCACTCACATGTCCTGTTTGACATGCACAATGTATGGCGTACGATAACATCTTCTCTGCCGGGATGATGTGCGTATTTGCCGTTTGCATTTCACTTGAGCTTATTTCACCATTCACACACAACCACGCAAGGATGTCGGTCGAGCGGCACATCAAGCCGCATCACATTAAACCCCTCAACGTGCCCATTAGGGGTCGCATTCAAAATTGTGCAAAACATCCGTAGCCGGTCTTCTTCCACCTACGGGAGGCGAGCCTTTTCACGTACGGTCGAGCATATGAGGACCTGTTGCGCGCACCGTACGCTTAGAACGCGATGAAAATTAAACATAAACTTTCACTACCCCTTTTCATAATGATCGGGTTTTGGATTCGTTTTTCCTTTAGGCTTGATTTAAACTAACACACGACATGCTCCATTGGCGTCGGTGAGTTGCGCCAATTATAACAGCATTGTATGGTGCGAAATGGTATTAAAACGAATCGAGCCGTTCCCTAACCGGCATACAATAATTTTACGATGAGTGATGAGCAGCGTTAAATTAAATTATGCTGATCGGCCTCCATTACAATTGACCTCGGGATTAAATCGTTCGACGGGTTGTACATTAAGGGGGATAATTGTAATTATTACACATGATACAATTATTATGCAGCTCCCATCAAACGATTCAACTGTAATCGATTTATAACCTCTGCAAACACGCGGTTTGCTAGCCACAATAATAGCCACAAACATCAACAAAGCTTCAAAATTCACACCCAAACATAATGGCGTGCGACAGCAAAACATTCAACAACCGATTACATTATCTGAAACCTGGCGTGTTGTTGTTTTTTTGTTCCTCGCTATTCACATCACATCAATAGAACTAGCTGACTGACTGACTGTCGCGCAGTAAAACCTTATCTTTCTTTTGTATGCTAAGCGAATTCGCATCGCTTCTTTAGCTTGATTCGTAACAATAGCAAACACACGCTCGTCTCGGAATCAATTCCAATAATGACGAGCAAACGAACAGCCGTTCACCAGCACAGCACCACATCACCGTACGTTATATCACTATCTTTTCAAACGGGAATCAGAAGCAAAAAACCAAACGCACGACACGACATTTCTTACTTCCAACCACACCAATTGTGACGGGCACGAAGACCTCCTATCGCCACTTCTAACGATTACAAAATGTCTTCTTGCCACTCCGTACGGAGCTATTTTATAGCTCAACGATGTCACCATCACCGGTCGGCAAGACCGACAAGCAACGGCGTCGACAAAGTGTGCCAAAATCGAACTCCCAGCAAACGCTGATGAATGCTTGCTGCCGTTTGCTGTTAAAGTTTACCGTTCACTCTGACGCTTCAACTGTGCGATACTGGGCGCCCGAGATGACTGTCCGTTGACGACTTACTATCAATTAATGACGGTACTGTGTGGTCTGCTGTGTCTCGAGCAGTGTCGACTGAGGAGTTGTTTCCATCTTTTTTTTTTTGCTCTCGTAAATTATGACAAGTTCAATTTACGACCTGTCACCGATACGACCTACTACCGGGAAAGACGAACCCTCTTGGGGCTCGTTAAAGGTCGCTTTTGGGAACCACGGTCGGCACAAGAAATTGGTAGCTCCGTTATCTGCCGGGCTGGATCTGATGGATCGATGGACCTTCGTGTGAACACGATTAAGTGCAATCGAATGCAGTCTAAAGTATGATGACCTGGGGAGGGGGGATTGAAATTGCCACGTGCTTCCCTAACGATGCTTCATTAGCCTTCTCTCGTTGCCGATTGCTAATCGATTCTGGTTTAGGGTGGGTTTAAATGGTGCATGATGAATGGGAAAGTTAATGTATCTGTTTTTTTTTTTTCTTTTACTGATTGCCGCTAATGTAGCTAATGAAGTAGTAGTATGAACGAAATAGACATGGGCAATGAAAGGATCTGTTTATTCAATTGAAGTGAGTTACAAATAAATAGTAGCTCTCAACGTGATGGCGGTGTGGCGGTGTCCTCTACAAACACTCTAACGTAATTAATTAGTTTTTGTCAGCAAATTCCAAAACCAATACCTTAGCAAACAAAACTGGGCATCTACGAGGACGATTTCTTTTTAACGATCATCCACCATCTTGTTCCAGTAGGAATTCCATAATAAGACGACATTATTTTAAAAATGCCTTTCGGAACATCTTTCCCTCCAATCTTCCTGATCTTAGAGCACGATAAAATGCCAAAGTTTTTCATTCTGCAGCACAGTACCAAGGTTTAACAGAGCTATTATTGAACTCGAACGTTGCGAGAACGTTCGGAGCTTTTTCGATAACGGTGTTTATTTTCGTTTCCTTCTTTGATAGCTGTCTTTCCTTATTGCTACTTAAATATATATTTGGACAAGATTTTAGTCAAAGGTTTTGTCTTTTTTGTATAAAATACTCAATTATTTTCAATTCTTTGTTCAGCGAGCTTCTCATCTAAGTGAACTCGTCCAAGACGAAGAGCACCGTCCAGGACTTTGTCAAGAAGACTTCTCCTAAGACGTGACTAATCTAATAAAAGACCCGTCTAACATTACACCCGTTTAACTGAAGACCTGTCTAACAGAAGTCTCGTCTAAAACTCGTCGCAGAAAATATTCACATAAGAAGAGACTGCTCTAGAAGAAAATTCGTCCATGATGAGACTCGTCCAAGAAAATATTCGCCTGAGAGAAGAATCATCTAAGAGGAGACTCAACTAGGAGGAGAGCAATCTGAAAGGATTCAATCAAGAGGACCTATCCAACCAGTCTTATTCCAGATTTCGTCTCATCGTGCAAGAAGTCTGTATCATTCTCCTGGTCTAATAATCGAAATATAGCCATGAACGAGAAGTGAAGAGATGAAATCCATCTCCTTCTCCCATTAAATTTTGCAGTTCATCTCTTCAACTCTATGAGCAACGTCACTGGCCATTGGCGTAGTGATCTAATGAGTTATACTTCATTTCCAAACAGGCGACAAACGTTCCCGGAACGATCGAATCCAACAATAGCTCCTATTACCAAACACAAGCGCACGCCATAACTTCAACTCCCGCTCAATCTTTTCCCGCTCAAGCCGTGCCATAAAACAACTCTTGAGCAACATTAAGCATCCGGATTGTCGAACCGTACCGTTCTGATGGCAAGCGACCAAGCTTGTTTGAAATAGCAAGACAAAACAACGCCTTCGCACCGTTTACCCGCAGTCCCGCTTATCGGTGCACTCGTTTCGCTCTTAACGCCACTCATAATCAACAGCCCATCTGCAATACTCAACACCTCTTCCTCTGCCCCTCGCACCGGAAACGGTTTCCATGTCCACTGCTGGACTTTAATTCTGTTCACTGTTAATCGTCCACCGCGTTTGAATGCGCGCGATGAAAAACCTAGGGCTCGTGCTGGAAAGGGCCGGTGTGAGTGGTGCGACGATGATGATGATGATGGTAAAGTTGGTATTTTATCATTCCAATTTAATTAATAAAACACCGGACCAGTACCTCATTCGCCCCACCCCCAGTTGCCGTGCTTTTGAAAAGATTACAAGCTTCCGTTTTTAATGCGAACAACAACAGCAGGACAGGCTCTTGTTGCGGGGGTTGCCGCTTTTGATTCATCCTCTTTCCATTTCCGTTGACATTTAAATCTTAGGACGACATCTAACGACGCACCATAAAGCAGCCACTGCCACCAGCAGCAGCAGCACACACACATACACACAATGTGGGCAACGGCGACAGGTAATCATCGTTACCGGCTGCCCCTGGGAGATCTTGAGCACGCGATTTTCCCTTTCATGTTAAACCGACCATTGAAATGATTTCTCCAACCGAGCGGCGGGCGCAAAATATGACAAGGAACTTCTTCCGCGGCTCGATAAAAGCATCACACGCTGGTACATAATCGTGCTCGGCTTCGTACGCGATGAAAATGAAATGTTTTCCATTCCATTCCCCTTTTTAGCGCCTTCGATGGCAAGTATTGAACACGTTTCATGCTGTGGCCCGCACAAACACACTGGACGGAGCGTGATAAAAGCGGTCTCCCAAACTAACTAAGAACTCTTGCTTTATAACCATCAAAATTTATGCTCCTACAGCACACACACACACAATGGTTCGACGGCGAAGGTTTCCAGCCCGGCGAACGATGCTCCACGTCGCACACGACCCCACGACTCCAACGACAGTCGATGAAGAATTACGTACCGGCTTGCTGGTTGGGAATATTGCCCTGCTGATTAAATTCCGACCAGCATTTCCGACCGAGGTTACACGGTACCACAGTGCGACTGCAAGATGTTTCAAACCGTCCGGAAGCTACGTGATGCCAACGGATATTGAAACGAAACACGCCATTTTGGGACTCTAGCCCACCGTTCGACGACGATGCTGAGCACAAAATCTGTCACCAGATGGCGCTGGAAGCCGGCTACTGTCAAGAACGCTCTCTCCTCTGCTACTTTGATTGTAACTTTCACTATCAACCTCATCTTATGCGCTATGTCGTTGCTGTTGCTGTAGGGTCACCAAAGTGTTTCGTCTTCAAAAATTAAAACTTTCTCAATAATGTTTAATTAATCGCAAAAGGACGGAGGAAGGCAGCAAGAAATAAATGGAAACACAATGTGGAGATCCAGTATTCTTACCGGCGACAGTCACTTCGTGCATGATTGAGAGTTGGTTTCACATTCAATTCACTTTTTCATCGATCAATGTAAAGGACACTGACTTTCTCGTTACTTTTAAAGCTTTCTGAGCTCCCTCCTGATTTTCGGATTCTACCTACCAGCACTGCCCTATTAAAAGTACTTTCAAACATCAGTTCCAATTAATCAAATGCTACGCTACTCCGCCCGTTATTTTAACGCCCCATAAGGCTCCAATATCCCGAGTCGACCGAGACGCGTCCGAAGTCGGTGCTACTTAACTTCAGCTCAGGACTCTTTCCCTGCTACGTGCTACGTTCTCACTCTCCTGCCATCGCTGACCTCGTGTCATCAATTTTAAACCCGATTTTCCGCCTGTCAGTAGAATTACACTGACTATTTAATGGCTCCCTGTCCACGTTGGTCGTTCCTCCGCTCGGTCGCATTATATAGTTCTTTTCGGAACTTACAGCTACTTAGACGTCATTGCAGAACGCGGGACTAAAGTCAAGTGGAAAGCAACAAGCTACAACCCTCTCCCAAGGACACAACACAATTCCTGCTCACTTTTGATCCTTCACGGGGCACGAGATGTCCATCAAGTGGCGCCCCTACGGCGAATCACCGGCAGGGGCTAAATTGTTTGGAACCGCCCGAAAGAACAAAACTACTTTTTAACGTTAATAAAACTTTGGCTGTAATGCAATATATTCTGTAGCGGAGCGTGTCCTGCTGGAAAATGATGCGTTTTTCGTGCTGCCCATACCATGCCAGTGGATGGCAGTTTGGTCCCTGGTGGCATGTGTCTAAGAATGGATTATTGCGAAAGAGAATGCAGAGAGCAACACAGTTTTCGAAGAAAGCGATATGCTGTGCTGGGTCAGCCGTTTGGTGAATGAACTAGTTTCAAGAAGTTTGTGATAGTTTTAAAATACTGTTCCCCTTTATTTACCGTCACCGAACACAAATTGCATCTCTATTTTGTAAGAAGTTTGACTAGGAGCAAATAAGCGACACCCGTGGCACCGCGTCCTGGTGCAACATCATAAATATGTCCCCCGGAAGAGGTAAAATAATGGACAAACTAATCATAAACGCTATTGTCTTTTATATTTATTTGTTTATTATTCATAAAGCATACTTTCTATTGGTCTAAGTCGGACCCAAACACACAGCAAAACACCGGCTGAATCGAAATGCTCCGTGGGTCGAGCGACGGAGATTGTTTTTGCCACTTGCTTTGTGTACATAAATATAGGTTTATTTCTTTGCGTTTTGCTGTTGACGAAACCGTCAAGGTGTTTCGCCCCACCGGTACTGCGATGGTGGTGCAGCAGCAGCAGCAGCAGGTTGTGCCTGGGAATAGTGCACAGCACAGGAACTGGGCACGTCTTTGCCGGATCCTTCGCTGGTTGTTTCGTTTTTGGCATTAGGCAACACAAACACCACACATAACGACCTGGCGGGCGACCTGCCTGCCTGCTAGTACAATTCCTCTGTACGCCAAAATCGCCAACTAGCGCAAACGAAAACGTGTACGAAAGCAATAAATTACTCCACACCAACGGTAGCAACTGTGCATTATTCAGCACCCCAAAAAACCCGGCTGCCAAGAACCAAGAAACTGTGGAAAAGAGCAAATAGAAGCATGCAACAACGACCGAGCAAGACTCCAAATCCCCAAAGATGGGAACGAAAGCCATGGGCTGGTGGTGGTGATCGAACACCCGGAAAAGGAAGATTGTGAGAAGCGCATTCTAGCGAAACATAAACAACGGCTACAGTGCAGTACAGCCGGTGCCCGAAGCCGTTCGGTCGAGCAACGAAAGATGGCCGGCAACCGTACCCTTGAAACCGTGGGAGATAAAACTAATTCGCAAGCAATAAATAGACATTGTTATGATGCATCATCATGGCATCAAGTAGTTGGCTATTGTTTGTCCCGCTTCCTTGCAGCAGTGTCATATGGTGTCTTTGTGCAGATTATTCTGCCCATAACTCCAACCATTTGTCGCTCCCTTATCACACCCAGCCCAACTCTTAAGCAACCAGGAAACTCTCGCTCCCACTAGATATCGGTCGGTGTAATGTGTGCCGATTCCTAGTGGCACAACTTTCTACCAGCTCTCACAAGTAGCTTTCAACTTCCGCTCAAAGTTTGTCTTGCGGCGCTTCGGATACGAACAAATTCCAGCCATTGTACCGTACAGTTTGTCGGTAGTTATCGATGCGTACTAGAACACTAAAATCAAACCAAACTATCGTGTGCGGTAAGTTGCGAACAACGGAATTCCGCATAAAGCACCAGAGCAACAAAGCTTAGCTAGGCCCCGATTATGCTACCAAGCATGATTGAGATGCAAAGAATAGGCTCGAGTCTGGGGTCCACTCAACGTGCGAAAGTTTCCCACAACCACACACAAGAGACACACATTGGAACAAAAAAAAAGAGGAAAGAAACATCCTGCTGACACAATTGTCTGCAGTGCATTAGTTTTGGTTCAATTATGGCAACAATGTTTGGTGCGTTAGACATGAATATCTATCATAAAAGGACTCAGGGGTTGGCCTCAGGGGTTGGCAGGCCTTTTTTGTTTTAGAGAGCGGCTATAGCAGCCCTGCTAACAAATGGCGAATTACACTGGGCTGAAGTATAGACGACGCAGATTAACCCTACTTCAAAAACTGAGGAAGTGAGTGAGAGAGAGAGAGAGATATTTTCTTAGACAGAGAGAGAGAGAGAATTAAATCGATAAAGACAAAAATAAGAGATAATCGAGAGAGAGCAAAAGATAATATAGCGAACAATAACAAAAGAGGAAAGAGAAGTGAATGAAAAATGGAAGAAAATCGAGACAGAAATACGAGTAAAACAGGAATAAAACTATGAGAAAATTAATAAACAAATAAAAAATATTGAGCGAGCATTGAGATAAAAAGTTCAGACAGATTCTCCTTTGATTCTCTCTCGATTTTCTCTCATTCTTATTTATCTCTCCAGCTCATCTATCTTATTTCCCTATCTTTCTCTAATTTTTCTCCAACTTCTTGCTCTTTCTAATTTATACCTTACGCTCGTACGCTCCCTTCCAATCCGGATCCGGGATCCCAGATCCGGCAACCGGATCAAGATCTAGGGATTCGGGATCTTAGAGTAGGGATCCAGTTCTGGGAAAAAAGAAATGCAAAAACCTTATGCGCAGCGCATTCTAACATTTAATTTATGAATTAATAGTAACTGGTTTGTTTCACTTCTCTCGGGCCAGTTTGATCACCACTGACTCATGCAATGGTTATGCGCCTTACAATGGGGAGAACCAATAAAAACTTCACATCATAATTCCCTTTTGATTGGAATGTATCGATTGTCGTACAGGCATCATCCGGATATAACACACCACACTAATTGGTCATATTTTGCAATTGAAGCGAAAAGCTTCAGCCTGTATTTTACTGTTAACTACAACAAAACACCCAAATCTACCAACCGGAAACTGGCCCGCAGGACAGACAATGCAAAGCACTTTTACTGTGTACATTTTATCTGGCACAGTTTTTAATTGTCTAGCACTTCCAGCGTACGGTTCGAAGCTGCATTTCGGGGTTTCGTTTGCCATTTCCGGACGGAACGGGTGGGGGTTCATGGCTACGGCTCATTACTAAAGCAGTTGAAAAGTAGTTGGAAGCTAACTATTTACGTGACTGGCATGTACAAACAGTACGAAACTCCCACCTTACATCTGCATTCCGCATCTCATACGAACGGTCACTTTGGTCAGGAAAAGGGCCGTAAGCTGCTGCCCTTTTTTCTAGTAAAACGGTCCCCGCTTAACGCAACGGTGTGTGAGTGGGAGCGCTCGCCAAAAAAAAAACACGAGACAGAGATAAATAATGTTAGAGACACTTTGGAATGGATGTTTTTTATTAGTTTTGTTGGAAAAACTTGTGCGTGTCGTGTTGGTTCGCTTTCCGGGCTCATTTTACTCCAACGTAATTATTCCGCTGTAAATTGGTGTGGCAAAATAAGACATTGCTAGTGTTTTTTTATTTAAAAACTACATTACAAAACTTGTACCCTTATTCATGTCTGCATAGTATTAGCTTAATTAAAGTCAATACTAATTATGTATAGTGAAGCCGAAGCTTTAAGTTTCATTTTTCCCCCTTTTTTGCGTCATCCAATTTCCATGCGTGCGTTGCGAAGGCCTTCTCAACTCGATCAACGCCTGGTTAACACACAACTATAGCATGACTGAGAACAAGAGTGTCCCTAACCAACTGCTGCCCGACTCTTGGTCGTAATTAGTGTGCAACTAAGTTTTTCACTTACGTGAGAATGTTTCATAAATAAAATAATCAACACTGCTGGACTGTCTTCGTTCCAGCGGTTCCAGAACAGTCCGTGATCGTCAAGTAGCGTGGCGCAAACACGAGATACGAGCCCACGTTCATATGGCGGATAAAGCTTAGCAGGGACTTAGTGGGGTTTTTTTTCGTTCTTTCTCCTTTCGACTCACCACAGGTAACCTTTTATTTGTTTGTGCCCCGCACCTTCCGGTCCACCTTCGGACGCCAGACCTGCCGACCCATGGCTTGCTGATTTTTCGCAAGAGGAACAATTTCCACCAAGCCCTGAGGAAAATAAAGCAAAACTCAACCTCTTTCCCCTGTCATTGGGTCGCTTTTGCCAGTCCAAACCGTCTGGCTGAAGCTTACCAGCGACGAGCAACACACTGCAGCAAACGGAAGTGTTATCGGAGGTTTGTGCTGACAACACAACAATTGCCACAGCGGGTGAAGAATGTGAGCGTGCGGATCTGCGGGAACGAAAATGGCCGAGAAGCCATAGTTCTTTTTCACTTGCCCACAGAGCCTAGGCTATCCCTCTACCCGTCGGATTCGTTTCGCTTCATCGTTATACGTGCGGCATATTGCATGTAAAACTATTACCATTCGCAAGATCCACACCGACAACGGGATCCACCTGCAGGCTGCATCCATCCATTTGCACACAACTTCTCGGAGCCCGGCATGCAGTGGCATTCCGTCCATGGTGCATGTCATCACGGTTTGCTGCGTTTTTCCGTCCGAAAACCCGGCGTTTAACGCTATCCAAATGGCCACCGTAATGAGTTGGCGCAGAATTTCGCATCGCAAAACCCCGGCCCCATTTTCCTGTCTCACTGGGTTCGGTGTTTTTGTTAATACAATTCGCCGCCATATGACCGGGGCTGGTAAGCGGATGTAAGTTAACTGGACCGGAAAATATGCTTTGGCGTGTGTGTGTGTGTGTTTTTTTTCGCCCGTAGCAACTACTTATGCATTTACAATTAGAGATGCATCGTAGTACAGTGGGAATTCATGCAGGCGTCTTGCAGTTTTTGCAGCGACTGCACACTTTGTGAAACGAAACAGGCAAATGGTAAAGGAGGGAGATAACGCTCTGCATAACAATGTAGATTCTTATGAAAAGCATAAAAAAGCATGAGATATATCCTAGCACGGTACCTCCGAGTCAAAGAGGTCTTTTCGTTCAAGAAGTCTGATCTACCAAGTGATCTCGTCGTTCAAGGGCCTCTCAATTGAATAGATTTCATCATCTTATTCCAAGCGGCATAGTCCAAGGGGCCTAGTACAAAGGACCTACACCAAGGGGGCAAGTACAAATGGCCTAGTCCAAGAGAGATTGTTCAAGAGGCCTGCTCCAAGGAGCCTAGTCCAAAGAGCCTAGTCTTGAAGGCCTAATCCAAAGGGCCTAGTCCCAGACACTAGCTTCAAGCGACCTAGTCCAACAGGCCTTTTCCAAAGGGCCTATTCTAAGTAACCCATTCTAAGGTGCCTGTTCAACGGAGCCTAGTCCAAGGGTCCTAGTCCAAGAGGTCTGCTCTAAGGGACCTCGTCCAAACGGTCTAATCCAAGGGACCTAGTCCAAGTCCAAGGGGCCTAGTCCAAGCGGCCTAGTTCAAGGGATCTAGTTCAAAGAGCCTAGTCTAAGGTTCTAGAAAGCTCATATTTTACACATCTGAAGCCAAGCGCCTAAATGTATGCAATATATAAAAATATCAAAAAAGAGGTTTCATTTAAAATGAAGCTGCATACCTTCAGGCGCAACCATTAAGCATATTCATAATAGCGCATGTTTTGTATTGCAGTGTAAATCTAACATTTTTAAGTTGTTTTTGACTTATCTAAAGATAAAAAACATGGAAAGGGATTACCCCAAAACTTATCTAGCTAGCAGACAAACCCTTCTCAATCAGCTCCCGAGCGAGTCGCCCTCGTAACCTCTCACACTGAATGCACTTTTCCAAAGCTCTATTCGATTAAATCCATCCCATGTAATAGAAGCTGAGCCAAAACGGCACTCTAGAGAGCCTCCAGTGCAATTACAACGGAAAGCCACCGAACTAGTAGTCGGCCTGTGGTCGACATGAACTCTGTACGTCCAGTTCGTACGGCGTCTACGGCAGCCAACCATCGTTGAAACGCATTATGCAAGATTTATTATAGCCAGCAGGTACGGCGATTATTACTGTTCTATGCATAACCCCAATTTTGTGCCTCGTGAAAAGCGTTCGTTCCCCCCGAAAGTGATTGTGTTCGATGCGTTGTGTGATGCAAAGATTCCTGTAAACTGATAATGGAAGTAATTATTAGTAACATTCTTCTGCTAAACTAATTGTTCACCTTGGGTGAAGTGGTGGGAACACTAATTAAAGAGCAATCATGTAGGACGAAAGTTGTTCCGAATCTTAACATGATCTTGCTTATCTTATGCTTTCATAATGCTGTATATACTTAGAACTTTTCTTTACGAACGCATATTACATTAGCACAGCTTTTTTGTGTACCCATATGCTCTAACCTACTTCCAAATTCTACACCACACGTGATGCGCTTGTTCTCAGTAGCTGCTGCTTAGCATTATCCTTGCCCGCATCTTCATCACCGCGACGAAACCCACCGAGAGAACCCAACAAGTGCACGCGAGAAACTTTTTAATAATTCAAACAAACTAAGTCGAACGCTAAACAGCAGCAGCAGCAACAATGGAAGGATGCTTGTTTCGCTGCAATGCAACTGAAGACTGCATCGTTCTAATACCCCGCAACAGTGTGCGTCGGTCGTTACCGGAAACCAGGGACGGTTCTGTTTCCGCACAGTCGTGAAAATTAATCCATAACCATCTAGTATTAACGGAGATACGGCGCTCTCGTCATGCAAGATGTATGTAACCCCTAACCCATAACTCTATGCTTCCTTCTACGCACCGGAAACATTAGCCGGGCCCGAAAATAACCATCGGGACGCCATTGATGCATGAACCTTTTCCGGTAAATTGTCATAAATCTTTAAACACTGTTCCCTGTTTTTCGGGGAGGAAACCTAACCCAACCCAACGCCGTTATTCTTGGACAGGTGACTAAAGCGAAAGAAGAAATAGAGTGTCAGCCCCGAAGGAATGTGACATCTTTGTGTGCAACAGTGTGGCGTAGTGCTAGCGGCTGAGGCCTAAAATTTTGCCAACCTCACCGTTAGTTACAGTAACCGAGACCTAAAACTTTCCCAAACTTTGTCCCAAACAGCGTCGCAGTCGTGTGAGACGGCGGAGCTTCAAAGAAGGGCAACCTGTGCTCTGAGCGTCCTGCGAAAGTTTCGACCCCATTCCCTTTCTCCGAACCTAATTCCAACCTCTTCTTCACCGGGTGTTTCCGGATGATCTGATGTGAACGGTTACCGTAGCACATAAACAAACCATCTCATTCCATTCCAGCAAACGTATACGAAGCACTTCTGCAAAGAACGCGCGGCATCCGAGCTTGACGCTTCAGCTTACACACACTGGAAGGTGGAACCTACTGCTACTGATCATGCGCACAGGAAAATATCCCCTCTCGGTGCTTGGCAATGTAGGAGAAATATCCTTTTCTTGGTGGTGGCAGGATTCCAACATCCAGGGTACTCACGGCTCAACTGCTGCCCATACCGGTCAGCACGATGTGAGAGCAGCAGCGTTTGGCAATCACTCGATATAGAATTTCAAGTGCCAGAAGGATTCCTCAATCGAAACAAACCAATTGCTTGGAATGGTCCGTAACAAACACAGAACTTTTAAGTTTCTTCCTCTCCGCCAGCGAGCTTCAATTTAGAGCCTTTAATCGTTAAAGCCACTGCGGTACAATAAAGCTGGTGATCGATTTTCGAGCACCTCATAAATTGCCGACACCGAAAGACGTAAACAAATCCATCTACGCGTACAGTATGCGCTCACCGTTCGTGGCAGGATGCAAACAAAACTTGTCACGCTTCCCATTTTAGCCACATGGGTTTTTTTTTTGTAACAGCCACCAGGCGTCTCCATCGAAAGCTCCTTTTTTGTTCTTCTCGCGTCGCGCTGTTCGATTGACTTGCGGTCTTTCGCTAACGGGTTCCAAGCAAACGGACCGTTAAATACGGCCCGCAAGAGATCGTAGACTTGCCGTCGTAGCGCAGGTGGTGGTGAAATGCCAGGAAATCGGTACCATCCCATGTGCTATAAAAGGATTATGTTTCATCGTAAAAAAAACTGCTTCTTCTGCCACACACTCACCTCCACTGAAAGAAGGCAAAACACACGTTGGGGAACCGTGTCTCAGGCGGGTCAGTATGGGGCTGGTCCAGTTTGTCCTTCGGTAGCTACTGACAGCTTCCGTGTGGTGGACGCTCGTATCCTTTCCCATTGCTCCGAGCAGTGGACAATTAAATGTTTATGGTGTGCTCCCAGGAGGAAGCTTATGCCGGGTTGGGCTGGAGTTGTGCTTTTAATGACACCGAATGTCGGCTGCTGAACCGATTTAATGCCGTATTGATTAACAGCGGAATGATGATTTAAAGTGTCCTGGAGGAGGATATCGAGTTTAAAATGGAAAATGGATAGATGGTGCTTGTAGCATCTTAGAATATATCTATAAGTTGTAGAGGAAATGTGTAAGTTGTATGCAGGAGATATCCGAACGAGAGATAAAAAAGAAATAAAGTAAATGACAAGTACAAATCGTCAATACAAAACACAAAAACCTATATGAAACGCAATAACAAGTTAATGAAGTATCAAACGCCCTTGATTTATCGAAGGAAAATTCTGTTGTCGTAGGTAATACGCTAAAAAGGAGAAAATACTCTGAACAACATAAACACCAACGAAGAAATCGTCGCCTGAAGCCTGACATCACCATCATTCGGACATCTCTCAAGACCTCATCGTCCAGGGCCTCTCATTTACAGATTCATCCCCAAGCATCAATATTGCAAACGCACATACCGGACTTGTTTTTCGTTGCATTAGTCCCGTACAAATTCCTCTGACCTTGAGACCATTCGAATGACTTTTTCTCGAATAAATAACAACTTTATTTCTTGTTCTGCAATTGGCCATAAAATAAAGCCAGTGCCTCCCGCAGTCACGGTCAAACTTAATAAAGAACCATAAAAACCGCGCGTACTTTGAGTCAAAAATATCGCAAACCAGCCATGAGTTCTCCCGTTTACCATAAACCACTCCGCCCGGGACCTGATTGAATCCATTGGTGCAAAAACTTTTCGCATTGATTTTCGACACATTAATAGTAATGCATTTTGGGCGACCTGGTTGGCGAAAGTTTTGGTGCACTAAAAATTGACGGTCTTTCTTCGCGGTAAAAAGGGCACCCAAGAACCGAACAAAAAAACTCCAACCCTCTACAAACCATTCCGGGGCGGACCGGGGCCAGGGCGTTCCGGTCATCATAATTGATGCAAATGATCTTTCGAAAACAGTCACTCCACTCCCGGTGGGAAGCGAACTGGGGGAGAAAAAACTCTTCTACAAATCCCTATTTTTTCGCTCTCCCGAGCAAGCACATTGTTGTCGTCGGTTTTTTTTCCGCAACGACACCCTCGGGCACCGTACGTACCAGGTACCTGAAGCAAATATCCACGTTTGCGCCTTCCGATTTCGCAAAACAATTGACGTAATCTTTCTGGTTTCTTATGCCAGAACGCCGGACGGATAAACTTTTGGGTGACCCCCAAACATCACCCACACCGTGTGAGAAAACCCTGGACAAATTTCATTAGTCGAATTTCCCCTTTTCGCTAGGTAAGAAAGTCTCAAAAAGCAAAAGCGTTGCACAGCCCTTTTTGCTTGCGTTTCTTTCCCACCAGCACGATACCTTCGCGGGCAAAACTTCCTATTTCCTATTCTGAATTCCCATGAGCAACACCCACCATCACCGTTTGAAGCAGCCTGGAGCGAAACAAACAAAAGATGTCCACCGGAGAAGATGCAAAACCCCCGTGTTTCGGTACGAAATGTACGAATAAATGATTTTCCCGCACAGTGCATCCGTTCCGTTTCGAGAGTTGCTAGTTCCGGGGTTGGGCCACCCGACCGGGACGGGTGGGGAAAATTTAAATTTATATTGTGAAACTTTTATGAAGTAGTAATAAAGATAAGAAAACAAACCAAGGCACTTCGCCGACGTACGCGAAACGGGGCGAGTTGTTCGTACCCAATAGCGGACGGTGCTTCGCAATCCCTGTGTTGTGTTGAGCTGTGGGTTAGACGGTGGTCGGGGTAGAGGGTAGAAGGGGGCAGAAAAGAAGGGCATTCGACCTCTCCGGCCAACCACCATCGTCTACTGGAAACAGGATGCACGAGCTGAAACTGCACATCGTTGCGATCCGTAAGATGTCCTTGTGCGGAGAGCACTCGTGTAGCCGAAGAAGTAATAGGGCTAGGGCTAATAAGAACCACGGGAACTGGGATCGTTTATTTTAACGCTTTTGAACAATATTCCTTAACTTTTCAACCTTACATCACGGAACACTAATAATACTTCCTTAACTGCCAACACATTCATCACACGCACACTACGAATGCTAAACCTTCATCTCTAGCCAACGTGCCGGATTGCTGATGGTCATCGTGTCCACCGTCTTAATGTCGATACCACGCAGCGAGAACCGCATCAGTACGTTGTTCAGAATGTGACTGTACCCATGTCCGCCGAAGGAAGTCTGCAAAAAGGCATTATCAGAATCGCTATCACAACCGTCCGGTCCTCGTCATTCCAGCCGTCACTTACCAGCCGATGCTTGGTGTGGATGTCGTGTGCCATCAGAATGCGCTCCTCGTAACCCTCGCGAAGCAGCCGTATAATTTTCTGAATCCGTTGCTCATCCGACTGCATGTACGACTCGGGATTCAGCTGATAGTACGAACACTCCGTACCGAACAGATCGAACTGCAGGTACGTGCCCATCTTAGCAAACTCCAGCAAATCCTCATCCTCGAACAGCGTCCGATCCAGATGCGACATCACACACTTGGACGCACTACCGCCTGCCTCCAGATAGAGCCGAACAATCTCGTACGGAGCATCCCGTTCACGGCCCGGGTGGAACGAAACGCCGCAACCGATCGCGGCCTGCACCTCTGCCGTCGCTTGTATTGTGTTGCGCTCGAAATGCGTTATCGGCCATCCACTTCCAACCTCACCGATAAAGCCACACTTGACCGGTTCGTCCAACCCGGACACCTCCACACCAAACAGAAGCTCCTTCGTGTACAGGTCCGTCATCTGCTCGACGCTCATCCCGTGCGTTGCCTCATCCTGCATCGCGTGAATGTAGTGACCCGTCCCGGCGATCACATGCACATTCGCCTCTTTCGACACATCGTGCATCAGCTTCAGGTTACGCCCGAGCCCGTGCGACGTGTTCTCGACGATCGATCCTCCCCCGAACTTCTTGTACGCCACCACATCCTTCGTCACGGCCTGATGCGTATCGAAGTCTTCAAAGTTAATGTTGTACCGACTACCGTACGGGTACTGCTTCACGTAGCCAACGTTCTCGAGCGTAATCCGCTTGCTGACATACTCTTCCACCGCATCCGGTGGCGCCGAGTACATCTTATCGAAGTTGAGCGTGAAATGCTCGTGCGTTAGCGTGTAACCCAACTGCTCCGGATCCACTGGACCACGCACTAGAAACAGCAAACAAAAATGAGCCCACAAAATTATAACAAATCATACGCGATGTTTGTCTCCCAACCCAGTCTTACCCGTCTGAACCTTCATCTTGCTATGGTCGCGAAGGGTGCTACTTGTTGACTAAAGTGCTGGACTGACGACTGATTTAATACTGCTCGGGACGTGATCTGAGGCGAACTGTTTTATATTCATCCACCTCACGAGACACACACGATAATTGACCCCACTGCTGTCCGGGAGACCGACCACTCTCGCCCAAAGCTGTGTGATGCGCTCGTTATCTCGCACGCCTTATCTACGCGACTTCGAGTGTCTTGCGACGCGTTTGCGTCTGTGGGGGGTTGGATGGAAGATGAAAACAAGTACGAAAGATCATCTTTTTTTTTATTTGTTTGTTTATCTTTCGATATTGTGCATTAAATATTTTGAGAAAGAAAAAGTGCATCCCACTTTGTGGGCGCTCGTACATACACCACTGACCCAGATTGAAGGTTGAGCGTCTTTATTCCAGTTCCTACGCTCTAGCTTCGGGTGGATAAAATTTCGTTCCGTTCACTTCGATTTTCGAACCGCTAAACAAACAAACAAAACAGCTGTTTATCAACGGTTCCGTTCCGCGCTTGTGGCTCGTCACGGAAGGAAAAGATCCAAGGTCTTCTCTGTTTTTGTCGACGAGAACGCTAAGCCACTGTGCAGTGCAGTCAGTGTGATCGTTATCTGGTTATCATGCCGGCTAAAAATAAACAACTTTGCCATAGGGAAAGGAAGAACGGGGGTAGATGTAAACAAATTTGGTGGAATATTTCAAGTCGCTATTTCGGCTTTACTACAGTGGTTAATTAATTTTCTTATGGACTGTTTTGATTTCGCCTGTACTACCGGCGTGGTGAAATAAAGCAACTGAAAGGAAAAGACCGGTCGACCTGCACAAAATAATTGGACCGAGATGATGTACTGAGGAGGTGATCGCTACTCCGAGGTGATGCACTGAGAAATCTTCTCTACATCCAGTGCACACAGACGACCTTGAGACTTGGCCTGCCTGATATACCTACGATTGTGCGCCGAGCTACGGTCGTTCGTCTCCGGTGGATCCGATCACGTCATGAGAATGGCACTGAACAATACAGACCCTAAAGTCTTTATAGATCGCAATCAATTTTTGGTGGTAGGTCCAAATTGCCATGCGCAAGCTAGACAATACGGGATATTGGATTGCTAGACGATGGATCGACGGAACGTGAGAGGTTTAGAGGTTTAAAGCTGTTAAGATTGTCAAACAATTGTCGCACCGGATAGGTAAGTAAAAGAATCGAGGCTGTCCTTAAAAAAATGACTACATGTGGAAAAGTCCTACAAAAGTTCAAATAACCGCCGTTTTGAATCCTCGAACCTGGAAATCAAACGTACACATTCCTACTCCCTAATACATAAATAACACACCTGTCAAAGTCAGCTGTTTCGTTTCCTACACAAACAAAACGCAACACAACCCGCCAACAATTCCTGCACGATGCCGAAGAATTACGAAGCCGAAAAGAATAATCCATGTCTGAAGGTAAGTATTAATCGCATTACCAAAATGAACAGCTCTATTCAAAGCTTTTTGTTTTATCCTCACTGCCCATCTGCAGGAACAGGAACTATCGTACAAATGTCTCAGCAAGAACAACTTCGACCACGGCAAGTGCGAGCTGTATTATGCAAACTACAACAATTGCAAAGAGTTTTGGGTATGTAGCGCAGTGGGAAGTAAAGGAAATGGTTCTAGCTTAATCTGTTGAATTCTCCTGGTGCAGAATAAAATCCGTGCAGATCGACGGGTGAAAGGAATCGTTCCTTACCTGCCAGAAGTAGCCGACCGGGAAAGCATTAAAGCGGAATTTATGAAAACCAAACCAACGTTATAGGACTGACCTTCAATCAGGCGGTTGCGATGTTAGGATTGTGTGTTGTTTTTAAACTCTTAGTTTGTAGTAAATAGATGATAAAGCTACACTCCCGGTAAATACACACTATTTTTGTCCGGCGACACAGCACACAGTGACGTTTCGCACTTTATTTGACGAAATTCAAAAAGAAGAAAACATTCTGTCTGCATTTGTATGGCTTGAATAGTGTTCAAATGCGATTGTACGTATATGAAATACACATGAAAATGTGTGAAAATCATTCCAAAATTTTATGAAGGACAGCGCAGAACGGCTACCATTTCATAATGATGGGAAATTTTTTAAAATAACAGACAGCTCGTGCGCGGGCTCCTTCGATTGATATGCCACCTGGGCCATTGTTTATTTCATCGGCTGCTGTTGTAAACAAACAGCTGTCACGCAACGCGTCGCCCATCGCGCATTTACAACGAATTTAAAATGAGAATCACCGAAAACGGAAACTGTGATGCATGTAATATTCCCGAAACAGGAACACATAACATCTTTTACTGCAACAGATACCAGACCCAACGAGAAAAATACGACATCTCCTTCGACGCATTTTTAGAGAAATGGAAAGAGCCGAACGGACGCATGGTCAAAAATATAACCAAATTCATACGAGAAACAAAAATCTCACTTTGAATAGAACCAAGCAAGACATGAAACATGCAGCATAAACGAAAAGCATAACACCACTCATCTGACAAACAGACCAAGCAGAAAAACAACAGACTCCGCAACCGGGTAGATGACTCTTGAGCAGTCCTAGGACTCAGTCGAAAGCCCAAACGAAACAGTTAACCTTTGAATATGTGGGGGGAACAATAGTTGCTCATACGCATAGAAGGCTATACCCTGTTTCAACAAAATAGAAGAAGAAGAAGAACAACGAATTTACTCGATCGATGTGTGCCGCGCATTTAATACATACGAAATGGGTAAAGGCGGTTCGCCGAGGGTCTGCGCACTGTGCCAAAACCGATCCTCAGTAACAGACGCCCAAACGGACGATGCATTCGAACGCATCACGTACCACAAATTCCCGGCCAACCCGCAACGACTCGACCAGTGGCTCGAACTGTGCGGTCTTCCGAAAGATACCTTCCCCCCACTGTCGTATAAATTCATTTGCAGTAACCACTTCGAACCGGAATGCTTCGAACGTGACCTACGAGCGGAACTGCTTTACGGGACGAAGCGGATGACACTGAAGAAGGACGCTCTGCCCACGATTCGAACGCCAAAGCAGCAACTAAAGCGAAAACTGACCACAGCCGAATCGAGCGAAGAGGATGATCGTCAGAAGCGGAAAGAGCAGGTAGATAAGCTACTGACCGGTGAAACACCCGTGACCGAAGAGATTGTGAATCCCTTTCGGAAGCGTGCCGTAGAGGATTCGTCCCCCCAAGAGCCGGACAAATCGGACATGACGGAATGGGAAATGGTGCAACGTATCGAAGAATTGGAGCAGGAAACGGCGAGCCAGCGTATACAGATTACGCAACTGCAGCGCACAATCGACAGTAAGACGGAGCGGATTAACTTTGCCAAAGCGGAAATGGTGAACGCTGCCATTTCGCTGCAAGAATTAAAAGACCACGAAAACCGGCATGTCAACGATCGCGTGACGGATATTCTATCCGGCCGGTTTGGGGAAGGACAGCTAGCCACGATTATGGCCGGTCCTCCCATGGACGGACCGGACGAATCTTTCCTGCAAGTGCTATGGACGGAAGGGGAGCTAGTACAGGCCCTAAGGTTACGATGCATCAGCAAGGAAGCGTACGATTTTATGCGCCTACAGATGCGCTACCCGTTGCCGGAAGTAACACAAATTGAACGGTGGATTCATGGCGTTTATCTGGAACCGAGTCACAATGCAACGGCGTTGCGCTTGTTACAAATTCGTGCAGAAACCTTAAACGACATCGAGCTCATCTGCACACTGAATCTGCTTCATACCAGCACACCCGTACGATACCGATACGATAGCAAGCGTGACCAAATTATTGGACCAAATGCTCAACTGAGTTGCCTTACCGTGCAAGGTTTGTTCTCCGCATGGCAACAGATCGTTCAGGTAGACTTCGATCTCATCATCACTAGAGAAATGGTGGAAAAAATAATTACGGAGCTGCATCACATCGGCTACCAGGTGGTTGCCATAACGACGGACTGCGATCACGGTACCAGTGATTTATGGCGCACATTGAACGTTAGCATCGATCAGCACTACATACGACACCCGGTAACGGACCGTTCGATATACGTGTACGCTTGTCCGGACCGAACGTTGGTCGCGATCCACCGGGTACTGGTCGATGATGGATTCGTAATGCAGGAAAACAATCTGTCGATTAGCAGCGCTACCTTGATGCCATTGCTTCGATATACAGAGGGCGGTGCAATCTACGAACGATATCTTAACAGAGAGGTATGAGCCCTGCAGCTTCACACAGGCCAATCGGCTGAATTGGCTGATGGGGGAAATTGTATATTATAACTGCCTAATAATACTTTTTGTACCTTTCAGAAGCTCGATAATATGCCGTGGAGTTCAGATCTCTCACGTGAGCTTATATCTTCCACCACCACAACCACGTTACGAAACCTCTCCAACGACGATGGTGCGGAAGGAAGCGATCTTCTGTCCACGTTGACTACACTGTTCGATCTTTTCATCGATTGGTACGAGCTGTGTACGACCACCACCTATTCCGAGGACAATTGCGAGCCTAAACAGCAGCAAATCACCAAACTACCTTACGGTGTCTGTGAAGATGAGCAAAACATTGTGCTGGACGGAATGTACGACGTGATGGAAACGATACGATGTTCCGATTCGGCCAATAATTTCCTTCCGCAAGCTGTTCTCATGTCCATCAACTCGTTGCGCAAGCTGCTCGCCGATTTAAGAGCAACCTATCCCGGGCAAATCGGAGCGATACCGATCGTACAGATGAGCACCGTCCCGATGAAGGAAACGATGGTGAAATTGCAGGAGACGCTTCGCCATGATTCACAGCCCCATTCGATGAATGAGGTTTTGTACTCTCTCTGCGCGGCAGTTGCCTACGGGGGACAAGATTCTCATGTCACAAATAGCATTTTAAAACTGGGAGGATTGGCGGGTGCGGGTACCCTTAAACACCTTCGCCGAGAAGATGATCCAGTCGATCCGGAGCTACGTAACGCATCCGACCAGAATGCTTGTGATTTTCTGACACATTTGCTAGTGGTTCGTTTGGGGCATCAGTACGATTATCTCGGCGAGCAATCGGTCACGATTGAGCAAAGTAATGGTCAGTATGGCATCAAACCTTCCGATGGGGACATTACACCCTCGCCACTGTGGACGGAACAGGCGAAAAGGCTGGAATCGTACCTACGGAATGCGATGCACGAGAAAAAGACTGGATTGGCTAACGGGCTGATCGATTTCATTACTGATCGTCATCCTCGTATGGGACGTGATTTAGTGGAGCTGTATGTAAGGAAACGGATTGCCATAAAGGTGCAAGCACTTAACTGTAAGCTGGATGCTGAAAGGGTCCAAGTCTCGAGCAGCTAATAAAGCATTCTATCTATATCTGTTCCTTTTGGTGGCGTTTTTATTGCTTTCGAATATTAACCGCGTAGTTGGAATGAGGTGGAGGGGATGGAAAGACTTACTACATTTACGCCGTTCTGTTCAGGAATATTTGAAAGTTTTCTGTCACCAGATAATCATCACCGAAGATTATTACGAGATTCACCTCAAATTCTAAAAAAGATTTAAAATTTAGTTATAAAACATCTATATCGCTTAAATAAACCATTTCTCCGTCCTTTCACTTACCGACTTTAAAATTCTTCGTTATCAACGTCGGACACGTGAACAGCCTTGGCAGCGTCATGTAGATCGGTATCGCCAACTTCGGGCAAACGTTCCCGTCCGCAATCTGGATGTTCTGGATTTCGGTTGCGTCGCGCGAATAACCCTCGGCACACCCGCACGTTTCCACCCGCACCAGCTGTATTTCGATCGACTTGATTGCCACCTCCGTATGGTGCACCGTTACGCTTCCGGTGAACGGTTTCGTCACGCAACAGTCGGTCGAATCGAGCGTTCCCGAGATTAAGAACCGTGGAATGGAAATCCGTTCCTTGGCCGTTTTCTGCAACGTATCCGGGCTGATCGAAAATTGTACCTCCTTCGGCGGATGTTCCACCATCGGTCGATACTGGATGATGAATTGTTGCGTTTTTTGGACACTTTTGGCCAGAAAGCTTCGCCTTATATCACAGCGCAACATGTACGTTATGTTCACGAACACGCCGTGATACGTTTCGTACAGCGTTTTTGGTTCCTTTGGACAGATGAGAGGAAATTCGAAGGGGAATTCGCTCGGACCGATCGGTAGCTTTCCGGACGGTGCCAGATCCGAGTGCTGGTTGAGCAGCGTGATCGGCTTGACACTGTTGTACAGTGCTTCGAAGATTCCCACGTTCTTGTTGCTGATCTGAAGGTTCACCGAACCTTCCAGGGCGAGCGTAATACCGTCGTGCTTCGTTTCCGATCCGCAAACGATCTGCACCACACCCGACACAGTTTCCTGTGGTGAATAACGAGACGGATGTTATTGTGTCTCGCGCTGGCGGCGTATACGTACCCCTTCATAGTAAACTTTGTTCGCTCGGCGAAGCTTTATTTCTACAGTAATTGACATCGCGTTCACCTACGCAGCAGTTCGTAATGGGGCTACGCTCAAGATAATCCGCTTCAACGCCCGAAACCCATGTCCCCTCTGCACTGATAAGAGTTCCAACAAAAATTTGTCAAAAACAAGCACAAATAAACATTCCCACTGACAGATCGCCACCGGTGGGATCAAGATTCGGACAGAAAAGATGTGCCCTTTGTTTACATGCGAAACCCCGGGTTTATACAGCCCGCAGGATTGCTACGATCATTTTTATTCCAACCGAATTTATTCACTCGAGACGACCCGCAGGTTTGGATTCCATTCCTCGAGCATGGCCACCGTTAGTTTCCACAAAATGTCTTTCTCCGGGTCGTCTATAAGCAGCAGCTTCAAGCTAGGTAAACGATACAAACAATTTAATCCCCGGTGCGTTATGGCCGTTCCACGCAAATTTAGCTTCTCCAGGGAGGGTAACGTATTGCCGGAGATCCGATCAAGGTACCAGTCGTCGAATAGTGCCACATTCTCGAACGAGAGATGTTTCAAACGGAGCAACTTTTGGATGTTTTCCATTCCTTCGTAATACAGTGTCATTCCATCGCAGCGTACCTCTTCCAGCGCCATGCCGGGTACGTGATGGCGCGGCAAATCATACTCGTCATCTTCATCCTTTTTAGTCCATTGCGTACTTCCGCGGAACCTACAAACGAGGGCAAAAAAAAATCAGCATTCTCCACTGAAGTTACACAACACACTGTCCATTGGTGTACCTCACGGAACCACCCCGATGAACGATAAAGTGAGCCGTGGCAATATCATCTCCTAGCGTAGCATGCCGCTCGGGGATAAACTTTTGCATTTGTGCTGCTACGCTGTTGCGCCGCTTTTTCCACCATTCCAAAATCGACGACGGTGAAAGATCGATTGGTTGCTGCATTTTTTCCACCAGCTCGGAATTACGATTCTCTGAGGCGAACAGCTTGAATGCACTGTAGAAGCTGTCCGGGCGCTCCGAGTATGGGGTACGCCACTTGAGCCGTTGCTTATCTTCCTCGATACGTTTTTCCATCTCTGGGTCTAGGTCCGGTTTCGGTCCGATTGGTTTTATATCGTTCGAGGTATCCCGATGTATGCTGGCACGGTTTATCGCCACCGGTAGCCGGATACTGTGTTTGACTAGCTTGTACATTGTGTTACACAAGAAAGTTGTCTTAGTTAAACTATTTTACTTATTGAATACGGCAGCACGGAACGCGAAGCGTGCTCCAGAGCCGCAGAATCGTTTGTTTATGTTTTTCTTTTTGCAAATTGTGCCCAGGTGGTGTAGGCATGAATCGGCCTTTTTGACAGCTCGCTGACAGTTTGACAGCTTTGCACTGCGTCGCCGTGTGTCAGCGAACGCATCGTTTCTGGAGCTGCTCGGCGCCTATCTGTTGTGAAACTAATTTTGTTTTATTTCTAGTGCAAAATCATGAGTGATGCAGAACAAAGTGAAGATGGGCAAGTGATGAGCGGTGTCGAGCTAAGCCCTTCCGACGACGAGGAAACGACGGATTCGCTAGACATCAAGCCTCCGCAAGCAAGCAGCGCTTACTATGGTATGAGCAAGCGCAAGGATAAGAAGGGCAAGGACCGGCGACACGCCAAGGATCTGCAGCAGCAAACGCACGCCCGCCATCACATGATGACGGAACCACGGGAAGGTGACCGCGACCGGGAGCGAGGTGAGCGACGTGGTGACAGAGGAGGCAACCGGATGGAACGTGAACAATACTACCGCGAACGGGACCATCACGCACAGAGTGGCCGTGAACAGCAGCAACAGCATCGCCACTCAGGTGGTGGTCAGGGTTCGTCCTCACGCACCGGAAGCAGTAGCGGAAGGGATCGTGGTGGTAGCAGCCGGGAAGGAAGCAATCGCGAAAAACATCACTCGTCACGGTACGAAATGAACCCATTCTATGGGGAAATGCGTGAAACGTATCACAGCAAGCGTGAACGTGATCGAGACCGCGAGCGGGAACACCGTGGCGAAAGGACCGAGCGTGAGCGGGAGCGCGAACGCGAGTACAACGAAAAGCAGCGCCGGGTGGAGGAGAAAGCCACCGATCCGGAGAAAATTATGGAAGATTTACGTACCCGACTGTTGCACAAAAAGAACCGAAGGGATTCTAAACGTGGCGAGGGACGCGAACGGGAACACCGGGAGGTGCATCAGGAAGCCACCGAAATGCACAATACGGAAGAGGCGGAATATTATGCGGAGAAGCGCGAACATCGTCGGCGGGAACAGCGGGATCCGCATCGCAGGCACCGGGAAGAGGACGAAGGAGGGATTGAGTTGAGAGAGCGAGAGCGTGAACGTGGAACGCGACACCATAGTGGCGGTGAGCGTAGGCGCGCTACGGCAGAGGTAGTAGAAATTCTCGAAAGTCCCGAGCATCATCACTATCAGGGGCATAGCCATCAGCAGCAGACTCAAGCTTCGAATGCTCCACGCACTGCGGAAGAGAAAGAACAGGACGAGCGACGTGCGAAGCTTTTAGAAGCGGACCGTGAAATGCTGCGCAGAAAGGAACTAGCTCGGGAAGAGCTAGAAGCACGACGTTTGCGCAAGGAAGAGGAACGTGGCAGAGGGAGCGTATCGGAATCACACTCCGACCAGTCGGATGACGAAGTGGAGGAAGAGGAAGAGGACGAGGACGACGATGATGGGGAGATGGAAGAGGAGGAGGAGCGGTACGAGGACGATGATGTTGAGATGGTACCGGAAGATGAGCGTGAGGACGAACGACGGACGAGCGGTAAACGAGGTACGAAGCGAAGAGGTGATCGAGGACGGGAGCGTACTCAGCGGCACCGAAACCGACGCGGTAATTCTCATTCTCCAACGAGCTCCTCTCACGGTTCAGTTGATTCCGAGGGGGATCGTGAGGAGGATGAAGAACATCCACCGGAAAGTCCGCTGTCGGTGGGCGAGCTTGCAAAATCCGATCATCGCCGGTCGGATTCCTATCACACCCATTCGGGATCGGATTCCGCCTCCCGGAGTCGGTCCCGAAGTCCTCGACGAAATACTCGCCGACGGGATAGTCGCAGCTCAAGAAGTACCCGTAGCCATTCGAGAGAACAGGATCCGAAGAAGCACACACCGTCCGGTGGCGATGATAACGGTAACGATGACGAGGGAAAGCCTGCGGGTGAGGTAAAACCCTCGGCGGATGTTCCGCCAGAGGTAGAAGTGAAGGACACACTTCCTCCCTACTTCCCTGGGATTCAGGGTTGCCGATCGGTGGAAGAATTCCTTTGCCTCAATCGCATCGAGGAAGGCACCTACGGGGTAGTGTATCGGGCGAAGGACAAACGCACCGAGGAGATTGTCGCCCTGAAGCGCCTCAAGATGGAGAAAGAGAAGGAAGGCTTCCCGATAACGTCGTTGCGCGAAATTAACACACTGCTCAAAGGACAGCACCCGAACATAGTGACCGTGCGCGAGATCGTGGTCGGCAGCAACATGGACAAAATCTTCATCGTGATGGATTACGTCGAGCACGATCTTAAATCGCTGATGGAAACGATGAAGCACAAGAAGCAGGTGTTCCTGCCGGGTGAGGTCAAGTGTTTGACCCAGCAGTTGCTCCGTGCCGTCGCCCATCTGCACGACAATTGGATACTGCATCGCGATCTGAAAACGTCCAACTTGCTGCTCTCCCACAAAGGAATCCTGAAGGTGGGCGACTTTGGGCTTGCCCGCGAGTACGGATCACCCCTCAAACCGTACACCTCGATCGTCGTAACGCTGTGGTACCGTGCTCCGGAGCTTCTGCTTTGCTGCAAAGAATATTCCACCCCGATCGATATCTGGTCCGTGGGTTGCATCTTTGCCGAGTTTCTCTCAATGGCAGCGCTCTTCCCGGGAAAAACGGAAATCGACCAGCTAAACCGCATCTTCAAGGACCTCGGCACACCGAACGAAAAGATTTGGCCCGGCTACAACGAGCTGCCAGCGGTGCAGAAGATGACCTTCACCGAGTATCCGGTATCGAACTTGAGGAAAAAATTCTCCCACCTCACAAGCGAGCTGGGCATTTCGCTTCTGCAAGGGCTGCTCACGTTCGATCCGAAGCAGCGGCTGACGGCAGAGGTAGCGCTGCAGCACAACTACTTCAAGGAGCTGCCGTTGCCGATCGATCCGGCCATGTTTCCTACCTGGCCGGCGAAGAGCGAGCTTGGGCTGAAGAAGGCACTCGCTTCCAGCCCGAAACCACCGAGCGGTGGTGGAGAGTTTAAGAAGCTGGTAAGTCGGTGACATCGATTGCTTCCGAAGCCCTCGTACTAATTCATCCTTTCGCCTTTTTGCAGGGTGACGATGCGGTGCCGGATAATGCAGGGTTCCATCTCGGCGGTACAACGTACGCCGAAGCGCGGCAGCTTGCCATGGGTCCCGGATTTAGCTTAAAGTTCTGAGGGCACGAGTTGTCATCCGGGTTTGGGTTGAAGTAGTAGTTGTAAAGACTACTGCTTCTCATACCGAGCCCTGGTTGACTGTGATTTAGTTCTCTGTTCCGATGCTTTCCTCTGCTACATGGTGCGTCGTATTGTAGATTTAGACATAGCTTAAGCTGTACACACTATTCTAAGCCTTTAAACGATATGAAACAGGAAAGGAGACTTAATAATCCTGCACGATAGGTCTCTTAGCCGAGTCACCTTTATGCCGTACAGTCCGAGTTTGACTAACACTAGGAACTGAAAATCATGTTGGTATAGGCAGATTATTCGTTAGTCTTTCCCATGTATTTTAAGATTAAAAATAAACAATTTTCTAGAAACAGTCCAACTCATCACAAAATAGCAAAAAAAATCGCTTTTTATCACTTTAGTGGGGAACATTCACGAGTGGTGTTGCATTTAAATTAGTCATCAGGATCATAAAACAGCTTGGATATTGTAAATCAGACGGTGGGATTTCCCTAATGGACGTGAAGTGAATGATATTAGACTGACTAATTGACAAAGTCTCTCTACACTAGCTACAACCACCTTTCAACAGACCTTCAGGGCTAAATGCTCTACTGTAAACTTGTGTTTCTGTAAGCTACAGACGCCTTAAAAAACAATATTTAGCTGGATTTGTTTGAGAACCCCGACCAGACAACCTTGCCATTCCCATTTGCAACCAATCGTCAGTTTATCCAATTCTTTTCCGGGTGTTCCCCGTGTTTCCCCTATGGAATCATCTTCGATATCTTCCGCCATGATGAACGAAGAATTTAAGAGACATGTTTCGAGGTACCGGAAGTGCCATGAACGGCTCAACTGTTGGGGGATGAACAAACAGGGCCATGGACGGAAAACGACTCCTGCACGACAAGGTCTCTTAATAAACGAGACCTTCCGGCTGGTGAGGCTCCTTAAACCAAGCTGCTTTTAAAGGCTTCACCATATTACACCATTAAACCCTTCCTTGAGAGGATCAAAAGACCTCAAATTTAGCCCTAAGAACAACAGAGTGCAACAACTCTTAACCTACTTTCCAGCAACTTGGATTAGCGAATCTCACCACGCCGACGCTACATGCTCCATATTCCCCTGAGGAAGCGCATGTGCTCTCACGCCGATTAAGCCGCATTAGCCTGTGCTAGTAAAGTAACGACGATGGGGAACGAAATCACCTGATAAAACCGGACCCATATAACCATGCCCATGACACTGAACGGTGTAAAGTTCACTGATGATTACGTGACCACTAGTCATCGCTCATACGAATCTCTTGCACGAATCGAGTTCGACCGGTGGGTGCAACGACCCCTAGTGATTCGATTCGGGACGACCCATGGATATAAGATCGAACTCGTCGAACTTACCGGTCGACCCGAACCCGTTTGGAACAAGGAAAACGACCCTGACCCGATTCCAGGTCGGTTACGGATGACTCCGACCCGGTATAAGTTCGGGTCGACCCACCCCCATCGTGAGTGACCACTCGCCGCTAATGGGGGTGATACATTCGCCAATTCATGTTCAGTTTATCAGTCCGCACAGAGCTTATCACGTCCACTCGCGTCATTTTGAACAGGTGGTTGCTTCCGAAAGGTTATCAACCGAACGGACTTACAGGAATTTCGAGTAATTGGAGACGCCGTTTACGCGTTGATTGTCGGAGACAGACAAATGAGTGGCCCATAGGACTTCCCTGCTAGAATCTAGAAGCTAGAGAGAGTATCAATTTAATTGCTTGTCGTAAGCAGGCTCTTGATGAGCGTTTCCCGATGCTGTTCTGTTTGCACTCCAGTGTCCACCCTTACTGATACTGATACGCGTGGCTGGTAGACAAGTACTTACTAATTGAGCTGTACGGTCATTTGAATCGAGAGTGTCCTCGTGGTGCTAATGACGGCATGCGGTGACCCACCTCACGCATAATGAAGAGCCCACTTCTGACGGGCGAGGTTGTAACTGCTGTTTGCATGGTCAAACAGAATGCAAATAAGCGCGCGTGCCAGCCCGTTCGATCGATATAAAAGCTAATCGTGCAGCGTGCGAGGTGGGCACGATGGGGAAACTTCCGGAACTCTCCCTCTTTCTTGGCTGTTCTTCGACCACCAAGGCTTATCGGGGGAAGAAACGCGGTTATCAACGAAAACGTGACCAACAACAGGAGTTCGCGTTTCTTATCGCGCTAAGGAACGAATGTGCGTGGAAAACCGAACAAATTTCACAATCGGACCGGCGATTTGGGTTGGTCTGTGCGTGATGTTCATGTGTTCGATTTCAAGTGTCAATTTCGGACAACCGGCAACTCAAACACCCCGAAGACTAAACACGAATTATTCTACAAAAAATCAATACTTTATTTCCATTTTTATTGCTCTCAGCTCATGGGGGTTTTCTTCATCATATGATATTGTTTGTATGATATATAGTTGTTGTTTTTTACCATCTAGACAAATGGGGATTCTTTACGATTTTTCCTCCACAGCTTCTCTTACATTATTCTCCTCGTGAGGACCCAGGAGTGAGCGCCCTGCTTCAAGTTCAACCTGAATGTTCTTTAATGCAAAGGGGTTTGTGTTCCGCCTTAAAAGATGATGGAGCGTATACTCCATCTCATCACGCCCGGAACACACACACATATTGTCTTATCCGTCCAAAAGATTCGTGTATAAATTTGAGTTCGTGTGTCTGTCTTGCTGTTACTACTGGTATGATCGGTTGAGGTGAACGGCAAAGGAAGAGGACTCTGGCTGGCAGAGATCAACCCATTACACCTTCTTAGTTAACAGCATTGAAGTATTCCTTCGATTTGCTCGGATCGGCCACCATCGTCTTGCTGCCTGGTTTCCAGTTGGCCGGGCACACCTCGCCGTACGTGTCGGTGTACTGGAACGCTTCCACCAGGCGCAGCGTCTCGTCAACGCTACGACCGACCGGCAGATCGTTCACCGTGACCTGACGCAGAACGCCCTTATCGTCGATGATGAACAGTCCACGGAATGGGACGCCCGACTCTTCGTGCAGTACACCGTAATCACGGGCAATCTTCATCGACTTGTCGGCGAGCAGTGGAATCTGCAGCGTGCCCACCCCACCATTCTTGCGCGGTACATTGATCCACGCGAGATGAGTGTAGTGGCTGTCGGTGGAGCAGGCGATCACTTCGCACTTTTTCGAACGGAACTCTTCCGCACGGTCCGAGAAGGCGACGATTTCGGTCGGGCAGACGAAGGTAAAGTCCATCGGATAGAAGAACAGCACCACGTACTTGCCCTTGTAGTCGGACAGGCTGATCTCTTTGAACTGATCGCCCACGACGGCGGTTCCCTTGAAGGCGGGCGCTGGTTTCTGGAGCTCCGGAACTGGCATGATGATGGTGTTTTTGGAGGCTATAAACAGGAGAAGAAAAATCACACATTTATTGAAAAAGATTTTTCTTTTATTTCATTACCTCATCAGTAATTCAACTGTAACATAAAATGACGCATACATTTGCGAGAGGAAGCAAAAAGCACCAGTCCTCGCGTTCATTCACGTCTGAGTTTCCATGCTTCTGCTGCAGGAGAACCGGTTATGAGTAATGCCTGCGGATTGCATGCCGGTAGTGTTGCGTAATTCCAATGCCTCCTCTGTATTTTATTGTTTCCAGAGCAACACGGAGCAGCAACATGGGTAAGTGAAAATCCGTCACGAAGCAACCATCGGATTGCTTTATGCTGTCGGGTTGCATCTACAGCCCAGCACTTTGCCCTTTGATTGTCAAGCTTTTTTTTCGCAGCACAACTCAAACGATCACGGTCGAGCGCTGCCGAAAAACACCATACTTTCACTTTTGTACCGGGAACCTTCCACGCGTGTGAGATGTGGAGGCTTTACAGACCCACCATTAAAAAAAGGAAGTCAATTATTAGCTTGCGCCGGTGGGAAGAAAAGGCATTAAAAAAAAGATGGCGATCCACGACACAGCGGAGATCGATGGGAGTGGGGTGATGGTGTGTACGTCACGCTGGGAGGAAAATGCTCTCATGTGAGCCCGTGGCTGGAATGGGTTCGCTCGGAACTAATCTTCCGTGAAACAGCCAACAACGATTACAATTACTTCCTCCAATCATCCACACAATACGTTTCTAGCAACACGCCTGTGAGGCACATTCCGATTACGAGGGATTAAGTGGGACGGTATTGGGGGCAGTGGAGAGGTAACTACTGCAGATTGCCGTCACTGCGTTATCGAGTGCTTAGAAAATGCTAGAAGCCGGGCGAATAGTTTGGTTAGCTATAAGCGTCGTGGCTGATGTGAAACAATTGTCATAGAAACGGAATGCCAAACCCACCACCATTTGCACATAGAGAGAGCAAGAAACAATAGCAAAAGTATTCTGATGGAAAATCGATTGAATTCCGATGGTATCCGGGTGGGCAATTCGGAAGTACAAGGGAATGAAAAAAAAAATCCCCAATAGAAAATGGCTTACTTTGAGGGGTTCAAATTTGGCGTGGGTCAAAAAAAAAGACCGGCGGCTTCGATTCCACACAAATGGCGTAGGAAATGCGGAAATTTCGATTGAAATCACTTATTGGCATACTTTTTTTTGTGGTTAAACCCAGTGTACACATTCTAAATTGCTTATTACTTCTCGAGTATTTCATCATCCATTGCAAGCCCGCTTGTTACCAAGCGAAAATCCCTTTCACTATCCATTTTAAAGAATAAATTACCTGTTTAGTTGATGAACGATAAAATTACACAAATTCCGCTGCTTCGTGATTTGGTTCTACCAAAATGCCGGTAACACACGGACACACACACACAATCTCACGGTAAAATGCACGGGAACACGGAGCGCCGCGAGCTTGCTTGCGTTCAGTTGGACGGGTTTTTCCTTCCTGAGAGCACAATGATCGGATCGGATCGGTTGGTCACAATTCAGCAAACACCGAGTGTGAACTTTGCTAAAGGTACGCTTACACTACGCTTCACACGTGAGTTGGTGAGCTGAGGATTGGTGAGAAACGCGAATATCGCGGCTCACTTTTCAAGACCGATCAACTTTTCGTCGTTTGGCTCTACCTGAAAGTAATTTCATATAATTTGAGATCCAATAGGCAATTTACCATTTTTTTTCCTGGACACTTTAGTGCAGTAGGAAAGTAGGAAAGGAAAGTTGAAGTATTTTTCAGATAATGAGACTTTTTCGCACGTTCAGCGCTGGGAAAACGGCAGGTGTCAGTTGTTTCCCGAGAGCAAACGCCCTATTGCATATTACACACGCAATACACTAGAGATGCTCACTATAAATAGACTCACTCAAAAATAAGCATTACTTAGCGCTACTCAACATCACCCGTATTTGGGTGATATGATGTTGAATGTGTTAAATGCGAAGCATCGGGGCATTAATAATACTGAAATGATTTCACCGTACTATATCGCATAATCGAATAACGTTCTCCCATCGCTGCAGTTTGATGCAGATAGCGCCTTAAACCCTCGTACTTGAACACGATTTACAACGTACCAATTGTGTTCGAGTTAACGAAATTATCTCTTTCATGAGGTAAGCTTAAAATTTGAAATTATTCTACGTGTAACCACACCTTAAGCTCTCGGGGAGCATTTTTGTATTGTTCGCCCGATGTGACAGTTTCCCAAGGTGTGTATAGACATTCAATCAAACGGTTTGATTTGTAATGAAAAGTTTCACCGTTAATTTAATTGTTTTGAACAAATGTTATAATGTTATAAATTCTTGTTTTATGCTTATTTACTATTTTATCATCAATTTGTCCAACATTCTAACACCATATCGATCAACTCCAACTAAAACAGCTGCGTATTTATATTGAGCAAAAAAAAAGGTACGATAAACAAGTCCCTTCGCCTGCCCAACTTTGGACGAGAAGTTGTGATTAATTTATGCAATCATCACCCACACCGTGAGGGGTGTAATTCCTCGCAAATAATCAGCAAACAACGCACGTCGAAGCGACGATAGAAAATACTACATCACCACTATCTTCGTCGGCGCACACCACCGGTGCAACTCTACCGATCGATAACAGGAACAGCGTCTTCCGAAACCGCGGTCAGTTCCACACGATTCACCGATCGCAGCGGACGCAAAGCTTTGCTCATCGTTACACATCGCATCCATTCTACTACAATGGCACCGCAAGTCCCATCTGTTCGGCTCAACAATGGCCTTGATATGCCCGTCCTAGGGCTTGGCACGTACATGGTAAGAAGCGGCTCCATCGAGATAACGAGTTCATCAATAGTGGATGCTGAACCGGAAAGTTGTACTGTAATATACACACTTCCTTATCTTCCCAAACGGTCGATATAGGCGACGGAAGAAGAGGGAGTGGCAGCGGTAAAGATGGCCATAGACGAGGGTTATCGCCATATCGATACGGCGTACTTCTATCAAAACGAAAGCCAGGTTGGGCAGGCGGTACGGGCAAAAATCGCGGAAGGCGTCATCAAGCGGGAAGATGTGTTCATCGTAACGAAGGTTTGTGTGACAGTAAATGGTGATGTTCTTCTAGAAGCTCCGTCGCTAATTGCATCCCACATCCCTTACAGGTGTGGAACACATTTCACGCACCGGAGCATGTGGAGCAAGCGTGCCAAAAGTCGCTCGATAATCTTGGCCTAGATTACATCGATCTGTACCTTATCCATTGGCCAACTGGGTGGAAGTTTTCGGGCTGGACACCGGACGGTTTTCTGCCGATGAATGCGAACGGCAAAACGATCGATTCCGATGTCGACTATCTCGACACGTGGAAGGCGATGGAAAAGTTGGCCAGGTCGGGCAAGGTGAAGAGCATCGGTGTATCAAATTTCAACAGCGAGCAGCTGACGCGTCTGCTAGCTAATTGCGAAATTAAACCGGTAACCAATCAGGTCGAGTGCAATCCTGGCATTAACCAACGGAAGTTGATCGAATTCTGCCGCAAGCATGACATCGTCATCACGGCGTACAGTCCACTGGGACGGCCGAATTTGACCGATCCGGTTGTCGGTACCCAGGACATACCGAAACACGCGCTGGACGATCCGCGTGTGCTGGCCATTGGCAAGAAGTATGGCAAGAGTGCCGGGCAGGTTGTGCTACGCTATTTGGTCGAGCTTGGTACGCTGCCGATTCCGAAATCGTCCAAGCTGGAGCGCATCCGGCAGAACATTGACATTTTCGACTTCAAGCTGACCGAGGACGAGATAAAGGTGATGGACGGATTCAATACCGGTGGCCGCACGGTACCGTTCAATTTCAGCAGCGAGCATAAGTACTTCCCGTTCAACCTGGAGTACTGAGCCGTGAGCTGTGTTGAAACCCCCCGTTACGTAGTCGGTGTCTATTTGTTTGTCCGCTTCCTGTCCTTTCTAACCCTATCACCGTAGGTCACCGTGAAGAGTATTCATCCAATCGTTTTGCAAATAAATGTTACTTGCACACAAATGAGCTATGTGAGTGAGCGTAAAGATAATGTGCATCGTTTTTTCCCCCATAAAGTGATGGCGTCATGAACGGTCGGTAATCATCGTAAAATGTGCATTTGCAGCGATGCAATCAACGGTGGCGCGCGATCGTAGTGGGCTGGGTAGTTGTACCGTGGCCTTTGTAGTGTAAACCATTTGTTTACTTTGATTTGTTTTGCTTTTGAATGGCGGTTACTGTTCTATTTAATGATCGCTGGAGAAAAGCATTGCGTTCTGTTGGAAAATAGTTTACTGTGTTCACGCTTGATGATAATTACTCACGGTTCATAAAATATATGAACGGATACGAATTGGTTTGGCGGTTTGAAGGGTAATTGCCGGGAAGTAGTTTTTTTCCTGTTTGGTTATGTGAGCATTGATAAGTGATAACAATTCGAAAAGTTCAAGTGGCCGGATAAACATTAGCTATGAAACGTGATGTGGAATTGAATTCATTCAACAATCAAGTCCAATTGACTGTTCCTTTCACTTTGCCTATACCAAAAGTAACGATTTTCTTTATTATTTTTTAAAAGAAAAATCAACCCTGTAATCTAACCAGCCTAAAGGTTAAAGAAAATGGTATGCCCTTTTTAAAATTCGATATTGAACGGATAGTACTTGTGGGACTTTAGTGGCAAAAATGGAATCGTACGGGCCGAGTGAAACGAGGCCAGATATTCAATCTCCTCCTCGGTCAATTTAAAATCGCACACATCGATATTTTGCCGCATGCGTTCATCGTTGGTTGAGTACGGGATCGGAATGGTTCCGATATCGATCTAAAAAACCAAAAGAATACCAATATTGTAACAACCTAACCATTTTTTCAAAAGAAAATTTTCGTTGAACTCACCAGATATCGAAGAATAACCTGCCCGCCAGTTTTACCATACTTTTGCCCTATTTCCACCACCTTTGGATCGCCCAGCGCGTTACGATTACCGTACGTCGTCCGATGCGGTCTTCCCATCGGTCCGTACGCCGTCACGACTATGCCACGCTCCTTACAGAACGCAATCAACTTGCGCTGATCGTATCCCGGATTTACTTCCACCTGATTAACTACCGGTTTCACTGTAGCTACCGCAAGAATACGCTCGATTTGTTCGCTGTTAAAATTGGACAGCCCAATACTGCGCACCTTCCCGGAAGCGACCAGCCTTTCCATCGCTTTCCACGTCTCCACATAGTCTGTCTCGTCGAACAGCATGTTTCCGTCGGCATCTTTCGGTTGCATGTCCGCGTACTCGTACCCGGCAAAGCGTAAACCCATCGGCGAATGCATCAGAAACAGATCGATGTAGCTAAGGTCGAGCATATCGTACGATCGCCGGAACGCTTCCGCAACGTGCTGTGGATCATGAAAAGTGTTCCACAGTTTGGTCGTTACGAATATGTCCTCACGCCGGATAACTCCTTCGCCGATCTTATCCCGTACGGCTTGTCCAATTTCGACCTCATTTTCGTACAGGAAAGCGGTATCGATGTGCCGGTACCCGATGTCGATTGCTTTCTTCACCAGCTCCACACACTGTCCTTGTTGGGCCTGAAAGCATGATCAACGGGTAGGTAAGTTCTCTAGCTACAAGCGGATGGCACTTGCAAGCGCCTATTACCAAGTATGTCCCATAACCGAGGACCGGAATTTCGTGTCCATTGCAAAGACGAACCGTCGGCACTTGTTTTGACATTGCGATTGAGTACAGAAACAGCTGATTTCGTTCCTTCTCGGGTTCCATGACGACCACGGCGCGACAAACCTCCCTAGAGGGTGACTTACTAGCACTTTCTGAAATTTTTATTTATTTGGTATTTAAAATCGGAAGAATTGACAGCTCGCATGTTTTTGTCTAACTTTAGACAAGATCCGGAAAAAATATTAAAAATAATTCGAAATATTGAACCTTATGACGCAATCGTAAATTCTTATCGGAATTGTAAAAAGTCATTGAAAAATCATGTAAGCCAGCGATAACTTTATTCTTCGAGTGTTGCAAATGTTTGCTTCGGTAGTATCGCTTTTATAGTGCTGCTGATAAAGATTCACTTCCTCCCTGTCCGATTATCGCAACAACGTGTGGTTTCTTTCATTGGGACACCGACTAAAATTCTGCATCGAACGGATAGAATGGATGTGCTTCGGCGATTTCAAACTTTACCAACCTCTGGCCAGTGTTGAGCGAATCCAGCGACCGTACCTCTTCCGGTGTAAGCCGAAAGTCGAAAATGTCCAAATTCTGACGAATGCGTTCCGGGTTGCCCGATTTCGGGATGGGCACGGTACCGATTTCGATCAGATAGCGCAAAAGCACCTGTGCCGGTGTTTTACCGTACCGTTCGCCAATCGCTAACACCCGCTCATCTTCGAACGCATGTTTGGGAGCTGTAGGTTCTTCCGCTCCGAAGGTAGTACCCGGTCGAACGAGTGGACTGTACGCGGTTACCACGACTTCACGCTCGTTGCAGTATTTAATCAACTTTTTCTGATTCAACCGTACATGACATTCGACCTGATTGGTCACCGGTTTGATCGTACCATTCTCGATGACTCGGCGCAGCTGTTCGCTGTTGAAGTTGGATACTCCCAGACTGCGTACGCGGCCAGTATCGAGCAGCTTTTCCATGGCGTTCCAGGTGACGACATAGTCGACTTCGGTCAGAACGGTTGCTCCATTCGCATCTACCGTAGCACCAACTGGTGAATGCATAAGATACAGGTCCACATACTCTAGACCTAGTTTGGCCAGCGATGTATCGAACGCTTCCCGAACCTGGGACGCTTCGTGTGATGTATTCCAGAGCTAAGCAAAACCGATACAAACGATCACTTTTCCATTCTACTCCAACAAGTACTAGCTACCCGTCAACGCACCTTCGTAGTAATGAAAATGTCCTCGCGCTTAATCGTACCATCCTCAATCTTTTCCCGCACTGCTTGGCCAACTTCGGACTCGTTCTGGTACAGGGATGCGGTATCGATGTGCCGATAACCCGCGTCAATTGCTGTCTTTACCGCATCGATACAGTTCTGTCCTAGCAGCTAGAACACAAAAATAGCACATTATCAATCACTCTGCTGCTAATTCTCGTTTCCACGATCGGCCACTCACATTGTAGGTGCCCAGTCCAAGCACTGGCATTTTTTGCCCATTATTGAGGGTCACAAGGGTGGCGGTTACGACCATATTTATGCTTTTTGTTGTTGTTGGGTTCCGTTTAATTTCTGCACTAAACTCTGACAAACTAAACGCGGTCCAAGAAGCACGGTTGAATATATACTAGCAGGCCATGATGAAATTGTGCAGCACAACATAACCACAAGACATATCCGCAGACTTCGACTTGACCATACTCGAGTGATACGTAATGCGGTTGGGGATATGGAGCGCACAGATGGGGATGCTATTATCAGCATGAATAGGCATTATACGGGAAACGCAATCTGAGATGTTTCTGGATGTTCGTTAAAAGCACACGAGGAACCATTCTGCTTGTTTGCATCGCCAACGCAGCTTTATTAGTACAGGCCTACTAATTAAGCTCGTTTTCTGCATCCAAGTAGGTCGGTGTGATTTTTACCACAGTTCAAGGGCTGCCAGTAGCACAGTTTGTGTAACAAAGGCTACAATTTCAAAGCGTGTACTGTACACGAAGTAAAATGTATTTTATTGGTAAAACTCCTTCTAGAAACACCCCTTCCATGCGTGGAATATTTCCCCTCTATTCTTCCTTCTCAAACGGATGATGCGGATGTCCAAAGGCGCTCGATTCCGGACAGATGCGTCCATTCCTTTCCAATCCGGCCAACACTTTCATATCTGCATCATCCAGCTGGAAGCTAAAAACGTCAAAATTCGATGCAATTCGCTCCTTCGTAACCGATTTCGGAATAACGACGTGTCCCAGCTGGATCTGGTAGCGGATCAAAATTTGCGCCGTAGTTTTGCCATACTTTTTGGCCAGCTCGCCAACCGCAGCATCATCCATCAGTACCGGATCGTCTGCTTTCACCCAGGGTCGAGCTGGTGATCCGAGCGGACTGTACGCCGTCACGATGATCCCGTTCGCGGCACAGAACGAAGTAATCTTGGACTGGTGTAGATAAGGGTGGCACTCGATTTGATTCGTTACCGGGGCGATCCGTGCAATGTCGAGCACACGCTGAACCTGTTTGGCGTTAAAGTTGGAAAGCCCAATATTGCGCACCAGCCCGGCATCGACGAGTTTCTCCATTTCGGTCCACGTATCCACGTAATCGGCATCCGAAAATATGAACGTCTTACCATCCGGTCCCATCGGGAACAGCTCCGACCCTTCCTGATAGCCCACCGGCCAGTGAATCAGGTACAGATCGAGATAATCGAGTTTGAGGTTCGTCAGCGTCGTCTTACAGGCACCCTCAACCAGATCCGGCCGGTGGAAGGTGTTCCACAGTTTGCTGGTCACGAAGAGATCCTCTCTGGCGGGCAAAAGTGCGTAAGGAATTAATGATCGCCATTAAAACAAAAAAAAAAAACTAGTCCATCATATATCTATTTTGCATACCGCTTGACGACACCTTCAGCAATTTTAGCCTCAATTCCTTCGCCAACCTCATGCTCGTTTTGGTACACATGAGCACAGTCGATGTGCCGGTACCCGACGTCAATGGCATCCTTTACGGCCTGCGCAACCTGTCCCGGGGGAGACTGTAGAAAAAAGGCACACATCATCGGTTTGTGTTTGTTTCATGCCACCTGCAGCGCAATATACTTACGTTCCAGGTGCCCAGTCCGATCATGGGGATGCTGTTGCCGTTCTTAAAAATGGCATTCGGAACCACGGTACAAGCCATATTGCAGCACTTGAAGTTTTTGGATGGAAGCACTTGAAGTCGTTGATGGAAAAATAGAAACCACTGTTTTGAGATGTTTGGCGTTTGCGGAAGAACCCGGCCTGCTTGACTTTCTCAGATGATTCTGTACCGAGAGCGCACTGGCTAAACACAAAACTGAACCGCTCCGATGAGGCAGATCGTGCGCACAGGTTCCTTTTTGTATAAATAGTCGTACTACACCGGAGAGCAGGAGAGAATAGAAGGGAACCACCATTCCAACCGCCGGTGTGATTGATTAGAGCAGATCATCTAATCTTGGCTCTCGCGGAGAATCGGACGCTCTTCGGTGCGGAATGGCGAAGACGATTGATTTCTATTTTTCTCTGACAATAAGAAAATTCCTTAAGTTTTATGTAAAAATTTATATTCATTTTCCAATTACTATGATTATTTTTAAAGCTACGAAATAAATAAAAAACACGTCCGTCATCCACGCGATGTAAGTTGGCAGTGAAATATCTCCTCACTGTTATACGACGGTTTGCTAAACATCAGCTATTTCAACGCTATTTCCCGAATTAAAATCATTTTCCAAATTGGTCTCTCTCTCACTGGCTGTTAAAAACGGCTGTGAAACATGTGAAATTCAAATAAAAATTATCAAAAATTCAAATATTTTTCAAACTGTCATCGAACACGTGTTTGAACCTCCGTTGCGCACAGATGACCGTTGAAAGCGTTTTAAACTGTATAACGGTCGCATGAATGGTTCTGAGGTTGAGTAAATTACATCGTTGTCGTTTCTCCAAACCAAAAAAAAAAGCCTGGAAAATCTTATTTCACAACGTATGAAACATATCGGCTTATGCACCGGCAGGATGATGATCATTTGTTAGCTTATCTATGGTGAAGGTTTGATCGTCGGTGTCTTATCGGGGCATGGTAAAACGACGATAATGATACCATCCCAACACCCTTCGATAATGTGTTACAACTTGTCGTTTTTTATTACTCTTCTTGAGTCAACCGTGGAAAAGGTTGCCCGTCCCTAATCTAACTATTGGATCGAATTTCGTTCGAAGGGTATGATTATGCGAGAGATACAGAACAAAAAAAAACGGTTGGAAAGCGAAGGAAATGGGCAATAAACGATCGATCGAATTGATATTGGTTTAATCGATTTATTTATAAACTTTTGCCAACAACGATGACGTCTAGCTCAGTTTTCCATGTTTTCCTAGTTTTATCTCTCTAGTCGCTAGCTATGCGCATTTTACGCAAAACAATCCACAACCATGTGTGCGTAAAGGCGTGCTCGCGTAGAAGCGCTATGTATGTGTGGAAGCGCTATGTATTTTAGCGGAACGAAATCAATGATTCGACAGTTGACAGTCGATGCGTAGTGGATGCGGACCGCGAAAGGCCGGGTCTCAACTTACACACGGAGAAGTCATTTATTCCACACGCAAACTAAATCACATTTCCACCGGACTGACGACCCTGTATGTGTCTAGCCTGTGAACACGCTAAGCGAAGGCACCATTATCTCTTGTGCCGTGTGAGATAAGCATATTGTACTGTATAAAACTCGCGTGTACGTACGCCGGTTGTTTCAATTGCTGCTCGGTGCTGAAGCGCGTAGGACGTCGTTTCGTACGTGGGTTTGCCGTTCTGTTTGTGCTTGTGCTCTAGAGTGAAGTGTGAAGTGTGGAAGCAGACATGGCATCGAAGGTTCCATTTGTGACGCTTAACAACGGGCAGAAGATTCCCATGCTCGGGCTGGGAACCTGGGGCGTAAGTATTTTGCGGTTGTACTTCTACGTCTGGTTAATTACATAATTCCACCAGTGAAGCTCAGGCAATCTCGGAAATTAAGGAAACTGCAACGAGAAGTGCCTAGGGTGCATGTGTATCGCGCTATCGATTCGATTGTTCAATTATTTAATGAACCTGTCCCAGTCATTGAATGTTTACCTTTATATCGCGTTTCAACTCCCATCCAACCCCGTTACATATTGATTGGTTGCATAGCTAGGGACGCTCTTTTGAAGGGTAGGTCATGTAGTGTGTGGAGCATTGAATGACTTTGCAAATGTGGAATGCAAGCAAGGAGCGGTCGGTTGGAGGAGACCTGTAGATTATATTTTCCCTTGTTTGCTTTGATTGGTCTCTAAACAAACGGAACAACATTCGCGGCTTCCTGTATCGTTGCGTGCGTGTGTGTAAACATAAAGGGGTTACACCAATACCAGCCGCGCGTGTCAACCGGCTTTCGTCGTTAACCCTTCGGTGCTCAGTATATTTAAAAAAAATATATATATTATTCAAACCGTTACTAGTTGGATGGTGATGAAAAACGGATTAAGTTTTGCTTAAATCCTGTATTCAAGAAGGATTCTTCAAAAATATTTTCACCAGGACCTAAGAGACATTTTTCCAACTCTTTCTGGGCCTTGTCGAATAGCTGCTAATCTGTCTTGGCTACATAGTAATGGTATAAAGGCACAAAAATATATTGATCCTTGTACAGGTCAATTGGGAGTATATTGGGAGGACGGAGACACCATCGTCTCAAATATGACACCAGATCCATAATGGCAATCTTGTTAACATTGTTTTCGTCCTTGAGACAGATTATCTGACCCCTAAATGTAATTTCCTCAGCGATAAAATCATCAGACAATTGGTTTCTATGAAAGATTCTGCTGGATTAGAGTACTCCTACAACACCGTTGAGTGGCTGGAATCTGTTCCCTTTATCACTATCCTAGATTTTATCGTCTTTTTCTAGTAGAGAGAGCAAAAGTCTGTTAAAACAAGTTATCAGGATGTGCCTTACGATTTCCAACATCAGGGATGAGAGGATAGAACGGACTACAATTGCAGTCCACACTAAACAGCTGCTAAACAGCTTTGAAGGTGTAACACTCAAAAATCAGTTTATACTAATTGGCAGTGGTCATTATACTATTTTTCATTTTAGTCCCCTCCCGGCGAGGTTGCCCAGGCCGTGAAGGATGCGATCGATATCGGGTACCGCCATATCGATTGTGCCCACGTTTACCAGAACGAGCACGAGGTGGGCGAAGGGGTGAAGGCCAAAATCGACGAAGGAGTCGTGAAGCGTGAGGATCTCTTCATTACCAGCAAGCTGTGGAACACCTTCCACCGGCCCGATCTGGTCGAAGGTGCTTGCCGTACGACGCTCAAGAACCTCGGGCTGGAGTACATCGATCTGTACCTGATTCACTGGCCGATGGGTTACCGTGAGGGGGCGGAACTGTTCCCGCAGGACGCGAACGGCAAAACCGCTTACTCGGACGTGGATTACGTCGATACGTACAAAGCGATGGAAAAGCTGGTCGGACTCGGACTGGTGAAAAGCATCGGCATTTCCAACTGCAATTCGAAGCAGGTGGAGCGTGTCCTGGCAGCGGCCACCATTAAGCCGGTTACCAACCAGGTCGAATGCCATCCGTACCTGACGCAAAGCAAACTGTCCCCGTTCTGTGCCGAGCGTGGGCTGGTGATTACTGCGTACAGCCCGCTCGGTTCGCCGAACCGTCCCTGGGCCAAGCCGGACGATCCGCAGTTGATGGAGGATCCGAAGATTGTCGAGCTGGCGAAGAAGTACAGCAAAACGCCGGCACAGATCCTTATCCGCTATCAGATTCAGCGCGGTCATGTGGTTATTCCGAAGTCGGTGACGAAATCGCGCATCGCGTCCAACTTTGATGTGTTCGATTTCGAGCTGACCAAGGACGATGTGGCGCTGATCGATACGTTCGACTGCAATGGACGGCTGGTACCGATCACGAGGTGAGTAATGCGAGCAGTTTGGTTGTCGCTTTTTTTGGCTGTCTATTTCTTATCACCACGCATGGGATAATGGGATAGGGTTATCTGCTGGATGAAGAAGTAGAGAACTAGCCACAGCTAATGGTGTGCGACTAAACGGCAATTGAGTTCGTTAATTTTCGGCAGTAACCATTTGGTGCTTAATTGAGCATTGATAATGTGTTTGATCTCTATGACCTTTTTACTAATCCATTTTTCTTTCTGTCCATATTCCTGTACAGTGCTGCCGGACATCCGCATCATCCGTTCGAGAACGACGAGTTTTAATATGTTGTTACATCATTGTGAATTTAAATTTGAAAGCATCACTTAACCGTTTAATAAATCACCTACATAGAGCGTATACATTCCTTGGCTTTGTATAATTGGAATACAAAGTGAAGTAAAAAAACAAACACCCAGCTCATTTGTTTAATTTATTTGAACTTTTCGTTTATTAAGTACTACTCAATTACGTTGATCCGTCGAACTTGCGCTGGAAAGTCTCAAAGGAGACGTTTACAATGTGCAGGCAAGTAAATAGCTATATGTACAGTGCCGGAAAGAGCAAATCTAGGTAGCGAAATTAAAATAAGATAATAATAGAAATAATAGCAATAACTAGTAACGGTTGGGCGATTGGGCCAACCTAACCAAAAAACGTTGGAAGGTATCAAAAGCGATATCTGCCCCGTTTATCTACCACCAGCCAGGGGTTCGGACATTAGAATGGAACCGTTTCTCGCTAGCAGGGTGACAGTCGACCGAAATCGAACGACTTAGTAGCTAAAGCAAAATCTTGTGGACGACGACACCAAACACCACATCCGTCCGATCCGAACGAAAATAATTATGGAGTGTTTCTTATACTGCTGCTGCTGCTGTTAGCTAACATGTAAGATATGTTCAATCGTCAAAAAGATAATACATTTCCACATGGAACTAGAGATAAAGTGTACGCGAAGCCGTACATAGGGAACATAGGAGTACGATTATAGTCCAATCCCACTAGTCTACGGAGGTTCCTTCCGGTAGATGGGGTACCACTATCTCCGGTGTCGAAGGAACCGCCTGTGCTCCGCTATCTCCAACACTATCGGTGACCAAATTCGTGGCGGCCGGGTAAGGTTTGGCAAATACGGGCGCTAGTTCAATTGCAACCGGAGAAGCATCTTCCGATATTTCCACCACCGTACTCTCCAGGTCCAGTGCATCCGTATCTTTCTCGTCATCGGTGATGATAATTCTTGGTGCTGAAGATGCACGCGGACGTTGGGTGATTGGTTCGGTTACGTTTTCGATCGGTACAACAATGATCGACTTTGCGACATCGGTTGAACAGCTATCTTCCGACGATTGGTCGGTGGTTTGTTGTTCTGCCATGTCGTCGATATCCATTTCTTCAATAATCGTCGGAGTTGTCGAATGTATTACTCGATCTTCGGTTTGTATCGCAGACTCGGGCACATCCACCACCGTTACCATATTGTCCTGAACCTCTTCTATAATCGGTTCCTCGTTTTCCACATTCGGCTGGTCCTCAACATTATCTTCCTGTTGCTGCTGCTGTTCTTCGACCAATTGTGCTGCTTCCTCCTCCTCTTCGCGCAGTATATCGGCTTCATTCTCTTCGTAGATCACTTCACACTGCGATCGATGTACCATTTGGGGTAGCACTTGAGCGGATGGAACTATGACCACTTGGGGAGCATCCGATGGACCCGACTCTACGTACTCGATCTCCTCCTCAACTTCTCGGTGATCCTCCACGAGCGGGATTTCATTGATCTGTTGCGGTTCTGCAGGAGGGTTTTGAGGACGTCCTTTTTTCTGCTGCTGTTTACTACCCTGAAGCTGCTGTTGCTGCTGTTGTCTGTTACCGGGCTGCTGTTGCTGCGGAGTTGACTGTTGTTTCTGCTGCCTGCCTCGATTTGGCTTCGAACGGCGAGGCGTTTGCGGTGGATGCTGATCCTGCTGCAATTGCAACTCGCGCAGCTGTTCGGTCAGCTGACGTAGGTCACGTTCCTGTGACTCGATCACGATCTTCAACTCTTCGATCTGCTGCAGGTCCTCCATGCGAGACTCTCGTCGCTCGTAGCGGAGACGCATCTCTTCGAAACTGTGAGGGAAGAAAGAAAAGGCGCATAAAAATGATAATTTAAATAGATCATACTGGACCTAAGTACAAAAATTCTTGTAACTGTTTGTTGGGTAAAAAAGTCGATGTAAAAGTCAACAAGTAAGTGACCCTCGTAGACATAAATTGTGTAACAGGTCACTATCATGAGCCGTGCAAATAAGATGGATGACGTGTAAGTATGGTGATGATACTATGTACACATACGATGTGACTAATGGATGGTCTTTACGCTACTTCTTTTCTATCAGCCCAATCGTGCTTCGAACAGTATGGAACAGTGAAGATGAGTAACCACTAACTAACTACTGGCGTACAACTTACAGACTCGTTAGGCAGCGGCACTTTTTATGGAGCGTTTGAATTTCTTGCGCGTTCTTCGTGTCCCGCGTTTCCAGACTTTGCACCACGAAGGTATGCTCTTCCTGCAGATCCTTTAGCTGCCGCTGATGGCCGGTCGTGAGCTCTCTGTTGGGATGGATGGGTTCGAATTTGTTTGTTTGGGTTGTTACCGATAGTGTTTCGCGCAGACGGTGAAGCCGGGAGCGATCGTGTAAGAACGAATAGAGACCAGAAGGAAATTCATAGGTAGGAATTTGTTGGTGAATATTCGAAAGAAACGGTTTATGGATATGCATTTCGAGAGGTGTTTGAAAAGGGGTATTTGTTGTTGGTTTTAGATAAAAGAATGTGTCGTAAAAAAAAGACGAGATAGATGAACGCAATTAATAACGGATGCAATCGTATAGCACGATCACGCGACAGTGTGGTGAATATGAGTAAGGTTGATGTATCGTATCAACATTCAGTCGTTTCGGTAACGGTTTAAGATTCGATTATTTATTGGCAAATGGAGTTCATACACACTTTAACAGCCACTTGTTTGCGTTCACAAAACGGCGCAAATAGTTTACGCAACACGAACGGAGGGCATAAACTATTCACCATTAACAGAGACTCACAAAAACAAACAGGTAAATGCTAAATTTCATTAACAAGGCAGTGTAGTTCAAGAACAAAGGCAACTTGGATTGGAAAATTGTGGTGCGCGTGTCGGTGTGAATTACAACCGGGTGCAGTTGGAGTGCGGATAAATGCCAATAGATTCTTGCAATTTGGGAAGGATAAAACATAGTTTCACAACTGTAAGGATCACTTCAACAAGATAAGTTTTATGCAGCGTTGCGGCACCTCCTTGCAATGCAGGGCCCCTTATAGCTCTTTAACCGCTGAACAAGCAGCTCATGTAAGCGCTTTAATGGTGAGCAACGATACGCAGCTGACAGTAGATGATCAGCCCGAACGTTAGCAGTAGCACGGCCGATGCCAACGGTAAGGAATGTGTCTGCTGGTAGAATACCATCGAGGGTAACAACGGATACGCTCCTTTGACCAGTTGCACAAGCAGCAGTATTAGCTGTATCAGTGGATTGCGCACCGCATGGTGCATTTGCTCCTGCTTGTCTGCAGCGTGTTGAACTGAGCTACCAGCAACACTGAGATCGCGGGAAAAAAATCAAATATGAAAAGCAAAAGTACGCATTTTAAGACATCGTTTTTTACCGAAAAAAAACAGTAAGCAATTGGAAGACGGGGGGAAACAGAGAGAGAGAGAAGAGAAAAGAAAGAGAGAGAAAATAGAAACAAATAACCATTATCACAATGATGAATGCAGTGGAAAAGATAAGATGAGTTGCACACATCAAGAATCAAGTCACAAGATTACACCAAAAAAAAAAGTAGGAAAACTGTGACAATGAACAAGTTGGTAAGGAGCAGAGATAAGGAGTACGATGGTGCAATATACCAAATCTAGTACAAGAAGAGTATGAAAATGGCACACAAACGTTAAGATACGAAAGAAAAAAAAAACATCCAAAGAAAATTCTCTAATTTCTATTTTCTCTCATTTTTTTGGTTGTTACTGTAAAAGCCGCCATCTTCCTTCGAAACCCGCCACAAAGGAATGCTGCTCGAAAGGAACACGTGGTTTTTTGTGCCTGTTTTCCGGTAAATAACGATGATTAAAACATGTACAATTGAAATTTTGTCCAGCTGATAATGATGGTTGGATTTGTTAAAGGTTGGATTATTGAGGAAGTTTGATAATCGATCGATTCACGGGTCGTAAGTGTGATTCGAATGAGTAGTACAAAGCATAGCGGCTAGCTACTGCAAAAAAGCGATATCTGTTGGCAAAAACTACACAAACACACGATCATAACACACACACACAGAGAAGATATACAAACAGGGAACGAAGGGATTCTCGGAACGTCGAGTTTAGGGAAAGGTAAGAAGTTTCGAATGTCTGCTTACCTGATTTTGTTCTCAGCATCCTCAATCCGGTTTCGGTTTCGACTGTCCATCAGATGCAGCGCTTCTTCCTTCTCTGCAACGAGCGCTTTCCATTGTGTTTCTAAAAAAGAAAACAATATTTTTATGTAAAGGGCTCACAGTGTTGTCGGTATTGGTACCGACCTAGCTCCTTTTTGTGTGCCGTCTTCATCAACTCGGTCGTATCGGATATCTCCCGCGCAAACTCTTCCTGTACCTGTTGAATCCGTTCGCTAAAGTCCTGTTCCAATTCTTTCTTTTGCTGTTCAAACTGTTGCTTGAGGGTTTCTGTTTCCGAAAAAGACAGATTCGACGGTGAGAAATTACAGAAAAAGTCAAGTGGCCTAGCTTCACTAACCAATAATTTCATCCTTCGCGGATATTTCTTTAGCCAGTTTGCGTTCGTGTTCTCGCTCGGCCCGCTCGACGTACATCCGGGACTGGAGAAGCTTTTGGTCAGCTTCGGACTGCGCATTTGCCATCGTTTTCTTTTGCTGCTCGAGCTTCGCTTTGAGAGATTCGATCTAGGGAGAGGATTGAGATGGATCAATCATAGGTAAGAGTTCTTCCTGGAGGAGTCCGTCTATGTCTACCTCAGTTTTAAGTTGCTTTTCACGCTCGCTAAACCGTTGACTCATGGCCTCCGTTTCGGCCAGTGCTTCCCGGCGTAGCTTCTCGATTGCCGAGGTGCGCTCTTCCATGTGCGTTTGCTCCAGCTCCACCTTAAGCCGGTTCATCTCGTGCAGTAGCCGATCCTCCCATTGCATCGCTATTTCGCCCCGTGCAATCTCTATCCGGTTGAGTGCTTCTCGTTCCTTCTCACACAGTTGACTGCAAAGGGGAAAAAAGGGAATTCTTGTACTACTGCTATGAACGACTCCCAGCTCCAGTGTGCTTACTATTCGCATCGATTCTTAATCTGCTGCACCTTGACCATCTCCTCCTCGAGCTTGTTGTATGCCGTCTCCAGCTCGGCCTTCAAACTCTCCACCTGTCGGGTCATGCCGGCGAGCGATTCCTTCTGATCGTACGTCAGACCGCGCAGCTGTTCCACCTCCGCTTCGTACGACTTCAGATGACGTACCTCGTCGTTCCGCTTGCGTGCCAACTCTTCCAGCCGGCACACCTGTTCCAGTGCTTGCTTCCGTTCCTTCTCGACCGTTTCCATCTTCTCCTTGCACGTTTTCTGCATCGAACGGATCGTAAACTCGCAGTCCTTCATCAGATCTTCCTCGCGCGCATTATTTACATCGCGCAACTGTTCGAAGGTTTGCTTCCACTTTGCCTCGACCTGGGCCCGTTCGCGTACCGATTCTTCCAGCGCTTCGCGCATTACCTTCTGCTCCTCGGTACGCTCGTCGAGCAGCTTCTGGCGTTCCTCCTTTAGCCGGTCCACTTCCGATTTAGCGTCGATCAGCTGGCTGTTAAGGTCGTGGGCCAGTTTCCGCACCTCGGCCAGCTTTTCCGTTAGCTCCAAATGTTCGATTTCCAAATTTTGATACTTGAGATTAAGTTCGTCCTCGCGATCGGAGGCCTTCAGTCTTATCGTTTCCATCTCGGTCTGCTGCGTCGTCAGCCGGGCCCGTATGCCTTCGCATTCCTTTAGGGCGGCCACCAGTTCCGCCTGTAGACCTGGAGAGGGTGCGATGAAGAAGTGAGAACGTGAGATTATAATGGTTTGAGGCGAAGTTGCGAAATATACCTTCTTTGGATAAATTTTTAAAATCTTTAGAATTACTGGACCCCATGCTTATTGGAGGTACGTTACGGTGGAACAAAATGCGTCCAGGCCTACTGCAATGCGATACTAGATTATTTTGTTTTGTCCTAGCTACTTGGATTTCATTTTGGTGTTTACACCATCTTCTTCAGCGAAGGACTCTCGAATCCCTGATCTGTGTTTAAGATCCATGTGGTCAGAGATCCATGTTCTACGTTGTTTAGCTTGCTACGTGTTTAATCTAAGATCAGCTTCCACTTGGCAGCGATCAAATCTACGTCGCTAAACCTCTTCACCTGGTACATCTTGTCCGTCTTTTTCGGGAGGATGTCCACCCAGAAGACGGGTCATGAACCCATGCCGTTTGACATCAATTAGCTAATACCGTGCTCCATTCCCACCTTCAATCGTTCTTGCCTGTCAACCTTAATTTAGTTGGAAGAACCAGAACCTTTTCCAATACTCCCCGTCCCAAGGTCAGCAGGAAGTCTTTGTTAGTGAGTGCGGATCTCGTCTCACCGTGACTTCTTCTGTTTACTTTGCACCAAAATAGCAATGCAGGAGAAAAGCGGACACAGTGATCGGGCTGCGATAATGTAGTACGTCTTTGTCTCGGTCGGTGTTCCGTCCCACCGGTTTAGTAGCGTCGCGCAAAATCGGCAACGATGCGCATACAAAAATAACGCATCCACGCTTTTGCGGTGTGTTGCGTCGCGCCGAAGATGTGATGACGCGCGTTGGCCAAGCGTTTCAAAAAGATCGATCTACCGCGCAGTGAGAGAGATAGAGACATATCAACATATCAAAGATGTTTGAATGAGTCTTTTTGGTCAATAAACACGTCCGAGCGGAACGAATCGTTTGGGACGGGGCCCTGAAAAAAAAAACTTCCGTCTTCCGACCGAGACTGAGAAGTATTTGGGAGATGCGTTTGACATCTGTCTGAGGTTATGGTCGGTCTTTCTGGGTGGAAAATATCTACCCACGCTTCGCACCGAATTCTATATACACGCGTGACAGCATCGCCGTACGCGTGTGTGCCCTCATCAATTTGCCATTTTTCTATCTCTAACTGCTGTCAGGTGGATATTACAGTTCCTACTGGCAGACCGAGAGAGCAACTGGTGGACTGTTTTGAGGAGTATGTCTAAAACTTACGTTCCACGTTGTATTCCTTGAGCAGCGCATCCCGCTCGACAGCATCGAGCTTCTGCTGCAGTTCGTAGACCTTAACGTTTGCCTCCTTGACACGCTTTTCGGCCTCCTCTAGTTTGGCGCTGTACCGGGACTCCTGGTTGACCAGATCCTTCCTAGAACGAGTGATCGAAGCAGAGAATATTTTTTAACCAGTGTTAGCAAGAATCATATACAGAGAGGTCGTCTGTTACTTAACATAAAATGCCTACAGAAGGGCAGCGCAGCAAATCAACGCTCACGCGTTCCGTTTGATCTCACCGACTGATTGATCACGTCGGGGGAACGTTGCCAAGTGAAAATAAATCGATACACGCTCTCGACGATGGTGAAAACTGTGTCTCGACGGTCTGTATCAACAAATGCAAGCCATCGTTCACTTCACTGCGTTTCTGCCTCCGTTCTCTTCCCATGGCGTGCTTTACAACGACACGCATTAAAATATTTCTATAATTTTCATTCACCATCTCACCATTCACCACTCGTTCGTTGAGCATATCGGATATCAGCTTGGCGAGGGTAGTACGAAGAGCAGCTAGCCAATGATGATAATAATCCTTACAGTGGCAGACAGTTTGACGGCACCGTGTCAGCTGGTTAGTATCCGAACCGAAGGCACCCGGTAAGTGCTGTCGTACTTACCAGCCAAGCAGGAAGAAGTTTTGCAAACATGCACCGCTTACCTTGCGAAGCACTTAGGAACCAGACCGAAGGTAGGGACGGTTATTTTTAAATGAAGCTCTCTTAAAAAGAACGAACTTACGCAAGGCCTGTCCCTGATTTGACGAGACAAGAAACCGTCGGCGAAATGGGGTTTACGGTTAATTCTTTTATCGTTGGTACACTTTCCCTGCAGCACTAACTGCTTCGTTACAAAGAAGAGCTTCATCATGCTCTGGGTGATGGAAGCGTGTCAGAGATGCATCAGCGGCTTAATTTCTGCGCACTTCGACAAGTGGGTCAGCTAAGCGGTGGATAAGTGTGGATTTAACCATGCCTTAGCTTATGGTTTATTTCCCACAAAATCCCACCAAGCAAAAGGGATTCTCTTCAATTCGCAGGGCAAAAATGCTAGACTGTGACCGCCTAAGATTATTGGGCCAAAGAAGCAGTAGAAGTCCCTATAAAACAAGCAATTCCCAAGCTACACTCCAATGCAATTAACAGCATGATGCAGTTTGATGCTAATTAGGACCATCGTGCTGGTCAGTAATTTCGTTCTATGATTCATTTTCCAAGGGTCGACCACTAACAGACAGAGAAAGAGAGAGAGAGAGAGAGAGAGAGAGAGAGAGAGAGAGAGCGTGTGCAGAAAGCAAGTTTCCCACGCACCACCCGAAAAACTGACGTCAATCGGCAGAAGATGCGATGTGCCGGAAATGAGTCAGATATTTTTGAGATCTTCGGCCACAATGTACTGCAAGACAAGCACGAATAAGTAAAACGCAGATATAAACAATTCTCTCCGCACACCAGTCTTTATCACCTGCCGTAAAAAAGAGGGTTTTTTGCGTCCCAAAGTTCCGTTCAGCATTCAACGACCCACGATCCCCATTCTGTCACTTCCGGAGCAGTAAATTAATCAATTTCTTAATCTGTGCACTGTACAACAGAGGATCGTGAACCAGATACAGTAGAGCCAGCTGCGTCGCAAAAGTACACGCGCGTACACAGGAACGCAAAACAGTCGCCACCAGGAAAAAGAATCGGAAAAAAGCAAATGACCATCTACAGATGGCCTTAGGTACGGGGGTCCAAAATTCGCAATTCACTCGCTGTGATAAATATTTACACGATCGCATGGGTAATTCGTGGTAGAAACGCGCGTCACCAAGAACTACGCCATTATGGTTAACGATCGTTCACTACACCGACACCGGGCTGGTCAACGCGAACTGCTGGCCACATTAATCTTAATCAAAAACACACACACACACATAAAAGGACACAAGGAATATTTACATTTCACTGTTGATCTTGTCAACGGTGCTGAAGGTGGTCGGCTCAATGTTGGACGGCTGCACCACATCCGGTAGGCTGGCAACACTGTCCTCGATCAGGACGCCCGGCGCGGTCTGCTCCTTATCGGCACACTTTTCCACTTCGCCGCCATCCGCCTTCGATGGCTTTGGCTCGCCCGGAACTGCACTGTGATCGTATTGAAACTCGATATAATTATTGCCCTGCTCACCCGCGAACGCACTGACGCCGTATGGCGGTGGGTTGCTGTTATGACTCTCACTAAATGCAGTACAACGATTGCCACTGTACGGTGTGGTGTCGGATGGTGATGGTGGTGTTTGAATGGCTGGCTGGGCCTCTTCACTGTCACTGTCCACGTCACTACTGTCGACACTGGTCACGTCCACATCATCACTACCGTTCTGCGTTAGCTTGAAGCTAACCTGCTTCTTCTGCGGACTTTCACGCTGCTGGCTCTGGATGTCCGGATGGTTGGCGAGCTTAAGCACCAAGCTAGCGCGGATCGGTTCCGGTGTACCGGTGGCACCGGTCCCGGAGTCTGCTCGTCGATCGTCCGGCGCACTTGGCGAGGCCGGTGCGATCGTTTCGGTTGCCTCGTAGAAGACATCCCGATCGTCGCTAGTATCGTCCCCAGCAGCATCCTGTACGATCGTCACAACCGTGGTGTGACGTGTGGCCGACTCAAGATCAAGCAAAGGAAGTACTGAGGACGGCGTGCGCTGATTGCGTGGCGGTGGTAACGGCGGTGACGATGATTTAGACCTCGCTGTCGTTTGGGCTCGTTGTTCGCTACCGGCACGGCTTGGCTGTTGGCCCATTTCCTGGATGGTTGGCTGCTCGGTTACTGTTGGTTCTGCTCGTTCACCGCCCCTGTTGGCGGCATTCGACTCCGATATGGTAAGGTTCGCGACCGGTTTACTACTGGCGGTCAGGATCGTCGCGTCCGACGAACAGAGGGCACGATCCTCAGCTACCGGTGTGGTTGTGTTCCGTACTTCCCCGGCAGCCTCGTAGTGTTCGTGACGGTCGCCGTACGTGCTAGTGGGTGAACCATTTTTGATATTTAATAACTGCCGCTCACCGGTGACGTTCTCAACGGTGTGTGGTGCGCTAGTGTTAGTGACAGCTGCCAACGGTGTTGCGCATGCGTTCTCCGATACTAGTGCCACGCTTTCGTCGCCGTCATTGGTGCGTGTCTTCGCTAACGCGTCGGCTGTTCGTGTTGGTTTGTTACCGTCGGGTTTGGTGACGTCACCGTTCGGTAGGTGGGGCTCGGTTGCCCCATCACCCTGCCGGGGTGCCTCCACCATCGTCTCTCTAACCTTGATCGGTTCGACCGTAACGATAGTCATCGCCGCCGGAAGGTTTGACAGGTGTTGCTTGCCTTGGGACGCATCCTGACCTCCACTGGAATCACCTTTCGGCAGGGACAGCTTAAGCCCATTCGGATGCTGTGTTGCTTTCACGTGTTGTTGATGTTGCTGTTGTTGTTGTTGCTGTGGTTGCTGATAACGGCGTCGATTTTTCCCTTTCGCCATTGCACTTTCACTCGGTGGCGCGTACGGATTCGAACTGGTCGCGTTGGGCTGCGTTTCCCTCGACCGGCCAGCGCTGTCATCGATCGGGCTGGTCGAAGTTTCGCGACTACCGTCGTACCCGGGGACAACCGTCGTCTGCTGCTGCGGGGAGGATTCGTTTTCGTGGATCGGATCGTTCGCGTCCGAACCGTACTGGCGCGTAGGACCACTCGCACTGACTCGATCGATGCTGATCGTGCCCGTTCGCTGTGGACCGTTCGCTTCGTCCGCACCCTTCGAAACGCCCGAAGCGGACCACTTCGAAGGCAACAATTGCCGTTGCTCTGCAGTACCCTGCCCTTCCCAGCCCACCGGCAAAGGTGCCAAAATTCCGATGCTTCCCATCGGAACCGGGGCTGGTATTGGTGTTGATGCTTGTGGTTGTGGTGGTTGTGATCGACTTGTGCTATTTTTAGCTTGGTTTTCCTCGTCGCCAGCATGACTTGTTAGCGCACCCGTCTGTGGCGCGTTTGCGCTTGCGTACGCATCAGACGCAACCTTCGCACACGTCTCTGCGGGCGGCCGCACGTCTTCGGGAGCATTTTTTGCGGGTCCGTGCTCCTCGCGGTCACACTCTTCCGTTGGTTGCGATTCAGGTGGCAGTTGCAGTTTATCGTGTTTTTGTTTTCCTTTCTGTGACTTTGAACGTTTGAAGAAGCTAAACATGGTCGAATGTTGGTGGGATGCAAAGGAAACCCGGACTCCACTTTTCGATAAACAATCACTCTCAATTGAAGTTGTATTTTTCGTGTGAAAAATGTTCTTAATTCGCACTGTAGTCCTTGCACGATCACCTGCCTATCTGCGACAAAGCGTGCGACTGACACCGGAACAGCGGCTGAAAGATACTACCGAACGAGCGAACGTCATTTCATTAACTCCATCCTAGTGTACGTGTGGCCCAACGAGCACGTCACGCACGACGATGGGGGAAAATCCACAGTTTTCTTTTTCGGCTTCACTTTAGTCATTCATCCGCAGCGTAAAAAACGAGCGCATGTTTTTTTTACCACGATTTATTGCTTATTTTTGCTCATTTTCTTCACTGACGCAACAATGTCCACCGAACGATTTTTGCTAGACGTTGCGAGAAGCTTGTAATTGCCTTTTCTTTTTCTCTTCAGCTTAAGCTTCTGTCATTCATGAGTAACCATGCGTCTCCATCGGTATTACCACAGAGACCGCCTCTTTAATCCTTCGCCCCGTCAACGCCCATCAACACTGCACGCTAGATACGCTGGGCAGGAAAGATCAATCCTCCCTCGAACTGTGGTAAATCAATCCATCAGCGGCAATTTGACGGGGCGGGATAAGGTTGTTCCGTGGTTCCCGGAAGATAAATAACGAACTCATCTTTTTTAAGTCGCCGTTGAAGGGGGATCAGTTTTCGTCGGTCGTTAAAGTATCGAACGAGTCATGCGTGATGGGTGATTTGGTCTGTGGTCAGCGGCATATTAATGTACACGACGAAAAAGACACGAAAAAGAAACATTTTCTACGAAACGATGGAACAGAAAGAGTGCTACACGCGTTTTCTGAAACAAATTGGTTCGAATCGATCATCTCGATACATTGGAAAGTGTTGTTTGCAATATTGGATGTTGCTGATGCACATTTAGAAATGATTTCCAAGATGCAGTTTGTTTACAACTGAAAGTCATACACAAATGGAAACAATCAACAGAACACAACAATGTTGTTTTGAGGAGAATAATGATGAGATTTTGTGAAGGATGGCTAAAAAATAGCAGAAATGGCTATGAAAATGATCTTGCAACTCTTTACAAAGATTGTTCTTTAATCTACAGTACGCAGCCAGTTTCCTACTGTGAGAGACCAGGCGCCTCCATCGACATTCGGTAGTGTTTGCCACTTCGGATTCTTTGCTTAGCGCTTAACCTTGAACCAAATTTCAAACGATGTTTAATCTGCTTAGGGGATTAACTAAAATAGCCTTGTCCTTCTCTCGCTGTCATCACATCACGACGCTCACTTTCAGCCGGGAAAAATCCTTGACAATCGCCCATACAACTTCAGTGTACCACAGTGAAAAAGTGTGTTTAATTAAATCATTACACGTTCTGTACCGAGATGCCTTGCCCTCAAATGTAAATTACCCGCACCCGGACCCCGTACTTCCAGGGTAGTAGAAACATGAAAGGGGTAGGTCACGGAAACGGATTTCCCTCACAAACGATCACAAGGACATCTACCTCGAGCTTAGCAGTCGAGGCAGTGGTTTCCTTCCGATGCATCGCAGAACGCCGAAACGCATCGTTTATCCGGAACAAGAACTCGCGAAATTGGGCCTGTCGATGATGGCGTTAAACCAAGGGAACCGTGCGTGTTTATTTACTTTTTAACCCCAACCTATTTGTGGCTGGCAAGCGAGCGTGCGGGCGGGCGAGAGGGAGAAGAAAAAAAAAACACTGTAGCAAGTAAAAAAAACATGCCTGTTGTAATAAACAAACAAAACAATCACTATCTCCCATTGAGATCCATGCCAAAAGATTGTGAACAGGGGGCCTGTAGAGGAGCATAAAATGCCGTTCACTAGTTTCCGAATTCAATTCGTTTGTTTATCGTATCGGCACCGGTTCGGCGGGTGTGGTGGGACAGACTCGGATAGGGAAAGACGGATAGAAAAACTAAATTTAGTCCTATCAGTACGAGATCACCAGCAAAAGACCACCGCATCGGATCGGATTTAGATTCGCCCATTCTGGCGCTGATGTTGTTTGGGTAGAAATGATTGGCGTGCGATTGGGAGTCGACTAGTCGCAACGGTTTTATTTGCCCACCGAAGCGAATCAATCAACAATCGAAGCAGGAAATCGTTACCATTAAAGCAACACCGGGCTGATGTTGCACAAACATATCGTTCGATTTGCATTTTACTGAGTGATGTGTGCGGGACAGCCATCCGGTGACGTACGTTAAAGTTTTAGAAATATTTTATTTGCTTATCTCAACTGGATTGGATTGGTGGGAGCAGTAAATGGGCTTGTAGCAGCAGATGGTTTGAACGACATGTGCTGTTGGTTTTATCTTTAAAAACATGCTTTGACTGTCAAACAGCCACATTCAGCAGATGTCAATGTTAAGTGCGTGTTTATTTTTCTTACTTCTTAAGCAAATAGATTACGATCGCTGAGGGCTGTCTCGATCGTGGATCAAAATTTATTACGTCTTACAGGGGATTTTCGCATTGGAGTTGGAAATATTGCAAGATTTTTTTTATATGCTTCTTCTTCTTCTTCTGCTGTGGCACTACAACCTCGAGAGGTCTCGGCCTGCGATTTCTGGCTTTTTGTGACTTAATTTTACCTGTAGAAAAGAAGTCAGCCTTACGTACGGGAAGGCGGTCTGGATGGGATTTGAACCCCGGCCCTGCCGTGTGAAAACTGTGCCGCTGTCGCCTCGGCCACCGGACCGCCCCTGACATGCAGTTTTTTTAAAATAATATTTTTGTAACGATGTCTTCCGGATTTCATGGGTCAGCACCGGACATCAAAACATAATCGGGCGGATCTCTCGTATGCATGACCAAGTATTAGGCAACAGGAAAATTGGGTCAAGGAAACCAAAGGTCCCGAGATTCTAGTTCTGCCAAAGCAGAAACAGAAAGAGTCATTTAAAGCGCTCGTAGTAATCGAATTGTCTTTATACGATCCCTATCTTGAGGGCCCTTCAACATTCATCCATTCACCTTAATTAGAGCCTGCCAAATCACTCCTATTTATGAGGATAATCTAAAAACACATAAAGAGTCAGGTTGTCTGCTGTCATTCCCATGTCATGACCTTTCCCACTTTCGAACCCACCGACGGCTTATCACTTACCAAAATGGGGGCATTCATGAATACTTATACCATTTTTCCTCCTAGCCAAGCTATTAAATAAACAACATTTTTAAACCCATGGGGTCAATATAAATCAATAAACTATTAAACTAACGAAATTGATCACTGCAAATACAAGGTTTCGATCAATATAATGGAGCTCTTGAATCACGCAGGGAAATGTTTCAAATATATGGCGGAATATTGCAAATGTCATGTGAAACTCTGCCTACAGTTAGTGGGGATTTGCAACGCCGCTATAGAACTTTTTAACTAGCTATAAAATTTCTGCCTATTGTTCGGTCTAACCCTTTTCACTACAATATGACAAATTTCCCATAACTGTTTGCAAGATTTCATTATATGATTGTAGAGATTCGTTACATGGATCGAAACCCTGATTCAGATTATTGTGCTCTTTGACGGTTACATTGTATTTCAATTAGGGTGTATGGCATGTGAACACCTCTCACACCTACATATTTGGTTGTCTGGTATCATTTTTATGACATGAACAGCATATTAGGAAGGAACTCAAGACACCGCAGTATGACTCAGCTTACTATGCACTTCAACGATGGACGATGCAAAAAATCCCTTAATTTATCAATCATTTCCATTTATTTTAGACACATTTCTTAGAATCCTATTGAGGTTCTATAAAAAAGGTGCTTCAAATTAAAATACAATAGTTTTCCTTCCAATCAAAATTAAACGCATTACTACAACGCTCTTCAAAAATCTCCCTTACGCAACGTTTCCTTGGTTGTGGCAGTAACTTCGAAAGATCCCTACCGTCACGATACAGTCAAAATAGCACACGTCTCAGGAGAGCTCACCGTTACGGGGGTCCGTTGTTTGCAAGCTTGCTCGGGCCCATGATCTCGAGATAGCGCAGCAAACACTTCAACCGGTGGTGCAGTTACAAAATTAGTGCGTCTAAACATAGCACACACGTTCCGATTCGTACAAGATTCCCTACCCGGCTGACCGTACCGGTTTTTTTTCTTTGCGGTGGACCCCTGTGGAACGGTGATCGATCAGGACCATCGCCTGATCACGCGAACGGCCTAGTTGCACTCGAACTCGGGGGGGTGAAAAAGGGGAAAAAAAACACACACAACGTCCCGGTGATGACCCGTCAAGTAAAGTACCGATTGTCAAATGAATCATCTTTCGAACCTGCCGGTCAGTCACTCTGCATCTCTTCCGTCTCGCTCACGCTCTCTTTTGGACGTCTTTTACTACGACAGGAAAAATAACAACCGGCAGAGAGTCGAGAAATGTATCCGTTAACGCACACAGGAATGCAATTGTGCAATGATTGTGCGCGTTCGTTACGATCGCCGGTGGGTTGAATGTGGAAATCGTAACCGGGAGAGCATTTGTTTATGACACATTTAATTGCCTTTAAATTGAGGAATCGTGGAAGAAAAAAGGTTAAGCGTAGCTAACACACAAAAATGAAGATTCGAATTCGATACTCGATGGAGACGCATGGTGCTTCACTCGCAAGCATGATCTACCCTCACCCTTTTATGCATGCACACCGGACACGCAAACCGTGCAGTTGTGTCGTATTTATAAAATCGTAAAGTTTGTCGTAGTATCCCACCTTCCCAATAGAAAAAAACACCCGCTCAAGTTAAATCATAACGCAATGGTAGCAATAATTAGCCGCAAGAAGCGGCTCGTCCCACAGAACAAGGTGGGTGCGTGTAGGTGTTTTTGGGCGCGTGCCAGCAGTTTGTAAGAGAAATATGGGACACACGGCAACAGAAGATGGAAGTAGCTTCTTAAATTTAATGAGTGGATGCGGTTGTCTAAATAGCATCCACCAGACGGGATTGTCTCGCGGTATGTCTCAGTTGATTTAAATTGAACTAAAGAAGAAGGCAAGAAAAGGCACCGTATGTACGCAACCACACTTCACCGAGAGGACAGATCTGCACGAAAATGTATGTCACTTCTGGTTACGATCAGATGGTTTTACACGATCACGTTTCCTAATCTCGTTCCCTGCTATCTCATTATTTGCCTAATGTCACAACAGGTACACACACACACCGGAAGTACGAGGAACAGAGTCTCACACACTCACACAGTGTTTCACTCTTTTAACTGTCCACCGGCTGTCTGACAGCACAAGAATCGAATATTCCCGTACTGGGGACCCGTGGGAGATATAGATCCGCCAACGGTCGACTGTCACTACCGACTGACTGTGCTCGTACCGGACCGGGTCTTCCGAAGGCCACCGCTGCAAGTGCGTACGCATTCGCTACCCACCATCGAACGGTTTCTCCAAAAAGGATCTCCTCCGACGTTTGTTTAACCCCACACAAACCCCCTGGCGCCGTAACGTAATCATGTCCGTACGGTTCGCAATTTTCCACGCGAAAGGAGTGGCTTTTCCACGTGAACGGTGGTGAGGTGGTGAAGTTTTTACTGCTCCAATACAACCTCACCGTCCCGGCTGACGGTCCCTGCACTCAAGCTGAAGTGGTTTTGTAAAGTTTTGCGGAGGAGTTTTGTTTTCCCGTCGGTTTTAGGGTGTGCCAATAAACGTTGCGATCGGTCGTTTTGAGTCGTGTAGGGTTTATTCCCCAGCCGATCGTGGAAAATTCTGTGCACCGGTTGACACATAGTTTTACTAGCTGCTTGTGGAGAGTTCTTTTTTCCTCCTCCTATACCTTCAAAACCATCCCAAATCGGCAGCGTGTTCGTGCTCGTGGACGCTACCCTCGTGGATTCAAGAAAGGGATCACAATGTTTTTCTTTCCCATTTGTCTTGAAGCGTGCAGTATTTTCCTTTCGATGTCTTTCATTTTTTTACTTTCTTTCATTCACAGTCAAAAAAGGCCGGATACGTTTGACGTCAATATAAACCGTTCCCCCAAAAACCGTCACAGACGCTCGCGTCATTTCGATCGCGATCGCATACAATGATACGCCATACGACCGGAAGAGGGTGTGGGCGATCCCCATAGCCGAGAGCGAGATCTTCGATCCTCGCTGGTAATAATTAGAATAATAAAAATAAATCCTGTCAGCAGATCGCGTCCGGTCTGGTTTGGTTGGGGTGAGCGAGATGAGGAGATCGTTTTCCAATGATCGGTGAATGTCGCTATAAATTTGCTTTTAATGGTTGAACTTGGATCAGGTTGGTGTTGCTGTGTGTTGCAGTGCCTCAGTTACTTGTTGGCGAACCCAACCCTTGGAGATGGGTTGTCGTTACCAACTGGAAGTTATTGTTCTCGAGGTAGATTTACATTTTACGATTTCCACACGGCTTTTAATAGTTCAATTAGGAACCCAAGCTTCGTTCAAGGTTATACTGGGTGGATTATTCTATCCTAAAAGTTTAATTTCCTACAGCTGGGAGCTCTAATCTCGATGCTTTAGACACATTCCAGCTCAAATGGGAGACTCTTCCGAATCAACCTGGAGTAGCTCTGCTGGAAATAGAAATCTGCACACCAGCTGCCAAGCCTGGCTCAAGTGAGTGCAAATATTTTCGTTCAAGTGGCGTCTGGAAAGGATGAACCGTTTGTTTTTTTCTTTATTTCTTGAATCACTTCCTCTCTTGTTCGATTTAACCTTCCTGCCAGATGGTTGGCACCGTGATCAAGCACGGCAGCAAGTAAACGTTTCGTTTTAGCGTTTCAAACGTTTCAATAAAAATTCCATCGACGAACGCAGAGTACCCTCTTGACGATCGATTTTAGAATGAACGAAATTAAATTCAATTTAACCAAAAAAGACTCTCTGAAAATTGGTTGCAATCAATCAACGGTTTACGTTTTGCACGAGTTTTGCAATTTTGCTCATTTGTTACACCGCAACAAAACATTTCGCAGACAACACTAAGCCTTGTGCGGTCTTCCTTGACGGTGTGCCGTTGATGAATTAGATGGTTAAATATTTCGCTAAATCAAAACAACGAATTCCATTGCTCGGAACAATCTTCATCACTAATCTTGCGGCTAGAAGAGAAGCGTACGCAGTTTTTTAAGAAGAAAAAAAGATCGCACAAATGGACTACGATCTGCGAGAGAAATGTGAATTTATTTTCGTTTGCCCTGTTCGTCCACACGCTGCGTACTGGTGTGTGCGTGTTTGCCCGTGAGGAAGTGACAGGGATCTGGGCTTGGGCGTTGTGAGAGCAGGTGATCTTCTGGCTTGTTTCTCTTGTTATTCCCTAACACCTTTTGAAATACGTCACAGCTGGTAAAAGAAAAAGGCGAAGCAACATCACGAGCGGCGAAAGATTTGTCTGCGCATAGTGGTGGTTGATGGGGGTAGCGAACATAAAAGTGTTAAAAGAATACCTTTTTATGACTTTTCAGACAGTTTGTCATACGATTGTCATTCGAAATGAGCTTTAGATTTAATTACATGTCGCGCAATGATAAGAATTTAAATAATAAAACATAAACATGTAAATGAAAAAAAATACAGTGCGTGACATAAATATAGGAGCATTCGAGTTCAGAGTAACACTGTAAGATTTTTAGGAATTCTTCCTCTTCTTGGCCCTACGAACTTTTAGGTCATGCCATATTTTTTCGATTACTAGACTTATTGATATCATGTAGTTGGATAGTCAGTCCTCACTACGGGGAACGGTGTAAATGGGATACGAACCCCGATCCTATTGTGGAGACCGGCGCGGCTATCGCCTTGGCCACCCTCTACCGTCTATTATATTGAAAATTATGGACTTTTAATTCAATTGACTCGTTATTTTGTACATTTAATTTAAAAAACGTGACAGGAATTTTTTAAGGATTTTTTTTCATTTAGTATTTTTTTTTGTTTTTTATTTTTTTTTCAACTACTTTCAATGAAATTTTAATTTTCTTTAACTTATTCGCCCAACCATATTTATCTATCTCTTCCAGAATTCATTTTGCTTTCCAAAACTAAACGCCCATATATTTATGCTACGAACTGTACTTCACATATTACTTATTCATACACCACCATGAGCACAATACGATTTCATTTGTTTTTATGATCATTGGTCTCTGATTATATTATAAACATTTCCCCATATTAAAAATCAGCAGTATGTAACTTACCAGTAGTGAAAAAAGTTGTCTAACGCACTGTTCTGCACGCTCAGCGGATCGGTTATGCTCAGATTGGCAAAGTGGTCCGGTGCGGGCGTCTCCTCTGCGATCCCACTGTCGTCCTCGGTGTCGCTAGTATCATTTTCTTCTTCCTCCTCCTCTTCCTCCTCTTCCTCCTCTTCATCCTCTCCCTCTTCCTCTTCATCGTGGGTCGGTGCTTGCCGCCGTCGTTGCTGCTGGTGGTGATGGTGATGCTGTGCTTCACCCTGCTCGTCGTCGTTGTCTTCCGGCAAGTGTGCCAGGAAGCGTGGAATTTGTGGGTTGAAAAAGTTCATCCTAACAGCATTTACTCGAAAACACACGCACACACTCGGTGTATTGGGGGGGGGGGGAGGTAAGACACGGCACTACCCGTTTGCTGTTAGGGTAGCATAGAAAGCGAGAAGACTGACGTTGGTTAAGGTGCACTTTTGGATCGCTTTGCACGAAAGGGTCCTCTAGCTACTTGCGCCGCGTACTTAATGTACGCGTGTCGATGATGATATAACACAACACTGCTATGCACGCACTCACTTTTGATAAACGCGCAAAAAAAAAGTGAAATCTTTTGGCACGTTTCACTTATGCAATGGGGTCGCCTTAAGGGTGAGAAGCCTTTATTTTCACATGTGCGCCTTCGATTGTTCGATTGGAGCTTATTTGGTCGCACTTGCACTACCACTTATCACTTACACCTTAAACGAAACATTCTATAAACAATTAATAATACAAAACAAAACCGACTTCACTTTATCACATTAAACTCAAGCTTACATTGTTCGGAAGCGTCTGCGTGTGTTGGCGAATTCGTGTTCGTTTTCGGTAGCGTACTGAAGACCTTTGAAAGCTGGCACCGATCCGGATGACCGACAGTTGTCGTTCTTTCCGCAACAGAAGCGGCGTTGAAAGCCGAAAAATATGAATCTCCCTTCAGCAGTGCTGCCACGAATTGCGCACCAGTCCTCGCAAAACGGGGTGCGCAACCCTTAAGGATCATTCGAGTCGACAAAGCGCACGTCAAAACGCTTTACGGTCGCAAAAATGGAAATAGAAGCGAAAAAATAGAAATGGCCGTTTACAAATAAAAAAAAACGAACAACAACAGGCATAAATAAATATGATACGTGAAGGCGTGCGACAAAGCGGACTGGACCGGCCGGATGGACGTTTTGTCAATCATGCTGGGGAGTTTTTGGACTTTTTTTTTTTTTTTGGAAAGGTGCGCGCGCGCGCGCGCTCTCTGGTTAACCTTGGTCGAGGGAAAAACAAACGTAAATCGGCCGTATCCCAAACCTGTGCTAGGTTGGTTTCCGGAGGTCCGGAAATTTGTCATCGTTCGTTGCGGATTGATTTGCGACGGTCATTTAGCAAAGCGAGTGCAGCAAGTCCTTTAAAATTAGACTTAGGTTTTTTTTCTGCCCCTTTGAGTTCAAGCTCCTGCTCATGATTAGATAGAGCTGGGGAAAAATTTTGCTCTGAGCGGTAAGAAGCGTAAGAAAAGCAAATGAAGCAGAGAGTTATGGGTGATGTCTTTAGTGGTAATCTTGACGACAGGTTTACTATTTATGACTTATGATCTCAGCATTCGCGCTGCTGTGTGGCGCCTGTTTGGTAAATGATACCACTTAGTATTAATTACTTCCCCGAAGGTGTTTAACGGCTGGGTGGATGAATATTGTAACTTCAACAGGTGGCATTAGTGTGAGAGAGGGAGAGAGAAATAGAGTTCATTATGAACACTAATTATTTCATTTTGCGATTTTTTTATTGTTTTTACAGGGTTTTTCAGTGGATAAGGGAGTAATATCCGTTGTTATGGCAGGCTCCTTGGATGAAATGGCAAACAAAACTAGTTGATTTGGAAACGGCTTCGAATATGACAGGGAAATCAAAGACCTTTTTCTCATAGTTGCCATTGGTATTGCACGCACTTACCCGAGCGCTGAAAGGACGTGTAATTACTAACAGTGTTACTAGAATGGTGAGCGTTGTGTGAGTGTAGTAGACTGCATTGTGTGCTAAATACTACTCTCATACGTGAAAAAATATTTTAAAATAATATATTAAAATATTCAAAAACGATCCCATCGGGTCCGGTTGGTGTTGAATGCAACACATATTCCTCCCGATTTTTCTCAACACCTCAGCAAATTTAGCACAAGCACGATGAATGGAATTTCGTGGTTGCGTGTAATCCAATACACGAAACACTAAACAGAGCACGGTTCACCACCGAGGAATGTATCGTTCGACTGCGATCACCATGCTCATGAACACATTCCGTTCCGTCGAGGGAAAGTGAAGAACGGTGGTGGAAAAATCACGACGCTCTTCTGTACCTCATCATATTGCATATTGCTAATTGGTATATTATTCATCCACTCGCAGTTTTTCTTCGGGGTTTGTTGATATTATTAAACGGTTTTTTTTGTTCCTCCCAAAACGGTGCTGAACGATCTAGTGAAGACCGATGAGGAGAACCAGTTGGAATGAGGTTGTGCAGGTCATTTACTCAGATAGGTTCTTGGCTTACAGTGGAAGAAATTTAGAGGAAAAATTGGTAAATGAAGGGACAGAGCTTAAGGATCCCAATGCTCAAAATACGTCGTCAAAGACGTCTTAAAAAGAAACAGTTTTGTTCGTCCCAATTAGCTCCTGTTATGCCTCGTTAGCATGGTTTTTGGCACAGGGAATAAGGAAACCGACCACATCAATCTTTCATTTTAACTTGCAGCTGTGACTAATTACACGTCACCTCCTTTGCCACACACAATTAAACGATTCGAAAAGCTTTTTTTTTGGCTAAACGACCGAGAGAACAAATATTATTTCGAATACGTCTCCCTTTTTGGAAAACTCTCTTAAAGTATGGAGATCTTTATTTAAGTTCAATATTTTTCATTTAAATTCTTAAAGTTTCTTATACTCAGGCAACACAAATTTCAAAGCCTATTTTAAAATCTCCAATTATTTATTTACGAACCATCATTTTTATAGTTTTATATGAAACTCAGTTCACTGCACTAAAATGCTTTTCCAAAATATCCAACCACTCTTTACAAATAAAATCGCAAACTCATCCTAAAGCTTTCGTCCCAATCGTAACCCTCATTGATCGATTAATGTCGCCCAATTAGCCCGTTGCAAACACACCGACACAAACGCCAACCCTGAACACACATCAATCACGCACGATACCGTCACATTCCATTTGCTTGTCACAGGATTGCGCACTTACGAGACACTTGCACCCGGAATTCATTCCATTCCCCTTTCCAGACCACACCGGCTGAAGGTCACAGAAATTACAGCAATATATCAACTTAATACGAATAATACAATACTTCCACAGTACCGCACTGCCAGCACTTATTCGCACCCGTGTGGCTATGGGCATCTCATAAGCGAGACGACCATTATGCGAATGCCAACCGTCTGCGGGTACGGTGGTGGATTGTTGCAACTCGCCCAACAAGAGGCAACCATTTTCACGATCACGGCACCGTGCGGGCGCTTTGTTTTGCTTAAAGGGAAAAACATTCGTTTACTTTCGCGCCTAGGCATCCCCCCAAAAAAAAAAAAACTTCTACGATCAATTGCTACCGATCTGGTTGTGTGTGCCGAAAATGGCTTTCCGCATTGTGTTTGTTTGTGGTTCATCGAACAGATGAAGATGGTGGCAGAAGACCGGTTAAGGGAAAAATCCAAATAATTAACGTCTTAGAAACAGTAACAGAATTCGACGCTCACACACGGTGGTTTCTAGGTAAACCGACATTAAACGGTCGCATCGTCGTTCGCACAGAGGCAGCAGAGAAAATAGGGACGAAATGAACATTTTAACCCAGAAAATGAGAGCGTTTGGCAAAGCATTTGGCTAAGGTGTCAATTGGTGCAGAATGGATGTAGCAGCAATGACCTATAGAATGCTCCACACGATGTCTTATTTGAGTTTTTTCAACCCTTTAGTTGACCCGTTAGTTTTGTTCTGATCAAATTTATTAAAATACTGATAAAAAAGTCTCCTAAAGCATCTTTCTTTACAAAAAAAAAACTGGCCCTCTTTTTGACCGACAACCTCAATTGTTCACACCCACTGTGCTGCAGATGCTTCACAGTGACGTCAATCGGAAGTGGTATGGTGTGTCCCGCACGGTGAGGTCTCACTACACAGTCTGCACACGAAGGGCAGATCGTACGAAAAATAAAACACCATGCAGCCCGAGGCCAGCCATCATGGCCCAGAGCGATTGTGCGAACCGTTTGCCGGCACCGCTCGTAAGCAGCTTGGCCACGTTCAGGTTCGGATGCGGATTACCGATCGCCGCATTGAATGCGTTAACCTCGCATGCGTAACAGTACCCGATCGTTACGTTCGTACGCTGCCAGTCGATCCACTCGACCTGATCACCGATATCCTTGCACAGTACGTACTCGCGCAGGATCAGCTCGGTCGGTATGTGGACGTTGTTAACACCGACGATCGCGATACCGGCATTGTTACGCTCGTCGTGCAGAATCTTGTAGTACAGCATCGGTGCCGGCGCACGTCGACGACCCTCGGTCGGGTCAAAGTCTAGCCAGATCTCCCGATAATCGCCGTTCCCGTCCGCCTGCTTCTGCACACCGTACGTACCGCTGTACACGGTCACTTCCAGGTCACGCTGGCCGAGAAAATCGCGTATCGAAGACTCAACCCGTTCCCAGTTGATGCCGTTAAAGTTTTGCCACTGGGGAGCTGCGTTCAGGAACCAGAAGGTAGCGTTCTGCTCCGTACCATACACAAAGTCTGCCCGAGCTGCTATATGTCCGCGGGCCATGTAGATCCCGTTGGAGGTGTTCTGTACCAGCTCGTCTGCCCGTGGCTGTGAGTTAAGTATGATGGCCATCGTTTCGCGCTGCCGGTTGACGGTGTAGAGTGTGTTGATGTTGACCTCCTCATAGTACGCACCCTGGTACCAGGAAGGACGAGGATTTCCCGACTGATAGCCACCATTCGCACGGTTCATGTGATGGCGGACAAAGTGCGTATGGTACAGCGACTCATCGTAGCACACGTCGAACACGTTCACCCATCGGTTTGCGGCGAGATTAAAGCCCACGTTCACAATCGATGAACCGTTAAAGCAGCGTTCCTGTGTGGTTCTGGCCGAGCTTAACCAGTACGATGTGCAGGCCAACTCCACCATTGGGTAGTGGTTTCCATCGTACGCGAACGTATCGTTCGCAACACACTCGATCGTGATGGAACGTTTCTCGGGGAACAGTATAAACCCATCCCGACAAACCAACTCAACCGGAGCGCTCGTTGGGAACAGAATCTGTCTAGTTTCGTCCTGAGGGTGCCAGAACTTCTCCGAGCCTGGAATAAGAATGAGAGGTTGCGCTGGGTACGGCAGAGAGGCGAATGGGACCGTACATCCACCAGCTGTTGGAAACGAAACAAACGAAATTACTTTAACCTTCATGAAGATTCCAATTCCCTGAACACCTCCTCACATCGTATTAAGTCCTCCGATCGCTGGATATCACGAGCAGCTGCACCACTCAGGTGGCTCACTACAACGAGACAAGATATAGCGAGAACTTGACCCAACATTTTGTCCGTCCTATTCTACTGAATCAATTGAACTGATTCGATGGATTCCTTTTGCAGACTCTAAGCCAGTTCCAGTGCGGAATATTCGAAATAGTCGTCACAGATAATCGGCTTATCGTTCTGATAAGCTGTACTATATTGCGTCTGCGTACCTCGACGCCTTCTTCCCAATAGAGAAACAATTCAACATAGCCAAAAAGTTGTCCGGACTGAAGGAACGATAAGGCACGGGAGTTAATCGAAGCTTTTGTAGGTATATTTTACGCCATTAACGGCACATGGATTGTAATTCATTCAGCATGAATTGAAGCGATAAAAGAAATCAAACTAGCCCTCCCCCCCTCCCCCCACACGCGCACTCTATATGAGCAGACTGGCTACGTTAAGCTGTGGCAGATGGCCAGTCACGCGATTAAACTCATTAACCTCACATGCGTACGAATATCCGAGCGCAAGGTTTTCCCGCTCCCAGTTAATCCACCCGATGCGACTGCTGACGTCCGTACAGAAGATGTAGTCCCGGCGGATCTCCTCCAGCGAGATGTGGACATTGTTCACACCGATCAGCACGATGCCCGAGTTTTGGGCTTCGTTGTGCAGGATCTTGTAGTACACCATCGGTGCACGTACCCGCCGGCGTCCGTTTGCATCAAAGTCCAGGAAGATCTGTTGGTGATCTCCATTGCCGTTAGCTTGCGTCTGGACACCCCAAGTTCCTCCGTACACGCGTACACGGATATTGCGCATGGCGACGAACGATTTGACCGACGACTCGATACGCTCCCAGTTACCGGCATTGAAGTTCTGCCACTGTGGGGCAGCATTCAGGAACCAGAAGGTAGCGTTCTGTTGCGTTCCGTAGATAAAGTCCGCTCGGGCCGCAATGTGACCACGTGCCATGAAGATACCGTTGTCCGTTCCCTGCACCAGCTCGTTCGCTCGTGACTGTGAGCCGAGGATGGTCGCAAGCGTCGCTCGCTGTGTGTTGACCGTGTAGAGTCCGTTAATGTTAACGCCGGGGTAGAAGTCACCCTGATACCAGCCTGGCCGGGGTACGCCTTGCTGGAATCCATCGTTGGCCGGCGTAAACTCGTGCACGACGTAGTGATTGTCGAACGTCACCTCATCGTGGCACACATCCAAGATTTTCGGGAACCGAGGACCTACATTAAATCCGATCTCCACTATCGTAGCACCGTTGAAGCATCGTTGCGCGGTACGACGCGCACTGCTCAACCAGTTCTCCGTGCAGGCAAAGTCACGGAACGCGATCATCCGACTGTCGTAGTTAAACTGATCATTGATCACGCAGGTGATGATGATGGAAGTTTTGCCCGGGAACAGGGCGAACCCATTCTGGCAGGCAAGCTCCAACGTTTCGCCGGCATTCAGCTGCAGCAGACCATTGTTTGTGCTCGGATAGCGGAACTGATCGGTACCGGGGATCAGGACCAGCGGTTGTGGACGAGGCATATCGCCCGTCGTACGAACTGAGCAGGCGGTAGCTTTAGAATCGAAAGACCAGAATAATGAAAATTAATTGTCGATAAAGAAATTTCCTAAAAAGATAACCTGATTAATCCTTACCATAATTTCCAATTTCCGGAACTTCAACGGGAATGTCCTGTCGGATATCGCGCGCCTCCCCCAACGATCCAATCGCACAAACGGCTACCAAACAGAGCGCCCACCTCATATTGCTACGTTTGTCGGGATGAAAGTGCATTGAGCAACACATCGCCACGGTCGTTTTTATAGCCATCGAGGTCTGAAGCGCCACCAAACCACACCTCCAGCGGATGTATTGTTTTGGGGTATTCCAAGACGATAAGGCAATCGATTCGGTAGCCCTTTGCCGACCCGAGTCACCCGAGTTCAACATGCCGCAAGCGAGTGAGTTGTGCCAGACGGCATGACGTAGAACTGGGCGTTCTAGGATCAAAATTCAATAACTCACGAGCTGGTATCATCCCACCAAAGCACTGATTTTGCGAATTATCCACGTGCAAAGCAGACGAGACGCGGGAAGGAACTTCGTGAAACACAGACGGCAAAACATAGCAAACAGACTTCATGTTCGTCTTGTTGAAGATTTGCCAAGATAAGCCATACAGACGACTACAACCGGTACGATTATCTTATCGCCGTATCTCGGCGAAATAGTCGTGGCAAGAGTCCGAGTGAGATCCTGGTGAGTGGTTTGAGGAGATTCCTCGGCTACCTTTCTGCTAACCAACTTGTTTTATTGGAATCTGCCGTCTTAGGTGAGGGGATTAGTGCTTATCGTAAAAATGTGTACATTCGTTAATGGGGCAATTACCTATAAAAGCGGAAAGCTTCACCACTAATATGTCCAATCGGTAGGCAAGAGTATGAAGTTCGTTTCAGTTCCTGTGGTGCTGTTGCTCTTGGCAGGCCAAGCAGCATGGGGTCGAGATATACCTTTGCAGCGAGATATTCCTGATGATGCTCCAGTAGATGTTCCGGAAATCGTTGGATTTGGTAAATGTTTAATTTTATGCTGTACAAATTCTAACTTCCAAATAAATAACACTATCCGTTGATGCATTTCAGCCACTGGATGCGCTATTCCGCTTAATAATGGTTTGCCGCAGCCTCAGCCACTGTTCCTTATACCGGACACGGACCAGTTCCGGTATCCATCCACCTCCAGTGGTGTGCTGACGTTAGACGCGGGTGAAACGCTTGAGCTAGCCTGCTCGGCTGGATTCTCACTGTACCCCTCGGAAACTTCCATTAAGGTGACGTGTGTGATCGACGATCAGTTCAACTACGAGAGCAAAATGTACAGCTTTAGTCAGTTCTCCTGCACGGCTAACTGGCGCAGTGTGGCACGTCGCACTACAAGCCGTTGCTACAACGATGCCACGATTGTGGAGATTGGCTTCGAGTTGGGGGCCCGTTTTCCAAAGATACTTGACGTTTGCCACGATGAGGTGACGTTCGACAATCACTACGTCGTGCACGAGTTTACACCGGCGAGTGCGGGCTTCCAGGCGGGAGTTCCTCGACCAGGCTGGATACAGGGAAACTTCTACCCGGGCGTGACCGTAAACACGCTGTACACGGTTAACATGCAGCGTGAGACGATCGCAACCATCCTTAACTCACAGTCCCGTGCCGATGAGCTGGTGCAAACAACCAACAATGGTATCTATATGGCTCGGGGACACATTGCGGCTCGAGCGGATTTCGTGTACGCTACGCAACAGAACGCTACCTTCTGGTTCCTGAATGTTGCCCCGCAGTGGCAGAACTTTAATGCAGGCAATTGGGAGCGCATCGAGTCGTCGGCCAAGACATTCGTTGCGTCTCGCAATATTAATGTGCGTGTTTATGGAGGAACTTGGGGAGTCCAGACGCAAGCCGATGGTAATGGAGATCATCAAGAGATCTTCCTGGACTTTGATGCAAACGGACGCCGGCGGGTACGTGCACCGATGGTGTACTACAAGATCCTGCACAACGAGGCCCAAAACTCGGGCATCGTGCTGATCGGTGTGAACAATGTCCACATCTCGCTGGAGGAGATCCGCCGGGACTACATCTTCTGCACCGATGTAAGCAGCCGCATCGGGTGGATCAATTGGGAGCGGGAAAACCTATCCCGCGGCTATTCGTATGCATGTGAGGTTAATGAGTTTAATCGCGTCACTGGCCATCTACCACAACTGAACGTAGCGAGTCTGCTGTTATGAGCAGCAGGAAGAATCGACGTAAAACAACAAGAGGTGCAAATTTGAACTAGTCCAAAGTACTTAATCAGCCACCCGGGGGTGGTATTGAAGCAATAAGATAAACGTCCTATTGACGTAGCAGACCTCCTCATTCGCTTTCCGCTGGGTGGTTAATGAACGATGATATCTCTGCGGAAGGGTTCGAAGGCTTATCAAGGAAACCCGCGTGCAGCGTACACACTACTACTCTCATTTTACACGCTGCTGATAATGAGAAGCACATGACTTGCACGCGATCCAAAATCCTGCTGGGTTAAGCGATAAGCGGCTCGGTATTGTTTATATATTGATGTACTATCTCATAGTATGTGTGTTTTTAAGATAAAGATCAATCATTTCTTTCTTTATAAAAGATTTCTATAAAAAAAACTCTTTTTTAAGCAATTTTTAACCTTAAAAGTTTCTTAAAGTTTCTTAAAGTTTCTATTTGTATATTGAGAATATAACAAACAAGTAAAAACAATAAAATTTAAGGAAAATTAAAATAAAAACAAAAGAAAACCGTTTCATCGTTCAAAATTTTGTTCTGCACCGTTTGTGTGTTTGAATTCACCACACTTCGTGTAATACGCATTGCATACTTTACGGCGCAATTTCGAAATCATCCCCCAAATACGAATCTACAGTGCGCTACACTACTACGCTGCTGTTCATTTTCGCGTTATGAAACTAAACAATAAATCCAATCAAGACTGTTTCATTAAGTTAAGTTTTTATAATTTAACTAAGTTTTTTCAACACAATTTGTACAACTTAAATTAATTGATGAGAGCAAGCGAGATTAAGCAATTAAAAAAAATGCCTTTATAGGGGTTTTTTATTCATTATTTTTTGAACAACAGACGCCTTGGCTCACTCTGCCCTGTGGCGTAATATGCCGTTTTTATTTGCGTATTCGCGGTTTTTTGTAGCGCCTGGGCCGGTTGTTGTTCTCACACCCTGACCAACCTCACTAACCGTGGAGAGAAATCCTGCGCTTAGTAACCGCAGAGCGCTAAATGATCGAAACAAACGATTTGCATCACGAAGTAGTCTCGAAAGCGTGTTTCGGCTGGGGTGAAAAAAATGGTGTTTGCATTTGTTGATAATATAATGCATCCGTTTTTCCTTGACGTGAGACGGAAAAGAGTATTAAAAAGTACAATATTGAGCTGAGCGAAATGCTTTATTGCACCATACTACGGCGGTTCAAGAATGCAGTCATTTGTTTAACATATTTGTATCATTCGCACTATGGGATTGGACGGAAAGTAAAGGCCAAAAAAATATTTAAGTATTTTAGTTAGAGTTTTACGTTTTAAACTGTATAATACATATTACTTACATACTTTTTTAATTGACAATCTGTGTTTTTAAGCACAATAAGCGAGTATAGAAAATTACTCTTAAGTCTGTGGTTTGAACCAATTCACTCTTTATATCCACCAAAACACAACCGAATGAATAGATGAACCGACCACACCGAAACACACAGTGGCTTCAGTTCTCTTTGTTGGTGATTGTGAAGACGGGGCGCGCGCGCTCGCGTTCCCATATGACAGGCTGAACGCCCGAACGCCGCGGAAACTACACCGCCAGTGGTTGGTTCGTGCGCGCGTTTCGTTCATTCGATTGTTTCCTTTCGCCCCGTGCACACGTGCGCTCGCCGTCCGCTGAGCCAAGAGTGCGAGCGCCCAACGACGGATCCGTGCGCGTCGCCCAAAGCCCCCCGTTTCGCTCGGTACGCGGACGCCCGTTGTGCTTGTTCGTGTACGGTAACGTACAGTGTTGTTGTTGTGGTTATCGTTTGTTTCGAGTGTTGGTTCGCGATCGAATGTGACATCGGCTCTGCGGGGTCTAGTGTTCACCCACTGTCGGGCGCTTTAAAGTGTGCGCGTTATCGGCCATCCGGGGGTTGGGAATGGTTTCGGGACCATCAAATCCTCCGCTATCTGTCCGGTCCTGCTTGAGTGTGTGGCCTTGAACGGGTGTGTTTTCGGTGTGAGTGGTACACAGCGTTCCGGGCTATGCGGCTAAGGTGAGCGGCGGTTGTGGATTTAAATATTATTTTTGGTCACCCAAAAAAAATGCATAAGCTTGACAACACAAGTGTAGACAGATCTCCGCACAAAAGGCATCACACATTCCTCCATTCCGCCCAAGCACGTGGTCGTTGCGTGAATGGTGCGCAAAAGTTGCGTACAAGTGAGTGAACGCGTGCCTTCATAATTGCGTTTGCGTTTGTGTGTCCACAAACAGCTGAGGGGCACACACGCACAGCAGCAAACGCGCGGAAACAAAAGACGGCGACATTTCCAATTCCACCCCATAGACAAATAGAACCAGGGGTGTGTTGTGTTTAGCTGTGAGTGTGTATACGTACGTTGTGTATGCCTGCTGGCTCAACAACGGTTGAAAGAAGCGTTCGTTTGTACGGGAGTCAGCTGTTGGCAGTGTGCGTGTGACCAATCGGTTTCGGTGTCGTTTGAATCTCGTAGAGCAATCCCATCAACCACCGACATTCCCCAAAAAATACACACACGAAACACGAGCCCCCGCAACGAGATCCAAGAAGAACGGGCGAATGTGTGTGCGCCAAGAGAAAGAAAACGGCAAAACATAAAAATATCGAAACGCACTACCGAGCGTCCCCTTTCGGTGGTTTGGTGGACCATGTTTGACGGCTCGCTAGATGCGTTGGTGGTTGCCTCACAAGATCGCGCCCAAGATCTATTCGAGGAATGGCGGATTAGTTGAAGCTGCTCTACCGCCACCGATGGCGCCAAGTAGTGCACACAAAATTGGTGTGCCCAATAGTCGCCGAAATCGTCATGATTTCTGTTAAGACTGACCTCTGCCATTCACTGCCCGTCTGTCACATCCGACCGCCATTTTGCCGCGCGCTTCTGTTAGTGATCGCGTACACTGGCGCTGGTTTTTGTGATCGGATGACGATCCGAGTGTGTCCCGAGGAGATGTCTGCTCTCAAGGTGAACAATTACCGGACCGGTGTTGGTGATGGCGATTATTTATATGCTTCCTCTTAAATTTGGTACACAATATTCAACCCACTGTACCCTCCCTGCGTCGTGTGTCAGAATATCTCGCTTCTAGCATCGGCGGTTTTTTTTTTGTTATCGTGGTCTGTTCTGTCGTGCTGGCGATGTGCTTCCACCGATGTGGAAGTGTTTCAATTGATTTTGATTATTTTTTAATGACTGCAACGGCTTTGTTTGACGTCGTTAGTGAGGTGCTTGTGTTTTTTTTGCTCTTAGAAGCAATAAACTTGACCTCTTGAAACTGTGTGTAAAAAAAAAGAACCTCAAAACTTCAGCTTCCACTTAGAGGTGTACGATGAAGATCTACTAATGTCTTATTCTATCCCAACTTACATAACCTCACCAAAGCGCAATATGCAAATCGTGTAAGGAAACACTCACACGTATATACACGGATATTCAAACACCATTATCCTAACCGGCCAATCGGCTCAAAACAACCCACCAGCCCACCAAACAATCCGATTCCATTAGCTAGAAGAAAAAACAATCTCCTCATGTCTTTTACCTGTCAACTACTGTCCACCGGCGGTCGAGTGGTGAACATGGATGCTTTAAAACTACTGGCAGAATCTATAATTAACCTGCCTGCTCGATGCCATAGTTTCCGCTAGGAACGAGTTCGTTTTCTTCCGCCCCAGAACGGTGGCAGTAGTGTGTTGTCTAGGCCGGTGTTGCCGGTACCGTACTTGAGTCGGCCATACTCTGCTCTAGATTTTCTTTGTCACGGGATACATCGTCCACGCCGTGGTGGTTGTAAAGCCCGTTTTTTTGCTCCTGTGTAGGTCTCTGTTTATGCCGGACCAGCCGCATCAACCCCATCGCTACCGGTACTGATAAGCCGCGGTCTAGCGGATAGTCGTGGTCCGCGTTAATCTCCCTGCTGGCCGTTGGCACGAAACGCTGTGAAAGTGTCACCGCCATCCCGTGTCGACGGCCTGTCTGGATGTGGGGATGTGATACATTTTGCAAATTTATTTTTGCACAACGGGTTATTGAACTCGGGTCGCTTTCTTTGTTGGGGTGAAACTTGAGCTTAGAGATATTTTCCTCCTATCTCCCAGGATACATACTACATGCTACACGATCGATTTCTAAGCTTCTATTCATTTAAGAAGCATAGGAAGCAGAGGAATGCTAATCTGGCAGCTACTTAACTCTCAATGAATTTAACGACCGCGAACGTCGGCGTGTGCCTTATCACATGTCCCACAGGTCACAATGTCATAATGCCAGGTCCACTATCAGTCGCGTCGGTCTGGGTCATCGGCTCGGTTGTACTAGCTTAACCTGCCCCTTTGGAACACAATCAAGCCGGGCCCGGCCGTTCACAAAAGGATGATAAGAAGTGTGAAATGTACATCTGGGCAAAATCTGTTTGCCCAAAAGTGGTCGGTCGATTACTTGAAGCCCGACCGACATGTGGTGTAAGTACGTCATGCAAGTTTTTTTTTTTTTTGGGCGAGGGCCTCACATGCCGACGCACGCTATCTCCTTTTATCAGGCAGGGTTTGACGCTGTCATTAATTAACGCTGTTAGCGAAAAGAATCGCCTAATTGCATCGACATGATTGTAGCACGATGCAAATCGCGATAGATGACAAGCGGGTTTTTTGGTGCATCTGATCTGCGGGGGGAGAACCTCATTCACACAAAGTAAGAATAAACTCATCACATAGCTAGAGGAGCTCCAACGAGCTATCCGGCTCGATTCGTAAAGCAACTCGCAAGCAGTCATTTTTGCGACCGGAATGCCTTAAACTTGAAAGTGAAGCAGCTGGGAAATCGCTGTTATCTGTAACCACTTATTACCGTTGGAGCCAGCTACTTGCAACCGGACACACAGGCACATGTTTCGTTCCAAGCCTATCATTACACGCGCGCCCCATTACACCTGCTATCCTCCGTCTGTCTCCCGACGCAAACGAAAGAAAGTCTCATGCTAGAGTTTCCGTCCGTTTGACTTTTTTGCTGCTGTATTCAGCAGCTCATTTGGTCACATCACCATATAAGCTATTATTAGGCTTTAAATCCCCTTTACAAGTTTTGCTCAATTTCCAAATGACTCCTCAATATCGCAAAACTGACATCGATCAAGCGGAACCCTGTTGTCCCGATATTTTTGCTAAAGCATAAGCTCGAACAGAACATGCTTAATATATTCCGATATGCAAATGTGATCTCTCCAGAAGTATATCGCGGCGTTACTTATGGAGGCACGCCACATTTTATTGATGATGATCATCACCGCTGTGGCATGGCGGTCATCGAGGCGGAATAAGTTATGCAAATCGGGGTGCCATGTGAGTGTGCATTCGGGGCACACTCTGGCGCTGGACCGCGGCTCGGTTCAGGTTTCCACGATCTCTATGGGGACCGGTTCCGGAACGTGACCGCACACGTCACAGTGGCCACCGGCTGCTCGGGTCAGCTTCTGTGACGCTTTCAGTTGACACTTGAGATGGTGATTGGCGCGAGACTCTACTGGCGATAAGAATAGTGTGGCGTCTCGTAGGACTTGCTAGTTGGTGTTGGTTGAATGAATTTAATCGTGTATGTGTGTATGTTGCGATGAAGTAATGACTGCTGGAACGCAACTTCCCGGCTGATAAGCGGAAATATTAAGGTTCTCTCGGACAAACAACATATGTCTTTACTAAGGCGAGTGCCTGAGGAGAATTGTTTAATTAACACAGTATGAAAAATATTTGCCAACAGACCGATCTGCGCGGGGCTTCCTGGATGGTAAAGCAGACCTTTATGTGCTTTCGGGTCTCTGCTATCTCAGTGGGGAGAATAAATCTGCAAACTAAAAACTAGAACTGACATAATTATGAAGTCACGTTCGCTGATAAGCTTTTGCCTGGAACTCTGGTAGACACAAAGAGATTCGCATCTAATCACTGCGGGAATACCATAAGAGCTTTGGGGATATAACCTGGTGTCTTTCAATGTTTGGTTTGACTTATTCCCATCAAAAACTAGAAGAAAAGCAAAAGGTTCATCAACTATGAAAGATTCCTGATAAGAAATCGTTGCAGATAACACTCCTTAAAACCTCGTAAGCCCGATCAAACTAACGGACCTTGGACTCCTTCTCGGTTGCACATGTCGCTTTATCGTGAAACTTTAATGCAACTCCCCCCCCCCCCCCTCCCTCCCACCATAGCCCCAATGGCATCACGGCAGACAAATAAATTGCAACAGCACACACGAGCCCTCTTTTCGCCGCGAATCAATCAAAATCGTTGCACGCAATGGGGCGCGCGCGCGCGCGTTTTCGTTTCCTCGTTTTCGATACATACACTGCAATTGATCGCGAATGTTCCAAACGCGAGGTTAAAGTTGGTCGAAACCAACGAAACACAAGGCCGAAGGTCATCGATTAACGTGGGTCAGTACCGGCGGCGGGAGACCATCAGATTGCATCATTCATATGCAGATGGTATGGTGTTGGGAAGGAGGCGGCATAAAGAACTGACCATGGTGGATACGTCCGAATGAGTCAAGTTCGCCGAGCGCCATGGAAACGTAACTGGCAACCTGCTTTTGTGACCGATTGCGCGTGTGTTTTGGACGTTGGGGAGAAAATCGCAAAGCTTCCAAAACCTTCCACCACCTGCTTGGCATTCGATAATGGGAAAGCCGCTGAAGGAAGCTTACAGCCCTAGACGTGTTGTTAGTACGCTACGGCAACGAAACAAAAAACCAACAGGCAAACGGCTTATTATTAAATCGAACAACTTGCGCCGTGTTTCGTACGGGCGGAAATAAGTGACTTAACAGCAAAAATGCTCCCACTGCTGCCGTCGCCTTGTCGCTGTGGCCGTTAATTGTGTGCTTCGCAGCAGCAAGGTGACCTGCTGGTGATTGGCCAGGTGGAACGGTACTACGGACCGGTAACACCGTTTATCGGACCGAACACAAAGCCGACCGAACCAACCCCGTCAGCTTTAGCAGGGGGTGTTGCAGATCGTGGCGAAGCCATCATCTCTGTTCCCCTGACCTTGCTGATTCTGAGCAGCTTTATCTTCCTTGAGTTAAGAGGTGTCAGCGACTCATGCGAGATTTTGTACATAAAGAAAAGTAAAGAAGAGAGAGAAAGTTTCGTTATCACCTTCATTGAAGATCTAGACAAGAATAGGTAGCACATAAACACTTCAACGCTTGCTTGTAAACCTAATCAGTAAAAGTGACGTTAAGGCGATTACTAATCGCTTCATTCTGTGATCAGGCGGTACTAATGCAGTAATTATTGAGTTGGTGTTAAACAGAGTTACATCGTCCAGGCGGCAAAACAACACATCGATTAGCTCACTTCCTCCACGCGGTAGTAGTTTGTGAAGATGCTTCACTATAGATTAGCCTACATCTGGGCGAGATTATCACCCGTTTGACCCTCGAAGCGATCGATTGTGATGATTGACAAGAGGCCACTGACGACAGCACGTGATGTTACTGAGTGAATTCTCCTGTTGCTGAGCTTAATGAATTCCTCCAGGAACTCCCAATTGACCTAAGTAGATAAAACAAACAGCAACTAACTTGTGATCTTCCATGTGATCTTCTCGCTCATTGCAGATAAATCACCGTCAATCAAGCGACACAAGCGGCACAAGAAGCTGCAGCTCTCCCTCACAACAAGCCGTCTTGATGATGCACCACTAAAGTGGCCACTGTTCTCTAACCCCAAAAAAAAAAAACGCAAAGCGACGACTCCCTCTCAAGTGGTGTAAATTGGAGGTAACAATTTTCGCACCAAGTGGCCCCTACCGGTGGTTGTTGCCTTGAACAATCGAAGACACACGCAAAGCCGGTTTCACTTTACTGTGACCTCGCTTGCATACGATCGCGAACTGCATGGATTCGGACACGGCCACATCCAGCAGTGCATCGTCGGTGGTGGGTTACTGTCTCTATGCGGCTGACGGTTCAACCGGCAGCTCGCATCGGCCCCGAAACGGTAGCATTACGATGATGGACGGTATGAGCGTGTGGAGCCCGATGGATACGAGCCCGATGGATCACCGACACAGCGATCGCGACGATGATCGCGACTACAACGAGAACAAAGTTACCGTGAGCTTCTGTACCAACGCCATAACGGCCGATGCCGTCGAACAGCTGACGGTGAAGGAGTCGGACTGTCAGATGCAGCTAATGACGAAGCCGAGCGAGGTGGCGGTGGTGGTTGAGTAAGTATTCCAGTTGGGCGATGCATCATCTCGCAGGGCACATTCATCACATCCAGCAAAGTTCGCACGTTCTTATCGAGCCCGAGAACCCCCGACCATGGTCGGGCATAAGATAGGGGTGATCGTCATCTGGCAAACAGTTCGGGAAACAGTTCATCAACAGTGCCATTTTTTGCTTTCGTTGTCCTCTACCTTAGGGCCCTCTTGAGGTGCACTGATTCATATCTGCTATTTACATTTGACGATGAGAGCGGCGTTATCAGCTGGCTGGGTAAACTCACCTCAAATGATGATAAAGGTGTACGCACCGCACAAAGTCAACGTGTAGCCCAGGCTGGGTTTTCTCACGCATACTGTCCAAAAGTCACCGTCTTATAGCGAAATCAAAACGAAAGGGGTTAATCCCTTTCGGATTATTTTTGGTGCCGTATTGTATCGTGATTAAACGATTGACCAGCTTTATCAACGAATCGTACACCGGGCCTCAGTAACAGCGAGTTTGCGTACGCGCCTCTGGCTTATCACACCCGCTGTCCCGATGACGGGTGCGAGCTTCGGGTCGCGTGTGTGTGTGGAAATAGTGTTAGAAATGGACCTTTTTTTTTGCAAAACACAAACCTAGTCCTTGACGCGGGATACCGAACTGATGGGTCACATTTGCATGCCGTAGATTGACAGCACCACCGTCCTTTGCTTCTGCTTCTCCGCAGCACACCGAACAACCGTGTCCGGATGGCGCTGGGTGTCCTGATCCGTCTGATGCTACCGGTAACGCATGGTGTCGCACGTGGCTGGAAAGGGCTTCGCGGTCTTAGCGTGCTGGCACTGCTCCGGAAGGTGCGCGAAAGCCATGGCCTGCTGACGACACTGTTCGCGGTGGCGGCCAACACCGTATCGATGAGTCTGTCCTCGGTTCAAGGTAGGTGCTTGCAGATTGCTCCCACCCCCGGGAGCATTCCGTGTGAAAATGTGACCGAATTAGACGGAAATAGTTTGAACCCGGCGGGATGATTGACGTTCAGTAAAAGTGATGCACGTGTGTGGCGGGAGAAGGACACATGGTTCCACGGGGACCAAAGGGGAATGGTTGTACGTCGTGTTTTTGCTGTAGTGCACCATGGTATCGGATGAACGTACAGGCATCGAGTCAATAACCCTTGCTAATAACAAAACAACCTGTTTATGCACGATCTGTTTACTACTGCCTGGTGAGGTTAGGCTGTTAGGATTGAGTTCTAGTCACCGGTTAGGGAGGCATATGGATTGATCATCTGTTGGCAAAAGTCCCAAAACAGATTAGAGGAGCTGCCGATGTCTATTGATGTTAGTAATTTCTAATAAAACTACGAATGACTAATGATCGCGTTTTTTGCTGCGAGCACTGAGACATATTCACTAAAGTCGTCATGTAAAGATGGTGACCAACTGCGGCAAAGCGCAGAGAGAATGAGAATGTTTGCCATTTGTTCATAACAACAAGCGAATGCAATTTTCCACTTTACTTCGCGTTGAAAAACACTTCAAGATGTTCCTCACCGGTCGTTATCTTATCAAACATTCAGCTGCGAATTCTTCCTGCGCTTCCCGAATCGATACCGTTTATATAAACGTGCTAATACCTGTCCGGAGTTCCGGACCGAACTTCCGAATGGAGCACCGTCATCATCCGTCTTAGCGTGCAGCTTTCCGTTGCAGCGCTACATTGATTGCGTAGCGCACGGGAATCAATAGCTGTCGTACGGTTTGGGATAAAAATAATTTCCAATCCAATTAGGATTCGACCGCCACCACCACCACCAACGAACGAGCTCCAGCGCACGAACGCTGTTCATCATCGTTGGTCCAGAGCGTTGGTTACCGTTTCGAGCGCCACATTCACTGTTGTACCGTCGATCGGTTATGGTTCTGTTCTCGACGATAACGGTTTCGGTCGGTGGTGTGGACGATGGGTGGGCCTCGTTCGACACCATCGGCTGTCAGCAAATATCGTCCTGTCTTACCTGGATTCTGTTCATCGTTCTAGTGGCACACCGGATCGATCCACTGCTGCGGGTGATCAAGCTGCGCAAGGATTCCACCTCACCGACGATCGCAATCAAACCGAGCGGACTTCCGGGCGCTCCAACGGTGCCCAACACACAGGCGCTAGCAACACTACGGGTACCGCGCCATCTACCGGACCGTTGCGTCGAGTTGGTTGTGCTCGCGGAACCACCGCCGGGCGAACCGATACGTGCCGATATCGTGCTCATCCACGGGCTGCACGGTTCGCTGGTGAACACCTGGAAGCAGGGCCTGTGGAACAGTGAAGGTCGTCTGGTAAACTTCGAACGACCTCCGAAGCCTCCACTGCGACCACCGAAAAGGCAACGCCATTCGAGGGCAAACTTGTTCGCACCGCCGCACGTGTCCAAGCGGCCAAAGTACGATTGCCCCGCCGAGGAGGATGGTCTGGAGCATAGCAACGCGGAGGTAAACACGTGCCGAAACACGACCGCCCCGTTCGATGAGTCGCGGTCAACTTCGTACGAGTTTGCTCACCGGCGCTATACGTACGAATGTGGCGAACCGGACGAGGTACACTTTGCGGACGATGTGGAGTACAGCTTTCCCACGTTCCGGTTGCGCATAGAGGAGGAACACGGTCGCAAATCGTCCACCATCGACGAGGGAGTTTCGGCAGCATCACCAGGAGTTAAGCGAAAGCTACCGAAACCTACCAAAGATGAAAATTGGTCCCCTTGCTGGCCGGGCGATTGGCTTCCGCTGGATTGTCCCGGGGTGCGCGTGATCGCCGTCAACTACACCACCGACCCGTACCTTTGGCGACCGGTTTGGATTACCAAAAGGAATCGGTAAGACAGAGACAGAAAGAGCGACTATCAGGGCCTTTGATGATTAAGCATTCCGCTTCCTTACAGATCAAACCTGGTCGATCGTGCTCGAGAAATGAGTGATCTTCTGATAGCGAAAGGTGTGGGTCGTGGTCATCCCATTGTTTGGGTGGGACACTCGAAGGGTGGCATCTTCATCAAGCAGATTCTGGTCGATGCGTGGGAAAGTGGTCGTCCAGCGGCCGAGCCACTGTGGCGATCTTCGCGCGGCACCTTCTTCTACTCCGTACCGCACCGGGGATCTCCACTGGCGGACTTCAATTTGCCTCTACTGCGTCAATCGGTGGAGTTGCTGGAAATACAGAAAAGTGAGTATTGGAGCAGGGCTCTCGAGCTGAGGACAACTTAACCCAGTTGTATTCTTCCTGCAGATTGTTCCAGTATTCTGGAGCTACACAGCCGCTTCGTTGCCCTGTATCACAGCGGCCAGCTGAAGATAGACGTGTTTAGCTTCGTCGAAACGGCCATGACGCTCATGTCCGTACTGTACCTGCGCATCGTCGGGATTGATTCTGCCGGTAAGCAATCGCCCAAATTGCCTGCTGCGGCTCCTGTACGGACACTAACTGAAAACTGCCGGTTCCTTTCTCAGATCCCGGCATCGGTGAAGTTTGCGGAGTGCACCTAGACCATCGGGAAATATGTAAGCCCCGCAGCCGGAACTGCATCCTCTACACCGAGCTCGTCAAGATGATCAATCGCGTGAGTTGAAGCCAAAGACACGGAGCGTGATATGGAGCAGAGTGACAGGGGAAGCTACGGCAGTCCGCCGGATGTACATAAGCTAGATAGTGTAAGTTACCCCACAGCAAATGCTACGGATGTACCAGGACAGGAAACAGCCAACAGGAACAGGAGCTTATCTGGGAAGGAAGCTCAATATTTGTTTTAAAATATGTTTCCACATTAACGCGCGTTTGCTAACAAACGGACCAGTTACCCTAAGAAGACCGCAGTAGCTGCTATCACCACCGAACGCTGGCTTTGAGATTAGTTTGACCACCCCCCAGTGAGTGTGGTCGTGTTACAGCAGATTTGTTTTAGAATTATGTTTTTTACGTTTTTGTTTTCTTGTTTCCATTAAGCATGTTACTTTCGTTACACTTATACGACCTTGTTTTTAGCACGCAAAGTCTAACTATCTCGCGAACGAACTCGTAGCAGTTCGCAGGAAGCTGGAGTATCGAGCTTTGAACAGTTTGACACGAGCATCCTTACGAACACGTATTTTACTTCCTCAAAGTTACGCTCGATGCTAGCAAAGCTGGCACGAGAGGTATGTTTCAGATGGACGGGAAGTAACGTCAGCCAGCAAATACTTTTGTGATAATCCGGTTAGGAAGCCGTTTGATGCAGGATGTTTAGGATAGAACGGGCGGTGTGTCCCCAGTGTGATATGGGGATACACTTATCGTGAAATAAATATTCGATCGTTGGACATTCATTCCACGATTAGCGATACAATAAATCGGGTTCATTAGTATGATTTTTTATCCGAATAGCTTTGGGTCCTCAGCTCGTTCCAGCTTAATCGAATCGAATTATCCTTCAACTTAAGCGTTTCTCACACATAGGATCAAAAATAGCTCCAATGATCCCATTTCTGAGGGTGATGTCTTCTAGCTGGTGGAAGCAAGATCCGAAATTCTTATCGTTCCAAGGTAGCAGAACTCCTCTATTACCTAGAGCTCTAATTGAGCTCTTTTATTGGAGGGCTCAATCTATATCTTAGTCATGTCGAAGAATTGGAGAGATTGTGTTATATTCGTTCCGACAGCAACGCTGAAAAGGTAGCTTCCCGATTTGTAGCATGGTGCGTAAATCTTCAGAAGAGTATCCAGGAAAGTTGCGACTCGTATTAGATTATTCGTCGTGGTCCTGGAGGAGATCTGGCCACGACCTTCTCAATAGTGTCTTGTTAGAGATGCCAGATACCTAACAAAACTATGATGTCGGAAGGCAATAGAGTCCAACAAATCTTTTAAATTTCGTTCAGTTTCATTTTATTATCAACAAAATACTTTCTCGGTGTAAATATTCGCGGTTTGTGCTTCGGTACCAGTACCATAAACTATGGCGATAGAAAGAGAAACAAATAAATAACATCAACTACAAAAAAGTGTTGTTGCGCTAAGCTAACATTACCAAAAAAGCAATTAAATAACTTAAAACGAAAAAAAGATCACTTCATTACATCGAAACAAATGCGATGTCAGTTGTCAACGGTGGTGGTAGCCTTCAGCTTCCTGGAACCAAAAATTAAAGAAACACATTCATCAGCTGCTCAAACTGCTTCAGCTGCGTGTACAGGCTGGATAGGGCGGCCGATGCCGAGCTGCCACTTTTCTTCGTGCCGTGGAAAATAAGCTGCTGTTGCTGGTGGTGGTGTGCAGTGTTTAGGGCTGCCTTCGCCACCGGCACACTGCTCTCCGCTCCGCTTGGTCGCATCGCATCCTGGATGGCACCGACAAGCCGTTGGTAAAGGAACGATTGCCGGCAGATGGGTTTGCTGAGATTGAGATGATCCTCGCTGGTGAGATAGAAGTCGCCCGCATCGATGCGGGCCGAACTTTCCGGCACGACGTGTATGGCAAGCTTGAACGAGGTCAGTACGGTTGGGCGTCCCTCGCAGAGGGTAATGATTTCGGGTTTGCGTGGCCCTAGCCCGTCGACCGCCCGCAGGAACGTTTTGTTTAGATGCAACAGCTGGGACGAGTTTTCCTCGAGCTCCTGAACCTCGACCGACGGCCAGACGAGGGCGGACGTGTGCTGCTTCAGTTTGGCCACACCGCTACCCCGATGGGGCGTACCGAGGAACATGACGACGCGGGAGTTTTCTGCCAGCCGGCGCACCTTTGGGTTCGGACTTTCGAGGGCCTGCACCATGATGCTTTTGATCAGGAGTCCTCCCATCGAGTGGCCTACCCAGATGATGGGCCGATCCTGACCGACGTCGGAGGTGGCAAGCTTTTCTAGGAATTCAGCCGCTCGCTTCTGCAGTTTGCCGTCGTACTTTTCGCACGGACAGCCGGTTGCGGACCACTGCGACAGGGAGGAATCATAATCGAGCCCAAGCACACGGATGCTCGGGAAGTCTTTCGGTAACCATTCCATCGGCCAGCAGAAGGAACGTTGGCCGGATTCGAGCGGTTCCTGTAGCCAGCTGTCTCCCGACACGCTGCAGGCGGCTCCGTCAGCGGTGGCAGATCGTTTTCCCGATCGGGCGTCTTCGTCCGCTTTCAGCGGTACGTCCGGATAAACGACAGTCCAGTCTGAGCCGAGTGGTTCTTCCTGTTGCAGTGCCTCTATTAGCTCTTTGGTTTCGGTGTCGCTGATCGATGGATCTCGCGGTACGGCTGTGGTTGACTCTTGGAACGTAAGCAGTTCATCTTTGTACGGTGCAATGCCCTCTGAAAGTGAAGGAAATAAAAGGAAACCATTAATCAGCTGCTCAAGATCGAGAAGGACAAAAACAAATAAACCCTCCAATGCGGGATGAGATATTTCCGGTGCACTGTCTGCGAGCAAGCAATTTGCTTCTAAACGTTTGTTTGTTTGGCATGGCGCGACACATATGAATCGAACACGAACGTCGTGTGTGTGAACATGTTTGCAGAAAAAAGAAAGGGAAGAGCGTAGCACCGTTCGCTTACGCTTACCTTCTGCGCCTTCCACGGCGTCCTCCTCGAAGGAGGATTTTTTCGCGGACCAACTTCTGTACCAGCGGGAAGCACTAGCTGCTGGCCCTCTGCGCGCGTGGTCCGTGCGGTTTGTTAAATCGTCCAATGGTGGTGGTGGTCGTTGCAGTGCAATGTCGTTGTTGTTGGTGGAGGACGAATCGGTACACGATGTGGACACTAAATGAACGTCTTTGTGTTTCTTACCTAGTAGACTGGCAGCCTGCGGTTTGAGATCCTTCTGACGCCACGTCACAAAAACTCCTCCTGAAGCAAAAGATAAGGATCGATTTGAAACATTAATACGATTCCGGACACACCTACACAAAAAAGCCGCCATTTACCTAGCAACCCATGGATGAACACCACATCGACGGCCGGCTTTGCTTGCTGGCGACCGCGCGGATGCAGCGGGTACACCTTCGGCGCATACCGGAACCCGTTCGGATCGTCCTGATCGAGGTTTTCCAGCGTCAGATCAGCCGTCACCTGCATGCGCATATCCACGTCACGCTTCCAGCGCGCCAGTATACCGATCCATCCGCTCGCATAAAACTCGTAACCCAGTCCCTCGCACGCAGACAAATTGCCCACCAGCCGGCTAATGAGCAGCTTCATATCGATATCGCCACGGAACAGTTTTTCCGCCTCGAGCAGCATTAGCAATCCGCCGGCATCGACAATCCGCCGGCAGTGCTGTTTACCTTCCGGCCCGACCAACCCGGTCAGGTGGATTAGGGCGCTGAGCGATTGCTTGAGCTGGTCGTACTCGAACCGGGACGGGGACATCTGGTACGTCACCTCATCACCGTCCGGTTCGCGAATGTGTCCCGAGCTGCCGAACGTTTGCTCCAGCGCGTAAGCCGCACACTTGTGGGGTGACAGCAGTTCCAGCAGCGATTTCATCTCCACCAACACCTCGCGCATCTCCTTCTCGACACCGTATTGGCGTGGCGGAAGGAACCAGCGTGTGTCACAGTTGGAGCGGGCTAGTGAGATCGCCGTTCGGTGATCGCACAGCTGTGCCAAATGTTGAAAGTCCCAATCTAGAGATAAGGCAAGATGAAAAGGGATTGACAAATTATACCACGAACTAAGGACCTGTGGGCTGCAAGAGCTAACCTTTTAAATGATCGATCTGTGCTAGCTGATGGATGGCTTTTAGCCGCTCGGCCTGATCGCCCTGCTGGGCTATCCGGAGCAGTCGCCAGGCAACGGAATGCTTCAGCGCTTTCCACCATTTCTCGAACGGCTGTACGACAATGTTAAGCAGGCGGTGCTGATTCTCCGCATCTAGGGCACGTTCGCGCAGCGACTGCCGGTAGATGTGGTGCTTGATGTATATGTAGTCTGGGCGCTTCCGGTCAATATCTAGTACACGTGTGTCAACCAACGAGGAAAGTGCTGCGTACGTCCGGTATGCTTCATAGCTCAATACACCCAACCTGAAAATAGATTATTCAGATGACCATTAGCGAATGTGGGCCTGAGCTCAACAAACTATTTCCCAAACAATAACAACCACACACACACAACATAGCTGCGCGCCATGGGACTGGTGGGAAGTGCGCAACTCTTTCCCGCTGATACGCAATATGTTTCGCGCATTCCGCGCGCTTATGTAGTCGGCGCCTGTTCAAGGGCACGTTTCTCGGGTGGCGTGATATGTCTGGGGGTGTGTCTTAAGCTATGTGCCGAAGCATGGTGATACTTACAGTGACGCGACGCCACAGCCGGAAAACAATTTGGTACACTTTTTGTATTCGATTTGCATAGTTCTTTCCAAAGAATTTGGCCCTCGGTTGAATGTCCACTTTTAGATCACACTATTAATTTATCTAGCACTTTTTCCACTCACACACAAGTGTTTTTCACAGCACACGTTTTCACCAACGCACGTGTGGGTGCATGAAAGGTGCACAATTTTTTTTACGAACTTCAGTAATCTTTTTTGTATACTTTCAATTTTGTTTCTAATTTTCCTTTTTATGCTGATGCTGCTGATGATGCTGCTGCTGCTGCTGTCTGTTGCTTTCTCAACTGCTTAGTAGCCGGGGCAATGCTCGCCTACTACTGATGTACGATTGCACAATCCCACTGTGCCCGTTCGTGCTTGTTAGAACTAAATTAAGCAAATACCACCTCCCACTGGGATAAAGGCACTTGCTGGCACGTTTGCTGATATTGTACACTTCACTTCACGAAAATCTTGCTTTAACTGTGACAATTGTTTTATGCCGCTTGCAATAAGTTCTTTCACTGTCTATTGGTTTATTCACGAGTCCATTCACTTTCAGTTCAACTTATTTTCCTTTGCTTTCTTTCTTGGGGGGCACGACCTCACTGGCTCTAGTGGGATGCCTCGATTGTTTCACGGTTGTTCTTGCGTTCGTTGGTGTGGTGAGTCGAAGACTGAATTCCCAGCGCCACGGTCGGTCCTACTTAAGGTCTTTCGTGATGTCGTCAACAACATCCGATAATAACAACAACATCACGCCATTACACGGATTAGACACACACACCAGCGTAGTGTTCCTCCACGTACGTAAATAACATTCCCCGTCACAACAGGCGGGAGCGGAATTTGTGAATCACTCGAATGCAGTCAACAAACAGTTGCAGGTACGCGGCAGCAATGCACAGTAAAACATCAACAACAACATTTTAACAACGACGGAACACTCCTCCAAAACAACCTGTGCCTATCGAAAACTTATGCTGGCCTATATTTACAACAGGATTGCCAAATAAAAAACGGAACACCTCACCATCGGTTCGATGTGTGGTCGGTGTTGCGAGTGTAAACACATACGCACACAGTACGCTCGATGGGAGGATTCGAAGAAAAAGAGAATGGATGACAGAAGGAGAGAGTGAGAGAGAGAGAGCGAGAATGAGCGGAGCAAAACAGAGCAGAAGCATGAAATCGAATAGCTAAAAGCAAGCAAGTTTTTGGCAGGGTTTTAATTTCAAGCAAGCGTCGAATGTACACAGTCGTATAAAGCAGATGGTCAAAATTTGGGAGTATGTGTAGTACGCGGTGTTTTCCTTCGGAATCGCGTAGTCGGGATCGTAGCAATCTATGGCTGAAAAAATTAGGGAAAGTGTTGTTGGACACTGATGACTTTTTTGGTTACTTCGGCCAGTGGGCTTAGTGGAGGATCAAGCAATGGCTACTTTGTGTAACAGGCCTCACGAAAACACTAGGTTTACGGGCGATTCTGTTAGATCTCTACGTGCAATGTGACGGGATTCTGGGATATTTATGACTTCAAACTCTATATTATTAGATATAAATTTACAATTTAGAATAGCTTAAATCCATACAATGATTATCATTCGTACTTTTTATTGAAAATGATTAACCTTTAATTATAAATGATTGGTCTGAAAATACACAAACCAACCGTTTTTCAAACGCACGTTCGAACACGTTCGAAAGCGCAGCGTATTTTCGAACAAACCCTGTTTGGTGTCTTCGGCTAAACTTCGGCTCGTCCGTTTATGCACAATGATTCCAGAGTTCAGTTCAGTCCCATCGCATTCAGTTGAAAAAAGGGCACGAAAATAAGGTCTTGTGTGTGGTCGGTGCGGGCAAGAATCTTTTTCACTTCTGTGAGGTAAAACTGAACGCGAAACGTGCTTACTATCGTTTAGCAGTGTAAAATAATAGTGAACCGTGCTTAAAGTGAGCAGGAACTGATTAAAAGCAGATGCTTTTGCAAAGGGGTGACAATTTCACCATCTCACACCCACGGACGGAGAGGGACGAATTGCTGCAGCACAAAGTGAATGCTGTCTGTAAGAAATCAGCTAAAAATATCGATGAAACATGCACAAAGGGCTGTAATGCAATGCAGTTAGAAAAAACTGTCTGCAACCAAGCAGGGGCGAATCAATCAGCCTGAATAACCCCGAATCGGAAGCAAAAGCTAAGCTAAAATTTTTGCACGGTTTTCTCCCTGTGTTTGTGGTGGTAGTAGTTGTGGGTAGTGCCTTTCCTACACAGCATATTTTTCTCGCCGTTCGTGTGTGTGTCGCGTGCAATGGTTGCCGATGGGGTACCGTTTGTTTTCCTTCCTCTCTTTCTCTCTCTCTCTGTGCTTCTGGTTGCGCGGATTCCAAAAGTCTGCTGCACTTGCCTGAGTGCGTACGCGCGTGTGTGTGTGTGTGTGCGTGACTGATCGTCTGTTGGCTGCTGCGAGCGGCCCGAGCGCGAGAAAGAGAGCGCACGATTACATTATGCTCGAGAGCGTAAACGTATGAATGAGTTGGAAAGTGTACGCGCGTACGCTTCAGAGGGAAATAATATAGGTGGAATGCGTTAGCGTGGTAATAGTGGTAGTGTAACCGCAGCAAGAGGCAAGCAAACAAACAACGTCGTCGTCAACTATTGCGAGTGTCGAACGGGATGACGGAATAGAAACTACTGCGACGCAGACGATGGTTGTGTTGTGTGTGGCTGCGGTTGTTGACGATGACCGTCTTCGTGGCAAAATATTGACGACAACTGTGGTTTAGAAATCGATGATTGATGCAAGCAGTACGTAAAGTGGGGGCTTGAAACGAGAGCGAAAAAATGGTTCATTTAGTCCATTTCAAGCAGAGGCTCCAGCAAAGAGTGTCATAAAACAAGGTAGTGAGCAATCGATGCTAACCTTCACAAAAAAACTGCATTATTGGTTTGTAATTGTGGTGAAAATGTGTCCGGTGTACGCGTGTCTGTGTGTGCGCTAAACTATTGCTGCGTAGAAGTTTTCCAGCACTATTGAGTTGTGGTTGAAGTGAAGAAAGTGGAACAGAGAAGCATCACCATCATCGCTGCAGCCAGTGTCATGTGTTTTATGTCAAACAGAAGCATCTGTAGTGTGGTAAACATTGTGCAACATAATCGAGGTGTGCTACATCTCCGCCTCTTGAATAAACAAGTCGTCCCTGATGATGGCAGCAGGCCTTGGGCGTAGCAAAAGTTTCGCTTGAGTTGAGATTAGAACCCCGGCGCTTGGTTGACTACTTGTTGGTTGATTTGTTCTGTTATCAATGCAAAATCCGTCTAGAAAAGTGTTAAAAAGTGTTTTCTTGATGCATTTTTTTTCCTGTAAACCAAGCGCAAATGCAGTTTTACAGTGGTGCATTGATACACCACCTCGAATCGACCGGTTCCACCTTGACGCAATGTGTTCCTGCCTCCGTGAATCGGCGTGTGTGTATGTCGAGGTTATCAAGTTGCCCTTGAAGGTGGATCGTGTTTCATGAATGAAATTAAATTCCTTACATCCGCTCGTCCTTATCGCCAGCCACAACACCGGTCATATGCCTTTCATCTCTCTCACACGGTTCATACGATCGAAAACCCCATGTCGCGCTAAATCCCGGCACACTGACGCGCATATTAATTAAAACGTCTTTTTCTTTTTTGGCTCCAAAACCCCAAGAGGGTCTTTGATTTTGATATAAAATCCTGCGTAAGGGGAGACCGGAGCTCCGAATAGGATTCGAAACCCGGTCTTTCGGCGTGAAAGAGTTTTAAAGTGATGCTAATTTTTCTATGAAACAAAACAAATGAGTAAAAAAGGCAAAATATAAAAACCCGTTTATTATCTTCTTTTCCGCAGCAAATTGTTCATACACTTCCATTGTGGTAATCGAAATCAAAAATAAAACTTCCACCAGGGTTTTTAAGTGCAGTGAAGTGAGTGAGTCTGAGCTTTAGTGCTTTTGTAGGCTAATTGCATGACGAATAGAATTGATCTTGAAGGCGAGAAAATGTTTAATCAGTTTGTGTGCTGAAAAAAGTATACGAAAAAGTGCATCGAAAACGAAGGCGCAAGCGGAAATCCAGAAAAAAAGAGCAAATAACAATAAGAAAACTCGTGTACCGGAAGTGGAATTGTAAAATATTAAGATAATATGACAGATGAGCTTACATCGAGAGGAAAAGAGATATAGTATTGTGCTGTACCACAGTTGAAATAAAAGAGGTAAGTTTAGGTGCATTGATAAAAAAGCGAGACGAATAACGCAAACGAAACGACTCAAATGACCTTCTTTCGAAAATGGTTAATGTCTACAGCTCGCTTGAAAATAATGTCGATTTTTGTTAAAGTTTAAATGCCTTAAGGACCTTTCTACGCGTTATTTATTTATTGATTTCTTTACGAAGGTAGAACCTGGCGGCCTGTCGGCTCATGTACGCCTTCTCTCCATCTCAGTTAGGGTCTAAAACGCCTTTCTGCTCAAGTCTGAAATGGCTTTACAAGCTGGGTCGTCCGGTGATGTTCTCCTCACATGACCAACCAAATTCTTCTGAGCATCTTCCTCCCGAACGATGCTAAGAGAAATTCGTCAGTTTTTGACAGCGGACAGGTCCTAGTCCATTACTGATGAATATAGGTAAAAAATAAAACACAAACTACTAGTTTGCGCTGTTGTTGTTTGTAGGAAAATCGTCAAGAAACATACAGCAACAACATTGACGGCAAAAAAACCTCTCCCCGATACAATAACAAAACATCAACCTTGGCATCTAGCCTAGATTCGTTCGGTGTGCGCACCAAGAGCCTTCAGGGGCCGTGTATTTGTTTTTTTTTTCTCTGTTGGGCCTGTGTTTAAATTTGTTGGCAACTGTTGTTCATCAACAATATGGCCCCCCCAACCCACCCTATATCCAACATCTCAACATCATATTGACGAATGTAGTGGTGGTGTTTGTGTTGTCGTTGTTTGTTAATCCTATTTTTATTGTCCACTGCAACCAACTTCCGGTGTTGGTGGTGCATTCAAAGACAATAGTGACGGGGCTGTTGCCGTTACAGTAGCAACCAAAAACACAACCATATAAATAGAACAATGTGTATCAGGGAACAACACAGCGAACGGCTCTGTGCAAAAGTGTGCATCGACAAAAAACGGACCTTTTTTGCTGCGAAACCATTTGCATACACACTACAACTGCAAAGCCAATAGTGCCTATTGTGCTTTTTTATTTGCATCTTTGTGGCTTTATATGTGTGTGTGTGTGTGTGAGCGGGGGATTATTGTTATGAGCTTCCTCTTTCGAAGTTAGGCTCGGCGTTGGTGTGGTTTTAAATTTTTAATGGTATCTATTTTTAATGCTATTGGCGAACGAAACGACACCAACACATAGGACAGCGCAGCTGCATTTCTCGTTGGAAGATGCATTGCGTTGCGTGTGCAATGCAACGAGACACGAATCTCCACGGCCGTGTGGAGTAGAAGATGGCGCGCCGTCCCTGACGGAAGATGGAAATTCATTCATTCGCTCAGTGAATTCTACGCCCTCCCCCAACTTCGTGAACGACCATGGCCCATTCGCCGTCGTCGTGCACTCGGCTGATGAATGACGCCTGACGTAACGCCGATGGTGTGTTCCCCGTTGACCGCACCTCAAAGCCGACGTCTTCTTCGGCGGAACGGCTAGGCGCCGAGATAGATTAAAGATGATTAAAAGAAAACATGTTTTCTCAATCGCAATGCATCACCGTCCCGAACTCCACAAATAGCACACTCTCACAGACACTGCCGTACAGACTCTACTAGGAGGTAGTAAAGGAAGGTTTTGTTGAAGAGTTTGCGAGCAGCAGAGGCCGGAGTCGATCAATTGTTGTTCCTCGCACAATCGCTCTATCTCTTTCTGCATCCGTCTAGTGCCAACCAACATTTAATTGTACAATTTCGCACTCGACCGTGTTGAGTTTTGGTTGGGGGGAGGCTCGTTGAAAAGCTTTTCCTATTGAACCGCTTTTGAAAGTTGTGGATCTGCTTCCGATGGAAAGGTGGTTAACGATTTGTGACTTCCTCATGCGCTGACATGGCCAACGTGTAATGCTACTATTGCTGTAAGTACATTTTTTGTTTCTCCCATCCGGATGCGTCGTTGGATAACCAACGATCGATTGTACGACTTTCCATCAGCATGGGAAGATCTCACTTTTTCAGGTTAAGTTTCGCTTCGATCAACGTCGATCGGGTAGTTTTCCTTCTCCATGTTTTATTATTATTATCATTCAACGACTTAATTTAATCAATCTTGGATGTAAAAGGTAGAAGACAAAATTTCACCCAAAACAGCAACAAAAATGTAGTCCCCTAAAGGTCCCTGTAACGAGATCGGTCTTTTGTGTTCATCATACTTACCAAAGTTTGCGTTAATGTTGTTTGGCTTCAATCTCACGGAGAAGTAAGGGATGGTCAAAACAATCCTTATCGCCTTAATTCTATCGGTCTGTGGTATCGGATTGTTTTCCCGTATACGATTTTGGCACTGTAATGTAATGGAGAGTTTTTTTCTCATCGACGCTTAAATGGCTTCCAATGTTTGCGGTGTGGAACTTTATATCCCACAACAAATGAGTCATCGGAAGTGATTCAAAATGGTACAGATTGTGCACTAAAAGGGGAACAAGGTTTCCTTTTAAATTTTGATTTAAAAAGGATGAAAGGTTGCTCCAATCCTACATCCAATAACCGTTCCTCACATCAGTATTGTCTTTCCGAGAGGTCCTTCCACAGTTAGTACTGGGACTTCAGATATGGCTATTGTAGGTCGAAGTTTTTATTTCCTTCTGGGTGTTGAATGACTGTCAATCCTCAGTAGTACTTACCCCCGAAATAGAAACTATTCTGCTCCTCTGAGGTCACTTGGAAGTCTTAACTGGAAGTGTCAAAAGGATATTTTTTATTAAGTCTCAGACTTGGAAGGCGAATTTAGTATCACAATTTGTCACTATCACAGGTTGTCCAGAGGACAATCTTGATCGTTCGGGCGGATTCACTGGTCTCTGGATCCAAGATTCACAAAGACAAACGATCTCTTCTTTAAATGAAAACTCTTACAACGCTGTAGCATTATCTATCCGTTAATGGACATTTTGGGATATTCTTGGTAATGAGAATGTCAGATATTCTACACTTTTTGCAACTTCTTCGCTCAGAGGTTCCTCGACTAAACTTAGCCATAACTGCTCCAAACCAAATGATACCTACCAAAAGATATAGATATAGAAACGTTAATAGTTACTAGAAACCATCTCGTCGAACATCTCAAAAGATCAGTTCCTAAGCTACGGAAAATGACTTCACCCCCCTTTTGCTTTCCCTCCCCACCGATGCTGCCGGTGCCCCCGGTGGGAATCGCATTCATTATGCAAGAGAAAATGCGGCAAACAGTACCATCTTTTTCCGGTTAGGAAAGGCACCCGGCAGATGAATGGACGGAAGTGGGTGTGTGTGTGTGTAGAGTGCGGTTTTGTGGCCAACTTCCTGGCAGATGCAACAATCTCCCATGCCAACGCGCTCATTTGTTAACGATCTCTCTGCGGTCAGTTTCTGTTTTCCCTTTTGTGTGTGTGTTTTGCCTTTTTGACCTTTTTTTTTGCATGCTGTGACAGGAAGTGTGACGGAATGAACTGAGCGAATGTGAAACCACCACCAAACGCCCAATCCTACTCGGGTGCAGTTTGATTTTCGGAAGGGGTTTTATTTTTCTCCCTACACTCGATCTTACACACGAGAATAATGAACTATCTGATGTGTTTTGCCAACAAAAGCAAAAGGAAGGAAGTCATTTGATGTTTTAAGTGACTTCAGCGAGGAGTCTTACCTCACCTTATGAAGCCTCAAAAAAGACTTGAAGAAGTTGCTGCTCTTCATGATTCTCATCATTACGATGCAGAAAATGGAGGAGGTGATTTTGTTATCAAAAAACATCAACAACCGTACACAATACGTACGTACGTCGGTAGTAAAAAATCACTATTCACCATTGTCGTATGTGCGTACAGTTTAGTGAATGAATCATATCAGCGGTCGCCATCATCAACATGTTGTGATCATGGCGATATTTTATTTGACGTGCTGTGGAACCGGATATTGCGTCAACTGCTACAGTTGGAAGCGTGTGTGCGTGCGTGCGGTTTATTTACTCACTTCTGATACTCTACTCCATCATGTGACGCGACTACTTTTTCCCGAATCGCTTGCAAAGGGTTTTGGGGTTTTCCCCTGGTGTAGCAGATAATGTCACGAGCACGCTCTCTCTACCTTTCTAACTATTGCGGAACGTGGCAGGTTGGGTGTGCTGCGCTTGTTTACTCCCTTCAATCGATTGATATTCGACCCCTATACCAGTAAGCTACTGTTAAGGGAGGGGAGGTGTTTTTTTTGGTTTGGTTGGTCCCCAGACTATCAAATCATTGTCATCCATCATTCTTCGGTGGCGCAGACTGAGACTGTGTCCCACAGCACAGTTTTTCGGGTAATGAGCGCGACGCTGATAGCTTCATTATGGTGATGGACGGCAGTGCCGCTCCCTGGCAATTAGCGCAAAGAATAGCCTTGTTTGGTGGAATTAAACGTCCCTGCTCTCATCCCAATGCAGTAGATTATGTCAATATTGAATTCGTTAATTTGTTAATTGTTTGTGAAATGCATCCGTATTGTGTTACATCCCTTTGAAACATGGATAAGTGATAATGAATGACCCCGCGGTCTGCCATTTTTGGGCATTTGTGCCTTGAGTTTTTACCCATAGTTGGATAGTACCGCTATCACCCCCAAATGATTGCCGGACGGCGACAGCTCTATGATTCATTAATTCGAACTATTAAATCAAATCTATTAGCATCAATTTCTATTTTTGATAACGCTCGACCCGCTCGACGTCGATAGTTGGCTACTGAGCGAGCTATACAGTATCAAAACCGGAAGCAGCGTACAAAGAGAGTACGCGAATGCAGGAAAAAAGTAGACGAAAATTTCGTACAATGTTGCGACTGACTAATAACGTCCCGGGTGGCAGTAAAAAAAGGGAAACGATTCATCCACCGACACAGAGAGACACGGCAAAAGCCCTTACACCTCTTACCCGGCGCGGGGATGATGCGTTGAACGGAAGTGACACAACACCATTTGTCGGATGTGGGATGATAAATGGCCGGTTGCGTCGGCCGTTTTGTTGTGCTCTGATTTGATTTCGACAGACTTGGGGAGGGGCCGGCCGGGTTACTACTGAAGCTCCGGAGGTGGCCCAAACACGTGGTGCTGGTCGTCAGAACTCCGGACCTCCGAGTGGTAGACGATTGTTGCGAAAGATTTGGCGTTTTTTTTTGCGTTGGGTCTTGTCTGACTCATGGTTGGATTTTGCTATCGAATTGTCTCTTCTCTTAGCAAATGGCACTTTCCTTACAAGAAAACAAAAGGTGTACGTCGTCGTGTATGTAAGTGGTTGGAATTGTTTTTGGAGAGTGGGCGGTCTCGAACAAGTTAAGGTTATTTAACCTAATCTTCCCACACTCGGGGGGGGGGGGGGGGGGGGAGGGTTTGTCGCGTGATCGAAGGAGTTGACAAATAGCTAGTAAGTGAACGCCAAACGCTAAGTCTATTACTGAAGCTCTCTCAGGAGCGTTGGTTGGATGTGTCTCAAGTTTGATTTATAGGTTAAGATGCCACAAAATGGAAAACAGAATCGCTAGATCTGAGCATTTGTCAACCAAACAGAAACGCCTTCATCATCATTACAGGGGGAATCCTTAGCCTGTTGTCTATGCTCGGTCGGAGAATAATGGCACCTTTAATCGGGTGTCATGTATCAGCCGGTAAAATGCGCTCGTTTACATGCAACTTACAGCCGTCTTACAGGGAGCTTAACTTTTTGGCTTTGGCTGCAGCTTCTTGCACAGGTACGACCCAAACCACTGTTTTTGTGGCGTATTACAAAGCAAATAACATGGCGGCGGTAGGTCGTGTGTGCCAGAATATTTGCAATATCTCAACACCACGACGTACTGTACTGTTGTGCTGTGTGTGGCCACCCACAACATCAGATAGCTTCTGTAGCTGTTATCTAGCTAGCACCGTTTTGTTATTCCGAAAAGAATGTTTACATAGATTCCACACTTTCGTCGTCGGTGGGAATTCTTGGAAGATAAGAAATCAGTTTCACACTTTGCAGAAGAACAAAAAAAAAAAAACACAGAAACATTGGACGAACGTAAACGAGCTGACTTCGACACACGTCATGTCGGTGTTTTGTTTAGCGTTTATGGCAAGCTATCCTATCGATGGTGTTGTTGGTACGAGAAACGAGGACCCGGGTATCCCAATATCTTATCACTCACAACCCCGTTCGAGAGTTTGATTTCGCCGAATGTGATGTTTTTACTACGGCAACCCAGAAGGTGAGTTTGATGAACCGGAACTGAGGAGATGTTTTACATCGCTTTAACACAAATTGGACATTTCCTGGAGAGAGGTGTACGTGCAATGTTAAAAAATTCAACTGACACAACATCCTGTGGCCATCGGTCTGTCTTGTCTTACTAGATCTGTCTGTCTGCTGAAGATATGCTCGACCGTCTGGCCATATTGCGTCTGTGTCACTGATTGAGAGCTTCCTTCTGGGGAGGTCGAACAACAAGCCACCACTCTCGCCACCGCCTTCGCTGTCAACGCTGAGCCGGGAGGCAACGATAGGTACTCCAGCCAACCATTAATCGGCGTTCGCAATGGTTGTCTACATCAATTTACCGCAATGAAGTTGGTCGGCTAAGGCCTTTTGTCGGGAGGCGTTTTGACCACCCCAAACGAGACACACAAATGCTTAACAGATTTGTTTTTCTACGCATCTGTCACGAGATCTCGGGACGTGGTTAAATAGCAAAAAAGGGAGCGACCATCTCAAATTGCACTGTTTTCGATTTGTTGTGTGCGTTGTGCTGTTTGTGTCTCGAATTTTCTTTGTGGATGTTCCAAAACAAGGAAGCGACGGCAGCAGACCGTTAAATCTGTAACAGGAGCTGGTCTCGGACGAACAGTGCGGCGATAAAGAAGGGGATGCGAATGGACGACTCAAGTACTCAAGGATTCTATTTCCTTGATATCGAGAGAATTTGAGCGATATTTTTACGCTCGGAGACGGTGATGGTATTGGAACTATTATGGCTGCTTCCTAGAGCTCTTCTCCAACCCATATGCGTAGGCTGTTTAGGTTGAATTGTTGTGCGCTAGGCGCGCAAGCTGTCCTTCGGGGTAGTGTTGTGTGCCAGCGAGATATCCCTCTGAAGCACTTCGGAGAAGCGGAGCGTTCTCCCTCAGTTGCCCATCCACACACAAACGCACCAGCTGAAAGCGAACCTGATCGGGCGTAAATGGCATGAGGTAGAGCGGTGGCCCGATTCCTCCTTCAAAAAGCGATGCGAAGGACCAATTCTGTTGCATTCACACAGGTCCCTTAGGAGGCTTCCTAGAAGCGGTCGGAGCTTGGAAAGCCGGTCTTTTAAAGTGGGTAGCATGTTATCCGACCATCAATCCTTGCAATAAAACTGAGAGCCCCGTGCAAACGGGAAGGAAAGCCTTAGGAGTAAACGAGACAGCGAGGCGAGGCAGAAAACGCCGATGTGTGGTGGAAGGTACGAGTCCTTCGCCGAAAGGGACAGAAACGCTCGCGTAGCCAGGAATGAGGAGATCCGAGACCCGGTGGCTGGAGGTGCTGACACATGTCTGGCGGGACATCTGCGTGCCGCATGTGTGTGAGCGCAGGTAAACCGGTGGTACAGAGCGAGAGAGCGTTCGTCCATGGTAGGAAGACAAGCTGTGTTTATATGTCACGGTTAGCCCATATATGTCCTTTTTAACCTTTTTGTCCGGACGGAAAACCAGCAAAAAAGGAAATGTAAAACAGGATAATAGGGAACTGGAAGCCAGATCCGACATCAGACGAAGGTTGATTTGAAGAATCTGTGTAATAAATTTGCCTACCTGCGGTTCGGCCGGTGTGTGTGTACCAGCAGGGAATAGTTGTATGAATTAGACATATAAAATGAAGTTGAAGGACAAATGGGTCGGCTCTCCTTAAGGATGGCATAGGGAGGAAAAAGCGAGTGAGTCTAGGGATGATTTGAATAAGGACTTACATTCGGCGCAGAATCCATAGAAAGAGATGTCGAAAAAGGAATGGCAAAGGGATATAATGGCATTCGAAGCCAAATTACCTTACATGGATAATTAGACCTGTTAGTAGGCAGGAGGCTGCCAGGTAACCCCGTGTCTGCAAGCATCCGTCCTACTGAGCAGGAAATAGACTCGTTGGCATGAGTACGGGGGGTTAACTTGATTGCCAACCTTTTTTTTTTTGTTGTTGCCTGTTAGGAAACTATAATATCCTTAGGTAAATAAATTTCTTAATTACAAGCTTGAGTGATAGTTTGCGTAATTGGTTAGGATTTGCGCGGAATCGAATGATTATGTATTGCGTGATAAGGTAGGAAATTGTAGCCTTTCGTCGTTTCCAAGAAGTGTTGGCAGGCAGTTGAAAGTCTTATAAAACAATAAAACATATAAACAAGATAAAACAAGCGCGTTATCGCATCACGTTACGAAGTCAATTTCTTGCCACTGTAATCGTGTGGGGTCTAATAAGGTTTGTTTACAGTATCCTGTTTGACAGTTATAGTTAAAGTCATTACAAACACACCACAAGGTCGGGATTGATAAGATAAAGGGGCATTCTAATCTGAATTGTTGAAGACTTGTTTGAGACTTTGAGAAACGCCGACCAGGCCGTTTTATCAGACATGACTCACATTTGTTTTGGTTTGCTGAAATAATTTCACAATTCCTGTTTAGTCCCACTCTTATGTCTGGCGACAGAAATATTTGAGTATTGACAACAAGCTCTGCACTGCAAACTTGGACAAGACTCTTGAAATCGGGCCTAATGTTGTGTTAGGTCATCCGTTGTAGACTTCTTCCTTGGTACCTCTCAATGGAGGTTTGTCAAAGGACGTACCAACGTTAATCCTCAAGTCTGATACCACAATATGATTATAAGCCTAGAAAGGAATGACATAACCGTCAAAACATGATAACGATCTGGGGATAACTTTGGACCAGTTCTAGGAACGACATGCTATGTATAAGATTTATTCCTGTCAGAGAAGTCGTCAAAGAATGTCCGGATTTGTTCCGGAATATGTTCCGATACCCAATTCTGGTAAAGATATTTAGAGCTTACTGTACCGAAAGATCTATTTTTTCGCGTTGGTAAATCGTGGTTCCTTGAAAAGAAGTCATTTAGCAATTTTAACATACGTACAAGGTTCTCTGACGTGTGTGGTGCGCCATCATATCTCGCTCTTTTCACATAAGGGTTTCTTTTGATATGTTTGTGTGCTGTGCTGCCGTGCTGTGTGGGGACGACTCTCTGACGCAATATGCCCTTGCGTGTGTGTTGTCATGCAATGTTGCGTCTGGGACGGCAGGCAGACCCTCCGACCGTTGGGAGATATTGTCCAGCACAGAAACTTTTGCGTCTTCGCAACGATCATCTCATTTCAAAGTGAAGGCTCAATAATGGTGTGTGTGATAGATTACCATACAAATAAGATTTTTGACGTTGTTTGGGGTAATGTTTATCTGAAGTTCGCTCTTTCTTTTGTTCGGCTTGTGGCTCAATTCCTGTCCATGAGCTAAAAACTGCATTCGGCAACATACGGAACCCTTATATGGGGCCATTGCGACCTGCTTGTTGTGTCGCAGTTTTGCTCAGGGCTTGAGCTGCCTCCTCCGGTGGAGGAGATATCATACTCACACAACGAAGATGTCAATCTGCTGCTGCTGCTGCTGCTGACCGGTTTTCGGTTGGTTCGATCTTGTTGGAACTGATGGGGTGAGGTTGTGCTCATTCGCTGCCTACCGTACGTCTGCACCCCGGGAGGCATGTGTTATGTTTGTATGTTTTTTTTTTGGACCAACAGACCCAAAGAAGGCAGTTGCGCTTACGCATGTATATACGCATCGGTATGAGTGGACCGCGAGAGAAGACTGGTTTGGTCGATTCACGGTATCTTGGCCCCCTGAAGGACGGGAAGATGCACGTTGCTTCTTCATCTTTCACTAGGGGTTTGAGTGGAACATGATGAAGAGCTTGTTGGAACCTCCAAAAACACACACACACCAACAAACTCTCGATACGATGATGATGGATTCCGTTGCCTTCCGGATGACGTTTAATGGCCATTGGCCTCTTTCGAGAGGCCGTGGTGCAACCCCCGTTGAAGTTGAAGATCTTGAAGTCTTCACGGTAAGCGATCGGTTACTCTGTGCGCGGGCCGCGTCTTCCGAACCGAAAAAAACAAAAACGTAGAACTTTAATCAAACAAAATACTCCGAATTTCGAAGAAGAGGAGAATGTAATGCGTGAATGAATTCGAAGAAATACGCTGTTGCTGGTGATGCCCCCCGGAGTCGCGCGTGGTTTTCGTTGCGTGTGTGTGTGCTCTCCTTCCGGTGATCGGTGCTCGTCGCATCTTCCTCGGAGACTGGTGGATTGGTTACGGTGGTTGGAGGTGGTGGTGGTGATGGTTCATCAACATTACCCCTCTCGCTTACTTGGGTTCCAGTTGGATGGGTTTTGCTTCTGCTTCAGTCGAACGAGTCCGGTCCGGGCGTCTTCACAGGTTCTCGGTGTGTTTTCTTTCGATTACTTCGCTTCCAGCTACTGTCAGTGGTTCGGTTGTTTCGGCGGTTCGGTGCACCTTGTGCGCACATTCTTCTACACACACACACACCGCGGTGGTTGTGTGGTGGGCTATTGCCCTCTTCGTGTGTACGATGAACCGGGTTGTGAAGAACACCACCATCCACATCCCCCGTGTGAAGCAGAAGCGCATGTCAAACTGTTCTGTGTTGATAGTTTGATGCACTCCCGGATACTTTCAGGTCAGGTTCGAGCTTTGCTGTGTGCGTATACTGCCCAAACGTACTTGGCTTGCCCCCAAGACAGGTGGCCGACAAACGACCGACAGCAGCAACAGCAGCCCCTGAGTGCAGCCGGGGTGAGCTTTACAATTTCGGGTAATGGAAAGTTTTAATTGGTTTGTCGACGAGTGTACCGGTGTTGTTCGTTTTCCTCGTTTTTTTTCTTTTGCTATCGGTAGAGTTCAGCCTGCTGTCATGTGTGGCCAGTCGTAATGAAGGGAGATTTCTTGTAACTTTGATCGATACTCAACACCTCATCACATCATCGGAGCAACGGAGATGGGAACCCGCATTGAGCTTTACCGCACACCCGGAAACATTCCAGCAATCCTTGTCGATCTCTGTATCGTGACATAGGAATAGCTGGAACAATAAGCAATTAATGCAGAGCCAACTGGCCGACGTGTGGTTCCAACACAATGGTGCTCCTTAATTTCCTTCCTCCTGCCTCTTCGACCGGTCGTGGTCACCGCCTTCATCACCGAACCTCACTGATCGATGCATGTTTCCATGAAGTGTGGCGTAAAGCACCCGGTAGAATGACTAATGAAATTCAATTAAATGCAAATCACCCTATCACTCTTCCATAGAGCATCAACCCATCCCCGTTGATTGGTTGGTTCGGTTGGACGAGTGCATCAAACCTTTCGTGCATCGGTCCTTGCGGGGTAAAGCATGGGGTGGGGGGTAGGGGTGCTATTGGTCAGAAGCAATCGACGTGCGGTTTGATGCATTTTAATGGATTAGCTTTAGCACCGTTAGTCCGATGGGAGGGAAATGCGTAGAATTGGATAAGCGTTGGTGTCATACTGGATTGTTGTACCGATCCATGGTCAGTTTTTTGAAGCATTGAATGTCCATGTCTCTTATTGGGGTATGTCTGTTCTTCAAACATGGGGCGAACATCTGTGACGGCTATAACACTGGTAGAACCTTTTAGTCTAATTGATTGGAGCTCCTTTTGAGGAAGTTTAGAATCTTTTTTACAGTGTACCAAATAATCCAAGCAATTCTCTTGATACCCGGAGATCTTCAGATTCCTAGCAAAACTCCACGAACTTCAGCAAGTTCGTATGAGTTTCGGAGACTGACAACAGTATCTCAAACCTGTCGAAACTTTAAACTTTCGAGTCGCAGTCGCAAATTGTAGGGTGAACTTACTGATATATACGAACTTCGAGCTCGGAATTGGATTCTTAAAACTTATTGATAAAAGTCGCAAATATCGCTATCAAACTTGAGGCACCTTCCGGTAGGACTTGGACTCGAACTCGAGGGTTTATCAACTCCGTAACTAAACTAAGAGAAAACATTTTGTTGATAGTTTTTTGAGCAACATAACAAATCCACACTCTATTAGGGTTATGCGTCAGAATTTCCACAGAAATCTAATCCTGCGACAGGGGATATTTGCATCGGCTTAAGTTTACAGTCTGCGGCTCCGGGTACATCATCAAACCCTGGCATATGGTAATCAAGTACGCCCCAACCGAGTTCAAGTGAAATTTAAACTAACAATTTCACTCATTTCTAACAAACTTCCACGAACGGTACTCTACGATAGTGAATCATCCTGTTTTGCAGCCATTGCGAACCGGAATAAGTAGTTCGATTGAATCATTTTCCACAGCGGTGGTGCTGTGATGACAGGAGCGTATCACGGGCCCCCATTTTGGGCCCCATTTTGCCAATCGAACGATACCATTCACCGCGCGGGGAAATGTTTTTGAATCGTTTTTCCATAGAAAAATGTGTTTTAATCATATACTTCACATCTTCCTGGGAAGTGTTGTACGCCACCACGACGCGGCACACGCGCCTAGTGCTTCCTAGATATGCCTTGTTTCTATCATCGACCAGTACAGTATTACACTACTGCTGTGGGGGAGCAATGGGGTAGGATAGAGTGAAGGAAATTCTGGAAAATTTAACTCCATCCCCAATACGATCCCGGGCCGGGAGTTGGAAAAACTAGCTCGGATTACCATTTCGTTCTTTCGGTTCGTTGTCGTCCCGATAGTTATTTGATACATGGGTGCCTCTCCCCCCCCAACACACTTTCGCACAACGACTGAACTGCCCTTGAGTGTGTTCGGTAACTGGGAAATTCTATTGCCGTTTTCTCGGAACTCTTTTTCCACATTCATGTTGCGCTGGTAACTGAAGCGGGGGAAACCGGACCGAAGGAAAGTGTATATCCCCGGGATTGAGTTCCGTGCGGTGGTGTACCTTCTTCTACTGGATAAAGTGTTCGGGACCTAAATTTCTCTATTTTCTTCCGTACCGCCAGTGAGAAAAATAAAAACCCTTACACTCCTTACAATTGCGGTTATTTATTGGCTCCGGAGGTTCAAATTTTCGGTGTCACTTTTCCACGAAATCAGTGGAATGAACCCGTTTGCTTGCTTTCTCTCTGCTGCTGCTGCGGCGGCGGCGATGGCCATGTATTACGGCGAAGAAAACCTAGGGTGGTTCGGTGGCATCCAATTAGAATTTCCCAGAACTCTAGGTCTCGCGGTGGTACGAAATTAAGTACGGCTAATGTTAACGTTCGCTAAAACGAGGATGAAAAGCGGTGGAAAGCGAGCGAGAGAGAGAGAGAGAGAGAGAGAGAGAGAGAGAGAGAAAAAAAAAGTTCGGAGCTTTTCACACGAAATCCAAATGGGAATGGGCAAGCAAAATAGAAGATTACAGCAAAAAAAAACCCACCCCAAAAACTTTAGCTTGTGTGGGCTTACCGTACCAATGTTTGATGTGTTTCTATAAAAGCATTTGCTTGTGCGCCGTTCTGTGTGTGTGTGTGAGGTCATATCGGTGCTCGAAAAATTGTGCCAACTGGCGTCCACCGTCGTGCCCACTGGCGTCATCGTAGTGCGTGTGTCCCGATGGGAGGGAATTCAAAGAAAATTAAACATATGAACGGGCCATCCATCCATCCTTCTCCTGACCCTGGGTGAGGGTGAATTCGATCAACCCCCAGCCAACCACACCGACAGGACATTACAATATCCGACGACTCCGACGACTGTTGTTTGTTGTCTTGTTTGCTGCTGGTGAATATTTTAGCAGGTTCCATCCACCGAATCCCAAGAAATGATTTTAATTATGTGTACACATGAAATCGTTGACGTTTTGCTTTGCTTTGCCCGATGGTTGGCGCTTTGGTTTGCATGTGCTTCGGAAATGGGGTTTTGCAGTGTCCGCAAGGGGGATGAACTGATGAATATATTCCGATGACCCGTTCTAATTGAGTGTGTGGGATTGCTCCATTGGGCTTGCAGCACAATATTTGTATGGTAAAGATTTAATGGAAGTTGAGGTGAGGTTTCTTCTTGTGTGCTATGAATAACCATTTTAAATCTGTAGGTCTACTAATTGGTTTAATAATAATGACTTCGCTAATGTCCTGAAATGGGTGCAAAACTTAAAAAAGGTACTGAAATTGCTCAGTGAACAAGGGTTCTCTAGTTTTAAAATTAGCCTTCTAGTCCTGGCTTTTCTGGCGAACTCATCAACGTCATCGCTCCATATCAGTTTGGACCTCTCACGCTTCCTCTCTACCCTTTTAAAAGACCCATAACGACTTTATGTGCTCGGTCGTCTGGTACCTTTTTCATGACATGACCGGCCTACGGAGTCGGCCTAGTCTTATTCACTGCACGATTGTTAGAATATTAATTTAGAATTATTCAACTCCCAATTAATTCAAACTGGGGCTAAAACCGGCCCGGTATTAGAGGCGACAACGGCGACGGTCTTCATAAGGCTGAACCGGGGTTCAAATCCCATCCGGATCGTTCACCCGTAGTGAGAACTGACAATCAAACTACTTGCTTTCTTTAGGGTCTAGTAAGCCAAAAATGTCAAGCATGACCTAAGAGGTTTTAAGGCCAAGAAGAGAGAAAGAGAGAATACATTTGAACTAGATGGAAGTCTTCAAATACTCCAAAAAGTTCACAAAAGCATAGTAATATTATTCAAACAATTGTTTAATACCAAATCGGGGATAAAACTTTTAAAAAATAAACTTTCAATTGAAATCATTCATCTTTAAGTACTTTGCACAAAAGGATAAAGGCAAATAAAGTAAGCACAATGTTTTTTTGTAATGTGGTCGAATCGACACAAAAAAAGAGCATAAAAATCGCACATTGTTCCTTGTTGTGCCCTTCCTTCGACAGTTAATTTGGAAGCTTGTAATGTACTGCGTATTTGTATTTGCCATTTCCATAGCGAATGAACGAGTTTTTCTTTTGTGAGGTGGTTATAATTGTATTATAATTTTCCAGAATTTTGTATAAAATGGCATTGTCGAACGTAACAATCCCGACCCGGTTGGTTATTGTGTGGTGGGCTTTCGCGCGTCGGTTGCGCATGGAAACGCCAAATAAAAAACGGGAAACCCCTTTTTCACACTCAAATATATCGGCAAACCGTGTTCGCCGAACTCGTTGAGCGTTGTGCAATGGAATTAAACATTTTGTTTGCTTGTTAAGAATATAATTGTTAAGCTGAAATGGTTGCCTTGTTGTGTCGAGCAGAGCGACAGAGACCTTTTGTAATTTCAACTTCAGCTTCAAGTTACCAGGAAAAGCCCACTGTTCGCACAGAATGGACAATGGTTGGGATTCAGGGGGATGAAATTATAAGGAAATGTAAAACATTTCCACCCCCGTAACACCCCTTTGGTGCGGGGGCGCCCATGAATCTTGCAATCATTTTTTAAACAAATTCATTCGAAATTGGTATGATGTCGCTCGCTCTCGTTCTTACTCACCCTGTCCAGCCTGTGGGCAGCGATATCAAGCGATCGAATGCGATGGTTACAGTGTTCGTGTGCGCGCGCGCACAAAAAGGGTGTGTTCGCGCAGACACGCAAAGCATTTGAACCATTCCAGGAATTTGCGATCGCGTAATGTGGTCGACGTCACAGCAGACGACCCATCATTTGCCGCATGTGTTTCTCTTACGCATGCTGCTTTTGCGCATCTGCTTGGCCGGTGCGTGCGTTATTTCCCGCGCCCCACATGTCGATTTCTTTTAACTGACACTGACTGACCATCAAACAAAGTAAATATCAGCGAGGAAAAAGGCCACAATTTGGACCTGGAAATCGAAATTGATTCATCATGCCCGATTGACTTCGGTGATGAAGTGATTAGTATGACACGTGGAAATTTGTTGAACACACACTGGGTATTTTTTAAACGTTTGTTGTTTATTTTGTTGTGGTAAATAAATATTTAATGCATCTACTTTGTGTTGCAATTTTTAACAAAAACATTTGTTGTTAGGGGTTATTACAGGGTTCTGATCCAGGTGCAGATAAACGGTCGCGTTGCAAAAATCCCCTCAACTGTTTGAATGATTCCATTATATGATTGCAAAGTTCCACAGTACAGTTGAAACATTCTTCTGTGTGGTTAAAATGTCCTTTAACATGTATCTAATCACTGGCTACTAATTTTGAACATAATATGGTATTTTTTATCTATTTTTCTTTTAAAAATGGATTTAATTAATTTAATATTTTAATGTTTTTAGCAATTGTTTACATCATTCAAGCAGGTATATCTTTATTTCGTTTAAGTTTTTTTACTTTCATTTTCCTTTATTTACTTATCTGTCAATTACTTTTGTGTTTTAATTTAATAATTTTTCTTCTAACTCTCGTTAGCACCTTCAATCCTCAAGCTTGTGTTTACGCATGTGTGGTTCTTATGTTTTATTTTCAACCTTATTATCTTTTTCCTCTTCTACCACAAAATGTAGATCTGTTTTTAGATTTTGCCATGTTGCCAAAATGATGTTTCGCTATTGAATTCAAGGTTGCCGCTGTGGTGGTGGTTTGCGAAAATTATTTGCAAAAACAAGCATCCGTGGTGCCAAGAAAACATCAAAAGTCAAAATAATGGTTTTATTTTTATTTTGCCCAGAATCGGGCTCACCTTTTGGGAGGGGGTTGGAAATTGGCTGAAACCATTCACCCCGCACTAAAATTTGCAGCAGTAGAAAAAAGAAACAAGAATTCCAAAGGGAAAAAGTTTTTCTGTTCGAAGCACGAAGCACCAAAGCAAAAGCACTTTATTTTCTGAAGGACTTTCTTCCTCCGCCTCGCTCTATGTGTTTGCAGAAGGTCAGTTGCTTCACTATTTTGTACACTTTTCGAGAGAAGTAAAACAGTCCAAAGTGACAAACGATGTTTTGCTTGTGACAATATCGATTTATTTTATGTTTTTACTTTCGCAGAAATTTTACACAATTGCAGTCAAAATTCCTGGAGGCGACGGTTCTTCATTTTTGCCTTCCATTAAAAAAAATCTTAATTCCAGGAAGGAATGCTGTGCGCTGCTGTGGTACGGCAGAAATATCCCATAGAAAATTGTGTTTTGATAAGTTTTAAAAAGCAAAGCGAATCCGGGTTTGTAATGGTGTGGTGGTGGTTTTCCGTTTTCGAAAAGTTTGCCCAATTTTCGTGGAACGGCTGGCCAATTTTCCCGTAGGTCAAAGTTCAAAGCTCTGTGCAAAAGTGGTGTCGAGGGATAATGCAAACGTTGTTTGTTTGCTAGTCCGAATCACTTTCCACTTTGATTTCCATTTGCAAAATTGCCACGTTTATCAGCAAATGCAGGGAACGCAGCCCGCGTCCTCTCATGCCAGGCTTGATAATTACATTATCAAGCAATACTGTGCGGATACGTTCCAGAACAATTTGCATCGGATACCAGGAATTGTGAGGTACCGTTCGTAACAAATTCCAATTTCAAACCAAATTTCACAACTCCCCTATTCGGGCGATAAATATTTAATTTTGAAAGCATAGGCTTATGGGTGCGGATTGGAATTCAAGGAAATTGTTATCTACACGAACGGGTTTTCCTGGAACGTGTCTTTGTCCAGCAATGTTACATCGGCACCCCATGCTCAATGGTGCAACAAAAGGGGGTCGATGTTTTTTTTTTTTGCAGGAGAGTTGCGCTGAGTGCGTCTAGCGTATGAATTATTATTTTGAAATTCTGGTCAGGTATGGATTGAATATTCACGGTCAATTTAACGCTCTTCACACCTGCCACACTGTGTGTGCACACGAAACCCGCGGAACTTGGGTGAGTTATTTTTCGCACCTCTGAAGACGTTGTTGGCTCGTTCTTTTCGTGCTCTCCCAGAATGTGTGAATTTCTTCCGAATCCCGCATTGATTTATGTGAAGCAAGGGCAAACGCAGGTTCTCTGTGTGTCTTGCGAAATCGCTCGTTCGCAGAACTAATTACTGATGGTGAGCTTCTGCTCTGTTCTGAGGAATAAGCTACCAGGTGGTGCTTCAAATTCTGCGAAAGTTGCTTTCGTTTCGAATTAGAATATTATTCTGTGATGGTTGGGAACTTTTCAATGAATTGCTGAAGCGGTGACGTTAATATTTCTTTCACATTTGCTGTAATGATCTTCAAACCAACGTTGAGTTAAGGTGTGTGTGTGTGTCCCTATCCGCCGCATCGACAGACGGTTATAGAGATAAACGGTGATGGCCCATTTTCGGAATGGCCCTGAGCCAACTTCCTTCGCCCCTTTCCGTTGAGCAACAACACGCCCGTAAGCAAACTCTGTCGATGATGCGTTGTATGTCACGTGTGCAAATTCCTGGTCATTCTAACGTAACGCAAACGTCATCCGTCGTCGTCGTCGTCGTGTGTTGTTCATAAAATATCGTGAGGTTAATGCGACTGCCCACCCGCCATTCATAGCCAAATGACCGTCCGTCGTGTTTGTTTATGAACGGCACATATTGCGGGGGTTTTGTTTACACGGTACACGTCCGAGCTTTTGTGTAGTGGCAGGTCTTCCACGCCCGTTCCTACGCTTGTGTCCAGGGGACTGGGAAGCTGATGTTGTTGTTGTTGTAGGTAAGGTTCTTTTGGGCGCATGATGTATCGAGGGAATAATTCTAGCACCACCACCACCACACGGGTAACGCACAGCTCTTGGTGATTTTTCATCATCGATCGATATAAATCCGATAGCAAGTCCTTCAGACTGACCTCCTTATGGTGGGGGGGGGGGGGGGGGGGGGGGGGGGTTTGAGCACACCGAGCAGCGCCGGCACTCGCGAAGTAGGTTACTTTGGTGTGGGTGTGGGGATACCTTAGAACATGTGTAAAGAATTTGTAGAAGAGGACCTTGCGGTGCGAGACTTATTTCGCCGCTGTCTACGACTGGGAAGGGGCGCGACTCTTAGCTGTAGTTAATTCAATTTAGCTTCACTTTCGGCACAGAGGGTAAACCCGAACGAATGATTGCGCTTTACATTACAAATTGGTTGCCGCTGTCTCGGTTTCAGTGCTCCAGTGTCTATTCCCAAACGCAGGGAAAGGTGTTGGGTTGAATTATGGATAAGGTACCAACAAATCACGAAGCAGCAGCTTCCCTTCCATGCGCATACTTGGGCGATGTTTTGATTTTGCTTTTCTAAATTCAACCCGGCCCAAATTGGGTTATTTGGTTCTTGGTTTTTCCTCAGGGTCGACGCTTTCGGCGACTAAAGGACTGTGTAATGATCAGCATGCGTTACGCGCGTATCTTTGGTGTAGTTGTCAAGGATAAATATCGACAGCAAGGTGTTTGGCAAGATAGCACGATAGGGAGGGTTAGCAGAGAACCGAAACTCGTTTTGGAGGTCGTCCTAGATAAGTTACAGCTAGGCTGGGTCCTTTGTGCTAGCACTTTACACACTTTACACTCGAGTTTTTATGTAATTTGAATCGGAATTCCAAGTAGCCGGGTCTAAAGTTAGCTATACACGCGGGACAAGTACAACAGTGTATAGGTTGAATTATGCTATTTTTCACCAGAATAACCTTTACCGCTTCTTACGAAAGCAGCCATGCTCAGAAATGCTGTGTTATAGATGGAAAGATTATAAATATAGTTAGCAAGAATTTTAAATCCGGTGCCCTTGAACTTTACCCGTCTCTCGGGCATGTTACACACACACACACACACACTAGTAGGACGGAAACAGCTTGACGATGACACAAAACCCCACGCAGCATATAGAAATGAATTTCGAACGAAATCTAATAAACGTTTAATCTTTTCCAGGAACGCAACATCGAGCGGGAACATCGGTTGCGCTTACTATTGCTGGTGTGTGCGGTGATCGATGGTCGACCAATTTCTGGCAAATCGAACCTTGGAGAAGCGGCACATAATCACGACGCAGCATAACAAACAAAGTCAGGTCGCGCCAGTCGAGGTGTGGTGTGTGTGTGTGTGTGTGTGTAGTGCGTAGAAAGTGCGACTGCGCAGTAGCTGAGTAAGATAAACCACCACCCCAGACGGGCAGGGAGAACTACCAAACGTGTGCGCATCGACATCATCATCATTCGCAGTCAGTCGGCGCAAAGTTTGTGTGTCCGCGTAGTAGTGCCCAAATGCGTACGATTGTGCAGCTACAGCAGAAGCAGGAACGTCGTCGCAGACATCGCCAGTCGTAGACGAACGATCGGATCGGACACTCATGGGGGGCAAACAAAGCCGCCTCCAGCGAGAGCAGAAGCATCAGTTACGGAAGCAAAAGAAGGAGAAAAAAGCAGCGAAACGTGTCGTGGAGGAGGAGAAGGCAGCTGCTGTGGGGGGCAGCGGCAGTAGTAGCGGTAGTGGGCTAAGGGATAAACTGGTCGTAACGACTACCGAGCACCTGGTGCAGTGTAACACGGGCCCGCACAGCAGTGCGTCAGATGTCGCACCGATTGTTGGGTCGGCGCTGAACGTAACCGAACGTGACATCGAGGGACGTACCGAGTGCAGCACCAGCTCGACGGAGGAGGACGGTGAAGAAGACGGCACTAAAAGCTCCGTTACCATTACGATTTGCATGCTGAAAATGGAACCAAATGCCGCCAGCGCGGTGGAGACAGAGGAGCACACATCGACGGTGGCGGAGGAAGTTGGAGGTGTTGGAGCTGGACCTGCGGAAAGCGATGTCACTATTGCAGACGACTTACTTTCTCGGCGACCACAACAGTGTGCCTGCCTTGAGAATGGTAATGTTGGAGCCTGCACAACAGAGTCAGACAGTGCGTGCGGTTGCACCACTACCGGATCGATCGACAATCGGTTGAACAATAACGAGCTTTCGGCGCCTACACCTACAACGACATCGTCGCCAGCCGTCACCAACACAACGATGTCGTCTTCCAATGTTCCGAGTCCAGGTGCAGTACCGGCGGCGGCGACGACACCCCAGCCAGCACTGTCGTTTATGATCGGTGGACACGATCCTGCCACGATCAGCCATCTGTTGCATCGGTTGCGGCATTTGCACCATCACCATCACCATCATCTGCACCACCATCACCATCACCATCTGATGCATCTGCATCACCATCTGCACCATCACCATCATCCAGTGACGGGTGGCGGCGGTATCGCTGATTTGCCAGCCGATCTGGTGTCTCCCAGCAATAGCACAATCGACTGGAGACAGCATCAGTGGATCCCTGCTGGGATGATGGTTGGTTCTAGCAATGGTGCGATAGCGCGCCCTGCAACCGAAAGCCCTGCCGCCAGTGGAGCATCCACCGTGACACCGGCTTCAACCGCCAGCCAGCTCTTTATGGACATCGATATCGATCTGAAGGATAAGCTGGAGGGTTTGAAGTTGGGACCGGCTGCTGCTACTGCCACGGCAGGACAGCGAAGCAGCAACAATAACGTGACGGAGGAAAGCGGCGAACATCCGTACAGTGTTGGTGAATGTCCGACGTGCTGTGCCATGGCTATGGCTGCCAATGCATCTTCTGGCAGTGGTTCGCTGGGCGGTGTTGGATCGCTTGGCAGTAGTGGTGGCGGTGGATCCGGTGTTGCGGGTTCCGTTGCAAATGGGACGAACATGTACAACGGCAATGTTGGCGAGGTGGAGGAGAAGATTCTCAACACTAGTAACCAACCGGCGGTAACACCTGCGGTGGCAACCGGTGGCGTAAATGTGCCAGAACCGGCTGCTGCTGCTGGTCCTGCTGTGGCGGTAACTTCACTAGCGACGGCGATGGATAACAGCACGACCGTCTCCCAAGCGAACGATCAGATTTCAACAGCGCCGGACAACACTAAAGGTAGGTGTAGATGGTGATGGTGTGGGACAGCATGGGTGGGGAAGGTTCTCTTGTTCGGGGCAGAGTTTTTAGACCTTGGATCGTGGGAAACTATTTCGTATGGTCATGCGCTGTGGTTTACGCGCCCGCCCCGGACATCTTGCACTGCGTGTGTCATTACACGGTGGAGCGTCATGGGCAGGGGAGGGTTTCTTCTCCGGACTGGTTCTGTTCTGTATCGCCCATTTATGGAATCTGCGAGTGCGGGCAGACCTCATGTGGAATGTAGAAACGGGGACCCCTATGCAAGCATGCCCATGCCTTATTTCGCAACTTCAGAATTTATTTACGAATCATTTTGTGATTTCATTGCGAACCTTTTCTTGAAGATTTTCCGCTCATAACGGATTATCTATTTGCAGTATCACCACTCATGATGAGGATGCAGGATGGTAGCGTATGTATGTGGGCCATAAAATTTGACTATTTTATTGTTGCCTTGTTGCACGGAGCTGTATTTTACGATTTCGCTCGGTGTGTGGTCATCGGGGAAAAACAAAACCAAGGGCAAAGGTTCTCGGCTCAGGGGCGAAGATGTTGTTTGAATCTTTTACTGCCGCAAACCACAGTTTAATGAGTTGCTTGCTGTCTAGACTTTGCTTCTATCGTATGAAGATGAAGGTCAAGTGGATTACGGAGTATATGCAGACCCGTGTAATCAAAGCGCCATAAGCGATTTCTTACCATAAAGCTAATTTTTGTGTAATAATGTTCCTCCTCCTGACAATCCCTGGAAAGGAATATAAACACAGGTACGTCAATCTTTTGCTCTCCAGCAGTGTTCCAAGAAATGCGGTGTTGTTTGAAAAGAAGGATGTTTGGAGGGCGCTTTGTAATGAATGTTTCCACACAAACAGGCTCTTTGAAGTCGGGGAGTGGCTCGTTAATAGTTAATAGCGCAGCGCCAGGGTGATCCACTATGCAGGAAAAATAAAAAATCCGCAACACCGATTTGACTGAGGAAAGGAAAATGTATGCATAGCATGAAGCGGCAGTAGCAGCAGCAGCAGTAGCGTTCTTCTCGTTCTTGCTGTGCAGGCTGGCAGTGCTGGCTGGCAGATGATGCACCGAAGAAGTCATTTCTCGGCAAACTCCCCGGAGCGACTTTCTTTTCAACCTGCGGTGGTCCATACCGGGCGCTTAAGAGATTGTTCTGCTGGCGAAGGGGGGTGGGATGAATGGCGTTGCAAATTTTCCGGAAGTGCCGGTACACTTTGATCATCACAACCAGCAACACACTATGTGTGTGTACAAGAATGGAAAATTGTGAATTCAATTACGAACAATCTGGGCGCGCGAACGTCCGCGTTGTGTGCCATCACTTGTTGGTGCCTTCTTTGCCTCACCTTTTGCCGATCTGTTCTGTCTCTTGCGGGTGGACGCTTTTCTTTGAACCTTGGGTGGGTTGGCTGGGAAAAAGAAATTTTCCATCATTTCCAACGATTCCTGCGAATTTTAGGTGGTTCTTTGAAGCTGTGCGCGCGCTCTATCCGAAAGCGTCTTCCACTAGTGTGTGTGTGTGTGTGTGTGTGTGTGTTTGCGTGACACCAAAGGCATCTCTGCCTTCGTTCGTGGAAAAGTGGTTTTTCGCGGAGGAATGGGAAAATTGGATATTACTATCTTTACCGTTGTAGTGTGCTTGTGTGCGGGTGAGTGTTTTTGCAGGAAAACTGTGCAGTGCGATGGATGGATGCACTTTATTCGTTCTATCGCACGTTTGTCCCATTAGCATGGAAAGTACATGAACCCCCCTCCGCTGGCGTAGTCGCTATGTTTTCCCATTAACGTTTTCCTCAAAGGTGTTGTTTGCGTAATTTATGCAGCATCAACAGCATCAGCATATCATGTATTGATAGCGGCTCTGCAATGGTCTGCTGCTCGGCTCATTGAGGAAAAGGCAATTTTCCTTTCCAGAAATGTGAAAGAGAAAGCTTTGATTCCGGATCGCCTGCCTGTACAGTTTCCGATGAATTGTTTGTTTGCTCCGATACCGATTGGGGTTTGTGATTTGTCTCTGTTACATTATAAATGCTGCCCTGTCATCGTTATGATGTCGACGATGAGGTTCAAGATACTAACCAACAAATGCAATTGTTCCGCTCGGCCTGATACAATCACATGACGTGTAGCAGGCTTGATGATGGAGATGTGTGTCAAGAAACACGGTCTAAACTTCTTCACATTTTTTGTTTCGGCAAAGAGTGTAACAGCAACTCATCGTTCAGGCGCACATGAACCAAGAGCACGCGTCAGAGCCAGAACGTTTCTTTTCAATATGATGCAGTCACGGCACATGGCAGCAGCACCACAAGTGTCTGCGTGCCCACGGACATGGACATTTTCTCTTATCTCAAGCTTTCGGCGAATCGAGGTTTTCCGACACTCCGACCTACATGAATCATGACGATGGTATGGCATCGGGGACGGTTGGCTTGCACGCTACGCCAAAAGAAAGGAAATTGGCTTCCAGTTCGCCGAATAACCGGATAACGTTTCGGCACCCTGTGTGTGTGTGTGTGCGCGGGAGAAATTTCCCATGAGTGCTGTGCGCGTCCGATGTAGAAGATACATATCACCACACACACAGAGACGCACAGAGAGGGTCGAATTGGATAAGAGTACTCGCCGGATATTTCGACTAACGGCTGAAAGATGAAGAGGTTCCGGGAAGAGGTGGAGTTACAGGCACCTCCAAACGCAAGAGAACACAATGTTCATGATGTGTCGTACATGGTTGCTTGCGTTTGCGGTACGTACGGCTCGACAAACCCATGGAAATGTCGGTGGGGTGTTAAGGAGGGAGCTAGGGTAGGGTGTCGCCGATAGGGCTACACAGGTCTTCCCCGGAACCCGTCCAGAAATGTGAGTCAATACCGGGAAGGTGTTGCGTTATCAGCCCCCCCCGCCCTCTCCCTCGGACAGTACAAATACACCGCCGTGTCTTCCTGCGTTTGTCAGCGAGGGTCTAAACTTGCGTGCTCCTACTCCAAGTACTGCTCTGCTGTACAAGAACCGGTGGGTTTCTTCTTTCAGCTCCAACTCACCCCCCCAGCAAAACCCAGTAGCATACGCGTAACGGGTGTTTTCGTCACCCGGTCTAACGGTGCAATATAGCTACGTCACAACCGGGGATCGCGACCAATGAGGTCAAGGAGAACCATTACAGGGAACTGCAGGTGTTGGATTTAAAGTTTTCCATGTCATCTGCTACGAATGGGAGTGGGGTAGTGTTTTGGAAGCTAAAACAACTTAGGAACGCCACTATCGCAATCGAATCGTGTCCAAACACAATTTCCTACTCGTCTGCCACACCATCCCCTCACTCTGTGTCGCTATTCCTCCTTATCATGAGGGGGAAAGAAAGGAAGTCCTCCTGGACGAAGTTTGATTGAATTAAAGCTTTCAATATGATAATTGAGACAGTTCATAAATTAGACACTACTCGCTGGCCGCTATCTGTGGCCACTGCCCAATCAGCTTAATCTCCCTTCCCTATTTGTCTGTGGAAGAAGCGATTCCACAACCGTTTTCCGCACCGTTTATACTACTGCCTGCGTGAGATAGTGAGCTCCCATTCGCCATGCGGCAAGAATGTCGTCTTGCGCTTTGGCTTTTCAAGTTCTCAAGAAATCATGCCTCAATTGCTTAAATCGTTTCCGCTTTGCCTGCTAATAGAATTGTTGTGTGTGTGTGTGTGTGATGTTGTTGTGGGTCATTTTCTTATCACTTTCTTCCGTTGTGTCCCCTGCGAGGGAATGGTTGCGTTCTATTTCCATATCGGAGTTTCATTCATTGGGTAATGTTATTTTATGAATGAATCGTAGGGTGATGCTTGTGTAGAGTGAGCCCCCCTATCGATAGTGTAGTGGGGTGAGCAAACTTGGTTTTTTTTTGGGGAGTGTATCATGTGTTTATTTTTGGACCCGGACCTCCGATAATTATGAGTAAACGGAGGTACTAGGCATGCGGGTCCCTACTACGATGCTAGGAATGTGATAAGCAGCTAGAGAACAGAAATAGCGTGTTGCTGATAAGAAGGTAACCATGCTAGATGTGGCGCAAGATGGTGTAAGAAGGCCTTTGTAGCGGTATGTGTGTCTTGCTTTATCGTTTGTTGGTTCGGAACGCTATCCTCCTGCTCGCAATGTTTGTTAATCGTTGAGCAATCGAGATTTCCCTTGTAAATACCAGTTTGCACCGGAGTTTAAATTATCGGTGTGAGTCACAACACCTGCGCTGGGCAGATAATGGTTCGGAATTCTGGATAATGGCCGATTATTCATCCAGGAAAGGTAAGAGCTTATGGAAGTTTTTGGTGGTTGTTACTTAACAATCACTGTATTAAATTTGCAGTGTTGGTCAGGCTAGGTCCTATTGCATTGGGTTTGGGAGTAAGATCTTATATCTCATTGTGATACTTCCCAATGATCCCAAGTCATTAGTTTGTAGAGTGATAGAGAAGAAAGACCTCTTCATTTTGATGTGGCATGTGTTACGAAAGAAGGATGTCCGCTCTGGGCGTTGATGCCCTCAACATGGGAATCCAATTACGAAATTTTTAGGACACATTCGGACCTTACATTTTCCAAATAATGACAAATGACTTACTTGTGTTTTCCTTGACAGTTGTTCTTAGAAAATGAAAGTATTGTTTGTGATCGGTATCGCACAGTAATTGCGAGAAAACGCGCTGCCATTATCATCTTATCACATTCTGATCATGTGTCAAATGTTGTCTCTACTTCTACTGGGGGATTCCAGAGTAGCTTTCCCGAGAACTGCCCAGAAAACATCATCCCACGGAGTGTGTGTGTTTGTGGAAAAATAAATAATTCCCCTTCCCGTCAAACATTCGCAAATGTTTGGTCTAGAATGTTCGTGTCTCAATGTCACCCTGGTGAGTCCCGCTCGGATTCGAATCCTCGGGTCCCAAAATCTTGCCAAGACGGGATTACTATTGCATCATTTCCCGACCATTCTGCTGCCAAAGCGTAGAGGACGCTGATGATGAGGATGTCGTCATCTGATCGCAGCGAATTCAGCTCGAGCTCGTACTAATCTGCAAGGGGGAGCACTATTTCGGCGGCTGTGGGAACTTCCGTTTAGCGTGTGGAGGGTGCATGTGAAGTGGGGCGCCACAAAAGGCGCAACCGAGCCTCACCGGAGCAGATTAGCGCGAGGAATAGCCTCTCTATACCCCTGGGGACTGTTGCAGTTGTGGTAGGTATGTTGACGGGTGATAAGGCCGGTTAAACCAGGCGTGAGAATCGCAACTGTCAATTGGCAGACGAGAATGAAGGAGAGGCTGACTGTCGGGAAGAGGAAGCTCACGTAGGCCAGCTTGATTAGCGGCGGAAGCTATTGTATTAGAACCGATTGTGATGTTTATAAATTTATGTTTATTGAAACTGCCTCGAAGAAGGAGATGGAAGAGAGAACTCTGGAGGGTGTGTGAGGCACTTGTGAGGAAAGGCTCGATTGAGTTTGATACGTACATAAATGACAGATTGGCAGAGAGAGAGAGAAAGGGAGCGAGCGCGTTAAGCTAATGTAAACAACTGCAGCTGCGCGAACCAGCCGCTCAGAATCGGAACAGGATCGTTCGTGTTCGTTCACGGTTAGTCACAGACGATTTTCGATCCCGATGAATGGGATCCGTTGTGTGCATGTGGCCTCGTTCTCCTGGCGAAGTTTTTTTTTTTTTTGGTTGGGCTGGGCCGCGCGTGTAGCAGCAAGTGTTGTTGCGTTCGCATCTGCAACACAGGGACATACTTTGCAGGGGACAATCTCACCCCTCTACGCGGAGGGTTAGGTGATCTTGGTTGGTAGTGGTGGTGGTGTAGATCGCGACGCAACCAAGCGATACTGATAACTTCTTTCCTCAGAGATCCCATTTCCGCTCGTCGTCTCGTCTACATCAATCGACGCGGGGAGGGCTGGCTTGTTCTGCTGTCAGTGACATAGAGACTCTAACACGGGTCACTTCGCGGTTGTTAGACGAACCACACTAACAAACAAACACACACACCGCACACGACGTCGACCCTGTGTCTCTAGAAGGAAGTCACCCCACAAGTCGCCTCGGAGTTTCTTCTCCACAGTATCGCGCTCGCGTTTCTTCCCATACCAGCATTGGCTGGAATCATCTATTTAAACCAGTGGAGTGAGGGCGCGATTTTACGATTCAGCGATTCGCAGCGGTGTTGTGTCAGGGGGTTTCGGGTCGGTTTTTGTTATTGCCTTTTTGTTCTGCCAGCGTGCGGTTTAATGCGCCTAATACGAACCGACTACTGGTACGGCACGTCCGCGTGCAGGCCGCACTCCTTGAGAGTGAACGATCAAGCTCAGATCATCCCTCAGCGGCACACAAGCAGCAAGCAGCAGCAGCAGGAGGACGCCGTACGCTCTCTCAGCATGCGTCACCGCATCGTGCTCGTGCACCACACAGAGACCACCACTACCACCACCACCCTCTATCGCTGCTAGAACGCCGTCTGTTTGCGTGTGGTACACTCAATATCAGTGAAGATTGCTCGCCGAATTAATGCAGTTCTTCGGCGACGGTGCAGGGTGACAGTTGCGCTTTGGGAATCGAAGTTTACTTTCTGTGGGGCGATCGTGCCTGAGTGTACACCACGAGGAGAGAGTGCAAGTGTTTGCAGATTGGTGTCAATTAGAAGACAAGTTAAAGGTTATTTCGTGTGCGTATTCAAGAAGAGTGCATTGAAGAGTTTATTTTGATTGTGGACAGTCTCACATCTACAGATGTGATAGTTGATATGGCTCACAAAAGATATTTGAAGATGTTGTGGCCCTTCAAGAACTGTGGATCTCCAGTCTCCGAAGGTTAGTATCGAGTATCGGTTGGAAAAGTGAAGCGTTTGATGTAATATCTTGAAGGTACTCTTATCCGGGCTCCTCATAACCCGTATCAATAGCAATTAAACCGGGTCAACATCTAAGAACTACACCAATCCGAGTGTCAACAACCCGCTGCGCGAGTTCTGTACATTTGAATACTGCGGAGTGTGCTAATCTCAACCACCACCGAACTCAGGTCCTCCAATTCTTCCTCGCGTAAAGTCGGTGAAAAGGGGGGGGGGGGGGGTGGCAACAAGTTTCCCCGCAAGACAAAACCACCAGAGGATTATTGGTCATCCAATTAGGTATTAATAATGGATGCTAAAACGGGAAGCATAGATGGGAACTTCGTTCCAGCGTTAATTGTCGTGGAATGTGTGTTGCGAGCAACCAGCAACGAAACGAAGCCGATGGTGGTGTGGTGGCTGTAAATACTTTCCCCCCTGGGAATTAGCCGGGAGATCATTCAAAGCGGGGTTATGAGTCACATCGGGTATTAGTGTTTCTCCCTTGAAGTGTGGAGAGCATTCTCCGTCTAGTCCCGTCCGTCTGTCTGTCTGTCTTGGGAGGAAACGGTTCGAATTTCATTTGAATGTACCTGTGAAGCCCGGCTGATTCATGTTATGCCTATTGTTCGGTACGTGGCGTTTAAACCCTTTTATGTGTCATGACAGGATGGGAAGGGTACGATGCTATGCGTTTCAAAGGCCATTCAAAAGGCTTAGGACGGATATCTACTCTTAGTAATTAGCGGAAAAACTTTGCTTGTAAGACACACAACGGGCGCTTATACCTTGTGGTACATTCCGTGCCGGAATTCCTGTAAATTGACAAGAAGGCGAGCAAATTTCCAGGAACTCGGCAGTACACTTCACATGCCTAACTTATGTGACTAATTGGGATGGTTTTATTAATGGGATATCGTTGTCGAGTTATGCCATTCGGGAGAGGAAGAGTGCGAGAGGATTAGTTGCTAGTTTCTAGAATTGTTCGGGTCAGGATTGCCAAAATTTTGAAGGTCTGAGGAGAACATCTCGACCAGATTTTTTAGAAACACGGGTATATTATGGTTATGGGCAACTGACCCTATTCTTGGGAAGGTGCAACAGCTAGCATTTCTTCTTTACATTTACATTTCTTCTTTACGATGAACTTTTCACAGAAATCGTAGAACGTGACGATTTTGCATGGCCATCATCAAAGGCTTTCCATCTTAATCACATCAGCTATCACGACGCCTCGCTTCTTCTTGATCCACGGAACGATCTGTCAAAATACATATTGATGGAGCAGTTGCCCGAAGAAGCAGGCAGAGGCGTTCACTGGAAGCGATTACTTTAGTTTACAACTCTGTTTGATTTACGTGTTACCAACTATACATATGGGCGGTTAGCAAAAAGGTGACCGGTGACGGTTGTTCGTAGAAACGATGAATGGCTCTCGCTCTGTAACTCTGGCTTGTTTATTTTTATTGCCGTTGCCAAGATGTTTCCGATTTGTCGCTATAAAGTGATCTTCTTGAGAGTTCGCTGAATTTTCTCATCAAAGTCAACCGTCAATACTCAGGGGCGGGCAAAGCAGGTCCAATTTCAGTGAAATAATTAATGTCATTAGGTAATCGTGACAGGTCAAATGGACGTCAAAATTCGCGGGCGTGAATTTCGATAGCTGCTGCCTTTTCATTAATAGGAAAAGTATATCTTTCCAAAGTTTTCCGATAACGATGATACCATTTCACATAACAAACGCCCCCTCCCGCCCCCCACACGTGTACGAGGACAAGTTTTTGACCCCCGGCTATTACGTGCGCATCCGAGACAGCTTAATGAGCCGCTAACTTCGCTTTCCTGTTTGGGGTCTGTAGTTTTGTTGCATTACTGTTTTGTTTTCGGCTTGTGTTGTGAGCGACAGTGTGGTGCAAAAAGGTGACCCTCGTGCTTCCAGACGGTGCTAAATTGGGTTGTTGGTGGATCATTAATGTTTTTTTTTTTGTCGGGGTTATTATTTATCTCTATTAGCTGTGGATTAATATGGTTGGTGTGTGTGTGTGTGTGTGGTGTGACTTCGCAACTGAATTTGGAGAAGGCGCAAAGGAGTGAGAGTTATGACCGTACACTGGAGCGCGCGTGTTTACTGTTTGTGGATTAATGTAGATTAATGTTGTCCAATCGGCGAGACTTGTTTCGCCTCAAATGTAATGCTTCATTTGGCCTTTTTTTCGGGTCGTGCGTGTCAGCCATTGGGTTGAAAGGAAATCAAAACCAAAATGGCAAGCGAATTTAATTAATTTTGGCGAAGTTAATGACAGCTAGAAAATGTTTCGTTTATCGATTGGATGGCTTCGGAGAAAGCACTTTCGTTTTCGTTACGCTTGTAACTAGGCGGAATTGAAAATAGTTATGATTTCTTGGTATTTAATGGTCGTCCTTATCAACAACTTCAATTCCACTGTAAATGAATTTCAGTGTAATAACCATTTAAATCATCTAGATTTAGCGAATTCTACTTCGTCCCCTCTACAAGATAATTAAAAATGTTTCCTTCTTGCGCTGGAAAACAATAAATAACCGCATCTATCTTCATCCGGACCCGGCCCGGGAAGACCTTTAAGCTCGCGAAACCTCGCACAGCAGCCACAAGTAGGACTCAGGACAATTAAATTAAAAAATAACTGCCCGTTCTTGTCGCAATCGCGGGTCCGCCAGTAGTGTAACCTTTCGCCTGCGCGTGATCCGGCCATAATTTGTCTCCTCGCCCGGGGTGCAGGACCCCATTATCAGCATCTTGCGCTCGCATTTGTTTCCAATTTCTGTCTCGCATGTGCGCGACAACGTGTTTCGCGTGGCCCACCCTGAAAGTAGTACCCCGCGCGACGGAGGTGGTACGTACGGTACGTCATCGGTCAAAACTTTTGCCGACAATTTTGTGTTGCTCTGTGAGAATGGTGGAAGCGCAGGGTCGTCCTATTATCGGCAGTAGCGCAAATCTTGTTGCGATACGAGCGAGCGAGATGATATTATGTGATGTGTGGTGCTCTATTTGTGTCGACGATGACGATGACGATTGCGAAGCGTCCGATTGTTGGACACGCGTTTCTTTGGAGCTGGTTACCACTCGAGAAGACCCACTTTTGCCAACCGCTCTGTCTCGCCGATCGTAACAATTGGAGCGAGAATAAGCCTATTGGAAGAGGTGAATATCTTCTTCTCTCTGCTTTAGAGCTCACGGGTGGGGTAGTTGGAGATGAGGAGTTGCGAAAAGGGGCCACAATACATGTCACTCAATCGAGGTAGCGTATGCTACCGAGACGGCAACCGAGTACATCATATGCACATTTTGCAGCTGCTTCGCCGAACCGAACCGAAAACCAGGACCAATTGCCCCCGCAAACAATTCGTAATGGCGCAGCTGGTGCGATAAGCGGACAGCAGGAGGCAGCAGCAGGAGCGTGTACATATGGCAGAGATACGCCATCCAACAGAACATAAAGCATAAGCATGCTGCTGGTGCTGCCACTGCGTGCTCTACTTGTCGTAACGTGTTTTGCCGTGCTGGGGCATCATCATATGCTCGACTATTGCTCGCACCGGGAACTGCTGCTGGAAGTTGCGGATGTGTGCGAATCTGTCCACACCAACTGCAAAGATCCCTGTGCTTTTATCTATCGCCTGCTGAAAATGACCCGGTAGATTTCTGCGTACTTGGACTGCAGGCTTTTTGATGTAAATTTATGCGACGCTTCACGGAAGGTTCCGTCAGGATTCGTTTGGTTAGTTTTTGGAAAATTTCAAATCCAACACAGAGACAAACGTCAAGGTTGGTGTTGCGGTACTCGGGCAAGAGAAGACGACGCTGCCTTCTCGTAACGTTGGGATCAAACGGTAACAGTTAACGAGCCGGGGTTGGGTTTCGGATTTTCTTGCTCGGGCACACGGGGGCCATCCGGTGCTGCTGCTGCTGCTGCTGCCGTCAACAGCAACCGTTGATTGTGTGCGTTAACTCCCCGGGAACGGGTGGTGGGATTCGTGTTTACACTGAATCCCTTTCACGGAAGGAAATCAGTAAATCCTCGAATTAGCAGAAGAATGGGCGGTTTGTTAGCGAATGCAAACGGATCCCCGGACACACGAGGCACACCTTTCAAAATGGTGTCCGGCAAAGCGCAAATGAATTATCCCATAAAGTCCTCGGGAGTCTACCGAGCAGGAGGGTATGGCCATGCTTTTAAAACATGCAAATGAAAACTGTTGATGAAGGTTAGAAGAGATGTGAGGCAGGAGAGAGGTGGGGATGCACAATAGGATATTCGTCCTGAGGACACAGCTTCTCAGGAAATTGAATTTGGTACTTTTGTACAAAGGAGAGATATATGACCTGCGAACAGGAACAGCTTTAAGCGATGTGCAGAAGGACACCACACTCAAATACACGCACGCAACGCGGACCTGGGAGATCCTGACCTCACCGGGGCCAGAAAAAATCCTTTTCCTTTTTTTGGGTTCCTAGCAATTTCCTACGTACACAACACTCTGCTGTACTTGGGTTGATTCGGCAGGCAAAAAGGGCATACCAGGAGGATCAATTCGTGGCAATTGTTGGTTGGCAGATTAGTTTTATTTCCACGTATTTGGCCGGTTGGTTTGCAAACTGTTTTGTGTTATCCTTTTTCTTTATTGTTTGTTGGGGAGGAGGGAGGGAAGTACACGCGCATGCCCATACGTTTGAGTGATAGCGAAACAATCCTCTTGGTGGCCGTGTCCGGAAGTGCCACACAACGCTTGATTGCGTTTTGTGCGGTGCGTTGTGAAGAGCGTGCGTCTAGCTAAAATTGTGATTTGATTCGCCTCTTACGAGTAAGTCTTCTTGTAAGCAATTTTTGTAAAAATCTACCTCAATTTGTCGAAAGAGTGATGAGGCTCTCGCTTCAAAGTGTGGATCATTGCTTCAACTCTGCTTTCGTTTGATCGTGTTGCGCAAAACAAAGTATCCCCGTTTTACCACAAAGTTAGCAAAATTTATCTTTTTCCACACTTTTGCTACCCGGAATGCCACAAAATAACAACAAAGTAGCCTGTTGTGTCCTTCCGAGAATAGGGAGTGTATCCTATAAGTACTTCCGATAGTCTGCTGCTCGTTTGTTGCGGGTTTTTTTTGCTTCAAGTCCTATTTTTCTTCTGCTTTCCTCCCGTCGAAGGCTTTTGCAAAAGACAAGCGCCAGGTCCGCGTGGAACGAGGTTTTGGAAATTTGCGTTCGCCTGATACCGGAAGAAAAGCCGGAATGTCCTGGGTCCGCGCGCTGATTGATACTGCTCTTGCGTGTGCACAGCAACTGTGGTGCTGCCTGCTGGTTGTTGGGCTATCTATTCTGCTTATTCTGGGAATGTGTATTTTCGTCGGATGTTCTCGCCCTCCAGGAACGGCGGGTGCGGTGCGGCCGCATTTTCGTTGGTTGGTTGCGTAAATGGATTTCCAATTTTTGGGTTTCACCATTTTTGGGCTGCTGGAAGGACACCCTACGGTGTAACCGATTTGTAAAAATACATGGACGCGTTGTAAGCTGCTTTGTCCTTGTCTAACGCAAAATCCTAGTGTCCTGGAAGGGTCTAAAATCGTTGTGAGAAGTTTTATTTTAAATCAATTATTTGATAAATTTCATTTCTTTGAATTCTTCATGTTATGTCCATTTTTAACCTGTTCATTTTCAAAATGATATTAGATTTTCGGAAAATAGTTGCCACAACAAAACGTGCCAATCTGCACCCTCGCCGGGGATGTAATGAGCTGTGTGATACACACTTAAGTGTCTTACTGTGTCACAACTCTGTTGTCGATCACGTACCCAATTAATTGTCATTCTATAGCCAGATGCTTTGCCCTTCGGAAGATCCTTTTTCCTCAATCTCTTTTGTGTCCACTTCGTCCGGCATGGTCTGCAAAAAGGTAGAGGGAAGGAAGGACACACGTGGGGACACCAACACCGAAAAAGGGATCAGCGAACGATGCTGATGGTGGTGGTGGTGATGAGTTTTGGTTCCGGGATATAATATCGGAGAGGCTTTTTGAGCATTACTTGCGCCCTGGCTCTAGCCCCGAGCTTCCTGGAAGTGCTTCCAAGTTAATAAGATTCGTCCCGTGTACCGTTTCTCCCTTCATCGGCTCACGTTGCTTCTCCCATCGCGTGCAATGCGAACACACGCACACAGCATCCTGGACCTGGTCTCTCTCTCTCTCTTTCTCTCTCTCTCTCCAATATCTCTATATTTATCTTGTGCTCTCTGTTTTCTATCGTCCCTTCTCACTCTCAGCTGGATCATCATCAGTGGCAACTTCATCTGCCGTCGGTGGTAGTACTACTACTGCTGCAGCAGCGGCGGCGGCGGCAGCACCCATCGCCAGTGGGAGGGAGGAGGATGTCGAACGGACCGTAGCGTTGGAGGACAATTCCTCGAACCCGACAACAACAGCACCAGCAACTCCGACCAGTAGCAGCAGCGCGGCGGCTTCGACGAGTTCAGCAAACACGACCAGTGACAGTCCACCAGCAACCACGGTCACGTCTGGTAGTGTTACTGCTACGGCTGCTACATCATCGTCGTCGTCGTCGTCGTCGACGTCTACTAAAACAACAACGACCACAGCAGCATCGTGTTGCAACCGGAAGTCATCATCTTCCACCGCGTCCACACTGTTCGGTTCCTTATCGTTCGCTGGTCGGCGATCGCGCTCGTCTAACGCACGGTCCGGAAGTTGCTGTGCTAACAGCACAACTCCCGCCGAAGGTGTGTCACCGCCCGAGCAGCAGCACCAAAAGTCCCGCATCTCTTGGATACCGGGCAGTGGACACAAGCAGCAACGTGCCAGTAACGGTTCGAAAAATGTTCGCCCCAATGACACGCCAACTTCCGGCGGTGGTGGTAAATCGAAAAAATCTAACTGGCCCTTCTCGCTGAAGTCATCCAGCGGTGGTGGGTCCTCGCAATCGCGCACCAACGGCACAGTGACGGGTGTCCACAAGCAGACGACCAAAGCCGCACCGGTGACAGCAGCGGGAGGGTCCGCAGTGAACAGTGGTTGTGCGTCAACGGGCACCACCGCGGGCATGATGTCCGTGGACATGTGCAACAGTATTGTGTCGGCGACCGTTGGAAGTGGGCCGATGCTTCGCGGAAACTCGCTGTTAGCTTCGGCGAAACTTTTGAAAGGCGAAACGGATAAGGTAAGCAGCGTTGGTGGATGTGAGATTTGTGTAAACGCCGTTTCGTGCCTTTGAAGATGGGTGTTTTAACGTGTGTAATGTATAACGTGTTGTTTTTCGCTTCCCAGGATGACTCGTGCGTTTGTACGGCTTACCGGAAGGTGAGCGAATCGCCTCCACCGCCATCATCGCCTGCGCCGACATCAGCAGCAGCAGCAGCAGGACCATCCCGTGTTGCTGCCAGCCCCAGACCGGCCGAATCGGTCGAATGGTTAGAGGAAGCGATACAAGGAACCGGGCTGCTACCACTCAATCTCCATATGCTAAGCTCGCTCCGAGCCGGCAACGCCGCTAGTAGTAGCCCATCGCCATCCGCAGCACAATCGATAGCTGGTGGCGCGCCGATGATATCACTCAGCCCAGAGCCAATACCTGCTTCGTTGCTGTCGAACCATCACCACCATCATCATCACGCGATGGCTGCCGCCCTGGTTGCCGACCATCATCCGTCGTTCTTCTTCTCGACTGCGCCCGGTCCTTCCAATCATCACCACGGACCGGTGGCGGCGGGGTCCGGTGTTGGCGGAACGGCAGCAGCAGCGGCAGGTGCACTATTCGGCACTCTTCCCCTCGGATCGAACCACTCGGCTGCCAGCGATGTGATACTGCTGTCGGATTCACCCGTTCTGTTTGATCTCACCAGGTACGTGTGAGCCTAAAGGCGCGTGTGATCGGGACGCTTTTTCGCTAAGCTTGCGAGGAATAATCCGTTTCTGGTCGTGTTGTTGTGTGTGATGAAGATTTTCCCGAAACCTGCTCATCCCCGCTGCAAACCGGGTTGAGAAGTGTGGTGGTTAAGCTGGAGAGTGTTTCGAAGAAAGTTTTCCACTTCAACTAAACAATCGGTACCTTGATTGTTGGCCCTCACCCCGTAACGCATTATGTTTTAATCGATTTAAATCAAAGCAATCGCTCTTTTGCTGCACGTAAGTGCGCTCCGTTCCGTTCAATGTGCACTCAGAAACAGCCACTTCTTCATTTCCATCTGAACGGACGCGTAATGAAGTGTGAATGAACATTCTGTTGTGCTACGATGCTAGTTTTCGTTGGAAGTGCGCTTGATTGAATGAATCTTCAATCCTGAAAGGGCGTTCGGAGTAGTGTTATAATAATCGCTTTCCTGCACATGATCAAGAGCAGTTCGTTTTTTTTTTGCGGCTTGGAATATCCTCCAGGGGACTCCATTTATTACCTCCCCCTCTCAAGAGCTCATTAAAATTTTATGTTTTTTTTCTAATCTACTTCTAGCGATGACTTCTCGGTGGAAGATTGTGACGAACGGGCCCGCATCCAGCGGGAGCTGGAAATCCGCGAAGGTGTAGATGCACCGCCCAACTTCCACCCGCGTCGCCTCATGTCCGGCGGCACGATCGCGTCCGGACCGGCCGCAAACCATCCGATCGCGTTCATCTACTCCCGCGACCTAATGCAGCGAGGGCTGCTGATGGCGAACAAGCTGATACAGCCGCTGGATGCGGCCGGTGCGTGTGCGGCGGGCCGGGCCGGGTTCGGCCGGTTGCGCATCCATTCGCAGGTCGATTTCATCCACTGTCTGGTGCCGGATTTGCAGAAAATTACCAGCTGCAGCTTTTACTGGGGCAAGATGGATCGGTACGAGGCGGAACGGTTGCTCGAGGGTAAGCCGGAGGGTACCTTCCTGTTGCGCGATTCGGCCCAGGAGGAGTTCCTGTTTTCGGTGTCGTTCCGCAAGTACAACCGGTCGTTGCACGCTCGGATAGAGCAGTTCAATCACAAGTTTAGGTAAGTGTGGTGGTTCGTGTAATTATTATTTCCTGCTCAACATCTAACTTTCCTTGTATTGATTCTGTGTTGTAGCTTCGACTCACGCGATCCGGGTGTGTTTACGGCCTCGACCGTAACGGGACTGCTGGAACACTACAAGGATCCGTCCTGTGTGATGTTTTTCGAACCGATGCTAACGTTCCCGCTGAATCGTAACTTTAGCTTCAGCCTGCAGCAACTCTGCCGGGCAGTGATCGTGAGCAATACGACGTACGACGGGATTAACGAGCTGACGCTACCAAAGTCACTGAAGTCATATCTGAAGGAGTATCACTACCGGCAGCGGGTTCGCTTTCGGCCCATGGACGAGCATCTCTACTCCAACGCGTAGCTGCTCGATGGTGACGTTTACGACCCGGCTGACGAGGAGCGCGATGACGACGATGATGACGAAGATGGTGTCACACGCGCTGGAAAACGTTCCAACAATGGAGCTTCGTGCTTTCTTCGGGAAAAAACGGGCCAAAGATACAAACCAACGGCTGCTGCGGTAGTGATGAGATGTTTGGTGAAAAGTTCCGGTGCTCACCATTACTACTACGCCATCCATCCGCTACCGGTGAAGCTGGGAAAGCGGGGTAATGGATCGTTTCAAACCGTAGCCCGAAGACCGTGCGGCAAAATGATGAAGATACAATCGTTGGGTTACCGGTGGCGTAAACGGCTACATCTGCAAGGTAACGCTGTCCGAGCTTCTGCTAGTAGATCGCATCAGCAGCATCCATCGACATCATCAGCGTGTTCGTCTGCTTCGTCGCACTGGATGATCGTACTAAAGCGGTTCCTTAAGCGCCGGCAAAGGAGAATGTCCTAATTTTGCTTTTGGCGCACTTTTTTTTTTTGTTTTGTTTTTACTGTATTTGTGTGCGTGTGTGTGTCAGAGAAGATCGATAGATGATCGTTGCGTGTGTTTGTTTGCTTATGTGTGCTTCTCTTTCTTTGTAGCATTTTTTCTGTTATTAAACTTAAATTCACAATTGAGAGCACAATGGAGCTGTAGCTAAAGAGAGATATAGAACGCAAGAGGATTACTGTCGAAAACGGTACACACACGCACACAACCTTATCACTTTCGTATCCTTTCCCTTCCCAAATCCTCACTCATCCTCCCCATTTACCTAAGGTGGTTGAAAAAGGGCACTACAGTAGTGTAGGTGTATTAGTAAATTATTTTGCATTTCCATTCCATCCGTTTCCTTCGACATAGAAAAGGGGAGAGTTTAGTTAACCAAAAACAATAGAAGTAGAAAAGTGGGCAGTCAAACAGTCTGTGTATGTACTGTTGTAGTGTAACGACCACCAGAATCAGTATTTCAGTAGCGAATGCGTTTAGATCCAGCGAGCCCTAGCAAAAACCCGTTTATCTCCCGTTCATGCTTTCCCCAGTTGTCTAGAGCGAGAAATTGTATTGTGTTTGTTTTGTGTAATAGTGTTTAGCGATAGACAAACAGCAGCGTACGCGTATTTATTACACCGTAGTCGTTATGGGAAGGATTTTACATACCTAAGCAATTTAGAGAAGAAAGGACAGTTATGACAGTTAAAAACAGATGGAGCAACGGAATGCACGTGCACACCGCACTGTTGTGTGCATTGAGAGAAGAACAATGATTTACTTACGTTTATAAGCGCTCCCCTAGCCAGAATTATCGTTGTACAATGGATTGTGTTTTAAGTGGAGATTAGTTTAATATTTAGTTGTTGCTTTCGCGGTGCACCAAGCGCGGCCGGAAGAGTTTAGTCTAAATTTAATGTAAAGGTGAGAGAGGGGTGTAGAAAAATATGCGGGGGGATACAGATGTCTCACAGTGTGTGTAAGCTCGTGAAGAACTGAAAAGAAAAACAGGATGAAATATGAGACACGATTTAAAAAAATACACTCATATTCCATGGAAATATCTAAACAAAAATGTAAAGTAAAATCAATCTCTAGTTGTGGAAAGAAGAGAGAATCGTACAACTCTGTTCATCAAAATACTGTTCTGAACGATTTATACACCAGAAAAGCGCGAGAGTGAGGTACGTTTGGCTGGCCGCGAGCGAGAAAAGGCCTTGTGAAGTCACTTAGTGAAATGTGGATGTGGTAATAAGGCTCTTAAAAAGCTACACACGAACACAAGCCACACTAAAAAAAAAATAATCAATAGAAAACACAAGATGGTCTAAATACGAGTCTGAATCAAACTTTAACAGTAGTGCTGTGCGTTTAACACTTTTCTGTTCGGTTTGGCACGAAGAAGGACGGTCTAAATTATGGTAATACATGTAGATAATTTGTTCGTTGGTGGCTTTAAAGCATTGTACAGTTATAAAGGGGAAGGTATGTGAAGAGCCGGACTTATACGACGAGGAAAGCAATCAAATTTTAAGCCGAGAGCAGGGTGAAGAGTTTAACACAGGTTTAAAATAATATGTAGGATGAGGTAGTAAATATATTATAATAGTCCACAAGCCAGCACCGGCAGCACACATCTATTCACACGTGGCTCTGTGTGTGTGGATGCAGTAGTAGTAGTAATAGTAGTGATAACTCAAACTAGATTACTATCAATAATATACTATTTTTATTATTGTGTATCCTTAATAATATTATTGGCATCGTCAGATTACTATCCTAGCGGTTTAATTGGATTTTTCTGCCTGTCAGAAGAGCGAAAATAATAATAAAGAAAGAAAAAAAAAACTGAAACACAGATACACCATTCAAAGGTTAAAACAACTGCTGTTGGGGAAGGAGTTTGCTTGTGGGATTCGGTTGGGTGAAGGAAAATGGAGAAAAGATTGAGCAATAATTAGCATTTCCCGGATGCTTCGTTCTGCTTAATCGGGGCACATTTCCCGGTAGCTTGTGAATTGCTGCTTTCGGCTCCGATTCCCCCTGCCCTTTTGGAGGAGGATTAAGTTTAGCCCCACCTCGCCTCTACCCAAAGCAGCGCCAACGGGTATGATTCGCAGAAAGTTAAGTTTTACTGCCTCGGGGCAGGGTTGCTGCGCTAGCACAATCAGCCTGTTTCCCTTCCTTGTTTTTTACTCTTTATTATTCCGTTATAAACAAAAATGAAAAAGTAATTGGACCCATTCCGGGAAGGGAAGATGATGGAAGAAAAAAAAAGTCGAAAATTCCCTCGTGCCCAATTGTTGTATACGGCGGGCAGGCGGAACAGGTATGGAACACACGCACACACAAAAAAGCTTATCATAAAGCATAAAGATGAATAATTATATTAGTGTTGTTGATGAAAAAAGTTCAGGATACCCTCCACGGATTCGGGTGAAAATGGCAACCCGTGCTCGTTGGTTCCCGGTAGGAGTAAACTCTGGCTTACGTACGCGGTGTGAGACTGCAGCTTACGGCCTGGTGGAAGCCCGTGCTATTGTTGCTGTGTCCGAGGCCGGTCGAGTTTTGCGAAAATGGATCGATCCGTAACTGTTTGGCACATTTTGACATTTTCTCCCAAAAAGCTGTTATAGCGAAATTGGCCCCAAAATATTGATTATTTCGTGCAGTAGCATGATTCTCCTCTTCGGGACGGAGAGTGTAAGTAATGGTGAGAAAAGAAATAATTTATTTCCACTGAAAGTTTATATTAATTCCTTTACATTATTTTTCTACAGAAAATTATTGTTCGTACCGGAGCAATAAAATTCTGGGAATTTTATTGTGTGGGAAAAATTCCATCCAATTCAAAATAAAATGCAAAACATCAAGTCAAATAACGCAACGCTTCACGTGATGCGTTCGGATAGCCTACATTTAGGCGCGTAATCATAATAACGCATCAAGCGCAGTGCGTTATTTGAGCTTAATCGATTTTTCGGTCGTTTTTTTTAAAATAATTTTATAATAAAAGGCTTATCTTTATCTTTTGAACAGATAATTGGAAACAAATTGAAAAGAGTTATCTATGTGAATTCAATAAAAAAAGGAATAAAATTAGACTGCAAGTCACATGACTGCGTGCTGCTTGCTTGCTGGTGTTCAACGCTCGTTTCCGGTTACCGGAGACACGCGAATCATCACCGTTTGCGCGTCACGCCTTGCGAGAGATCAGACGAACGTGGATGATGGATTGTTTTGAGTACGTCAAGTCAAAAATAGGGTCTCCTTACCGTTGTCATTAGCAGGATGAATCACTGCCGCACGCACAGCAAATCTACGTAAGCACAGTTCAGTAGTCTTCTCTTACGGATATGTGTCCGCACTAATAGGGGCTGAAAATAACAAAGGCGTGTTAAAGGATTAAGATTGTTGGGAACTTAGTATTTGCCTCATAGAAACAGGTGATACAATTTCACTATGACGTCTGTGTGGGCATAATGTTTTTGGGAGTTCATTTTCCTTAATTCACCTGAAAGGAGATGGAAATTAGAGATGAAGATGTGTACCGTGAAGAGGTGTAATATTTATAAACAGTAAAAAGTGACTACCCTGTTCTTCGCACACCTGCACACTTATTAGCGATGCTAAAAATTTATTTACATCCAGAAGGGGAAACCTAAAACAACGAGCTATTAAATTATTTCTCCAACGAAACACACCCGCTTATTTTGATTGATCGTGACAAGGTGTTGTTTACAGGAAAACTCGTTGGAAAATCATTAAGAAGATCGATTACGAACTGCATTATATTTTTTATCTGAAGAATACTTTGTAGTCCCTTCCCAGCACGTGCCGGCAACAAAAACATTTCGCCCAACATTCTTATCCCGGTCTCAATTAATTCAATGCAGGGTCTCTCTCTCTCTCTCCCTCTCTTTTTACCCTTGGTGGCAGTGATTGCCGTGGCCAATTTATGCATCAACAGGTGTGTTTGCGTGCGCCCGTGACACACCGTGTGTGTGTTTGTTGATTGGTTGCTTAAATGTGGCGGATGGCGGTTGATATTTGTTGAAATTATGCCATCCACTCGCTGGTCGGGCTTTTGGGGCGTGATTTCCTAGCGCAAAGGGGACAATATTGATGATTTATGTTGTGCTGTAGGGAAGGCATGCGTAAGAAGAAAACGAGATGGGAAAATGGGAAGGAAGCCGAGTTTCTAGGTAAGCCGCAAGGGCGAATATCTTTCTGGCGTGCATAATTGTCACAGCTGGATGGAAGAGCGGTTGACTTCGAGCCGCTGAACAGGTGCTGACTCAGTCGGAGTTGGGTATGTTAGAGAGTTTATTAATTTTTATACGAAGTTTTCATACAAATTTTATTGAGTGGTTGAAATAAATTTAACAGTAAAAAACGTGAAGTCTCAACAGTTTTTAAATATTCAAGAAAAAATATTAAATTCACCTAACTTTCTCATAAACCTCAGCCACGCGCTGGAAGAGTGAACACGTTCGACTGCACTGCAACTCCCATCCACCCATTGCATCTTGTCCCTACCGCTTTCCAGCCACCTCTTGGCCACGCACGACACCACGACGACACTTGACAGATGGCACTCGACTGACATTAATTAAGCTACTAGCAGTTGCTCACCGCCCAAACCCAGCACGGGGACGGGACAAGATGCATCTCCGCCTGTTGCACCAATATCGGCCCGAATCGGTTTACCGATTTGGCGCCAGGTGTGTTTCGCGAATCGGTGCACGATTTTCCGCCACACTGCGGAAGGAAATGTCAATTTCTGCTTGTACCGCATAAAAGGGAGGCAAAAGGGGGAAAGAGAAGTGATTTGCTGGTGGACGTTGAGTAATGGTTTCTAATTGAGCATCGAGAATTTGACGGATGGCACGGTCGCGTGGTGCGAACCTCTTCCGTCGGTCGGTCGGTCGTCGAAGTGCGTCGAAATGTGGTGTACTTTTAATTGCCACACGGTTGCGGTATGCTGATTTGATGCAACATTGAGCAGGAGCAAAGTGTGCTAGCAATCTTGCAAATGAATGGAAAAAGGTTTAATTATAGCCGGAATTTATTGCGAATCGAAAATAAAAAACATTGTCGCACACGTGGTCACGAGAAAACGACCAGGCGTCTCCATTAGCATTTACTGAACAACCAGGCGTCTCCATTAGTGTTTGAAAAGTAACAGAATATTTTTTCTTCCGAGTAAACATAAGTAAGGGCCCGAATAATTCTTTATTCCTCGTGCTTTAACGGCCTTCCCGGTTTTCCTCACAATATTTGTTCTATGCTCAAGAATACAGCGAGACAGATACATACAGAGACGCGTACGTGTACACACCCTACGAAACCGTATGCTGGGCCTGGGAAATGTTATTGTTAGATTTACTGGCGCGGTATTGTTAGGAAATTCTGTGTTCAGCCCCAAACCTACAGACCACAGCCGGGATGTGTCGTTTGCTGGCAGCGGAATCAGCGGCATCATTATTGAGTTTTCCTCCATCCTGCTCTTGCTCGTGGGTCCATTTCCATTGCGCGATTTGTCGGTTGCTCCCTTAACTGATAAATCTCCCCGCTTTTGGCGGCACAGACGATTGTCCAACACACGGTCGCTCGCCCCGTCTCGCTCGCTCGGTTTGTCCACCTTCGCACGGTTCGCTCGGGAGGCATATTTAGGTGACCGGACCGGCTTAGCTAACGCTAAGGGAGCACGCTGCCGAAGCTACTAAGCGAACGGCGCCGGACCCGGTCCGGTTCAATCAGACAGATGGCTTCTGTACTAAGCTAATCTACAACTATATCAATGTTTGAATTTTTGTTATACCCTTAATCAAAAGAGAATTCGATTTCCTTGACAAGGGTAGTTTGCGTAAAAGAATAAACAACAAAAGACTTCCGGATTTATTGTGTTTGTGTGTGTGTGTGTGTGTGACGAGTGAAGTGTGATGTAGTCGCTTGAACAGGTTTTTTTGTTGCAGAAGAAATGCATCGTTCATGGGAAAAATTATACGAGAACGTTTTAGTTGGCAGATACTAATTAATCATTTGCGGCCGACAGCTACCCTTCTAAACAATGTTGTGCAGAAATCTCATGCACCGAACGCTACATTTGCAAAACTGTCATACCCATGTCATAACGTAGCCTCGGTCCGTTTCGTCGTTTTTAGATGTGGCGCATAAAATATAATGTGCGATGGCAAATTTTATGGCCCATTGTGCATTTTTGTTGCTTTATACTGTCGGCTCATAAATATTGTGCGCTGTACTGGGTGGCGTTTGTACGACTGCTGCTGTTGTTGATTTCCTATTAGGAGCAGTACGATAAAAAAGGCACCCTCGGTAGACCACCCAGACTGATAATTTTTTATAGCAAATGATTAAGAAAACGATTTATAGAGACACAAGAAATGGTTTATAAGTTTTGCTTCTGTGTAGGTACGGTTTTAAAATAATCGTTTTTGTAGTAAAAGCAATAGTTGATAAAATGGCTATAAAGGCATATTAAAAAGAAATATTTATAAATAATTCGATATTAAATTATAGCTGATTTCCATAATTATGGTTGTCGGATGCAATAAAAAGAATGAATCCCTTATAATGGAATTATAGATTCATTCAGGGAAATGTTTTTGATGGAATGTGGAATTTTGTAAGCCTTTTGTAGACCTTTGCAATCATATAATGGAATCTTGTACACAGTAAAGGGAAATTTGTAATGTGACTGTAGATTTTTTATGTGCATCAGAGAGTGGATATTTAAATACCATTTTCGACTTTTTTGAATAATTGTTAGCTATTTTCGTACTTCGTAAGGTGACATGATTCCATTATATGATTGCAAAGTTCCACAATACATTTACAATATTCCACTATGGATTTGAAACATTCCCCTAAGTGATTCAATTACATTCATTTGTTGGATCGAAACCCTTTTAATAGCCTTTAATCACACGTAAAACCTTAATAAACCATAACACAAAAACAAACAATTAAAAAGGGAAAGTCATCCCCAGACGGAAAAGCATGCCAAAGCAAGTGCAATATAGCTGTCATTATAGCAGCTACCCTGTTTAATGACAGAACGACAAATATGCACACCAACCAGCGCATGTATGGTCCTGCAGGTCGCAAAAAAAAACATGCCTAAAAAATACCACTCAACACTAGCTGTGAACATTCTTATGAGCAAATTCTTCCACACGCTCTGTGATTTGTCAATTGTCCAAATTCCTGGCGTCCTGAAGGGAAGATTCTAGCAAGCCGTGCACGTTGGTCCGCTGCCAAAACGCTTCTCACAGGCACTGTCTGCCGGTCGCAGACACACTGCCTATTAGTGTAATGCGATGATGTTTCGTATAAATTACATGCAAAAACACTGTGAATAAAACTACAACAGGTAGATCTTACCGGGCGGGCTGGCCGAGCTAAGGACACACGCGGAAAGCAAAATGAAGAATCAAAACAGTGTCGCGTTTTTTGCTTCTATTCCTAATGAAACTATTCCCCCATCCTCCAAGCGACCAGCTTGTCGCATCTGTAGCTAAATCTGTTTTTATCTGTTTCTAACGCTTCACAAAGTTTGCTTTCTGTTGCGTACGGTGCGCTCGCTCGGGAAAGAAACCATGGCGCCTTCAAGAAGGCACTACGCAAAAGAAAAAGGCAATGAGAAAAACAAGAAAGAAATCAAACCTGACGGCTGTTCGGTGCGATTTATTAATGTTTTCCAAAACACAAACGACATAATCAAGCTCGGTGAGACATCGTCCGCTGGGCCGAGACATCTGCTGTGCGTTTAAATTGGTTCTTCTTACTATCTGTCGCGCTGGTAGCAAACTGGCGAGTTTCCTCTTGCAACTCTTCACTAGACGAGGGTAACATCATCGATCATCGTTTTATGGGTGACGGAAACATCGGAGAAGCGTGTTGCTGGTACAATGTTGCTACAATGGCCGATGGGTTGAGGCGGGAACGGAAAGCCTTACAAAGTGTTACAACATTGGGGATTAGTAATAGGGTTTGGGAGCGAAAAAAAAAAACGTTTACCGCTTCATCATTATTGATTGGGGAGGATTTGTTTTCAAAAAAAAAGTTTGAATAATTAAAAACAATTTGTAGTGTTCAACAAATTCGTTAGGTAGAATATAAGTGTTAGCCAATTAATCATATTTTATCTACTTTCTCATTTGTTAATAAAAAATCCATAGAAAATATTTTTAATACATAACTGCGAGATATAAGGTCTAACTGTTGCAACAAAAAGTAAAATAAATAAAAGTAAAGAGTAAATTTATAAAAATATGATTAGAAGTAAACTATAAGAACAAAAGCAAAAACAAAAATGTTGCAGAAAAATGATTTAACAAGGAGAAGAAGCAAATTGATGAACATTACGAAATATGATGAACATTACAAATCACAGAAGATTTAAAAAATCATAAAACAATTAAAAGGGGGAAAAAGTAGAGTAGAGTTAAAAAACATACTTGTTTGCAAAAATATAGATGTAAAAAGGCAAGAAAAGTAAACATAAAACAAAACATTGCCTAAAAAATGTGTCTAAGGAGAAGAAAGCAAGAGCCAGCAAAAGGAATAAAATAATTTAAATAAAGAATAAAACAGAAAAAAATATTAAAACAAGTCATAAAAATATATATAAAACAAAAATGCAATAAACCGAAATGGAAAGAAAAAAAAGGCAAAAACCATTAACAAAGTAATAATAAATTGAATGAAAAGAAAGATTTTTTTAAATGGCGTATGGATTTTTTTTTAAAGAAAGAGCCTTCAAAACATAGAAAAGAGAGAAATAGAAATATAAGTATAAAAGAAATAGAGAATAAGAGAAATAAGCAAAGATAAAGTATAAGAAGAAAAAAGGTAAAGAAAAACTTGTCAAAATTATGATGAAAAAGATTTACAAAATTAAGAAGGAAACATTGAATCAGGAAACAGGAAACCAGGAAATATTAAAAATTATTTTTGATCAAATTAGCTTCAAAATATTACTTCAGTGCACACTATTACACTTAAACAAGTTACAGTTATTTGAAAAATATTTCTTTGCATACATTTGGCAACACTGCTCCAATAGTTCTTCTTCAACCTTGTCCCACATCTATCGCTCTGCTGAAAAGCCACACATCAAACAGAAAATGTCGACCACCTATTGACATGTTTTTATTTCCTCTGTTTTTCTTTGAGCGCCTCTTTCCACCCTTTCACCCTCTCCCACCCAAAGAACCTAGTGTGACATGACGTGGGAAGCCCGTGCACGTGCGAAGCAGAGCCTGCGGTTGTGAAGCTTGCTAGTAAATGCGATGTTAATTATCACACCTCGTCAGTCATCGGACGGTACGCGCGGAAAACGCTCGCTCGGCTGGGAAAGCGTCCCAGTGAACCGTCACCGACGCTGACTGACAGACATCCGATAATGCACGGCTCGGACCAATTGAAGGCCCTTCCGAAAGGTTAGATATTTATGTGTCTTTCTTTGCTTTCGGGTTTCGGATTTTAAACTACTGCACGAGGAAATTCAACCCCACTCTGAGTGGTTTGGCCTCGTAAAGTCGATGAGAAAATTGATCTTAAAATAAATCATCGACGAGAAGGTTCAAGTATCGCGTGCGGAAGTCGAGAAACCCCCGACCACCGGCAGTCGGTAATGGAACTGAAGTATCATCCAGCAGTTGCATCGTACGGGGGAAGCATTTTAATTCGAACATTATTTACGAGCGAGAATTCGCGTAGAAGCGATTGAATTCGGTGGAACTGCGAGCAAAGGAATTTCGACTAGTGCGCGAGATCCGCACCATACCGATCGTGTCACAGGACGCGTGTGCATTACTCGCGTGCCCTTACACACACCGCGGTCGGTTTGCGTGTTTTATGTGATGGCCTACGCAAACAGTGTTTGCAGCTGGCAAAATGGTAGCGCAGCCATCCCAGCGGTAGAAAACAGCTGAGCGACCTCTAGCTACCGAGCGAGCTGCGAATTGCACATTCGCGGCGGCATGGTTTGTATATTTTTTCTTCTCTCCCGTGTGTGTTTTTTTTTTCGCTATCGTATTTCCGTTTTTCCTACAAGATGTACTGTGTCGTTAAACGGGCAGCACGGATGTAGTGAAGGAAAATGGTAGACAGTTTTAGACAGTCAAACCAAACGAGAAGCGTACATACACGCACATCCCCATGTGTGCACACATTTGTTCGGAAGCCCGTGTCCGGGCCTGGCGACTAATTATGTGCTGAAAGATAAACAGCATCGACTTGTTGAGCGTAATTATACGTAAGACATGGGTTGAGATAGGAAAAAAACGCTTCTCAGTCTCTCGACGCTTAAATTTTTGAGGCGGGGACGATCAATTAATTACGCCCTAACGACAAGGGTGGACAGTTTGCATTTAGGAGATGGGTGATTATGAATGGTTTAAATCGATATGTCAATGCGAGGCAATGTGATAAAGATTGTGAGAAAAATCAAATAGCTTATGGGATAGAATAAAATTCATCTTCCAATAGCTGAAGTATCTGTTCAAAAACTTAACACTGTATGCATTTGAATAATAATTCTTTGATCTAAGAAAATTGTCTAAGGCCTACCCTAGCTATAACTAACTGAGACAGTGAGATTTTTCAACAAACATCTCTCTTTCAAATAGATTGGGATATCAGGGCCGAAAGAAAGAGAGATCTAGTTTTTGCTCAGTACAGACATACTAAGAGAATTGTAAGCGACAATTGTGAGGTTCTGTAGCAAGCTGAATGAAAAATGAAGCCATCAGGGGATCTCTCTCTCCTTGAAGCATTACTAAGATCACAGCGACAATTGAAAGATTACGCTATCAGGAGATTAGCCATAATCTATTTCGATTTCGGTATCAATAAGTCTCTCTCTCTTCCTCTTTCTCTTCTAGGCCTAACGACTATTAGGTCCTGCCAACCATTTCTTAATGATACCACGTAGTTGGATAGTCAGTGGGGGATGGGAGTTGAATCACGGTCCTGCCGTATGATGACCGGTGCCATGGTTGCCTCAACCATCAGGCCGCCCATCAATAAGCCTAGTAAGCCAAAAATGGCAGACATGACCCAAGAGGTCGTTAGGCCAAAAAAGAAGAAGTAGAAATCTTGTTTTTTTTATTCATCAAGCGTTCTTAGCCTAGCCGTATTGCTTAAACCAAATTATAAAAATTAAAACAATTCACGATGGTTTGGAGACATTTCCTTCTTCAAACCGTGAAAGGCCCCTTATCCCGGGTGAGCTCGGTCGAGAAGAAATCTTGTTCCTCTACCCAAAATTCTGGTCATTGGTTTCATACATGAGTAACCCTGCAAGTGATGCAATACTAAGAATACTGTGACATTCGTGGAGTTCTACAGCTACACAAAAAAGTTAAGCAAGCAGGAGGCAGGAGATAGGTAGAGACATTTTTCAAAATCTATAATGAATGATAACATTTGTGAACGGGACACTTAATCGAGACCAGGATTTACAGTCTATTTTCTATGAAGACCGGTCGTCCACCGGACTGCCCCTATATCTACTTCCTCTACGAACAGTCTACTTTCTTCTTCTTCTTCTTTCTTGGCACTACAACCTCGAGAGGTCTCGGCCTGCCAGTTCTGGCTTTCTGCGACTTGATTTTACCTGTAGAAAAGCAGTCAGCTCTGTGTACGGGGAGGCAGTCTGGAAGGGATTTGAACCCCTTCTACCCAGTTGACTTTATTTGAATCCAGTCTACTTTCTCTACTTTAAATTCTAAACATGTTCTTTTGTACATGAAAAACCCTGTCGCTATAAAAATACTAAGAGCATTGCAACAATTGTAAGGTTCCTAGGTGACGCGTTATGTGAAAGAGAGAGAGAGAGTATTAAGAGCAGAAATGAAGGCTTCAAGTACGTGGTAATTAGTACCTAGGGGTGTTAAAACAACTTCAATTCAAGGAAAACATAATTTTAAAATCGTAGTAACGAAAATTGTAACGCTGCATCAGTTTTTACATCCATCACTGTGCGTTACAGCACCACTAACTCACACCCCTACAGAGCAGAGCGGTTCTATTAGGATCCCAGACCGTTTGGCTCAAAATATCGTCGACATCCACCCAAAACTCTACACCAAACTAATCCCTGCCCGCTTGGGGAAGCTCACACATGCTCATCAACGCGCATTTCGCGTCGGTGTACCACAGGGGGGACATTTTCGTTTCCCCGTAACGGTCAATAACTGTTCTATAAATCTTCCGAAAAATGAGTTACTCCTAGCGCATGGGGTGACAAAAAACGGGCGGATTATCGAGTAGAAAATGAAGACGTTTCTACGCTTTACAGGATTTGTACGGCTGTTAGCAAGCTGCAAGCCTGAGGAGCGAAAGGTGTCGAAAGCGGCGACAAGATGTACATAAAAACATACATAACGTTAACAACACGCCGTCCGAATGGGCACACATGTGGTGTAGAACGTGCGTGTGTGACTTACGTGTCTCTCGTGCGCTTGCGTCAAACACCGAAAGCCGTAAGACTTGAGAAACGGGCAGCAATCATCTTATCTTGACCTTATCTCCTGACTCTGGTGGCGTGAAGTGACGCGAGGGAAGCACCTGGACACACCTGCGCGAAGACGCCGTTGGATTGTGCTGTGCCATTGTTAAGCGTGTAAATAGCCAAACAGAAATCAAAACAACATCAACGGGTTTGGTGACGTGCCCCGTACGTCATTCTCACCCTTTCGGTCTCGTCGACGGAAGGTGTGAAGAATTGTATGGTTTTCTAAAAATATTCCTCTGTCTTCTTGTCTGAGAACGAGAAACACTCTTCTTCAATGGACATCACCACCAGTTAAACATCGCTGGTGGAACATAACCTACGACGGATATAACAGTGGCAAACGTCGGCAGTCAACACGTACTCGTTGATCATCACAAATCAGCTTCAAATATTGCGATAGCCAAAATACGTTACTTTACACGGTAAACTTAAAATATTTTGCTATCGATTTTTGGGTATGTCTTCAGCAGTAGAGAATTAAATTTCCTTGCTGGAGCGTTTCGACATATTTTAATCGGGTGAACTATTAAGGCTTGATGTAAATGAGAGCTATGGACTTTAAATACAAAGGATTTAAGCATTAAAAACTGCTCAAAATCTTATCCTAAACCAAACGATTTATTGCTGAAGAAGATTTATTTATCCTGGCTTGATATCTAAACACTTAACGAATAATAAATCATGACGCATAATGTCTTTGTACCTTGAAGCCATGTTAATCATGAAGTAATATTAAATGTTTTAAAATTTGCTCAATAAAAATCAATTTATCAACGTGCTTTGGTGAAAACGCTCCCTACATGTCAACATTCGAACTAGGCCAAGTAATAGCTTTCAACGAAGCCTTACAACAGCATGAGCGTTGATCATTCAAATAAACCGTTGCAGCGTTCAACGTTACTGTTGTAGAGTTCGACTCATTCACAGTGGATAAAAATGGTTAAAATTTTTGATATTAACTATTAATATTTTTTTTAAATCTTATTAATTGAGTTTTACTTGAATTAGGTAATAAGTCATCATTAAATTTTAAAATATTTGAAATATATTTTTAATAAAAGTCTAAAAGTAAAAAAAGTTTTTGTAAATTTCATATCTATTTTTTGTAGTCATGAAGTAAAAAAAAAAATGCTTAAGTAGGAATAATACCGACAAATATCTATTCAAATGTCACAATCTGCTCATATTTGAAGCACAATTTAAGATATTAAAAAAATGCTTAATATGAATCATTATGGAATCACTGCATTGTTTTATGTCAACTGTCAAACATGTTTTTCCTATTGATTATCTTATTTTTTTCGATTCGCAAAATTTGTTTAATCTTTTCTTTCTCATCTGCATTTTTTTACCTAAAAAGTTATATAATTATATCTTGTTGGGGCTCAGGCAATTGCGACGCCGGTCTTCACACAGCAATGTGCGACGCCGGGGTTCACATCCCATCCAGACCGCTACCCCGAACGTTGGGTTGACTACTTTGCTACGGGAAAATTCAACTCACAGAAAGCCAGAAACTGGCAGGCCGAGATCTCTGGAGGATGTAGTGCCAAGAAAGAAGAATTGTATCTTTACATTACAAAATCTTCCTAAGCACATTCCATCAATGGCAACTAATTAGTCACTTCCTAATCGTATTTATATACAGACACACATACACGCACGTACGTATGGCACGAAAGGAATCCCAATGCGTGAAACATTCTCAATTAAGCAACATATTCTTACCTCCCGAACCCTACGCTAACGAAGTTACCCAGTGTAGTCCCCGTTTCCGGTAGGACTTTTCCTAATTTCTTCTAATCCAACCCTCGACGCGGGCCAAAAATCAAGTGCACCAAAACGCTCCGACACCCCTTTTGCGAAAGGTGACCTGGTGTGAAAAACAAACGAAAACAAATTGAATGCCTAAATGCCGTTTCCTTAATTTGGCCCGTTGCGTTTCGCGGCGTTCCAGGGTGGGGCAAAGTTTTGTGATTTCAAACCATGACACAGCGGGAAGGATGCCGTGTTTCGGTGCCGTGTTTTACCCATATTACCAAGTTATTAGAAAAAGGAATACCGAAGTGAGTAAGAGAAATCATAACAAAACAAAACCCAGCACCAAACATTTGCAGTCGGCAAGGCTAAAGGAACATTCACCGGGACATTGGTGGAAAAACATGGGCACGCAAACCGGAAACTGAACAATTTTCCACAGTCAATTTGCAAAACGCGGGTGCGTACGCGTCAATTAGATTTCCGTCTCCTGCTGCCGTTGTACAGAAGTTTAAAAATACATATTGCCTGCAGGGCAAAAGACGGCACCCCCCGACGACGAAGGGCCGGCCCTTTCGGTACCAAATTTTTCGGTCGGATTTTCCACCTGTTGCGCGTTCGGTTGGATTACAGTACCGAAGCAGCAGGATAACAATCGTTTGCTCGCGAATGTATTGTTCGGGCCGACTCGGGTTTTTACTCGGTTAGAAGAAGCTCGGTCGGAAGGTCGACGGAACATTCCTTCATTGTTCTTGCGAAGTGATTTCAACGCCATGAATAGAGAGGATTTGTGCTACATTGAAAGGAAACTCCGGTTTCTTTTCAAAGCGAAGAGGATGTGATGTGAATTTTAATGAGCAATATCGGTGATGGTTGTGCGGAATGGAAAACTCTGTAGCAAGTGAAAAGAAAACTGTGATTTCAAAAGAATCGAGAACGATTTTCATGAAATTAATTTTCAGCTCAGAAAGGTGGCATTGAATGGAAAGACGCTGGGATTTGTCCTCGGATTTGTGGTGTAATCCATCTTTTGTTACTGCCGTTTCCATCACTCGAAGGCCTTCATTAACACGTGTTCTTATTTGTCCGCTAGAGTGAGGGAAGGAAATCGAGTGCGGTGGGGTGCCTTAACACTAAAGACCGAACCGAGAGAGGGTGACAAAAAAGGAAACTGTTTTCTTTCACGGCAGGTGGAAACAGAACCGGGCGGGAGCTGCTTCTTAAGCTGTGGGACTGTAATCCGCTTGTATGTTTATGGCACCCTTTGTAAGGATGTAAGGATGTGGGGACGGTGTGCTAGTGGTAGTGGTTTAGTGGACCGTTTTAGTGCTTTATGATTTGTACAGTGCTAAGCAAAACTGTATGATAACTTTTTTTAAGAAACATAAAACAGATGACACAAGCTATGTGTCATGAAGAAAGAATGTTTGAATAAACTGTCAAAATACACATCCGAATAAGAAATAAAAAATATGTCTTGAAAGGATAGACATGCAAGGAAAATGAAATTATTAAGAAATTATATATATTAAGAATTGAAATTTTATTAAGAGAGAATCGAGAGAGAAATGAGAGAAAAATATGAGAAAATTGAGAAAGAAATTAGAGAAAATTAAGAGAGAAATGAAAGGGAAACGAGAGAAAAACGAAGGATGAAAATCAAGAGAAAAATAAGAGGAATCGAAAGGGAAATGAGAGAGTTCTTACTTCTTCTAGGATTCTCTCTCGATGCTCTCTCATTTCCCTTTCGATGCTCTCTCATTTGTTTCTACAATTTCTTTTATTTCTCTCTCATTTCTCTCTTGCTTCTCTTTCATTTCTTTTTCAATTTCATGTCATTTCTTTCTTATTTTTCTCTTAATTTTCCTTCTTTTCTCTCTCAACTCTCTCTCATAGTTCTTTCTCGATTTTCTTTCATTTTTTCCCATTTATTTCTCGATTCAGTCTCGATTCTATTTCATTTTTGTCTTGATTTTCACTTCGTCGCGTCGCTCATTTCGCTGGCGACTCTCTTTCCCATTTCTTTATCACTTTTCCCTCAATCCTCTCGATTGTCTTTCATTTCGCTCTGATTTCTCTCTCCAATATGTTATAATAATCTTATCTATCCCACGATGCTCTTTAATTTTTCTTTCGATTCTCTCTCGCTTCTTTCTCATTTCCCTATTGTCTCTTTAAAATTTAAAGTTAAACATTAAAATTAAAGCCATTAAGCGATTCAAAATGCCAAATTACAGGTTTACGATGGCAATGTGAAATTTAGAGAAAACATTCAGACATTTCACGATGACCGATTGACTGTGTGAACCCTGTATAAAACAAGTGCTCTTACAGTTATGTTACACACTGTCGCAGAAGTGTGCAACAAATGTGATAATTCCTAGTTTCATAGTTTTCTCACCTCATTACTATAGTGCGTCAATATACATTTTGGAAGAAAATTTACAAAAAGTTTCCTTTAAAGGTATATTAATTTTTTTTGTTAAATATGACTCAATATCCCATCATATTTTCCCACACTCAGTGTCCGCAAAGAATTTTTCCTCCGACTTGTAATCTACCTCGTAATCCGCCTCTTTACGACTGTGCTAGGGTTTCCTGTGTGAGTCAATCCAACAATAGTAAAGCAGCACCACCCCATTCATATTGTGTCCATTCATATCATTCATGCCAACAGAAGGGCGGCCTTTCATTCATACAAAAGCCCTAACTGACGAGGTACCCCAAAACGATTTCCTCCCATTCCATGGGATTCCGTGTCCAGCACTTCACTTGGAAAACGGGAAAATGGGAAAGGTTGTTGTCGCGTACAGCAAATATCCTGCTGCCCTAGAGGGTGAACCGCTGGTGTACAACATCTTGCTTTTCCAATGGCAAAGGTCGGCATGCAGTGCCCCCGGGAAACGTAAAGGAAGGGCACTTATTAATATTTATTGTGTGGAAAATGATGTGCTCACTGCGAAAATGCCCTTTCGCGCTGGACAAATGTAAAACATCACACATATTATTAGAATGTGAAAACCGTTCACCAGACAAGCCCGGCATAATTATGCACGAGCATAATGTACAGGAGCATAATCTTTTTGGCATTTCCTGTCTCGTACCAGTGCGGGGCATGGCTTGACAAAAAAAAATCCATCTTGTGCCACATGTGTCTGTCGGTGCGATGGGGACCATAAGTGTCCAAAAATAAACTCCAAACCTGCTGGCACAAGTATGATTCGCACACGGGAACACCGCGTCAAACACGCATATGTCAGAGTACCCATTCGGGTGTGTATTAAATGGGTGAAATAACTTTCCACCGATGATCGTACCGTCGAGTGTTTCGGTGATCTGATCTGAGCGAGTTCTAAATATAACGACCATGCAGATGCTTGAGAAGGTAGAACAGTATCCAGTAGAAGAGTTAAAGCCAGCCACCAGATCGTTGGTCGGACATGAATGGGGTTCAAGTTATGAAGTGGGGACATTTTAGTGTTCTGTGAAATCTGCGAACCCATACATCACCATCGCCACCACCATGTCGTGCCGTGAAGAAATGTTTTCTATGAAGCATTCAAAATTTAGAATTTCATTTGCGTACCCTCGGAACACTGGGAAGTTAAGAGGCGGGTAACACTTCCTGTGTGAGAGGCTTCCTTTGGAGCGTCTCATTATGGCATCATTGTTTTTTTCACCCTCGTTCCTTAGGACGACTCATTAGTTCACGTGCGACATACAAGGGCAGATCCACAAAGATGCTTCATAATTTCATTCATTTCTGTCCTCTGTCTAGCCGATTTAAGGGGAAGAATTATTATAGCATCTGATGAGCCTGATGAGAATGGGTCTTTAGAATGAGTTTAGAAGACTTGCACCTGCTCATGCTTGCAGACTTGCAAAAATGAGAATAATTCGATAGGTTCCAAGAGACAAATTACCAGCTACTAATACTATTTATTTTATAGCAATCAATCTGTTAAACTGATGCTATAAATTACAGTTTGGCATGAGTTGACAAACTAGACGTCATTTTAATGCGCATCAAACTACTACATATTGACTATTCAATTTATAGCACTTCTGCTGTCAGACTAGTTCTATAAAATACGATTAGATATGAAATTCGCCTGCAGTTCCACTCATCCATCGAATCACATTGGCCACCGCTTATTGGGTAGGATTTATTTTAAGCAGCTTGGCTCATTTCTCGACCGGAAAAACAACACCACAATTTGCACAAAAACCAAAACCCGAAAATCCGTCTTTTGGCACTCATCGGCCGTAAAACTGTGGCGCAGCGATTTGCTCGCTCATTAATCCTAAAAGGGCCAATGCCATTTGGGCCACAATAATAAACAGTTCCCGTTGCGGGGTTCGGGCTCGGGGATGTACATCCCTCACCCGTGTTAGGACAGGTTCAAAGGGGTTGGGTTGGATGGTTCGCTTATCGAATGTTTTCCATCTGGATGACTGGGAAGAGATACGAAACATTAGGACGGGGCTGTCGGAAGAGTGTAATTTTCGCTTTAATAAATAAGCAATTACTTAATTTTCGGTACGTTCGGTTGTGAATCATAAAAAAGCTGACAAGAAGTGATCTGTTTAATGCTCATTACAATATGAAATGGAGCCATCTCTTCTCAATAATTGTAGTCTCGGTAGAAATGACAGGAGAAAAGTGAATCACTGAAAACAGCATCATTATGCGATTATTATTTTTTGATCTTTCTCTCGTTTTTTTTCTTCGGACATCTTCGAATACGCCCCTTCGTAATTTTGTTCTTGATCCTTGCTCTCATTTAGGGAAATAAATAAACATACGCATCCACTAGCAAAGAAAAGGGCCAGCCACAGAAAACCGGCGGCCCAACGCGAAATCTACGTCCATTTTCCATTCATTTGTCCTTCTATTCAGAAGTTTTCCACCCAGCAAAGGGAGCAATAAATGAAGACAAAGAGAGGTGTGGGGGTATGAAAAAGTTTTCCCCTCGAATGATTCTGGCCAACCGTGGGGTGAACCACGGAAACACGGGGGCCCCATGAAAAACAGAAGCCGGACAATTGCACCTTACAAAAACACCACCAATGGGAGATGTGGAGGCGTGGAGGATGTTGGATGTGGCCGGTAGTAGTGTGGAAGGAAACTTTTATGTCAATGAAAAGGAACATATTTGCTTTGATGATGTTTGAAATTGGTCGGTATTTTGTTTTGATGGAGTGAAAGATGATGATATGTCTATCCTCCTAGAACTTGGTGACTCCTTGATTGGTGAATTATGGTTTTCGTATAGGGAAGATAATTTATTTGAATAATTTATAAAACAATGAAAACTCGACTTAACTAAAATATTACGTCTTAAACAGCCAAGAAAAATGGGTTTCACGGCAGATACAGCAGCTAAGCAACGGTAAAGAAACTGAAGCATCTAAACAGCTCTTAAGCAGCTCATGTGCCTGTTTCTGTGGGAAACACATATCACAATTAATTTTTTTTTTATTTTTGAAATATATTTGACATTTAACGCATTTTTTTGTAAACAATCATGAGTTATAGAATTGAGAAATGTAATCATTCACCACACAGAAAAAGATGCTTTAGTTGAAGAGTCCATTTTAAGGCAAAATTTTACAGCAGGTCGAGTTTGATTGAAGACTGATTAAGAAATCTCTATTATTTCAGTGCGTCAATGCTTCAGTTCTTATAAAAAGGTTCCATGGAGTGCAAAATAAGTGTATACAAATAAAAAAAATCTTTCCATGAGCACTTTGAACAGCTTTGAAGTTCCAAAAAGGAATATTTTCTTTCCTTAAACAGCTAAAGAGATGAAATTTTTTGTCAAGTTTTTTTTTCTATCTAGCTTTTCTATTTTATATTCTATCTAAACATAACTTTTCTGCAGATTTACAAAAACAAAACTCATAATAACCACATTACTACTCTTCTGTTTCATAAACAAGAAAAGTAAGTCCTCTTCCATTGCTTCACGGACTATTGTATCTGACGAAGAGGATACCGATACACCGAAGGCCCACCCACCCTGGAAAAAGGGCAAAGTTCGCGTTCGTTAATCAGGTCAGAAAATCTCTCGTGCTCCCTTTTCCCCTTACTCCATTTCCATCCCTTTTCATCACCCAAAAGATCCTTATCTGTACGGTATGCTTACGACTACGTGTTGAACTGTAGCAGTTACACATTATTCTATCGGATGCTGCTAAAATCGGGCCTCGGAAAAAAGACCTAGCGAGAATTGATTATTACGACAACGTGATGTGTACGCGCGGAGCTCCCATCCCAAATGGGTGGGTTTGAATAGAACTCAAATTACAGCGAATAATGTCACCGTTGATGACGTCAAATTAGAGCATATTATTAGTTAATAGACCGAGCAGAATTTGGTAACGGAGAGTGTACCAGTGGGAGAGAGAGAGAGAGAGAGAAACAAACTAATCCAGTACACTGATGCATGAATTTTGAGCCCATCCCATCTATCAACCGTTCAAGGTCCATTGGTTTGAGTTGAATCGTTCCTTCAGCTGCGTACCTTTTGACATTTTTGTTTGCGCGAGCCAGTAATTAAAACGAACTCCCGGAAAGCATTAAAAATTTATCATAAAAGCGCGAAGAGGGTAACAGCAAAAGAGAAAATGATTTTTGGGAATGGAACACTGAAGCTCTCTTTACTCCCGGAGATGTTTATCACGGTGGAAAGAACAAAACAGAAAGTTTGTTAAGTGTTTTGTATGTATGGAAAATAAATCTGTTTCAAATGAGGTGAACCGACATGGGTGCCATAAAAATGGGCATAAAACTGATTGTTGCTTTATTTTTAATTTCGTTCCATCTTCACGTACGCATCGCATTCGCCATTCCTTGGCGGTTTGTGAACGCCGCCACCCTCATAAGCGAAAAGCCTTTGAAGCTTTTTGTAATGAAATCGAGACCATCAACTGCGTACGGAGGAGACACACCATACATAATGAAATGATATAAAAACAAAAGCCGCATTCGCGATTGGGTTGGGAAAAAATAAAAACTTTAATCACTGGCAACAAGCGAAAACTGAGAGAAAACAAACACTTTCAGCCTGGTGTAAGCCTCAAGTTTAAGAAGGCTCAGAATTTTCGGCGAGGAGCTTAATGGAGGTGACTTCAGAAAGGGAAGGAGATAAACGAGATGAGTGACCAGTACGTTCGTTGCGAATGGATAAGGTGTTGGAAGGAATGTGCTTATGCTTCATGATGAGAAGATTGACTAGAAAAGCCTTATAAGTGAGATGCTCAAATATTCTTATAAAATCCTTATTAATCCTTTAACAATGGTAGAAAAACCGACTAAATAAATCCCTCAACTCTTCCAATAACTTCTCAATCCATAATCAGCTTCATTTGCGTCCCCCACAATCGTAGCACCTTCATGCCTTATCGACATGCGGTCCTGCAAAACAAGGAACCTGTTAAAGGAATCGCTAACGACTGGTCCGCGCCTGGTGGCTTAGCTTTCAGCAACCACATCCAACAAACCCACACACACACACACCTCGTGAGGCCTCAAACCTGTACCAAGCTAACTGGAGACCATCATTCCTAAACCTCCTGAAGGGTTTCGGGGCGATCTTCAGGCACCATTCGTCCACTCGATCCCGATACGATCTCTAGCGCGATGAATACGATCTCAGCCGGGACGCAAAACAAATAAAAGTTTAAGATGAAACAATAAAAAACGATAAAAAATTACTCGCCATTACTGCGGCCACCGGTGGGTCGCGCGTTGCTGGCCTGCCGAGCCGAGAATGGACGCATTTTGGAGCGTAGTCCGTGGCAATTGGTTGGAACTGGTTTGCGTCCTTCCTTGATTGCGCAGCCTCCTAATGGAATAATTACAATTTATTAACTCATTATGAATGGTGCAGTTAACTTACGGAAACATGCAAAGCAGCTAGCGTAGAGGCTGGCTGAGAAATTTCGACTCGCGAAGGAATGGCTTCTGAAAAAGGGGGGACAGGCTGAGTTATGGACATGGCTGTAACGAAGCACCGGTACACATAAAACGGGCAATTGTTACCGAACGACCCCATTAGGCCTTTCCTTTTACAGCTAAATGCAGGAAATTCCAGCCCCTAAGTCTAGCGGGATTTACTCCCCAGTGCTAGATGGCTAGCAAGAGCCATAGCCATTGCCAGCCACAAGTACAGAGTGGAGTTCGTTATAACGAGCACCACGACTTTGCTTTTCGAGGTTGAAGAACTGTGGATGCAACCCGATGCAGGTGGCAGATCCCCACAGCCAGTGAAACAGGTTGCCCCGGGGGTAACTGCAAGATGTCTCCCTGCGCTGGGGGAGGCCTTGGGATGTCCGGTTGGGATTACTAATCTTTGCACTATCGATATGGCCTTAAGAAATGTTGGCCGGTTGGTTGGTTGGTTGGTGATGTTCGCAAACTCCGTACATCGAAGGGAACAAGAAAAACCTGCTCTCAAACGGACGCCATCGGCAGGCAGGTTTTGCTTGCTGCCATGCTCAGGCGGTTGCGTTCTGGTTCATTGGCCCTCACGCTGTGTCAGGAATCCGTACGCGGCGATATGGGCTCGATATCGGGATGAGTGGTGGGGGGGGGGGGGGGGGGGGAGATGTAAAGTAAGAGAGATCATGGCAGAGAAATCGTACACTGTAGATCATTTGTGAATCATTAAGAAATTGAATGGGTTTTGTTTGAATATTGATGGAGCGAAGGATGTTCAAAGTAGCTTAATATAGCTAGTTAGAATAGTTCACTAAGAGTATTATTCATTAGAAATAGCCTGGGAATATTGTTAAAAATATCATGGGAAATTCAGTAATACTTCAGTTCAGTTAAACTTTATGTTTAGCCTGCATTTTAATTCCGACTCAGACTCCATAACGGGAATGCAGGTGGACAAAATAGCAATGCATGTTTTTTTTCCTTTAAACTACAGAATCAACTGAAATAACAAAAGGCCAAAAAAGTAATCTCCAAGAGATTATTATTTGTTGAAAATGAAAAAGAAACATTTAATAATTTTTTCTATTTTTCTCATACTCCACAGAGCAAATTGTTTAATGGTTTGTTTAAAAAAAATATAAAGAATCCGTTAAATAAAAAATAATAATACGAAACTGGTAGACTAATAGAAGATTCGTTAGTAGCTAAGGCAAGATAAGACAGACATGTAATCCTATCCGGAATGTTTCCACGTACGCAGGACAGCCTGTCCAGCTACGAGTAAATAAGTAGAAGTCAGAAATTGTAGATCAAGACATTACGAGCTTAAAAAATGGACAACAAATTGGACACTCAGTGTAAAATAGAATTTATCATGATGCCAAATGTAAGCACATAGCAAAGTAGTTACTATTAAAAAAATGGAAATCAGCGGAAAAGTTTAGAAAAATAGAAATCTTTAATTTATCTTCTTTTTCCAAGGCCTTACAACCACGAGAGCTCTCGGCTAGCCATTTTTGGCAAAGTAGTCAGCTCTACATATGGAGATGTGGTCTGGACGGGATTTGAATCCCGGTCCTGCCGTGTGCCATTATCGACTCGATGGACCACCGGACCGCTTCTTTTCTTTCTTTATCTTTATCTTTTATTTGTACTAAATCTAAAACACAGTTTAAAAATCAGCACAAAGAAATATTAGACTCGTTTTGTCCTTCTATTTGTCCTTCCTTGCCCACTGTGCAGGTACACTGGAGCGAACCATTGAACGATCATTTCCCATTCGCACGACGGAATCCATCCTTTTGGGATTATATTTTTATTTCTTATGGTCGTCCGTCCGCGAATGATACGCGTTTCGTTGTAGAATTGTGCCATTCCTCCGGTCGATTGGCCTCCGGTCCCATGTAGCATGCAGAAGTTGAGCATTTCGATAAGCAATCGCGCTGTTGCCTTTTCCTCGCTCGTTCGCCACAAGCATACTCATTTGCATGTTGCATGTTGCACTTGATCGCTGCTGGAACGCATCACGGTACGGTTTGAAGGTCACAAGCTTAAGGAATTGGCAATCCGTACGAGGTTTTTTTATTATTATTTAGGAGGGTGCGAATATTTTATTTCACTGCAACAGACAACAGGTTTCTTGTGTGTGTGAGTGCGTGGCGAAGGTGCAGCAGATGTAGCTGGGAATGATTTGAAATTTTATTCGCAAATTTGGGGGTTTTTATTAGTGAGTCATTGTCCTGCTACCCTGGGTTGAGCAGTTTTTTGTTTGAAATGCTATGCTAATCAGGAAAATTTGATAACAGGCCCCATTTGTCATACAAAGCCTCACCAACAAAAAAAGAAACGGAATAAAGAAAAAGATGCTTACGCTAAGCTGGCTGTAATAGATTTTTCCATCGTCAGAGGAAAAAGCAAACGAAAATTGCTTCACTTCCGGACCGACATTAGCAGCGTTGCGTTCGATTTTACCTTTCCCTTCGATCGATGAAGCTGTCAATGGGAGCTGAAACTCGAAGCAAAAGACACCTCATTTCTCCCCCCCCCCCCCCCCCCCCCGGTACTAGATGAATCTCCGCTACGGCGGGAAAGAAAGAACGGAAAAACTTTTTCGGCTTCCCAGCGGGACGCATATTGCTCTAATTTACCCAAACCATGGGTGGCGTCGTGAGAAATCTCGGTACAATTGTTCGGAAATTACCGTGTACTGGGAATATGATTATAATTTCGCGAGCAACAGGATTCTCAAGCGGCGGCTAGGGTGTGAGTTGAAGGTGGGAAGGAGCAAAAAAAATGTTGTTGGGAAAATTGATTTGTTTGAGTAATGTCGCGTTTCAAAGCAGAAAACTTATTGATGATTGAATATTAAATCAAAAGGAAAAACATGTTCATAATTAGCTTTCGGGGGCTGGGAATGGTCGAAATATGGGTGACATCAAGATATTTTTTTTTATGTCTTTTCGCATCCCAAGACGTCTTGGTATCCCAATCGTTTGATCACAATTTTTTGTCCTTTTATTCCGAGCTGCCACCAAGGCAGCTTCATGGCAGTCCTAGGGCTTTTGCTAATCTTTTTTTCTTTTTTCAGCTTCCATTCAAGGCTTCTGCGGCTGACAAGCGCGCTAATGGAAAATGCCAAAGCCCTTCTGCTACTTGCACCGGCAAGCAGTGAGTCTTGCGAGCAGTGTCAAACTTTAGCCCCGCTGGTAGTAGCATAATTCCGTAATGACTTTTGCTGTCGGATTAAGCGACATAAGACCAGTGCGATGATTATGATGGGAAATGGGAGGGAGTTCTCGTGCGCTTAGTTCGGGTGATTGGATACGGTGAGTGGTGGTTTCGTTTTGGTAGCCTGGAAAGCGCATTAGGCGGTCACACATGTGTGTCTTTCGTCGGCTGTGGTCAGGGAAATGTTTATGTCGGGTAGTTAAGATGGAATGAAAGATGATATGACGAGACCGTGAGTAAGATGGTTGAAAGAAATAAACAGTATCATAAACATATTTAAGAGGGCTTGTTTGGAAATGAGAATTTTTGTTAAAAAAAAGTAAAGAAAGGAATAAAGTTTTAATATAATAATCAATTTAATAGAAACAAATTTTAATCAACTTTATACAACACAAATAGCATAAGCCTTGGATTAGTTCATTGAGAAGCTAATAAAAGTAATCTCTATCTCGTGTGGCATGTCACCGTATTAATACCTTCCAACAGTAGGCTTGAAATTCGGTTAAACAGAGCAGGCCATGACAAACGGTTCAGCAAACACGCCTAGTCTGGGTTCAAATCTCGTATGTAGCTAATCTCATCATCCAGCTTAAAGTTTTTCATGGTAAGTAACTCAATCGCTTGTGATGCTTTATAGAGCAGGATCGATACAAATTAAAGAAATAAGGAAAAAAATAAGGAAAAATTATAAGAAAAAGGCAAATCAGCAGGAAAAACTATCAAAAATCCCATGTCTGCTCTCCATTTTCTCTCATGTTTTCTATCCTGCAATAATTTGTCACCAAGTCTCACACAGCTCAAGCTGCGACAAGTTTTTCCATCAGCAAACACTCATTAGCGTTGTTTGTCGCTGTTGTCAACAAAAACTCCTCTTCCAAGGTGTGTTTGTGTGTGTGTGTGTGTGTGCTAATGCTGGCACCTGATTGACGGGGCACATGCTTTTAGTCGAAGTGAGTGAAAATTGAAACCCGCCGTCACGAAAAGAGACAATTTACGATCCAGATCTTAAGTGTTGTGCTGTTGATGAGGACAGGCAATAAAGCCGGGGATCATCCACTGTGCGTAAGAGACTGAGAGCAGAAAGAGGTGATCATTCTGAATGGCCGATCATCCCCAGGAGGCGGTTGTTGTTTGCGTCCGAAACCGAAAGGGGATGCTGATGTCATGTTTTTAATTTCGGCCATATTTAGTCTATGTCACCAGTCCAGGCACTGGGGAATTCTGACAGTTATCGTCTTGGAGGAATGCTCCAAAACAGCTCCAAGGGGAGGGGCGGTGATCGCATTAACGTGCCTCTTTTGTTTGTGTTTCAGGGCACCCTGACACAGCTGTTGAGCACATGTTTCGTTGGAGAATTGTCAGCATCTTGCAATCGGCGCATTATAAGAGCCGTTTGTTATTGTTGCCATCATCGTCATCACTATCTCGAGAGTCCCCTCGGGGGGGTTTTCTTTTCGAGGAGACCCACGATAGACAATGAAAGATCATTGTTCTGCCAAAACGGCCCGGATCGCCCTCACAGTGGGTTCTTTTGTTTCCCGCGGGCGGAATCCACGATGCAAACGCGCGTGACCTGTCGGGGCCGATCGCAAACGGAACCGGTTGACCTCGGGCTACGGTTGGAAGCGGTCGGAACGCATTCGAACGCATCCGATTGTGCCGCGCAAGATCGCTCGAAGGTTTTGGCGTCTTGAGGCTTAGATAGAACAATCGAGTTGATTGTGTAGCGTGCGGGGACTGGACAGGGAATGTTCTGCTCCGGTCTCGCTGTAATCTCCACTGATGATGTTTTAATTGTACACACACGCTTGAAGCCTTGAGGTCTTTCCGCTTTCGAAGTCCAGACTTTGACTCCACCCCAGTGCACCAAAGTGCGTACTGTCAATGCACTGCTTGGAGCCATACAAATAATCCAACGACCAACGGACGGGCTGAGTTACTGAAACCGGTTCACTTGGATGCTGCGGACAAACTGAGCTCGCCCTGTCCGACGATACCGACCGTTGCCACTGGAACAAGCCAGGTTCTCGCTTGCTCGCTTCAACTGACGGCTGCGCACTGCGGTACGTACGTTTGAGAGGCACAAGCGTTCGCGGGCAGTTATCTATCGCTAGCGCAACACGTCCGGTTGGCTATAACAGATGCTGGTGGATGCTGCGGCCAGACTGCCGGAATTTATAGCATCGAGCATCGATGGTGCGGGTGAAGATGAGATCGTCCTGAAAGCGCTTCGGAGTGTCCGTCCGACCCTGGGGCTTCCCCTGGTTGGGAAGTCTCCCTACCGCTTATCCAGCCGTGCGTCGGCTCCAGTCGCCCCAGCTAGTTCACCGGGGTCCGTCCGTGTTGGATCAAACCTTGCCGAGGGCTTGCAGCTCATTGCCAGCAGCGTGCCAAGGATGTAGTGCTTGGGGTCTCGAGTGGTTGTGCCGTGTTCTAGGAGTTTTAAGCTTTGTTCCACGGGAGTGCTAGTTCCAGGGGTGCCAATCAACTGGGAAGACATTGTTTGACCGTGTTAGTGCTGTTGGTGTTGTCCGGTGAGCTCCGCTATCCTTCCGATGGCGTCTCCAATCGAATGGCTACCCTTTGCAGCGTTCCAGTTAAGAGCCCAGCCCCGTCGGAAGCTTGCCTTCGGGCGGGGCGTTTAAACGGTTCGCTACTGGAGTGCTATTAAAAGGATGTGGTCGTTCCGGTTTGCTGATGTCCATCGAAGGAATCGAGAGCGTGGCGGTAGCAGCGCTGACAGTACGTCGACAGGTGGGGCAGTGTTTCTTCCCCGGTGAAGTTGGTATCCAAGGGCTAGGCTTCTTGGTGCATGCTTAGTCGCCATGGTTCATTGGTACAAGCCCACTCAAATCCTGGTCCACTCTGTTCTTATCGCTGACGTGCCGTGTGTGTGAGAGCCTTTTCAGAGGGATGTTCCTTCCGCGGCGATTCTTGTGAGCTGGCGGGGCTATGGGGTCGTCCTAACGGCAGGGTAGCGTTCTCGCTGCCCGGGTAAGGCCCCGGTACGGATGCGGTCGCGGACGTATCCGCCCTTGCGTGTGCGAGCGCTTCGGGAACGGTTGACTTTTCCACCCGCGTCCATTATGAATCGTCATGAGAGAGATTGATAGTATCACGTTGTGTTTTTAATTCACACTGCCGAATTTTAAATGCAATAAACTGAACAAAATAAGAACGTTTTTGGAAAGTCCTTTAACAGTAGAGAATTAAATTTCCTCGTTAAAGGTGTCAACTTACAACAAATAATCAAATAATATCAAATATAACTGACTGACCTTAGTTTCGTAGATAATTTAGGCTGAAGATGCTATACAAAAATCCTCAAAAAGTGCATTACGAGTTCTACCTTATGTAATTATTTAATCACATCATTTCTCCCTGTTTTCACCAAGACCTCTTCCTGTTGTTTTTTTTTCTGTCTGTGATTCATCTTCATTGGAGAAAGACCAAGTGTTGAGGTAGGCTTATCTCTTGAAGCCTTCGCTTCAGTACGATTGCTCAATGTTACGAATCTATTTTTTATAGCATTAGAAGCCCTTATCATGTTTTGATTTTTTTCCTCACAGACCAATCCCAAAATTAAATTTCGAGAGGTTATGAAATTTTGTGTTGTTTTGATGATGAAGTACGTAGCTTTGTTGATGTTAGCTCAGGGAGCAGGTGCATTATCGAGTCGTTTTTTGTTCTGAGGCTTTCTGTTTTATAGCATATGAGGGAAGGGATTTTTGAATATTATTCTTCCACTTCTAGATAAAATTCTGTCAACTTTTGGGGGCATCCTCCAGAGTAATTAATATTCAAGCTGACGCAATGAATCCTCCGTGACAGAACATGGTCACAGGTCTTCTAAATCCGGATCATCAAACACCCGAGCACAGGGAAGTGTTCCGGAGTGCGTAATAAATCCCTCACCCTCAAATTTCGGCCCCTGCTCCACAAGCCTCCATCATCTCCACCAGAAATTACATCCATTAATCACGTGGATGAGTCAAGTGTAGCGTTGAAGTTCATAAACGTGCATAAGAATTTAGATTGGGTTTCTAAATTTAGCCCTCAAAACATCGGCATGGAACACGGCCGCTTCCTGTCTCGGCTTTCTTCTGGATGTCTTGCAGAAGATGGATCGTCGTGCCTGTACCATCGATACAGTGGTAGATCACATACAAACACACACACACACACTGATCGTCGCTGTCAGACCCTTTGGCAGTTTCATTCAAGAGCTGGCTGAAGCGTACCATCTGGGTTCTGTTTTACTTGGCAAATGCACCTCCCGATCTACACGAGCTTGTCTATCGACGATCGGACTGTCTGAGACTGAAGCAGATGAAAGTACTATTGTTGTTGAATGTTTTTATAGATGAAGTTTTTTTCTTTTATTCTAGCTGGAAGCAAAGTGAGGAAACTTGATCGAGATTGCTGGGCAGTTGGAGACGACGATCGTCAACGATCTCCCAATGGTAAAGAGTTTCCGCGCTGTTTATTTATTTCCGTATACGCTGATCTTAAGACCATTCATCATGGTGTCGTAGAGTGTGCTTTGGCAACGAGAAAGAGAGAGAGGGAGAAAGAGATATATGGCTGTCGGGATGGACGTTTCATGGACGTTTGTTATTCCGGCGGATGTCTGGAAATGAGATTAGAGCGTTGTCGCTTTACGCGTCTCCGGATGTAGGAATGTTTTGCTTATGATAATAGAGTATAAAATTATAAATTACACAATAAAGCAAATTTTCCTGTATGAAAGACGCTCCATTTGCAAATCTTCTCAGGAACCTCTCGGCAATACTTGAGACGCGTTCAAGGATACTGTATTGGGTTCGGAATGTTTTCGCCTCCCAAATTATGCATCCTTCGATGCCCTTCGACGCTTTACTTAAAATGATCAAAGTGAAGTGAGTGCTGCCATGAGTCTGCCAAGCCTTGTTGTGTTTGTTCGCTTCATCGGTGAGCACAGCATCGGGAAAAGTCAATAATCATAATGAATGGCTAACGTTTTTCCTTCGAGTGGATATTCTGGGCGGTGTCTGGATATTCCGATCGTTCGAACCTCACCTTTCCAGTATTTTCTTTATCCTTTTTTACTATCCACAACTTCCAACTTGAGGTTTTATGTTTTTTTCGGGTTCTTCCACCTGGTTCAAAGAACGCATCACGATTTCCGCTGGAGCATCGGAGTGGTTTTCCCATTTCCATTTTTGTTGCCTTCCCCTTTTGGATGGGTTTCTATTTTCGGACCGATGCGTCAGAAACGTCATCTCTGGAGAGCGGCCCATTGCAATAGCGAAGTTTTCGGTTTGGCCTCGCTGTTTTCTGAAAAACCATCTCCATCAAAACCATTCCCATTTTTCGGTAGTCAAGATGTGGTCGGTTTGTTTTTTTTTTCTGTTGAAGCTCGATGTATAATAGATGGAAGTGTATGTTTTTTCCGGCTTTTCTTTCAACTGATACCAATTTTTCAAATTGCCATTACGGAGCCACTGTTGGTGTTCGGTTGGAATCATCCCCTGGAGCTAGGGATACAGTTGTGTTCAAAATTATAGCAGTAAGTTATATACAATTAGCCTCGAATTTGTAGACGTGGTCGAATTTATTGAGAGTTATAGAATTACAACCGAGAACTTTAAATGCTAGCTTCGACGCTCTCGTCTTTCAACAGGTGCCCTCTACCGGAATCTCTAGGTACTATTTGCCAGGAATGGTCAAAGTTACTTTGATAGTTAGTACATCAAGTTTTTAATATAACTGTTTGTCTTAAAAATGTTATCCCATTTTTTAAGTAATTTTGTTAAGAAAGTCTAGTCGTCCTTCAGATAAATAACAAAAAATCATTCCACTTAGCCTTGATTCTTTCAAGGACTTTTGATACTCGGTCTAGGGCTGCTGCACCAATCCTGCTGTTTGCCAATGCAATATTTCGGCCGTTCGGGAGGACGCATCAAGGCCATCTTAGATCACATATCAGTTTGGGCCTACCAAGCCTCCTTTGCTCATGTCGAAGACTCAAAAAGACTCTACGGGCTGGGTTGTCTGGTGTCATTCTCATGATGCATGACAAATTCTTTTGATAGGTAGTGTTGAAGAGAACCTTCAAGCAATTAGGATTAATTTTTCTGGCTCTCTTATTTTTCAATTAAAGAAAAAAAAAATAGAATTTCAAATACAACTAAACTTATAAAAGTCCTGTTTCCTTGTTATGTGTTTGTAGCTAGAGTCTTATTTTTGGGACGTGATAGAACGCACTCTAAGCCATATCAAAGGTCGAGGTTTAGGATCTTATACATTGAAATCTTACTGGTTATTCAACAACGTAGCAGCTCGTACTCAAAAGTTCCAGCCATCATCAACCTGCATTTCCTTCCAGCCAAACATCCCTCTATTGCAATAACATCTTTAAAAGGTTCACCAACATGCATCCCACTGCCAATGCTGCTGGAGCAACCGGTCGTATTCTCCCTGCCCCGATGAAAACGCATCAGCTCCCCAACTTGCTGCCTGGCGAGCGATTTACGATGCCGTTGGGCCGATGGAGAGTTTTATTTATAGCAACAACACGGCAGTACGGCCTTCCCTTCATTCACACCTTTCGCACAAGAAACATATTCTCGCTGGAAACTGGTCTCGTGACGGATGACACGATGGCGACTTTGTGTGTGAGTGTGTGTGTGTGTGTGTTTGTGTGTGTGTTTCGCAAAGGGTGATACAAATTCGTCATACAATTTCCGGACATTCCATCAAACGGGAAAATAAAACGAGACGAGACGCATTTTAAAAGTGCGCCTTCCCCCAGGTGGGCTGTGAATATAAAATGGCATCTTATTGAGAGCTAGAACGGGTGGATTCTTCCAAATGTCCCACCGAAAAAGGTGTGAAAACCACACACGCTTCTTGTGTGTCTCTTGTTTGGTGAAATTTATATTCACTTTGTGACATCCATTTCCACCAGATTCGTATGCAAAGCGGCGATGTCTCTGGGACATGCATAAATAATGTCCTACTCTTCCTGTTGTGTTTCCCGCGCCCGAGACGGTCGTACTTGGAACGCAGGAAAATGGATTGGACTTTAAGTGAAATGAAATGAGAACCGCCGAGAGTAGAGCGATTAAAAGCAGATAATTGTACGGTCGCTCATCACCAGAGTTCTTGGGGTCTGGGGTTGTACTGTACCTAGTACAACATCAATAAGATCTAAACCGCGCGATAAGGTGAGCGATCTCTAAGCGGACAGCCGAAAGGGCACAGGGTTTTGTGTCGATTAAAATCAGAATTACAATCGTACGCGCGCTGCACAATGGAGGTCTTGTGGAACGGATTAGAAGCGTTCCGAGCGTTCTGATTTGAATATTGCTCTTGGAAGTATGTCACTGCTCGGTGGCCGATGTTTATCGACGCGGCCGGGCCGGACCTCTGGGACGTCTGGCTGATGCTAATATTGTGCAACTGTTACCGTTAAAAAAACCTGTGTCCCTCTATGCAAATATGTATGTTTTTTCACGACAAACACTCGAAGCTTGAGCTGCAGAACAGTAGCAGCCAGGAATATGGAGGAAAGGTAACGGCAAGCAATCCCTGCCTGAACCACACGGGGGGACGCAGAGATTTTCAATTTATTTTACACCCGCGTGAAAGCTTTTCCTTTTGTTAGTTGGATGCTGAAAAACCTGTCGAGCGAATGTCCCCCACTCACAATCGAAGCACAGACGATGATAAATGAGTTTCCAATGATGGTGGTTCCAGATTTTCTAAGGAGGCTTGCTGTGAAGGAGACCGCTATTGATGCAATCCATTGTTTGCGTTGAGGAAAAATTGTAACGAGCCATATTGTAACGAGCGGTAAAGACGGATTAGACCGACCGTGCGGAGGTGTGGATGAGTTTTCCAACCCTGCGCTACAATCCTTCGAACAATTCTCACTTCTCCGGTACATGTCCTCTCGGGAAAACACGCGCCTTTTTAAGGATTCTGCGGTTTTCCCTTTCCCATCCGCTCCGTGCAGCCGACAAATGATCCTTGCGGTTCACCTTCAGCCTCGAACGATTCATTGTCGGCTGTGGTCTCGGTGGCACGTGCAAGGGCCACTTTAAGCTTCCACAACCGTGCCACACCAGTGGGCCGGGAGTTTAGAGGTGGGAAAACTTGTTGACTTTGAAAGGGGAGGTTGGTTTTTCTTACATGGAAACCTGTTCACAACAATGGGTTATACGTTACAAATTAGGCAGACTTGTTCGAGGATTGTTTGAATGAGTCGTTTGCAAGTGTTTCTAATTAAAAATTTAATTGTTGTTTTTAGTATAAGCGCTGTGGATGTTCTATTATATCAGTAGTTAAACATTTTCTTTTTTATATTACTCTTTCCTTTTAGGTTGTTTTGTTAAGTTTTATCGTGTTTTGAGCATCTTTTATATGCTCTTTGAACGTTGACTGTCTCTAGTTTCTTTATTTTTATTATTTAGTAATATTAGTTTAAAATTTTTAGTTGTTATTGATCATGTTTCTGACATTGGTCTCCTTTTTGAATTTTCCCTTGAACTTAGTTTCTTTCTTTATAAACTTAACAATTTATTAACTCCTGTTTCACTCTCGACTTTTGTTAGTTCTTTCTTTAAGGATTTTTTTTATAACTTTATTTTGTTTGTTAACGAATTAATTTGTGAATTACATGTGTTTCTTTATGCTTTAATTGTTATATCAGTTTTGCCTCTATTCTCTTTTTTATTTCACTTTTTTAAGTTTGTTTAGGTTTTCTTGTTGACTTGATCGATGTTATCCTTTCTTATTTGCTGTTTGTGAATATGTTGTAATGGTTATAATTATTTTCATCAATTTTTGACACAAAATACGCTTTTCATGCTACTGTTTCATTACTTAAAATACCGAGGTTTTTGTTTCATTTTAATTAAATTTAAATTTACCATTCTGATTAAGATTTAAATTCTATTCAATTTTTTTTTTGTATTTAAGTACGCATTTTCTTATGCCATGGAATTATTTTCTTTTGATAAACATCCCATATGAAACTAAAATAGTAACCACATTTAAAGGTTGCGCTACCGGATCGAGTCTTCTTACCGAAAGTTTCCATCCGAAGGTTGTAAAATTCAATTACAATCCATTCGCTTAATCCGGATTTAGGCTTGTACTCCAGCTCCCGCCCGGGTTGCATTGAAAGCTGTCGTCAATAAATCCTTCCCGGTTGAATTGCTTGCGGCAAACTCCAAACACATCCGAAACCCAACTTCAATCGAACTCGCCGACTACAATGGGAGTCGGCTTCTTTTCCCTTGCTACGGTTTGGGGGGCGGCCAGCAGCCGAATGCAAATTTCAATTACGGCAGCACTTTTTCGGTTGTTGTTGTTGCACCCGATTGTCCTGTTGGTGGGGGCTCAGTTTTGTCAGTCGGCACATTTTTTTCCAAACGTGCACCCAATTATGTTGTAGAGCGGTTGGCCGGTATGTTTCCACCGTTTGAGGTCCACATTATACGATTCATCATTTGCTGGGTGCGTTCCGACCAAAAAGGGACACCCGCCAACAAGGGTCACGCGGGCCGAAAAGTAATTTAAATATCCTTTTAATCGACTGCTGAAATCACAACGGAGAAAATGATACGCAGTCGAGGGCAGGGAGAGTTCTTTGATACGCAGTCGCCTGATCCGAATGTCAAACAAAACTACAAAGCTACACCACTTGAGCGAACAGTTGTAGGATTGAGGGCAAAAGAAGTAGACGAAAAAGAAAAACGAGCTCACAACCCACATGAATGCAAACAACCGAACGGGCAGCGCATAAAAGGAAACATTATTAGACCGCCATACATTATGTATATGATTATGCAAACACAATAAACACAGCACAGATCAGGCCACCGTGCGGTAAGCAAATGTCGAAAAGTGCCACCAGATGAGCGGGATCTACAGGCACGGTGATGACAACGTCGTACCGCTCCGTGTTTGTTTTCTTTATTGCTTGTAGTGTTTCCTGCGTTTTTTTTTATTAGCTTTCCCGCTTTTTCATATCACTTTTTGTCGCAAAGTCCAAAGGAAAACAGAAAACAGCATCAACATGTTCCTATCACTTTCCTTACAATAGAGTTTTCCCATGCGATGTTTCAGTGTTCCAGTTTCAGTATTCCAGGGATTAAAAGACACACCGGTTTCTCCCTGTTGGGTAAATAGTTGGGAGGGAGACGCGTGTGCTTGTTGTCAGGAAAGGGCGATAAAAAGCCGAAGGTTAGTTTAGAGGGAGAGTAAAGTGTTTGTGAACCGTTTCGCTGACAAAAGGGAAACCCCTTTCCGATGATGATTTGCCATCGGTGGTTGGGTACAGTGAGGGGCATAAGAGTAGGAGCGGGTTGGCTAGCGGCTTCAAATATGCTTTTCATTTCAATTATAGCACCCAGTAATGACAACAAAATAAATATAAAAAAAAAACAAGTCGACGCTGAACTTATAACTACAGCAAGCAGTGTAATAATGTGTTCCGTCCACTGACAAACAATGCACCAGAGAGCGGGCCAGGCTCAATTGCTGCTACCGGATGGTGTAAAGAACCGTGACGTCGCTATGTTTTCCTTCCTCTTTCCCCTTTCTCTCCCCCCTACTCTCTTCCCCCCCTAGCCCTGGATGATTGCCTCATGGATGCTTCATCCCTTTAATCGACCGGTGAGAGGACCACTGTGTGATTTACTGTAATCGAATGTCCTTTTACACTATTCGATGTCGGCAATCCGAACCGGCTAGCTGATGGATTAGAGGACCTATTTCCGGCATTCCTTTAGAGTGGGCTCGTTCTCAATGGACTGAACTAGATACGGGTCAATTGATGGATTCCTTTAGAGAGTTGCTGCCGGTAGAAGGTCTATCCTTTTTGTTGGATAGGAAAATGCTTCTTTTATTCGTTTCCGAAAGGGATAAATTATGCAGGACATTTTAAATTGAGGTCAAATTATGACAATAAAGGTAGGGTACATTAACTTAAAGAAGGCTTAAGGATAGATTTTAATAGTGCTTTCGAAGGTTTTTTTCAGGCCTCTTTGATGGTGACCAAAATTAACCTAAGGATACGATTTTTTGAATTCATATAATCTCTCTCTTTCTCTCTCGCTCTTCCTGTTTAAAATAATCATCCAAATTTCAAATAGACTCACTAGAATAGTCTTTTCACCTAGTAACAGTTGATATTCCCTTGTAATGAAAACCCGATCCAGTTGTGTTTCGAACCACACTAATCGGTGTACTAAACCAAAAACCTTACCACAAGCCTATGATAGCTCTTCGTCAAACACTGCTTTATATTCCCATATAAATCCTACTCATAATACCGTATCCATTCTGAGGAAAGTCTCCTTCTGCTAATTACTTTCTATTTTACTTCGAAAACCTAGATAAAAGGACACGAGGGCCTTCCTAACACCCAGGGGACTAATTTTTGATTGACAAACTTTTCCTGTGAGACTTTCCTAGCTTTCAGGATAAAGGTAAGTTTTCCTCTCATGCTACTACCACTCTTACGACACAAGGAAGAGGAGATTACTGAAGATAGTTCTTCCATAGGCCGCACAAAAACGCACGGACATGCGAAAATATTTACGCTCCCATCGATGCTTCCGTATCGACGGATGTTTCGATGCGGCGATAGAGGGATTAGTGTCAAAAATGGGTCCGTTAAATTATGCTACTCATGTTTCTCCGCGTGCCGGTTGACGCTTGGAGGCATTTTATCGGGCGCACGATTAGGGATGGTAATGATGGCGTGGTGACGGCCAGGATTAGGCGCTCGTGGACTCGATTACGGTGAGGCTGATGCTTGTCAAACACTGTATTACATGATCGTTATGATTGCATTACGGTGAAATGGATGGAGATGAATAATTTGCTAGGCGAGAGAGAGAGAGGGAAACGGGTCGAGAGAAAATCGTTAAATCAAAGCCCGTTGGCAACGTGTCGGGCATGTTTGGTGGATGTCCGGGATGTGCTGACAGTCAGCAAATAAAATGCATGATGACACAAGCAAAAAAGTATTTGGCTGAAAACATTGCGCATGACGCAAATTTTTCTGTCTGTGGAAATAACGCATCATATTTTACTTTTCCTGCTCCAGACTGCATACTTGAAAATGGAGCAAAATTAGAACAAAAATGGCCTGTTCGGTCTGTTTCAACTGTGTTGAAGTACTAGCTTTTTTCCTTTTTTTGCAGAAAAAGAACATATTTTTGCCATCCACTTCCATTCGGGTTTTTTCCATAGCAACACACGCTCTCCAAAGTGACCGCCGTCAGAGAAATCGATAAATGTCACCAGCAGAGCACAGGATTATAGCACTCCACAGCAACGCAAGAGTAAAAAAAAAAGCGATGGAAAATTGGAAAATGAAGAGAGCTTTCCCTGTTTGAGTGGTTCAGAGTATAAATGTTTAATTTTTATGATAATTGAAAAAAGAAAACCTCAACTCGGTTGGGTCGGTGTGGGTTCTCGTCGCTTCGTTATGGATCGATGTTTTGCGGTTACGATTACGAGCCGGACAGCCAAGTCAATTCAGGAAAAAGGGTAAAGACCATTTCCTGTAAATTTATACCGATACAGTTCGCAACCCGAATCGAACCTAATCAGGCTAAATTGTGAGCTAGCCATGGATGGGACTTGATTTATGGGTCCTTGGTGTCTGGTAACTGGACACCGGCCAAGGCGAGAAGCAATATGGGAAGGATCTATCGTGTTTTACTAAATAATTTATTCCACAAAGTCTTTGTAAAAAAAAAAAACATAAAATTCTGTGTGAGTTGATTGGTCAAATAAAAATTTCATTCGAGGATGGTCGAAAGAAGTAGCGAAAGAATTCCTCTCAACGTGATTAGTACCTTCATCGGTAAAGTTTGACGATATAATCGGGACTTAGGGGGTAAGAAACCCTCTTAAAAAATCACCCGCAAAAAAAAGGATCAAATAACGCAACAGACCGGCGTTCCTTCCCTTTCGGCTTCGATTGTAAAGGCATGCTACGGGTTCGGGTAGATGGTCGAGCATTCGCTATTTGTTGAATGTCCACCACACGAGTTGCCTCTTTAAAAGATGTTTAGAACATGGGGGGAGCGGTTTTTTTCTCTACTTCTTGCGCCTTCCAAATCCCAAGACGACTGCTCATTTTCATTTCAGCTCGCCCATGCCCAACGCCCTCCGTTTGGTAGCGATCGTAAAGTGAGGTTAGGCTGGCACGTGATGCAGTCGCACACATGTTTTGCGGCATTCGATACGTAATTGAGTGGGCAGAAAGTGGTTCCATTTCAATGGTGTTCGTTGATTTGTTGTTTGGTGGATTGTGTTTTTTCCAGGGAAAACGAAGGGAGACTCTCCATCCGGCGCTTGCGGAGGGAGCACGAGTGATTAGGGGATGCTTTATTGAACCATCAAAAGGCTAATGATTTCCTAATGAAAGTGGGCGCTCGGGCTTGTGCGTAGAAATCGGAGCTTCTGGCCGGGATGAAAGGCCAACTGACCAACTGCCAATGTGTTGGCGCTCTGCGTTGGAATGGAAATGCGTTAACATAATAACGCTGCATATACGCTTGATCCTTTTGTTATCAGGATCAAACGGTTGTTCTGTGTATGTGTTTTAGCTTCGGTTCTGTATATATTCAGTAAAAACACAGATATGAATAGGCCTTTCATGTAGAAGTGCACGGCTCATTGAATGTAGAACGAGGTTCTTGTTCTTCGAGAGGATCCTGTAATCCATTAATTATATGGATGAGGCTGACGGTGTTCAGGAGCATGTATTATTGATAAATAATGTTTTTCTATATTTTCAAAATAAGTCAGAACTCTTCAGTCTGTTCGATACAATCTATTCCAACCGGAAACCTCAATCCTAATCTTAATCGTCCATACTTCCTTCCGGCCGAAAGAAGGACACACGGCAAAAAATAGACTCCCAAAAAGCAAATAGGAGGTGTATTTTTTGTCAAAGTAACACGTACTTGCTTTTTATCCATTTTTCATAACAAAAACCCCAACACTCTTCTATCCATTTTATGTTGGTTTTTCCGATTACTGCTTGCCTTGTCTCGTCCGCATTTTCCCTATTGATCCTGTGCAATGAATGGGAACGATCGCACACACACACACACAGAGAAAACAAGCACCGAGACTCGGGTCACCCGGAAACCCTAAATTGTTCGAAATTTCCTTTTCCCATTTGCGAAACCCATTGTTAAACATCATCCTAGCTTCAGCCCGATCAATGAACGTCATCAGTTATCGGTGTGACAGTGCTACGGCGCATTCATCCCATTGTTGGCACTTGTCCTCTTTCTGTTTCCCTTTTTTTTCTTGATGTTGTTGTCGTCCGAGAGTACGAACAGTCAATAAATCGAAGTGTGCCATGGTGGGAAACTTGCGTCTCGCAGTTTTTCCCCTGCCGACCCGCCGATTCACTATGAGCAAAGGAAAACGGGAACTCTTTGCTACGTTTGTTTACTACGGTGAGGGTGCGTATGTGTGTGTGTGTGTTTACTTAGACTTGTTTGTGCTACAATAACTGTCGGAACGGAAGCCGAGTGTTTCGAGCCGAGCGTTCCGTTTGAAGTTGGGCCGGTTTCGGTTTATTTACTTTGAGCGCGGGTTAGTTGGGTTAGGCAAACTTATTTGCATACATCTGTATGATATATTTCCGTTCCCTGGAGGAATATCTTCCTAATCAAAACAGTTGATAAAGAAATTTTAATAAATGAAAACGAATTGTCATCATAGGATAAATAACAAGCTGGTAAGTTACATCATTTATTAATGATAGTTATGTGACAGGGATGAGCGACTTTTATCAATAAATGTCCTTTTCCTTATCGAATCCATATTTTGCATGTCATTGCCTATAGAAAACTTCGTATGGCACAGATTTTAATGCTCCGTTCGTACAGTGCTGGCCAATGGAATAAGGTCACTCATGTAAGTGCCTGTTTCTTGTTCATTTATTTCCAAGTATAAGTATGATGGCTCGCCACCGACAAGTGTGAAAATGATTATCGTTTTTCATAAGGTTTGTTTTATTAAACAGCAATACGTTCTTGTCGTTCTGTTGTAATAAAATGAAAATATTTTTAATGCAATCGCGACATCTATCCCTCTTGTTTAAAAAAAGGCCGTTAATGAGATATGAGTACGCAGGATCTGCTCATCCAGCTACGAAAAAACAAAGTAAAGGAGCTAGAAATGGCAGCCTGAGAGTTTTCGAAGCTGTAGTGACAAAGAAGAAGAAGGAGTTATTTCGAAAAACAAAATTACAGCACATTTATATATAATTTTGATTTATATGAAGAAATAGGCCAATGAGGAACCCAGTATTTTATGACATTGACTTCAATAAGTCATCAGTTTACAATTTAGTAAATTTTAAACTTGATCCTGCTCAATATTTGTTAAGCCGGATCGAAATGGCAGTTAAAATTCATATTGTTTTCTTGAAAAATCATTTGCTTTTTATTGTGCCTCTTTAAAAGGTCATGTGGGCCTACAAGGATTCTTTAAGTTGTTTATGAATGTCCAACGACGCCACAGTTTATTTAACAATCATTAGAAGTAAAATGTAGCTAGCAATGGTGCGGTTCACAAAAAAAATCTTTTATTATTTATTTCAATATTTTTCTTAATATAAACTTGTCTTACTCTGATGGCCATCACTGTACCTTTCAAAATAGAAAATGAAAACAATGATTTTCTTTTAGAACGAGAAAATTTTGGGGACTCTAATGGACTAGTTTTTATTATATTTTTTCTTAAAATTTTCATTTGAAATTCTTCTTGGTTAAGTCATGATTTCATGAGAAAAAGGATTAGAAAGTAAAAAAGAACTTTAGGTTATGCTATTCAATACGAGCCTAACTCTTCTCAAAACAAGCTAACCGACTATAGAAAATGACAGACACATTTTCCATCCAGGTTTTGCTTCGTCATTGAAGACGTCTAGTGCCAAAGAAGAGTTACAACGAAGCAAAAAATCAAACAGGAAAAACCTAAATATCCTTACAGTGCATCGTTTTGTTGGTAAAAATCTTCCAAATCGAATTTTTCAAAGTTGAAGAAAAATCGACACGCTGAAAAGTCTTTTCATGAGCAATTTCTTCTACCAAAAAATGGGAACTCTTCACCGTCGCTTTTCGCTGTTAATTATCGCTAACGAGATACGGAAAATTGTGTTTACTTTGTAACCTTTCATGCCACCCATCCCTTCGGTCCGCTTCCCAGTTCTTCTCTTCCCGATCGACACATTTCCACATTCACGTGCGTCATTCACGGGTGTGTTTGGGTGTGTTTTTCTTTTCCCCTAACGAGCAGCAGAACGCAAAGCAGGCAAAAAGATCAAACGGGTTCGGGCAAAAGTTTGGCTAAAACAAATTTATCTACAAAACCCTCAGCTGCTTCCATCTCCAGTGATACCTTCACCTGTCATCCTGGGTGGTGATGGTGCTGTTTTCAGTCGTAGAAATCATTCCTGGCTGGTGTATTTTCTCCTGGGGAAAATCTGTGTGTCACAGAGCGCAAGGGCAAATAAGGATGCTGCTCGATGGGTGCTCTTCAAAAATTAAACAAAGAGATAGGAAAAACAAAAGCAAACTCCGATTGATTAAGAAAATCAAGCAGACGAGACTAAACAAATGAGAGGGAAATTTGCACGACAGAGGGGTCTGAGTACGTAGCATCATTCTAATGAGCAAAGAATATTCGGGTTAAAAGAGGGTGAAAAAGACAAAGAAAAACCACGAATCACTGCACCGACAATGGCCATTGACGTATCACGTGCGATCTCACTTGTCAAACAACGCCTGGCAACCAAGGATCGCGTTCGGAAAAGCACCCACTCGGTGGGATAGAATTCCGGTTCGTTGCCAAGAAAAATACCGTCACTCAGTCCCTCAGCTAAAAAGGGGCCTTTGTATTGTTCAGTTCGATGCCAACAGTTTTCCCAGCCGACTCGAGTTGAGTCGTTTCGCTCATTCGCACTCGCAACTTGCCAAGTCACCTGTTTTCTTTTGGCACATTATGCTACCCTTTGGAAGCAAAAAAACGTATCGAATAGGAGGCGCTATACCGTACGGCGTATAACAATGCGCTGCGCATTGTCAGCGCACATAACAATGCGAAGAGTTTTTCCGCATTTTCCCACCCTCGAGGTGGTGGAAAAGCCGATTGTTGTCCGGTTCGCGTGGAGAAAAAGTAGGTGGAGCTTCCTACTGGCGCTGATCTTTTGTTGCGAAAAGATGGTTCTTGTGGGTGGAAAATCTGACATCTTTGATTTTTGCAACAGTTAAGGTTAGTTGGTTTGGATAATAGTTTTCAGAAATTGTTTGTTGTATTTTTACAGGAGTTTCTGGGTAATGTCTCAAGGCTTTTAACGAGAATAGCTCCAATTAAGGTTACAGTAGCACAAGACGTCCTGTCCAAAAACTGAACAGTGTACACTATAGGCAATGATCTCAGTTGATATCATAATTGTAGCACATAATTTCATACTGTTATTATTGGAGCATCTCCAGTTTCTTTACAGAAAAATTGCAAGCGTTCAATAGTTAAATTACAAGAGAGTTTATATAAACTAGCTACATTCTTCGATGAAGAGGCCAGTACTGACTGTTCGAAGTTATGTGCTACATTTGCAATATCATCTGAAACAACCTGTATGTGCAGCATGAAAATCTTACTGGGATCTCAGTGAAGCTCTGCCCATTAAGCCAAATTTTACAGCAAGCAAACATCACGTGATAAGACGTTCGGTCGGCACGTTGTATGCTGCCCGATGTGTCCATGTTTCTAGGTCACCTTTTATTATGAAACAATCGTTTAAACCATCCATCCGTCACTTGCACGTTCCTACCAACATTGTTGGGCTCGGTTTCCTATCAAACTGACCGTGCCGAGATGGGATGCTTACTGTTGTGAATGTTACTCAAACAAACCAGCTGCTGTGTCTAAGCAACAAAACATTTCACTCTGTTGCATTGTCGATCGATGGCGCCCCGAGGGTCACTCGTGGTGCTGATAAGCGTCTCGCATCAAGGAAGTAGAATCTTTCCGCTTGTACAAGGGCTACATTTTTAACCTTTTGCGCCTGTTTAGTGAAAGGTATAGTAGGGAGTGGGTTGTTTTTTTCTTCAAGCAAATAATTACAAAGAAGCAGTTTTAAATAGACCGGATCGCTTAGTTTAACACTCATTCACAAATCAATTCATCAAGCGCTTCTCCATTGTTCAAGCTCCGTAATTTATGTGCTCATGCCCAAGTGACACCAGAGCATGATTGATCGTCTGAAGGGAATAAAGGGCTGCTTGTGGAAAGAAAAAAATCGTAAGGCAAACTCTAATTACCAGCCCAAGCGGTGTAATTATTTCTCAGCTATCCGATCCGAACCAATGAATATTGAATGTTTTTTCGAAAGGCGGCAAGAAATGAATAGCGTTGGGCTAGATGTCTCGAATGGATGCGAGTGAGGGAAAAGTAAAAGCGAAGGATTATCGACGCCATTCCAGCGTGTCCATCCGTGCATCGGTGTTGCGGTTTGCTTTGGTGACGTTCGAGCCGTGTTCTCACGGCTGACGTTGATCGATCGGTCGGGTCGATGGATTAGAAGCGGGAAGTTTTAGAGATTTAGACCCCGCAGTTTGAAGCTGCCGATCGATGGCATGATGAGAAATGTGACTCTCTCGATAGAAAGCATTGCAATATGCTAACCGGTATGATACAAAGTTGTTAATTCGACCATTTATCTGGAAGCTGTCATCAGGTGCTTAATATCTTTCTCTTTAGGGATTGATAGTTCATAGATATTTAAAATAAATTTAATTACGATTGTTGATTGTGGAAATAATTTCAACTCACCACCAGCAAAGACACAGCTTCCAGACACCACGCCTGCCATGCTGAAGTCCCTGTCACTGTGCTCCCCGAAGATCCCAAGGTCTTGGGAACCCGATAATGCCGCATTGCGCTATGCGAAGCTCGAACTACGCATGCACGACGTTACCTCCGCAAAGCGCAAGGTCATGGCGAACATGAATGCAGCAGCATGGCTACCACCGGCCAGGCTCCAGGCACACCGATCTCGAGCGAGAGAGAGAAAGAGCAAGGTCTTTGTCCAATTGCGCATTCAGCATAGCATTTTTAGCCTTCGTTTGATATTATCCGCTTATTTCTGTAAGTTATGTTTCTTTTCCTTTTTTTTTTAAATATCCATTCCTTGCTGGGGGTCACCACTACCCACCGGTTCTTGTCTAGACACGGATGCTGGAGCGTTGGAACAAAGAAACAGAGAAGCGTCTCTTCCTAGCGTTGGACATCGCTGATATCATCGCCCAGGTGAAAGGAATGCGTGTGGAAGAGATTGCGGAAGCAATAATCGCATGGACATAATTAAAACGAGTACTAGGTTTACCTTGGTTGTGAGAAAGAGAGTTACTGAGCCCAAGTCTAAAAAAGGGAACCCTTGGAGCTGAGGTTGATGATCTGGTTTTTAGTTAAGCAATTAAATAAAATTATCTAGTTTAAATACTTATTTTAAATTATGAATAATTATGGAAAATATTGATTTTCAAACATTTTTAAATAAATTTTTTTTTTGTTCAGAAAGTTTAACTTTTGAATAAAAATGCAATTTAAAAAAAAAATCGTACAAAAAATAAAAGAGATTTAACAAATATCTAAAATATTATCCAAATAATGCACCAGCTGCTATACATTTGACCCATAGTGAGCAGAACACTATAAATGTCATACCCCAGTAGATGGCGCTACGCACAAGCATCATCCCAAGACGACTGGCGGCTTTCGAGATGGAAAAGCTTGCACATGGCTTATTTTCTTACGGTTTTCCTTTCGCGAGGAAATTTTGTGGTCAAGTTTTCCTGCTCCACAAATTTCTCTTTTGCGAAAAGAATTCAAAAATAATTACCCCGAAAACAACACGCTCCGTACAGCGCTTTCCCAGCGAGATCGGGAGCGACTCTGGATGCTGCATGTACGGACGCTGCTTTCGGGTTGGGTTAAAAATACGATTAACTGGTAACTTGTTTTCGCTAAGGCATCGTAAAACAGCGTGCGCTTCGGTCCATGCTTAATTTTATACTGGCGCCCCAAAACTGAAGCCTCATTGATTTATTAAGCCAAGGTTTCTTAGGCTTTTTTTCCGAAATCGTGGGTTGTCTTCCCATCACCGTACCACACCCTTCTCATTTTAGCTTATCGACTTAAGCTTGATGGACTAATTAAAATATTAATATCAGATTACATCGACCGCCGATGGACGGACCCGTTCCGAAAATGACGAGATGTCAAACCGTCTCAGGTGCAAGGCGAAAGAAAAATACAAAACTTCACTCGAAAGCATAAACGTATAAGCAGCATAACTGGTGGTATCACATAAGGCAACGTTGCTTTGTGTCTTTCTTACTGGTTAAAATCGCGTTGCAATGTTTTCGATTTCTTCGTGCTTGTATTATTCCTGAACGGGTTCCAAATTTTTGCTACAGACCCTTCAGCAAGGAAAGTGTCATGTTTCATTCAAATCCCGTTTTTTGACATGCGGTGACGTTTTAATTGTGCGCCACAGCGGGTAAAGGCTTCAGATGACGGGGGGCAGGCGATGAACCGGCTACCAAGAAGAGAAACGGTGGATTCCATGAAGCTCGTCCTGAGCGAGAAGCTTTTTATTGGTACAGTGTGGGCCGCACACTTTGAAAGATTATCCTTGGCCAGGGATTTTGGTGAAATATTTCACAAGCTTGACTAGCTAATTATATTCAAGTTGGAATCGTTGTAACATCTTTGATCCAAAGCCTATTTTATTGATTTTTGGGTATGTTTACTTTACAGTTTCAATTGAATGCTGGGTTTTTCTAAGTTTTATTTTATGATCAATTCGAATAATGCCTTGAGATAGTCTCCGGTTGTAAATATTTGTTACAAAATCAATACATTTCTTAAAGCTGCTTGTAACGCACACGGTCCCCTCCGAGGAAATTGAATTCACTACTGCGAGAGGACAATCCAAAAACTCATGATTTCCATAAAGTGATATGTCTGTAGTTGTAGCGTTATTACGTTCTACAATGTAAACCACAATGCGGATCGCCGCATCGTTACATCAGTTGGTCAACATATTGTTCTAGCGATGGAAAAGAAAATTCCTTCCCGTAGTAAATATGTGTAAAAATGACGAGCGTCAGCCAGCCAAAAAAAAAAAAAAAAACAGTAACGTATTGTGTCAGATCGACTGGCTAGTCAGGCTGGCGCCACTAAGTCTGACCAGCGGAACGTCAACATCCTTTACCCCCTTCCAGAGCAGCATCCGTAAAGTACCATTCCTTGGAGCATAATAGGAAGATGTTTTGGGGGAATGAAGTAGAGCATAGTTTTGAGGAATTTATGGTAAAGTACCTTGAATTTTAAATAAAATTATGTATTTTACAAGATTACAAATATACACATTAGAGGCTGGATGAAAAAAATGTAGGAAAGGAGCATGTTATTGCCTACATTCAGGTGCTTATTTAAGTAGAAAGCGCCACCTATATTCGAGTAGCGGTAGCTAACAGTTTGGCAGTTGATGTTTGAAAAGAAAATCTTGTTTTTTAGTAATGTATGTCTTCTTGTCAATTAGTGTTTTCTTTAATTATTGAACGTAATACTGTTAACTGACTTCTGCTAATTTTTAAAAAAATATTTGAAAATAGTTTAAAGTTACAGTTTAAGGAAATGGGTGACAATAAAACATATGATTGTGGACAAGGCTTTCGAATTGGTTACACAATTCTTATCCTTTTGGAATCTAAATGCTCTTTTATAACGATTTATTTTTAAAATATCTAAAGTTGTATAAAAAAGCTTTATTCGAAAGCACATAGCAAAATGTAAAAGCTTGCTAGAACGAATGCTTTTTCAGTTGTTGTATCGTGTGCAGGAAAACAATGCTTCAAGTATATTTACTTCCAATAACTTACTGCGCATGCCATGACTGATTCATCTGTTCCCCTTCAAATGATTGCAATTCCAAGGAAGCTCCAACTATCATTTTTCTATTGAGTGCAATAGAAATAGAGATTCAATAAATGTACACTAACTTATTTTACTAAATTTGTTTGGCTGAAAATTAAATTAAAAAGACAAACCGTCAAAATGCAATAACTTCGTGTCTGAAGATACTCTGGAAGAGTGGTGGCTTCGATTCTTTATGCTATCCTTAGTCATCGTTAACATGTTATCCATCGCTAGTGGAACAACTCGATCGCCGGAGAAATGAATTTCCTTTAATGCGTCCCCCATCACAATCACCAGCCAGCCACAGTCGGCTGAGTCTGGTGTACATATACAAAAGATAAGCACTTGTCGAAGTGATATAAGGTTTTTCGTCAATCCTCAGTCAGCAGCGAATTGGATTTCCTCGCTGAGGATTATAGCGTGTGGAAGCGTTAGGTAGCTTGATTTTGGACTTGGTGTCGTATCTCATTAGTTTCGGTCTATTGAAGTCTTGGAAGTATCAATATCGATTGTTTGCGATTTGATGTCATCGAGGATTCAGTAGTTCTGGTAGGGCTTCTGTGACGGTCATGATGAAAATGCATCTTCCAATAAAAGGGAAATTCATTTACAGGGTGATTTACGATATAAGAACTAGACATATATTTATATTTATAAAATATTCTTAGAGTAAAAGTACCTGTTTTACTGCTTTCAATCTTTCTATTCTTTACTAAATATTTATACAATTTCAGATGTATTTTTGGTGATGAGTGATGCTAAAACTCTATCATCATCGTCCGTGGTTGTCATTATGTTGTGTGATCACTGTCTCAATCACTTTAAGCCCGACACCTTCACCCGAAACGTCTCATTTGTTCGAATTAGTAAACCAAACAAGCTTATGCAAATGAGTATCATGAGCTTCCCGTTCCCAGCGGCGAATCCCTTCCAGCCTCGGGCCGCCTCAGAATCGAACGGTCCTTAGGCTGCTTCGTAACAAAGCCAACCGATAGAATAACATTAATTATAAACTAATTATCTACTACGTGCCAGCTGTCCTTTGGGTGATGCTACCCTTGCGGAGTGAAAATAAGCTTCCCTTTTTCCGGGTTCGGGGTGCAAAATAAAAAAGGATTGCCACGGGAAGTGTATCTTCGCCTTCTCAGGGATGAGTTCTCCAAGGGCACCCGGCATACCTGTAATATAATTCAACTGAAACTTCTGCTTGCTTTCGTTGCTTCCGCCCAGCATTTTCTTATCACCTCGTATTGTACCCCTCCGGACTGCGCTCGTAATGGAAAGGAAAAGTTTTTCCCAACACCTCGGTGGAATTTTTAATAACTTCCCAAAGCTGTAATCTGTTGCCGGGGGGCTGGCAACTAGCAAGGAGAACAGTTCCACAACTTTCTTCTCCATTTTCTCCTTACTGTCTCTTTTTTTCACCGGAAAATCATACCGGCTTGGCACGTCGATGTTGGAGGGAAAGTGAGAGTTGTTTTCCTTTTCCTTTTCCAGCTGGAACTTTTTTCATTAAACTCAGTGTCAAATTGAACTCGTAATTCAACATTGGCACGCTTTGTTCCGTTTTGCAGCGGGCGAAGATGGTGCTGGTGGTGCTTCTTCGTTGGGTAAATATTGAAACTTCTCCAAACCAACTTCCAATTCGATGTGACTAAATCGGAAAATCCGCCACGAAGCCACCATTAATCAAATCCAAAGGCAAAGCAGTCGCGATCGCTATCTCCTGATTCGCTTTAAAGAAATCAAATACCGAAAAACCGACAAAAACATTTCCTTCCTTCCGTTGGCTGTTTTCGGGAGGGGAATTGTTAAAGTAACAACACTTGAGACCGGCGCTCTCGTGTTCTTTCCTTTGGATTCTAGCGAGTCTGTTGCTGGGAAAGGCCGAAAGCACCGAAAGACCGTTTGCTCGACAACATTCCAGACATGGTCGTAAATTTGCTACCCTGAAAGAACACACGCACGCACATAGCCTTCTTCTCGGGGATTTTCCTCCAGCATTTCCAAGCCATCGTATGATCATAATCGCACGTCCCACGTCGGTTGGCGCTACAAATACGATAAAATAACAGCAACATGGCTGGAGAAGCAGCGAAGCTGTGACGCGACAAGAATTTAAGTCCTGCCCCGTGTGCCGTGTACCACACATGCGAAAACATAAACATGGATTTTCCGCACCAAATGTCGTCGACAGTCGAACAAACGAACGGGAGAAAGAGGGAGGATGTTTTTTGGTGTATTTTCGGAAGGATTATACTTTTGCAATATTAATGGTACAAATTAAATTAAAATATCAATCGAGCAGGGGGTTTTATTGCTTTGCGCCCCCAAAACCCCTGGTACGAGCTTTACGAGCCCGTGAGTTTCGGTCGGACACATGATGGAAAACGATGATGATCGACAATTTCGCTCGGAACGGAACAGTTGGCCAACCAACCATTTTCCTCAACCAACCAGCTCCCGCCAAATGGGGTTTACGGGACCGATATGCTCCTTTCGACCCGAGCCATATTAATGTCCGCTATTTAATGGGTTCCCGACGGGGTTTTTCCCCATAAAACAAGCAGACGGGGCGTGAGGGTGGGTGAAAAACTGGCGCAGGGAAAGCTTTATAAAATATCGCTTCTAATGGGAACCTCGGCTGGAGAGGAAAGCAAACAGAACGCGTCAAGAGTGAAATGGAACCATTTTACCGAGTTCGTTCGAGGGAAGGTTTTGTGAGTTCTGATTGACCGAAACCGTTCGACGGCTTTAAATTGGCCTCAATCAGCCAACGCTTGGCCGGCTAAATCTACGCCTCGGGGGCGGTTTGCTGCAAATCATCAAAATACTGCTGCCACTCTCTGTAAATGGGTACCATATTGAAACGATTTAAATCAACCAGCCCCACCGTACGGACACGCGTAAGCTGGCTCCTGCTTGCTTGCTGCGTTGTAAAAACACATTAATGAAACACCTGTTCGGGGCTTTGGCCTCTACTCGTTAAGGTGGATGGGGTGGAGAAGGACGGAGCAAAGTAGGGGAAGGGATAGGCCCGGAGTAAAAGTAAACATTCCCGACAGACGGTTCGAAATGGTCACACACGCGCCCTTGTACCCGTCTGAGGCAGATACAGTGTGTGCGATAGTTATATGAGACACTGGATGAAAAAGATTTTGGAAAATGATCTCGGAAAATAGGTACACAAACTGTTTTCTGCAGCTATTACTTTTTTGTTTTGAATTGAAAACATAACTGCTTCTTTCTGCTTGCTCTGTTCAAGGTTCAGTACGACGTACTGACATGTCCTGGACTCTATACATTTGCCATGAAACTCGTCCCAGGCTTGAATTTCTATATCTCAGGTTTTATCTGATCTTCGGAAGGTTTGACGTCAATTTATCCAGGCCATGACCAGTTGGTCTTGATAGTAGATATTCATCATCATTACCTTTCTGGTAAGGTTGAGGCCTGGTCCGGCATCCTCTTCAGGTTCCTGGTTTGATTGATGTAGGGATATCTGGTTGGGTAAGTACCTCAGATCATATTTTTCTGCTTAAACTCCAATCTCCCTGTGGATGAACGCCGTCAAGATAGTCCTTAGAATCCGCTGCTCGAAATAAGGCAAGTGTGTGAGTGTGATATGAAACAGACCTTCGGATGTATCGGTGCGGAGTATGCCATCGTTCACTAGATGAGTTACTGGGATCTTCTGCGGCTATGAAGTGAGTGGAACAAAGCATTACCAACTTGGCTTTTTAAATTATTATCTCAAGTAATGATTGAGACAGTTCGGGAACTACGGATATAATCAAGTCCAGAGAAGCCAATAAAGCCAGACCAAGAACTTTTAAGGTTGTAGTGCTAAAAAGGAAGAAGAATGATCTTAGCAAAGGTAACAGAAATCCTCCATTACCTCGAGATCGTCTCCATTGAGTGATATTATTCTTCCTAGTCGAGATCTATCGAAGTAATCTTCTCTGGCAAATAGGTTCTTTGTCTTGGTTGGATTGATCCTAAATCTAATACTCGATAATAATAGAGTCAGTCGGTTGAACGTCTCGCACTCCGTCGCAGATGTATGCCAGATGGAGTTGAAGTTATCCTTCAAATCAAAGCAATGGAGAGCCAGAATGAACATCGTGGGAGTTGAAACTTAACTCCTGTCATCTCCTGTCTTTCGTGATAAAGAGAGTCATCCAATTTTCTGTTGGAAGCTTTAAACAGTTCCAGCAACTTGAATTTCATTCCCAACATGTCAGGAATGCTCTTCTAGCATTGCTTTCTCCATCTTATTCCTCCAATGGCTTATCAACTTCCCAAAAAGTCTGTACTGCAGGATGGCCTTCCATAATTCGCAGGCCCAATCTATGATATAGTAGGTCACCTTGAAGTCGAGTTGGTTTGCGAAAATCTAATTCACCCAAAGGCGGTCCGATGGCCGAGATGATATCGGCGCCGGTCTTCGCACAGTTGGATCAATTCGAATCCAGATCGTCTCCCCGTACGCAGGCCAGCTACACGTACGTAAATTCAAGTTACCGAAAGCCAGAAATGGCAGACCATGCTAACAATATCAGCACCAACACTAAAAAGAGTCACCTCTAAACATGTTCCTATTTTAACGTAATGTCTGCTCCTATTATGAACACCACAACTGTAAACCAAACCCCGTTCTCATTCTGTAAACGCTACCATCCTTCAGCAGCCGATTGACCGAATTTGATGGAAAGAGGTTGAATAAACAGTTTTTCCATCCTGCGGCAATACCGTTTCCGGGCGGGCGTTGGAAAATGCATCGTGGCGGTGTGCGGTCTTGAGGGTAACGAGCCGCTCAGCATGTTGTTCTTATACACCCGGCCAACATTCCAACCGACACACAGCGGATTAAGGTATGAAGCAGCGATGCCGAGCAGGAATCACACAAAGGTGGTGAAATTCTTGGTGAAAAGTCGGGGAGACGGTGAGAAATTGTGGGAATTCCACCAGCTGGATGCAAGGTGTTGTGGTGCGGATCCGAATTTGTGGGATCGTAAAGTGTTTGTCCGAGCGTACGCGTTTATGAGCAGGGTAGAAATGGTTGTGGCCAACATTTATGACATTCATTAGCGCGGTCCGGTCCGATGATTTGATGCCATAAGAACACGTGAAGAAGAATTCATTTTACTGTGGCAAATTACCTTCACCGACGCCACGTGAATGAGTTGCATTCCATTAATCATCGTATCTGTTGTGGTGTCGCCGTCAGACAGTCGAAAGCAGTTGGGGGTTGCCGGTTGAGAAGTGTCTTTGATGAATACGCTGACACAAGGCGAAAACCCTCCCCCGAGGAACGGTGCTATGCCAAATCGATACATAGAATCGTCAAAGTTCAACGGCGCCTACGTCGCGACACGTCCCATAGCTTTCGATGTGGCCCCCTAAAACGGAAACGGCTCACAGCACAGTTTGGGTCGGGATGAAAAATCGATATCTTATTGCTTCCGTCATTGCCGTGCTGCCGGCAAAGGGGCAGTCCTCAAGGTGGTGAGCTAAATTGATGACGCAAGACGTTAAGCGCCACTAGCGTTGCCGAATCGGGGGAAAATGCAAACAGCTTTTCCTACATTCGCGAATTTACGAACAAACTCATCCCGTACTTCGGGGCACGATTTAAACCGTCGGCTGTCGCTAATGATTCAATTATAATAAATTTCAGCGTCGAAGACTTTCCACGCCACCACGACGGGGGAACACGAGAACTGCCTCATCAGCAACCCGGTGGAAACGAAGGAAAACTCCTTTTCGCCTTAGCTCCTCGCTCAGTGCTGATGGGTAGGGCTTAATGGGATTACTTTACGATGTCCTCTTTTCGTTCCGTTCGTTTCCCAGAATGGGAAATGGGGAAGAACCCAACCCCCCCCCCCCAGAAGGAAAACGATACTGTTATTGATCTGATTCCTTTTTTCCACTGGCACTGGCAGGAAAGGGCAATCTATATTGATGGTGGATATCGTGTCTATGCAAATTTATGCTGACGCACCAAGTCTCGGGGTTGCAGCGTTCCGAAACGCACAATCTGGTTGTTTGGTTCGATTTTTTCTTTTTTTTCGCCCCGGTGGAACGTGGTTCATTATGCAAAGAAGGCGAGAAAAATCACCTTCACGTTTTCGAAATTCTCTTCCACGGTCCAGTGAGAATCGATAATTGGAAATAAATCAATATTCATCCTTTATTGTACTAAGGCGAGAATAATCTGTTTTGATTTGTTTTGATAAATTCTTTAAAAAAATGTGACTAGTTTAGTATTTTACTAACATTTTGCCTTTTGTTAGAAAAATAACTTACTAAGTGATAATTTTCACCTCATCGCAAACATTCCGCAACATATACAAAGTAAATCCTCCCCGGGCACCTGAGTCAGCTGATGCTGCTCGACTGCCATTCGCCGACACTGCTCTGCTGGCGGGCGCTGAAATATTGTCCGCTGGCAAGCTGCCAGCGAAAATACGGCAAAATAATTCGCTTTCCCCGCTGAACGATCACGAATGAGGCATTAAGCGAGAATATCTACTGATGTCATGCGTTCGCTTTGAATTCACCACTTCAACCATTGCACGACCAACCCTCTCTTTGTGTGTGCTGGTGTTTCCGTGTATATGGAATGTGAGTGTTATGAGAATGATTTGATCGGGAAAACAGTTCCATAAAGTGTGGCATCCACTTGACGGTGCGATGTGAAAACAACGACCAGCTCGTTGCAATGTCAGATGGCTTTGTCGAGTCGAGAGGAGAGCGATAGTTTGGAAATGATAGTGGGGAAAACGTTATGATCAATAAAATTGTGACTGCTATTTGATGAGTTTGGTAGATGATTTTGAGGTTATATTTTATGTTAAATGCGTTGCCGAAAAAAATAAGACGCCTTTTCCGATTTGATGTTTAATTTAACGAAAAGCACTCCAAAAATCACAGACGTGCTCCCATCTATTTGCAATTATCATAAATCCTCCAGCCCGTGTAACGATTGTGAACACCGTGTAGCGAAAGTAATGAGAAACAAAATTCAAATTATTTTTCGCTCACCCACCTTTTCCATGCTCTGTGCGCCGGTTGACTGGCGGTGGTTGATGCTGAAGCTAGCAACGAAACCGCACACGGTGGCAAGAAGAAGTTCCAGTTCGTTAGCATAACCGTTGCACATTTTGCGTACGCTTTGGTGGATGGGTGGACGAATAAATCAAAAATGCTCCACCACAATAACATGACGTGCGGTGCGTCAGACAGAGAGGGTAGCCGGCTGTTGGGACGATAAAACTTTTCCTTCCATCCTAACGAGCAACGAGCGAACAAACAGCAACGGTTTGTTTTTCATGGAGGCGCCTGGTCGCTTGTAGAAATAGTGTGGAGACGAGTCCGACGGTGCACTTTCGGAAACGTTTGTAATCAACGTAGAATTTGTTCAACCACACATGTTTTTCGGCCAAGGGAGTTTCACATCGGCTTCGGCACACCCCAGAAATACGAGCCCGAGCGGATTGGGCAATGTCTGGAGAATTTCGACCGCAGTACGTCGTCGTCTTTGTCGCCGCCTCGAAGACAACTTTAATAAAACGTTCGTGCGGTTCTCGAAGGGATCATAAAACGATTTCTGGTGGCAAAAGCCGAGCGCTGGTGCCGACGTAAGCGGTCTTTCATGATGGGGCAATTAAATTGTACTTTTGTTCCCCCTTTTTCCTGGTGGCAGATAGAGAGGGAACCATCGTTTTTTATTGTACAAACAGATCTTCAGGGGCAGTTTTCTGTCTACTGTTTCCGATCATGTATGGCACTTTATTGGCAATAGCCTCTCAGCTTAATGCATATCGATTTGAAATAGGAAAGAAAAAATGAAGCATCCACCATAACTATCACCATAATTCATCGGCACATAAGGGGCGAACATGAGGGAAATATGAACTGCTTGACGGACTTCATCAAAAAATCAACTTAAAACGAAACTGAAGTACCCATACGTTACTGGCGTGGGGATTTACCACAGCGAAAACTGAAGCAAAACCACGGGATTCGTTTTCTCGCATACAAATGCTGCATCGTCAATCATCATCAACATTGACGAGCTGTCAGCAGCGAGACCGGGGTAGACAAACATCTTGCGTGCCCTTTTGTGCCTCGTGAACTTGAACAACCCCCGGTGTGATGTGACGGAAGGAAACAACTTTTCCTCCCTTTTTCCTTCGTTTTCCCAACAACGAGCGTTCTTGATGAGAGGACCCGCAATGCCACCCGAAAGTGTTGACGTTTCACCATCAATTAGAGCTATCTGATCGTAGAGCTCACTCTTGTGGACGATTTTTGGTTGTGTCTGCCGTAAAGAACCTGACTAGCTGGTTTCTTTGTTCGCTAGAATCTTGTCCTGACCTTGCTGTTGGTTGGAACAGCTGCCAGTGGTCGTCACTAGATGGCGCTCCTTATTTCCTTCTTACTGGCAGCTTACAAATGACTCCCTTTTCTAAGAGCTTCAGTCTCAGTCTGGAATTGCTTCACGAGAGTCGAGACACTCGAAAGACACAAACTCAATAAAATTACCCATTATCTTAACTTTTCCCCCTTGCCCAGACTTATCTGTAACCGCACCACAAAACGATTATCTCGGCAGTTTTATCTCAAACCTCCTGGAGCCCGGTACACTCTCTCTCGAGAGAAAGTTTGTTGCGTCTAGACGAAGGGCTGCAAAAGTTATTTGCAGTGCGTGCAAAACAGTGTCGAGTGTCTCTTGTTGCCGCACGGTTCGGCGTGTTTTACCGCAAATGATGTTTACCTTCGGTGTGTTCGGGTTCTTATCGGATGAAGCGAAAAGGGGTTTCCACTTGATTGGCCCATGAAGTGGAAAGCGATGGATTAGGGATGCCGTGGGACAGCTTGAAGGATGATTTAGTCTTTAAGGAGGAAGTTTTATCTGATAGGATGGTGATTCCTTGAAGCCTGTGTTGGATAATTAAAGATATAGAGGATTCAGGAGCTCTCTAAACAATTGAAACACAAGAAAGTTGGTTAAATCTCTATTCTCCTTTCAAGCAAATTCAACTTAAAAGAAGATCTTACGAGATTAAAGTTCAAACCACCCAGCAAAACCATTGAGGGCACATTAGCATAGATGTAAAATCGTTAGCAACTTCGCCCGTAAAGTCTCGGTAAATGTTTCCTTTCGCTAGCAAGATTTACGACATTTGCCGTTTCGGGGACGGTTTTGCCGGACGTAGAAACATGCGTTTTGTCTTCTCGGTACACATAAAGATGCTCACAAACAACCCAGGCTGGAAGCTTTCAGTCGCAAATCCTGAATCCCTTTTCTTCCAAATTCCCAACCGAGCATGAAACGGATGTTGTTCACAAGATTTGTCTCTCTTGGTCGGAGTCGGTACGACGACTGCTTCAATTCGCCGTTTTCCCATTTTCCTGGTGAGGATTTGTGGTGTAACTAGTGAGAAAGATGTTTTCATTTCCTGCCCGGTTCAAAAGCATCAATCTGGCTTTTGGGTGGATAGAATAAACCAGGTACTCCCATCAATATCCACCTTAAGCTTCAAGATGGACGATTCCTGTTAGCTTTAATGCAAGACATGTTCCTTATTATCTCTCCAAACTCACTTGTCCAGCCTTATTATCATAACAAGCTGGAAAATGAGAGGAAGCATACAAAAACACCCCCATTAAACCACTCGGTGAAAGTTTAAATTACTTAAAGCCTATTAATTGGTCACCCTTGGTCGTTGTGGATTAGAGTTGATTAGATGGTTTGCCAGTGACACACACCGAACACCGGACACCGGGCAGAAGAAATCACCGAAACCACCTCAGGCATAATTATCTTGGGTTTTTGGTTGGGAAAGACCGGCAAAGTCTCGACAGGAAGGACAGAAGTTCTGATGGCCTCGAGTCTTTTAAATTTCCATAAAGTAGCTCAAATCGGCAGTGGCAGTAAAAAATCAATTTCCATGATACACAAACATCCATTAGCCGGCCGGAGTCCGGTTTGCTTTAGGGACAGATCGGGGTTTGGGGAAAAACTAAGGGAGAAGCATAATCAAATGCAAAAAAACGGCACGCTCGAATAAGCAGCAAACTCGTTTTAAACGGTACCATATCGCACTAATTTCCTTCCCTCAAAAGTACGCAGCCAGTGAGGTACCGGGCGTCCGCTTTTAATCCAGCTCTTGTCTTTCTTTTTCACTGCATTATCTCCCCGCTGACCGATGCCATCGGCGGTTGGTTTTCAGCATCGTACGTTCTGGGTAGGTACTTCCGGTCTCGAGTGGCATGTAAATGCACACCCTTTTCTGGTTTCTTGTTGGACTGTTGGTGTGGCTGGGGAGAACTCACTCTGCTTCGCAACAGACAGACGACCGACCGACGATGACTCCATTGTTTGTGAATTTAATTACATTTCCACTGCCTTTTTGTTGAGTGTTAGCTGAGGGTGGGTGAGAGTGAGCAGCAGCGGGAAAAGCAGTCGAGGACGGAGGAAAAGCAATCGAGAAACGACGACATTGATCACTCGTTAGCTACATGCCTCTTTAGGTACTTGGGAAGGTTTTAAAACGCTCAGAAAACTGTATGAATTCAATAATTAATTATAAAAGATATAATAAAATAATAAAAACATAATTATAATGATAAAAACTATGTAAGAAAAACAAAAAATAAAATAAAATGGATATATTTTAAATACAAAGCTGATTATTTCGGATCGGAAAACTAAAGAAACAAACCGATGGCAATTTTAATTAAAAATGAACCGGTTTCTGTTATATGAACACATTAGAATTAAAAGAAAAAATGAATACAAACAGAAAAACACGAAAGAGAAAGAAAAAAAGAAATGAGAAAAGAATAAAAGAAAAAGAATAAAAAGAAAAATAAAGAGAAAAAGAAAAAGAAAAGGAAAAGAAAAAAAGTAAAAGTAAAAAGTAAGTAAAAAAGTAAGTTAAAAAAAGAAAAAGAAAAAGAAAAGGAAAAGAAAACAGAAAACAGAAAAAGAAAAGAAAAACAAAACGCATTGAATAAATAAATAATATTTTTATTATGAAAACGATTAAAGTAAATTAAACAATTTAATTAATTATCGTTAAACAAGCTACTTTGAAAAATGAAAAATTCAATAACGCACTACTTTTCACTCGACCCAATCGAACCGGGCACCAATCACTACCGAAAACCTCCCCCCCCCCCACCCCCGCCAAGCACACAGTACGTCTCGACGTAACAAAATATCTACGGCAAACAATGCCGGAGTCTCTTGCGTTAGCCGGTCTCGCTATCTGTTTGCACTTTAGCCTTCCCGAAGCGATCCGAACCGGGACGGGAATGGAAGGATTTGTCCCGCCTTCCGTGGTTCCACAGACATACACACACGCACAAAAAAAGACGGCAAGAATGAACGAATGAATGAAGCAATATAGCTCTGATCGAGCTGACAGTTTTTCCTTTTGTTTTGCCCGATTACATCCCGTTTGGTGGATTCTTCTTCTCTTATCTACTTCGGTCGTTAGAGATTTTCCACGTTTCAGTAGATTTCTGCGTTTCTGTAGCTACGAGGAATGAGTTTCATTTTCCGTTTTTGCTCGAAGATTTGTGTATTGTTTTCCGCCGTCGTTTTTAATGCTTCTGGCCGCTTCGAATCCGGGTGTCGATGTTCTCTTGCCTACCTCCCCCCATCCATTTTGTCAACACAGCACACAGTGCACTGAAGCGTTTGTTTTTGTTTCAATTAGTTGTTCTTTTTGGTCGGTCTGGTCTGGGTTTGGCTTCTCTGTACGGTACATCGGTTTTACGCGCGCGTGTTGTTTGTTACCCACCAGCTTCCACCGATTCCTTCTGTGGAAAGTCGTCGGCAATGTTTGGTATTTGAAATATCTCACATTTCAGCTGGCGTCAGATGCCTTGTTCTGGTTGTTGGTGGCACACACTCACACATATGCAGCCGGGCTGCGTAAAACCCATTCGCCACAATGGTTGTGTTGTTTGGGGGGCGATTTTGCTTGCCGGGCTTTCCACTGCATCAGTGTCAGCATCGTTCAATTATGGTCGACGGTTTGTCGATGTTGTGTGTGTGTTTTGGTTTGCTTTTTTTCTCGTCTCGTACAGCCCTTGCTAAAGGGGGAAAAAAGGGGTGTAAAAACATCCGTTAAGGCAGCGGTGATGTGGCAAATGCCTCCGGGAGGAAGTAAAGGATTAGCACGATAGAACTCTAATCGAACGTTGTATCCACCTAAAATGTGCCTTTTTGGTTGGGCTAGGACAAAAATTACATCATGGCGATGTGAGTGTAACAAGTTTCGCTTGTGCCTTCCCGTGATGAATGTCCCATAAATTAGATAAGATAAATAAACAATCTCGCATTCTTTGTGATGTTGTGATGTTGCATCATGATGACAGTTTCAGTGTTTTGCACATTTATTTATTATAAAGATGTAAACACATCGATGACGACCGGATGTGTGGTTTGGAAGTAAATTTAAACAACTATTTATACATAAAAATATATTCTTCTATGCATGACCAAGCATTATTATCCCTTTTTTAAAGTAAGTTACAAAAGATAGTAAAGTAACATCCAATAACTCCAGACTGCTACATGACTCCCATTGTGACTCAATCACTCGGTTGGGATACAATCCATCTTCCGGTTCTCTAGCATTGCTCAAAATCAACAAGCTGTATAAATATTTATCCACCCGGGTCGACGTGCAAGGCAACCCCGAACGAAGGGAAAAGGCAGCCCAGATTCAACCTAGGCGGTCTTGGGTCAGCTGCGAATGTGTCCAGGCAGGCAGATATGTTCGCCGCTCGACATGAACCAATCTGGACATTGATTTATCAAACGTCATTAGCTAATGATGGTAGGTTAAATAAACATGCCAAAAAGGGGTTTTACATTGGGCAGCAGGGCGGGGGAAAATGGAGCAAATAGAAATTATTCGCTCTGTGTAGCAGCTGGCAGTGTGATACTTTGTAGGTGCAAAGGCAATTGGTGAGTGTGGTCGCTTCCCTGTTAATAATTGATTAAAAGATTCAAGGAGTTCTTTAAGCTTGTAAAATTAAAAACAATAAATTTAATAATACAACACACCTCAGGATTTAATTACTCTAAATTCTGTTTGTTTAAAAATAAACTAAAATAATTTAATCTTAAGCCTCCCCGGTTCGCGTCTATTTGGCAAACGGCGATCAAAGGTATGTGCGCTGCGTAAATTCACTGTCGCCGCGTGGCTTGGTGCGCTATTCTTATCCACTCAAGCCCAATTAATTACATGCCACGCTTGGGACGCGGGTTTCCCATAAATTAATCCTCTACTAAGTATAATGCTACCCGGCCGGTCGTGCGTACAATGCCAATCGGTGTTACGATACGTGCACTCGAAGGTTGGCAGCCGAAGAAAAACAACCAAGAATAGAGCCGATGCAATCACGCATAGAATTGGTACAGACACAATCAGAAGGGGCCACATTCCTGTGCTGGCAGACACGCGGATTGTGAAACAACAGCGAGATTTATCAGGCCCTTTGTACTATTATAGCCTAGCTAGACCTCCCTGAGCCCCAATTTTCCTTTTTGTTATAATTATTACCCACTCTATCAGCGACCGGGAACCACAACCACGACAAACGGCGGTAACTAGCAGCTAGTTCCGCACATTCCTCGCGATCGATATCTGGTCCGGTGTACTGATAGGAAGAGGGTTTTTGACAAAAATTCAAGAAGATCTTACATTCAATCGAGAAATGTTGTTTTTTACTCTAATCAAGACATGATTTCGGTACGTGAGCCTGCACGATCGACGATCGGTATGCTATCTCTTGTTTGCCGCGTGTTACGCTAGCGATGCGTTAAGCCGCCGACACGAGCGCAGATTCGGATTCGGTTCGTGCACCACTTTCGTTCGATCGGGTGAGGCCAATTTTTCAGCCAGATAAGAAGGCCGTTAAACAAAGACAGCAGCGTGAGATCTGCTCGATATTCGGTTCGGTCAGTGCTGCGGCGAGAACCGACAGTGCGCGATCGCGGTGTTTTGGTGATGATCTAGCAGTGTCTCATCAGAGGACTCGGGGGAGAACATTGTCGGCAGTACAGCCGTGTCAGTCGGCTTAAAAATTGTACAGGGACATGGGAATGGACGGCGAAAATTTACGATCATCGACGCGGCGCGCCATTCTTTACGGCACTGCCGCTCGTTGAGCCGGCCGATCGTGACATCGTGTTAGAGGAAAACAGCAGCAAACCGACCGCCGACGACATTTCCGCCTTCTGTGTACCAGATTTTGTAATGCTCCAGAAATAAATCATTCATCAAAACCGAACACCGTTCGCTGCTCGGTAATGTTGTTGGTTGGTGGTGAATGAGTGTTTCCTTGGTGTGTTTTGTGAAGTAGGAAGTTGAGTGGATCTTCACTCTGATTGCTTTTTTGAGTTTGTCAGGCAAATGTTAAAATAGTTTTAGAATTTGAAAAAAAAAGAAATCTGAAAAGCCGATTTTTTATCCACGCAGGCAGATGGTGCATGAATGGTGCTGTCTGTGTGTTTTTTTAACGGATGAATCACACATCATCTGGATCTTGGGTGTTGATGTTGGAAATATGAATTAAACAAGCTGAGGTTTCGGGATTCACACACACACCCCAGCTAAGCGTCAAATGCTGAAGGTGTTTATTCTCAGCTATGGGAAGAAAACGATGGGAAAAGGAAAGGAAAATATTCTTGCCAAGCTGTTATGGTTGCAAAAAAAAAGTTGACGCTGCACCTGACATTGACCTACAATTTTGGACGGAAATGAGTGTCTGAGCTGCTGGTGGGTGTTGATGATGAACTGATGGCGGATTTCATTTTTTTCCTCGCTGAGTCGGGAAAATTTGCCAAATGGATGGTGCGGTGGTGGAAGAAATGTGCGTTTTGTGTTTATTTATTCGCAGCAATAATCATTTTAAATTGAAGAAAAGAAAATGCAGAAAAAAGCCATAAACTTAAATAAATTTATCAAACATGATAACGTTATAAGAAAACAATAAAGAAAAATATATAACAAACATCACAAGACATAAGAATTAACATTGCGAGAGTGTAGCATAATAAGGAAATATGCAAATTAATATCAGAATTTGGAGAAAAAATCTTTAGTATAAAGAAGAGAACAAATAGGATATGAAAATACTTCAAGCTGAAGAATATCAAATAAAGAAAAACAAGAAAATTAAAATTTAAATATTAATTGAATATGCTTAGCATCAGGCATTAGAAGAAAAAAAAAAAGAAAAAAAAAAGAGTTAAAGAAGAAAAAGAAAAAATATCTGCAAAATATAATTGAAGAAAAAAAATGAAAAAAGAGGATAATAAAAGAAGAACATAACAAATGATAACTTATGATAATATATAACTGTAGTATAAAATAAAGCTTTAAACGGAATCGTATTATTTTACAATCTTCTTCACTTTTCCTATAACTTCTCCGTTTCTATCTACGTCACTGAACTCTTAAAACCTTTACTTGGTTATCTTCTTTCACCGTAAACGTGCCTTGAGAAACACACTCCCCCATCTTGCTGACAGACGATGGCGTCAACGTGCGTCGTAGCGTCAGCTTAATAGGCCTTCTCATCGATACTTTTGGATAGACCGTGTGTGTGTGTGTGTGTGTGTGTGTGTGTGGTGGAAATGTGATGTGAAAAACTCGTCAAACGTTCGATTCCGAAATGGCTTAAAAGAACAAAACACCCGCCCGCCGTTTGTTGATGGATCTTTCGCAAAAAAAGAAGAATGAAAGGTCAAAACGTTTATTTTTCTTACGCCAGGCTGCGGCCGTATCGTTTTGACTGGTAGTAGCAGCAGTAAAAATGCTTTTGACTATTTGGCACGAATCCGATGCTTGATGGACAGCAGTGGGCATTGATTTTGTGTTTATCGCAATAACACACTCTTGACTGTTTATGTTTGATTTGTTCTGCTTTTTCCTTTTCTATCTGATCGAGACTAGACTGAGGCGATATTTCTGATTAACTCTTGACCCGCCGAAGTTTAAGTCGAATGAGGTTTGGAATTTTGAAAGCAATCTTAAGTGTTTGTTTGAGGGATTCGAGTGGAATATCCAGCTCTTGGGGTTATACTCATATTTTTTTAAAAAGAGATTTATTTTTGCACGAAGCATCCCCTTGTTGGAGTATTATTGATTTCCTCTTGAAATCAACAATCCCAATCCCGTGTCTGCATCGAACGAGAACCAATCAGATGGAACAGACATGACCAACGATCAGACCAGACCAGACTCCGGTACGTACAACGCTGGCTTTTCCTACTTTTCCAACCCCGAATATGTCGAATGTGACAGTGATGTATTTGGAATGTAAAATGTGTTCCCTTTCCTCTCTTTTTCTTCCCTCCCAGCATTAGTAAAGGAGAACCTTTCCTAGGGAAGGTTCGAAGTGGCGAAAGCGATGCATAAAAAAAGGGGCAACATTGTGTCCTTTTTTCCGCTGACGGAAGCAATCATCGACTAAGGCTTCCTCCCAGCATTTCTTGCACTGGGTGTAAAAGGTTGCCCTTTCAAAGGTTCTTTCAAAGGTGCGTGTGCGTGTTTGTGTGTGTGGTGAAAATCCATTGATTTTGCTCTTTGATGGAGCTGATTCCGAAAGAAAAGAGAAAAAAAGGAAAATCAATATAAATTCTTCGACTGTTTGATACTTTTGCCATAGCCAACCTTTGCTTTGATTGAGGTTTTTGGTGAATTTTATTACGGTAGGTTGAGAAAATTTGGAACCTAGGGAAGGAAATTCTTCCCCTAATAGGTTTTCATGCTTTTATTGTAAAAAAATAGATAGAGAAAGAAAAAAGTATAAAAAAATTGGGAAAAGCATTGGGATCGACCCGGTGGTAGAGTCGATAACGGCAACAGTTTTCCGGACCGTTCCCGCGTAGTGAGGACTGATTATCCAACTACGTGGTGTTATTAATTCTAGTAAACCAAAAATGTCGGACATGACCTAAGAGATCGTTAGACCAAAGAAAAAGAAGAAAATTATTAAAAAATGGCCAAAAATATACAAATCTAAAATTTTCATGAGCCACGGTAGTAGATTTTTTACTGCTACATACGGAGCACCAACCTGGATGGGATTTGAATCCCAGTCCTGCCGTGTGTAGACGGATTTATCGCATCGACCACCGAACCACCCGTTTAACTTTTCTTTCTTCCTTGGCACTACAACCTTGAGAGGTCTCGGCCTGCCATTTCAGGTTTTCTGTGACTTGGTTTTCACCCGTAACAAAGTAGTCAGCCCTACGTACGGGGAAGCGGTCAGGGATGAGATTTGAACCCCGGTCTAGCCGTGTGAGGACCGGCGCCGTTATTGCCTCGACAATAGAACCGACAGGCCGAATAACTTTATGAGAAAATTGACAAGATATTTAGGTGAAGTTCCGTAGAAACTGATTTAAAGTAAAAAAAATCTTCCTTTCATTTTTTTTGTGATAATAGTATTGACTTATTCTTAAAATTACTTCAGAAGCTCATTCAACAAAAACCCAAATCGAAACCGATTATCGGTCGCTTCATCAATCATTTCCACTAGGCTCCACTTATTTTCTCGCTTATTTTCATTGCTTTCCAAATGGCCACTGCTTCCACAATAATCCAGTCCTAGACGATTAAAAAATATTGCACTCCATTTTTCTCCACAAATACTAGCCATTTATTTAGTCTCCATCGGCTTGCACCTCTTCGTAAGTACTGACACTACGGTCACGTTCACGTGCTTGTCATTTCGCTGCTTCACCAAAGAAAGTAATTTTCTTCTGCGAGCTGACAACAGGGACGCCCGGAAGATAATTGCACAGAGCGTCAAAGAAGCAAGAACAATCAAATGATAAACCCGGGAGAAAAATAGGAAAGGGAAAAGTGAACAATCACCGACGACCACTTCGGCCGAAGTTATTACGTTCTGCCCGATTTCACTGCATTTTAATTTGGGCAAGAGGTCTGGGATTCCACCACAAAGAAAAAGGAACAAAGGAATGCCCTCCCATATTCAGATGGACGTGAAGCAGCGGCGATTATTCAAATTTTGTCCCGTTCAAACCGCCCGCCCCGCGGTAAAATGGTGGTTTGATTTTCGCGCCCGTTACCCACCGTGCATCTGTTTGCATTTCGGTCGGTTTAGTCGCGGTTTGTTGGCTACGAACGGTTCGATTCCGCCACGGTCTGTGACGGCCAGTACCGGTGAATGGTGGTGGTAAATTACTTTCGCTATAAATTTCTCCTCCCAGCACAGAAAGCGAAGTGAAGAAAAATTATTGACCCATTGGCTTGATGAGAACTGGTTGCTTTCTTTCAGCACTGACCGATGGTGACAAGAGTTGTTTGTTTAGATTTTCCGCCGCTATGTCGGGAAATTTCTGCTCTCTGGTGTGGCGTTGGCGTGTTGGCTCATTAAATTTATTCACCCGTACGCGTGAGCATCGCCTGAGCGTGAGCGTGCTAATCCGTGATAGTATTATTCGTAACAATTATCATTATACGTGGCACGGTCTGGGTGATCTTCTTGGGGTAGCATTCCGAGCAGAAGCGCTCGATTGAGGACAATTAGGTTCTAATGCGCTATTTTCGCGTCTGTAGCGCAAGATAATAATTTGACACGTGTATGAGACAGGCTGGTCACGTTTTGTTGCTTGTAGCTATTAATCTTAATGAGGTTCACCACTTTGTTGCACATAATAACATTTTAGGATGTTCACCTTTCCTGAAAAAGTCACTTGAAAGACAATTAAAACCACTTCTTGAGGGCTATTTGCTCTATGTTTGTTTTTTATTTAATTTTCGTACTGAATCACTTTTGATTTTGGTTGTATTTTTCTGATTTTGATCATTCAACACCCAGTGCGAGGAAATTGAATTCGCTGCTGCCACTGGGACTTCCAAAAAGACGTTGCTTTAATTTATTATTCTCAACCGATTATACCGCGTATAATCGCTGCTTGCAAAAATATTTCTGCCCGGAAAATGTGAACTTAATCATCCCTCTTGGTCACCAGCTAAACGAACAAGCGAATAGAGAGAAAATGGGGAAGGAAGAAAACGCTCATTACCAACGCCACCGCATTGGGAACGGGACTGGAAAGAGTTGGAAATGAAGTTAGAGATCGAACAGGAAGAAGGAGCAGGTTGACACTCATAATGTGGCATGGGATTGATTGGTCAATTGCCACGTGGGAAATCCACCAACCCAAAAGGAACGAAAGGTAAAGGAAACAGGGATGAAAGAATGCTGGCAAGAGGTCCTTCGGAACGGTTTTCCTTTGAAAAATATTTTTGTTTGCTATTCGAGTAGAACAATGACTGCGAGTTTGCCGCGAGCGATCGCGACAACCTTCATCGAGCGAGCGGCGTGCTACACTAGCGACTGTTAACCTTGCTTCCCGGGTTGGCGCTCGGTTTTTGTTTGTTTGCATCCAGCACACAGGGAACTGATAAAAATCAACCATCCGAATGGTTGTTTTTTGCTCTCTGTTCAACCTATTTCCCAGTTTGGTCTATTTGCCTCCCACCGGAATGACACCCCGGTCGTGTTCATTTTGCTACACTCGGGTAAACAAACAGCACCGAACGAGGGGAGGCGATCAAACGAACGCACAAACAGCGGCGTAATCAACTGAGATTTGGCATCGTCACTTCCAGGAGCAGGACAATAACAATCACAGTCCTTTAGTAGACGGCAGACAGTCTTCCAGTCAGCTGGCTAAATGAATGCCTCGAATGAATCCGCGAATGTTGTTGCCGAATGCATCATTGAGCTGCAAACAAACAAAGTTGGGGAAATATAGATTGATCCGACAGAAAAAAACGATGCATTCAGGAAGGATGCTTACGGTGGACGGAATTTATCGGATGAATATTGCGCATGTACCGAATTCCTTTGGATGTAGAAAGAACAGCAGCTGATTGGCTGTTGCTGCTGGATGCTCGAGGGCGAATGCTTTGCTTCCTTTTTGTGCAGTTGCTAGTGCAATAAATAACTGCAAAACTGTTTAAAGTCAATCGTTGGAAAAGATTTCATTTTTTTATAAAATTTTAAATTATTTGTTTTTAGTTATATACAAATATAAATTTATTAAGAATTATTCGTAGAAATGGTTAAATTTAACACTAAGTGGAAGTGAAGTAATTTTAATACATTTAAATTCTATATTTTTTATTAATTTACATGATTGTACGAGATATTCTGTAGCTGAATTTCACAATGAATATTAATTGCTGTACTGAATAAAATATTTTCAAAATTTATAATACTATGCACACGTCTGTATATTACCACAGTTGATGTAGAGACTGCAATCTTACCACAGCGGTTATAACCTAGCTTATCGCCACTTGCATACAACATTGGACGGCGTTTGATGCCTCTTGTGAGCAACCGCAGCTTCTCAGGTGCTTTGAGAGCTTTGGCCGACAGAGAGAAACACTACAAATGTCTCAAAATGGCTTCTCAATGTAAAAGTTTTGTAAAAAAAACCTAGAAGTGGTTTTATTGTAATTTAAAACTCATTTACGATTATTTTCCAATATTTAAATAATTAAACAGCCAAAAAGCTGCAGATAAATTGTAAAAAAAATGCAAGTAAAATAATAGGGGAGATTAAAGCACACTTCAAATCGCTTGTGGCTATAGTATTCTGAATAACCGGAACAGTTTTAACAATCGCTAGCGTAGCACATATGGTTGTTAACAAGAATATCGTAAATACATTGCTATAGACTTCTGATTCTACAGCAAAAAGCGAATGAACTGAGCGCTCTCAGCTTCTCTACGAACAAACAGGCAATTTATTCGCTCGTGCAGCATTAATGTGTAACTTTACATCATTTTGTATAATTTTTTTATGTTTTGCAAAAGGAAAGTAAATTTGTTTGACGCAAAATTCCTTTTGTTTATGTGGTGAGTGTGATTCTGGATGATGAGAATTCTCCATTGTAGTATCGCGTATTTTACGTCGGAACAATTTCTACATTTGAAATGCTTCTCTTGGAAAAAAATGAAGCATGATTGTGTGGAAAAGTTGAAAACAAACTAAAAGAAAACCATCCCGCTGCGTGTCGGTGTGTTGTGTGGTTGTTTGTGTGCCACGCGTGCGCCAGAAGGGAAAAGCAATTTGAGGGAATAAAGAACGACGTTGGTAACAGGATTACGTTAGCGACGGCAAATTTTATTTTGCGTTTGCCCTGAATCGTATCTTTAGAGCACTTGGAGCAAGGAAAAGGAACAGTTTTGAAAATTACGTTTACTTGAATTATTTGGACAAAAAATAGTTTGATATAATTCCCTAACAGTTAACTAAAATATATTTACAATATATTATCACTGAAACGTTAATGTACAAGTCTCCTTTTAAGCATACTTTTCTGACATTCATATTTTTTAAAATTCCCCTCCTTACAAGGCATTCCCTCACTCTCCGAGGAAGACACACACATTATGCGTCACGTACCTCGATGATAGACCAGTCAAGTAAAAGAAAGACGCTGACTGTTATGACGACCAGCCCACGAAGGGCAAGAAAAATCGATACAGCCAAGAAATGATTCGTCTGTATTTTGTATCGTTGAAGGAAGGTTTTCAATTTTCTTTTTTCTTCTTTCGGCCCCGAGCGAATCAAAATTAGCGTGACTAAATGTAATTTGAAGATAGCATCGCATAGCAGCAATTATTAAGATTGGAAAATGCGATTGAACAGATGACAGTTTTTATTGCCATTTTTTCGGTTTATAAAAAAAAAATTATTTTTTAGTCTAAAGAAAGTTAGATAAGAATCTGATCGAATTTTCTATCCACAACGCCATTACCCGCATAAAAAATACCCATAGCAATCATACTTCTTAGCATATTCTCACGAACTAGAATGGCAGTCCCATGCTCGCTCTCGCCTAAACAAATCAGATAATGTCCCCCCCCTCCATTTGGCTACCGTCAGCGCTGATCCAATCAGTATCAATTAAAATTCATTGAACCAATTCACGGACTGGTCGAAATCTGGCCGCCGTCACTGATTTACGGTCGTGACGGCGAAGGAAAAGCCAGCTGCCCGTTTATGTTTTCTGTACGAGCTGCGGCACTTGTTCTTACTGCTGTTTTAGCTGGGCAGAGGCAAAACAGGGGGCTGGCCAGCCAGTCGAGGTGGAACAATGCTCACACTTAATTTGTTGCATGCTCGAGCGTGACGAAATTGTCGCCATCATGACCCCCATGAAAAAGAAAAAAAGAAGCATTGGGACAGAAACAGCTGGAGCGGGCAATAAAATTTATTCGACAATAATGAGCCAGTTCCGTCGGATGTGTTTTTTGGACTAACTTTAAGTTTAAATTCGGTTATGAAGAATGAGTTAATTATATTTTTTGTGTTAGAGGTAAGAGTATTTTTAAAATATTTTACGGAAAATGAAGTAAAGTTTACTTTAAAGAATTACCTTTAAAGCTTAAAAAAGTATAAAAAGCCACAGGAGGAAGTTACAACATAACAAGCTGCATGCTCTATCTACCATCCACAAAAAACAAACCCCAACGAAGAACCGAAAAAAAACACACACACAATCCATCGCTAAAACATTCATCGAGAAAGTCGACGAGGTGCTAATGAAGTCAGAAACCAACAGTAGAACCGATGTAGTCCGATAAGACGGACACGAGACACGAGTGGCCCACCGACGGTGGCCCATCCCGCCAGTGCATTAAGTCAAGACAAGAGTAAATAAACCATCAACCCCGGGTTGACCTGAAGGCGGTACACGGTGTGATGCCTCCTTACACCAGTGGAAGCAGAAAACCGTCGAACGAAAAACAAAAAAAAAAAACCAGCCAACTTACACTCCAACCGAAGGAATGGAAACAAAAAATTAAAAACACACATAAAGGAGCAGCAGAAAGAAAGCCTACGCTACTCGCTAACGGGTGTGTGTGTGTGCGATTGAGCGTCGGCCGGGACCTGCCCAACGTCACACCCGACAACATAATTAATTAAGCGCTAATGTTTTACAAGAATTTTTCGTCGCTATCACGCCTCTTTCTTTTGCGAAGTGGGCAGTTGATGGGTGGTTTGCAGATGGATTTATTACTGCAAGTGATACGATTTTGAGGGGAACATTTTTTTATCAAGATTTAAATTATGATTAAAATAAAATATTTTAAAATAATTTTATTGAGTCATATTAGGTGTAAAAAATTAGAAGAATCATTATTTTTAAATTAATTTACTAACGTGAAAGTAGAACTTTATCAAGAAAATAATAAATAATGCATTTTGAAAAATTGATACGTGCTTAGAAATAAATAAAATTCCCAGTAAAAGTGATCTTAAAAAAAAATTAATTCACTTTAGATGCTTTAAAAACAGCACTAGACGTTAAAAGAAATTAAATAATACATTAAGAAATAAAATTTGAAGTAAAGTGGTCAGTAGAAAAAAACCTCTTGTGAATAAGGAGCATAATGCGATTTTGTAAGAGTTATGTTGAACTTATAGCGTCGAAAAATGGTTTTGTAATACGAATTTTGTAAAAAAATAATAAAGTACGACAAATTTTATACAAAAATAAAATAAAAAACAAAGAAACAAATAAAAATAAGTAAAAAGTTCAAAAATTTTTTAAGCAATAAAATAACATAAGCGAGCAAATTAATGTTAAGAAATCATAAAAAAAACAATAATCTAAAAGATGGAAGATTGAAGCTAAACGTAAGAAACCTATTGACTTTAAAATTTAAGAAATTTATTTAAAAGTAGAAAAGAAAGCCAAAAGAAATGAAAGAGAGTAAAATAACAATAGAAAAATAAATATAAACAAAGCAAAGAGAATAATACATTAGCGCAATGAATAACAAAACAAGAAGGAAAAAAATCTCAAAAAAAATCCTTTCATTTTCACTCCCCTTTGCCAAGCGAAGGAAAACTAATTTATGCAGTATAGTAGTTTTCCGCTTCCCACACAATCACAACTTCCTTACGGTTATTAAAAAAAGCACGCCATAACAAAACAAAAAAACTTTAACCACATAATGCCACCAATTAAGTCATTACGGCCGCGACACCCGGCATGTTGAAATGTCTTTGCAACAGGCAACCAACCACCACCCCAAGAAGAAACCCACCAACATAGAGCAAAAGCAACAAAAAACCATCGTCTACTCCCTATTCATTCATTAAAATCTCAACCTCCCAACCGGCACGCGCGTTAATGAATGAAATCGTTCTGTGTTTTCGTGTTTTTGGTTCGTCCGTACGTACGGTCGTGCCAACTGGCTAGCCGTTGTCCTAGGTCCTGACGGTAGACGCGGTGAAGCGACTAAAAACTAACCTCCTCCGTAAGCCTTCCGCATCGTGCCAAAGGGTGTGTTTTAGTTAATGAGTGAGCTGCGAAAGAGTTGGCAAGAGTTAGCAGAAAGCGAGCGAGAGAGAGAGAGCGCTGCGCAAGGACATCTTGGTTAAGAGAGTGAGAGACACCGGAACTTGTGAATGGAAGTAGTGTATCAAAGCGGGCGAAAGGATAAACACGAAGGAGCGAACGTAATTTCGTTGTTGTTGGAAGTTTGCCGTCCGGAGCGAAGCCTGCATGGGGAGGCCATCTCGGGCGCTTCGAAGGACATGCGGGACAGAAAGAGCAAGCAAGTCACACGCACAGCTTCCTTATTGTGCCCTCGGTTGTTTTAATTGCTCACTGGTGGTGGTGAGTATCCTTTCACGGGCGAAGCAGGCGCTGATGACTGACCGAACTGTGAGTGAGAGAGAGAGTGAGATGTAACGAGCGTTTTTCATTTAGCAACAGAGTAATTATCCCTCTTGTGTTGAGTTCTCTTGCCCACCAGAGCAAAAGGGTGTATCGAGAACAGACACACACACACACACACTCTCGGCAGGATGTGATAAGGACACACATCATTCCCCCCTTTTCGCTAATGCCTGAGCCTGATTCGCTTCTGAACCACGTTTATGGCGCTCTGATTGGTTGGTTTGCTTAATTACTCACTCAGCTTATGGGGAGACGATCTGATCATTGCTACGGTGGTGATGGGGATCCTGAGGATGCTGTGCAGGAAGAATGCCTGGACTCGCACACAAACAAGCGTGAATGAGATGGAACCCCGCAAAAGCGTAGAGAAACACTACAACAGTACGCCTCCCTAGCTGTATCGAGCAATGTCAATAGACGATTGCTCTTATGTTGAGCGAGCTCTGCCGGAATGTGCGCTTGTGTGAGTCGAGAACAAACATCCCAAACGAAGAAGGATGTTAATTAAAAGAGCAAAGTCGGGTCTCCATCTTGTGCGCCTGTCTGTGCTAAATACTCTGGCCCAGTCTACTCGTTCATCTACCGCACGGCTAGTTCTGCCCCTCTTTTTCTTCTTCTTCCGGTGCTCGTTTTCATTGGTTTTGCTCCCCTTTTTTTGTGGGGGAGAGCTTTTTTATTTTGTTCGCTACCGCCCCACAAAAGCTTAATTAATTAACTCGTTCACTCATTAGTGCGAGCGAGACGACCGGCTGGAGCGGACGCTTCTCATTCGTTGCCTTCGATGGTGGTGTCGCACATTGTTTCTTCGGCTTTTGCTTTTGTTTTAATTAAGCTTCAATTTGCGCCGTTTGTTTTGGTTACTTTGGGGAGTTGTTTTTACGACGTTTTCGTTTTTTTGTTTCATTACGCCCGTGAAAGTTGGCAGCAAATCAGCGTAAGACGTTGAGAGAGTTGGTTGATTGAGTCACGAACCTGAAGTGCACCTTTTGCGGTGGTGGTACTTGTATTTCCTTTTAGGGGTCGTTATCGCGGGCAGAAAGCGGCTTGATTTTGTGTTGATAAAAATTTTGCACAAGGGTTGAAAAAAGAGGGCGTAACCGTGTGTTCCGGTTGGGGATCATCGTTCGTGCGTTTTTGTGTGGAGGTCAACAGCGACAAAATAGGGTAATTATTAGCTTGGGCGATACTTGGGAGATATTGATGGTCGCCATATTTCTCGATGAAGTGCTAAGGCGATTACTGAAGCGATTGTTAATGCTGTTGAAATGTATAAGCGATTTTAGCATAAAAAAGCATCTCAATCTTTACATCCAACTACGAGGCCTTGAACCGTGCAGCTCCCAAACAAAACATCTCTTTGTTCGCCAGCAGCTAAGGAAAGATATCGATTTTTCCTCCGAGATGTTCTCGAATGGTCGACAGAATTTAAATAATACATTATATTCATTCGTACGCTCTTCTCTCCGGCAAAGACTCCAAGCAAGACGACGCTTTCTTACAGGACGGAGCGCTGAGTGAAGAGAATTCCTAAACCTTTTTTAGCTTTATTCGTCGAGTCCGCACATTAAGACCCGGTTTCTCTCACCCGAGAAGATGTGTGTGTTTTTTTCGTTAGCTTGTTGCTATCCTTGACAACATACTCACAAGACGTTTCAACTCACCCCGTCAGGATCACGCTGGCTCTTCGAAAAGAGCCTTTCATTCTCTCGGCAGCAGAAGAGTACAAAATCCTGCCACATATTCCTATCCACTGGGTAGGAAATATTGATTTTGTGGTTCCCTGGTGCAACCCGACAAACAACAAACGACAAGGCCAGGCGCGGATTGAAATAATGTACCCACTACACCTCGGCTCAGTAAATATTCATGACGACCGGTTTGACGATAATAATTGGAATGAAATTCGTGATCGGCCAGCATATACGGCTGGCGCACAACAATCGATAAAATCGCGTCCGAATCGATTCATCATCAAAACGAGCTGTTTTCGGTGTGAATTATCCCTCCAGTGCGAAGGATGAGCCGGAGCTCGGATCTTTGGAGGTGGTATTTGATTGATTGTCCTGAACGATGGCGGGAAGGGACGAGCGAGCGGGCGTAGATTATTTATTTGTTTGGCTGCAAAATGTTCAACCTCGCAGGGTTCATTTTTCACCGGCGCTGATGACGCAATTCCCGGTGGTTTACTTCGCTCGGGAGGTTCGGGTGAGCCTTGAACTTTTGAATGGTGATTTTTTACTGGGAAAATAAATTACTTTAAGGGAAGTTTAAGGTAATGTATGCTTTTTCTTTTAGCGTGTGTATTGAAGAAGAAGAGTAAAGAAACAAATTGTTTAAACTTGCAATTTTTGATAGCTCAAGAAGTCTTGGGTCATTAAATAAGAGTTCAGATGAAGCTGATGGCGCTTTAAAGTCTTTTGGAAGGACTTCGTATTTTTGAAGCGTTTTTGTGAACTTTTGCAATTACAAACCAAACCTCGATGAAGTTGATCAGTTCATAGAACCACAGCTCTTCAAACCCATTTCACACTAAAATGACATTTGAGGGCAATTTATCACAGCTCCGGACCCCATTATTAAAAGTGACATGTGCGAACAACGGTGGTCACTCTAATTTCCCGTTCAGTTCAATTGCACGCACCAAGCATTACCGAAAACTACTGCCCCGAAAAACCAAATAAGACCAAAACCTAACCCGTACACGTACCGCCAGAAAAGGAAACAAATGCCTAATGACCCTTTCGCAGCAAGTTGAGCAATGTCGAGGCAATGATGGGATACACACTTCAATCATTTCGGGTTTGGTTTGGGCTCGAATTTCATGCTGGCTTAGGAAACATGTGCACACACAGACACACACACACACGGGCACACGGGCACACAGTTCACCAAAAGCCCTTGTGGCGGATGGTCGTAATGCTCCGTCATTGTGTTTAACGAGTCCCACCGATCAAGTGTTTCGCGGGACCCAGGGATGTTGGTTTCCACCCGGGCCCGGGCTGATGTTATAATTACTCAAATTTTTGGCCTCGCATTGCGTTCATTAACGGGCCTTTGGTGGATGTTTGGAGGATTCTAGCGACCTTCAGATGAGAAGGTTTCTACGAGCTCTCGTGATGGTGCTCAGCGGGAGTTTGAAGAGATTTTCATTGGAATTGCTTATTGCAGGGAAGGCTCAAAGATAATCTTCCTGTGTGGCTTCTTTTAAGCATCTGAACAACTCCAAAAATTAAATGCCTTCAAAAGATTGCTCCACAAAAAGAGGTTGGGTCCTAGCAATTGCTCACCCTGGTACTTTCTTTACGCAGGGTGTCTTTACTTCATCTGCAACCCCCTGTTTGATGGTGTTTGAATTCGCAACTGTGTGTGAGAGAAAGACAGCACATCGCTCACCCTACTAGCCAGACAGAGTAAGCTATCGAGCTCGAAATCAACGCATTCTTCACACGTGGAAGCAACGGCAAGAGTCGCGAAGGCATACTCATCTCCTGCTCACTCTAATGCACATTCGAAAGCTTTCCCTCTGTTTCGCTGGTTCTTAACAATCGCTAGCGCAGCTCGTCGATGTGCTAACAACAGCGACCGCTATTCACCCCAGAGCTTTCGTTCGTACGCATTTCGGAGTGGTCGTCGGTCTGTCCCGTCGCTTCTTCGCACGGTGGTCGTGTTGGTGGGTCGGAGTCCTACGGCTTGGACTTTGGTGCCCGTTGCCGGGTGAAGGGTATTGTTGGTGCGGTCGGTTTCGGACGCGTGTTCGGAATCCTTGACGGTGTGTGAGTGAGTGCGTGTGTGTGTGTGTGTGGGTGCGAGGGGGTACGGGAGGTAGCTCCCAGGTGATGGGCGGATAGGCTGCCGAGCGGTGGAACATCAGTGTTGGGGAGCGAGGACGAGCTGGAACAGCCAGGATGAACGGTGGATAGGAAGGACCAGGTGGATAGGAGTGTAGTTCCTCTCGGTGTCTTTCCTTGTGTTGTGGCTCTCACATCCGGATCCGGGTGTACGCTCCCTCCCATCCCAGCCTGATCCGCTTTTCTTGACTGGTGCTCGGGCGGTAATAAGCGGGCAAGTCATACGCTCACAGACGCAGGTGAGGTAGGAGAGTGTCCCTGTGGGTGCTTGTGCGGTTGTGTGTACTTGTCCGTATCCACGCGTGCGCCAGAAGAGAAAGCGTGTTGGGTCGGGGTACGGAGAAGGTCGCCCACCGTCCGGAGAAGGAGCTCCACACACAGGAGATCGCATTGGGCGGACGATTCGCTCCGATTTCCACGCGGTTCGACCAATTCTGCCTTTTGCTCTTGGCTGACTCTACTCACTCCTCACTCTCCCCTCCACACCGTTCCTCTTCTCTCGGACGGTCTACACCAACCTACACCACCGGAGTTATCCTTCTTGTCCTCCCCCCTCTCCACCTCCATACGCACCCTTCCCACCATCGTCCAAGCTCCATCACGTTGTCTCCCGATCAATCCACAATCCTTTCGCATACCCGGTGACGGCCCATTCCTCCCGGTCTCTGGTCGCTGGCTTCATCTTCACACCTTGACGCCCCGCACGTTGTCGGGGAGCACGCCAGGGCTTCCATCGGGCGGTAGGGCGAATGCGGATGGTGGCGGCCATCACCCGGCTTGTCGTGCGTATCGTCGTTCGCTAGCGCGACGCCGCAGCAGCAAACAACGCTTGTTCAAGAGAATCCATAAAAAAACGCAAGATGAAATCCGCGTAGAAAAATAAAAAATAACACCAGTTTTTGAATACCCTCAAGTCACAGAAGAGAATTTGATTTCCTCGTGAGGGGTTATTATCGTACCAAACAAAACAACACAAAACAAGGGGGTGGGTGGGTGCGGGTGGGAAAAGGCACGGAGGAACCCCGTCGGGGGTCGCCGTCGCCGGCATGTGGAGCAACCTCCGTTGGTTGGTGTTGGAGTGAGGGGTTTTTGATGGCCGCAAGGCCTAGAATTCTCTCTCACTGTTTCGTGTTCCCCTTTCTCTCTCTCTCTCTCTCCCTATGTCTTTTCTCTCCTTCCCTTTCCTAACGATCCGTATTGTACCTCATGAAGTAGCGTGCGGAAGCACGGTCGGAATGGTGGAAGGAAAAAAATTATTATAAATTACTATAATTAAGCTATTGTTCGACGAATTTACCTTCCACAAAAAAAAAAATCCAGGCGCGATGCGTCTCCGGGCGTCTAAAGCTGCCCAAAAAATCATCCTCGATAAGTGGTCCCGGTGTGTAGAATGAGATAAACACAGAAATTGAAGGAAGGTGCGTGTGTGTGTGTGCCTGTGTGTGGTTGTATGTGCGTGGAGAGAAGGAATTGGAATGTGCGGACAAATCAACAACGTCCGCTTTCATCAATCAAGCTCCATGAGCAACACTCACATCCAAGTGAGTCGAAGAATGTTTGAGTGCCCTGGGGCTCTGGTTATTGCGCTGCCGCGGGTGGTGATCGTGACGGATTTGTGAGTTGAATGCCTACTGGTGTGACATTAAACTGTGTGACTATTGCGGCTGACGGGGCGAACCCGCGTGGAAGCATAATTAATGGTGAATTAGTGTCGGATTTGAAGCTTCCCTCCATCCACGGTGCGCGCTGCGCTGTGTTCTTTACCGAGACCGTGAAACGAAACGAAGTGAAAACGAGGGAAATGACCTGGAGAAGGAAGTTCCAGGAATTGGTTCCTTCAGTGGGCTGTGAGTGACAATTAATCGATCGTGAGTCAGGTGAACACAAGAATCGAGAATGGAGTCCGAAAAGGCGGAAGTGTCTAATGCATGTTTTTTGAGTTCTAGAGCTTCCATACCTTAATTTTTCCTTTTTGTCGGAGGTGTTGTGGTCCTCTATACCTTTCTTGAATGACAGTGATTAATGATGATATTCGTACATGCCAGGTGAAATTTGGCTGAGCATTACAAGAAAGGGACTCCATATTCCTGAAGTCCGAAAGTTGTTGAAGACCTCCTACTTCCCTCGTCAATACTATTCGAGTTCGATGCACTCAGATCCATGACTTTCATAGTGTTTTTGTGTGTGTGTCTACAGTGTCTATAACCCTTACGTTTGCGAATGTCACATCAAAAGAGACAGCTTAAAGAGAGATACACGCCAACCCTGGGGCCCAGTGATTGAAAGAGAGTACACCCATTTCGTCACACGATAAGGGAAGATGTCGCTAAAACCCCCATTGAACGAACTGGAGCAGAAAACTGCATTACTCTACCCCTCGGATCGATCTCGGTGCACGAAAGAGAGAGAGATAGAGCAAGAGAACCGAGAGATAAATGTTTGCTCCAAATGTGATGCACAATTGCATCGGCTCCCACCGAACTGGGAGGAGCTTCACGCAAAATTTAATTCAAAACTAGACGGGATGGACGATAGTTTTATTGTGATTGTGCACTGTGTGTGTGTTGAGGTGAGGTTGCTTCGGTTTGGGATTGCATTGTGAGGCTGATCATTTGAAATTACGTTTCATACTTTGTTGCATTCATGCGCTTGTGGGTGCGTGTGCTTTGTATGGAAGGAAGTGGTGAAACTCAATGAACGCAATGATTGTTTGCTCTAACAGAGCGGGTTGTAATGGTTGAGTTGTTAACTGTAAATCAATTAGAAAATAATGCATTGTTGAAGAAGAGAAAAAACTTGCAATTGAAATTAATTGTGTAACAAAATATGTAAAAAATGTTTAAGTAGATGCTTCAAACCAGGGGAATAGAGCAGTAAACTAAACATGTAAAAATTATGAAACAATATCATAAAAAGAAGTTGCAAAGGGTTAAACTGTTCTCCAATAAAGACAAATTAAAAGTAAAAGGTGGACAAACAATTAAAAAACTCACGTCAGTGAAGTTCCTAACGATTGAATTAAGAACTGTGCAGTAAGAGATTACAACACGCTAAAACAGTCATAAATATTAGAAAAACAAATCTGAACTGCCTAAAACAAATAATAAAAAACTAGTATAATAAAATAAAAAGGAGTAAAAGCGCAAAAATGAAAAATAAAAAAGGAATAACGGAAATAAAAACTATAAAGAATAGAATAAGACACAATAACTGTTACAAACACCTGTGATACAATTTTTTAAATTCTTCTAAATAAATGAAAACAAGATAGAAGCGAACAAGAAAATAAACAAAATAAATATATTAAAAGAATATAATAAGAATCAATCAACTATTTGTAGATCAATTCGGAAAAATGTGTAAAAAGAGAAGAAAAATAGAAAGAGTTTGCATTGGTAGGAATTGTGGGTAGAAATTATGCACACAAAATCCCTAAAATGAATACTTCAAAGCAAATGGAAACAAACATAAAAAAGCGAAGCACCCTAAAAAGATGAATAATGTCGAACTCAATCGAACATCATTCCAATCAATTCCCTTCAACGAAGAGACTCTCCACTGAAGTTGCATCATTATTCACGCAAGCAGAGGGTCGCTTGTTTCCTGTTACCTTTGCCTTGTTCTTCACCATGGTAACGTTGCTTCATCGAACAACAATGTCGCACCACGGTATAAGTGGGCCGCACTTCACCGAGAAGCAATCAGAACTCATCTTTCCCGAAAACAAAACCCACCCAGTGATGGTCATTATCATCCTTCTGCTGCTGCCTCAAGAAGACCTCCCATTACCGCGTGTGCATTCGCTGCCCATGCACACCCCCTGTTCCGCCTGATGGGTGTTGATGATGACACGCAACAAAACTTTGCTACCGATTTGGGAAGCGGTTGGATGCAAAAATTGAAACAGCCACACCCGAAAACAACAACGGCAAGGGAACGATCCCGTCCCGGGAAGCAAACGATCGTTCATTAACGAAGGCCCCCACGTGAGAGTGGTTGCAGTGGTGCAGTGTGCAGCAGCAGCAGCAGCAGATAAGCTTGTTTTTCTTGCCTCGTGTGAAGGTGAACAAGCGGCAGCATCAAAATTTACACATCCGCCGAGCGGTACGGACTCAGCCACGGCCGGAGGATTATTGATGCCTTCATCAACTGCTGGAAGAAGAGATATTCATCTTCAAGAAGACGAACGAATGTGATGCTGAATGAGTATTTTCTGTGACATAAAATGAAATAAATCATGCAAGTAAATGTAAATTGTAAGCTTTAGCATGCCTATTGAGAACATTTTTAGTGCGAAAAACCACCCCGAGGCTCATGCCCTTCAATGCTACATAGCCACCATAAAGGGATGTTTTTCTGCGCTGACTGGACAGCAGAAATGATGTGCCATAAAACAGTTATGGGGCAGCCCCTTAACGAAGCCGGACAGCGAAACACAACACTCTCGTATGCAAAGTGGTGCTATCCTTCCATATGTTCCGATGTTCCCCGTCCAACTCCTACGGACAACAACACCTGGACCTGGACACCAATGTCCATCTGCTTCTTGCATGATTCATGTTTGCGATGCAATTCGCCGAGGGTTGGAATTGTAAATTGCAATTTATTCATCCTCCTTTCTTCCGAATTCAACACATCACACGAAAATAAGGCAGTCGCGGTATCTCAACACCTTATTACTTCAAGGAGCCATCCAGCCATCCATCCATCGAAGTAAGGGCCGACATGTCCAACAATAGCAACAGGGATATCGCGTTTAACGAACTTGCCCATTCGTTTTGGGGATTTGTTACTGGCTCACCCCAAGGAAGATTTACAGGAAGAGCGCTGCCCGATAAATGCAGAGGGCGAAAGGTGAAGGAAAACAAAAGGTACCAAACAAAAAAAGGTGAGGGATAGTAATAAAAGAACGGTGGACGCGCAATCGAATGCGGATGTTTTTGTGCATATCGAATTAAAATAAATTATTCTATCGTTTTTTATGCTTTCGATTCGCTTTACTTCTTCGGTCTCATCGATTGCTGGAACGACGCCTGGTGCCGCTTCATCCTATTATAATACTTTTTTTTCCAAAGCATTTCCTGATCAGATATCGCAATTCTCCCTCAGAAACTGGGACGAGGGCGAACTCTCCTAATATGGTGGCGTATTTTACCTTCATCACTTCCGCTTTTTTTCGCCCTTTCTCTGCGTCCATCAACGCGGGCTAACAATTCCGATCGATTGTCCGGGGCTTTTTGGCATTTGTTTTTGGCGCGTCGCCTCAAAACAAAGGACACAAAGTTTGCTGCTACCCTAACAGAGTTCGCAACCATTTTTCGGTACATAATTGGAGAGAAAGAGAGGGTCCTCCTTAAGGTGGTTTCAATGTCCTTTGTCTCAAGCTCCCCCCCAAGCTGTTGTAAGTGATCTCGCGCGATCCTGGTCACGGTATCAGGAGGATTTTTTTTTCTTTCTCTCTTGAGTCTTTGCGGAATCGAACAATTTGGAGCGTCATGGATTTTCGTCGGAATTAAAGAACAAGAAGCGATGCGATGTGCTGGCTGGGAAGAGCAAAATGGAACAGAACAAAGCGTAAAAGGATGGATGGAGCATTACAATAATGCCGGGACACGGCTTGCCCGCGAGGAGTATGAGCGGGCCTGTCGATTGTGTCTCGATATGCTTTCCTTGCTCGTTGCTCGCCCCAGGCTCCTCACCTTTCTATCGGTAAGTGTAGAATGGAAGGAAGGAAAAAATCGCAATAAGCCTCCGGGGGGCTTTCGCATCACCGCTGCTCCACCGGTGAGCCCTCCTAATTTTACGATCGTGTTGTTGAGGCAGCGAGGTTCGTTGCGTTGCGGAGGCAGCGGACAAGTGACGCTTAACCTTCTCTCGGTTTTTTCGTCCACAGCGCGGATGGAAAAATGCATCATAAAGAATGCCGCGATATTTTTAATGGTGTTTTATGATTTATGCAAAAACGTAGCTTTCTGCCACCGACACCGAAGCTCAAGGCACTCTCGCTCGTTGCCCGTCGGTCGGTCGTGCAGAATCTTCCTTTCCCGGCAAACATCCTGGCCAACAAACCAGAACAAACGCACTCGGGAAGAAGGGAATCGGCTGTACCGTCGACCGATATAGCTTGTGTGGTTCGGTTTTGCAGCGTATGCTTTTGACGAAGGGGCCCATCATCTTTGGCCATCGTTATGCCAGTAGTTTGAAAGGAGATGGTTTCTTTTTTCTATACGCCCTTGCACTAAGTTACAGGTTTATGGGAAAGGGAGCGCAGATACTTTCTAGAGGAGATCGAAGTCGAAGCTGTCTTTGCAGTTTATTGCCTGTTCGGTTATTGCAATAGTTTAGTTACTGTTTTAAATTGTAATTTAAATAAATCATTTGAATCATATAAATCTAAGAGCTGTTCAAAAAATAATTGATTTGTGATGTATGAAATTTGAAGACTTTAGTCCGTTGAATCTGTGATATTTTCTATAAAAAATTAAAAAAGTAATGAGCTAACAACGAACCTTCTTCTTCTTTCTTGGCCTAACGACCTCTAGGGTCACGCCTGCCATTTCTGGTTTATAAGACTTAATGAAACCGCATAGTTGGATAGTCAGTCCTCACACTATGGGGGAACGACACAGATGGGACTTGAACCCCGGTACTCCCGTGTGAAGACCGGTGCTGCTGTCACATCTTCCACCGGGCCGCCCGTAACAACGAATATTTGTCCAATAGCTCACATAACATAGCTTGATATGAAAACATTTCATAGGCTCTATGGACTTATCTATGCGAATTTGAAGGAATACCCTAAGTGGTCTCTTGAAAAAGGACTATGGTAGACTTGATAAACGTTAGATTAATAAATCATCGTTTTTTTAAAGTTATTAACTTGAAGAGAGATAAAGTGGATCCAATAACAATTAGGATCCTATGTCCCAGATCTAGAGATCTTCTTCATCAATGACTCCAACATCCCCAATAGGTCTCGGCGTGTCCTTTCTGGCTCAATATACTGTTCTCCAAGACTTCAACATACTTTTAGCTGAATAGTCACAAGTTCAACGTCCAACGAGGAGTCCATTCGGACGGGTTTCTATACCTGATCCCTGTGTGAAGAACGGAGAGGCTGCCGCTTTGTTCGCTGCTACATATCCTCAGCCTCCTCTTAGCGGATATGCTCTAGGAAAATCTTCGCTGCAATTACAATTGGCAATTCTTCAGTAACAGTTTTGAGCCGTAATTTGTTTTCGGTGGCGGTCCGGTGGCCGAGGCGATAACGGCGTCGGTCTTCACACGGCAGGTCCGGGGTTCAAATCCCATCCAGACCGCCTCCCCGTACGCAGGGCTGACTACTTTACTACGGGTAGAATCAAGTCACAGAGAGCCAAAAATGGCAGGACGAGACCTCTCGCTCTCGAGGTTGTAGTGCCAAGGAAGAAGAAGAAGAAGGTTCCAGAAACTTGGGCGGTCCCAAGATCCAGTGGCCAAGGCGTTAGCAGCGCCAGTGTTCACACGGCAGAACCGTGACTCAAGTCGCACGCATACCGCCTTCCCGTACGAAGGGCTGATTATTCAGCTACGGGTAAAATCAAAAAGCCAGAAGCGACAGGCCGAGACCTTTTGAGGTTGTAATGGCAAAGAAAGAACACTATCACAAACTGCTCCGAGAAGGCCTTCTCCAGATCATCAGAAGGACTCATCCAGAAAAGTGTATTGTGAATAATTCTTTCCAATTCAAGTGACAAGTTCAACTTTAAAGTATGAGTATAAAATAAAATTTTCAGGAAAATATACCCGGAACTGAAATGTTGCTAAGGATCCTCCGAATACTGATCTAGAACTAGAACTCAGACTAAGGTGAAGTTGTTAAAGGAAACCACTCGGACTTTGATCCTCTGAAGATAACATCTTGTCAGCGTCCTAGTCAGTAACAACAAATGATATTTTATGTCAGAGAAGAAGATCTGGCTTGAACAAGTTTTTTTTTACTAAAATTTTAGCTAATTAAAAGTAAATAAGCGAAGACCCCTCGCTGTGCGCGAGAGACTAATCTTATCAGCAACAACCAGACAGCAAGCGAGTAAACAATTAAAATCAAATCAACTTTAATTAGCTACGAGAAACGAACATGTGCTTGTAATTTCAGCACAGCACACAGTCTAACAATCCTTTCGTAACAATTATGATTTCCTGAGCCTTCTCGCCCGTTAGATGGGTACAATAATTATCGAAAGTGGGGGAAACCAAAACACGTTCGTTAGGTTCCTCGAACACACACGCTCAAGGAGGAACCACATTTAAAAAACGTTCTATCGCCCTTTCAAGATCCCCCCCCACCGATCACCGAATAAACGGTGTGGCTCACGTAGAACGAGAAGAAGCTGGTGTTTCAAACGGGACACAACACGCCACCCGAAAACAACAGCAGAAAAACGCAAGGAAAATCGCCCAAACCAGCAGGCAGCCCATGTGGAGCCCGCCGAAAAATCAAATCTTCCCGGCAATCAAACGATCGTGAGCGCCCTGAAGAACTCCGCGGTGGAACCCACGGTGGAAGCGTGGAGTGTAATTACACCTGCGATTATCTTCACTTTGCTGCACGGCTCCCTGCCTCTTCCTTTCATCGCCCTACGTCCGATGATATCGTGATTCAGCCGTTGCCCATTTTCTTTTTTATCCCTTCGTGGACGCTCTCACCTTCATCCTTTCCGCGTAATCCTTTCGGCGTATGAGGTAAAATGAGACAAAAGCGTAAGAAACTACTGCTAATCGTACGCGTACACAAACACACACATAAAACGCTCGCAGGGCACGTAAATGACCAGCGGCGACTTCCCGCAACTTCCATCAGAGGATTGCAAGGTGATTCCTTTTGGGCAGGGTCAAATCATCGTGTACCGTCCGTGGTTCCGAAAACTTCCTTCAAGCAAATGCAACAGTGTCCGGAGACTTTCCATTTCTTACTCTTCCCAAAAAAAAAAAAACAAAACAACCGGACAAAGGATCCGGTCGTCCGATCCCCTTCTTCGACCAGCGCATTAGCTCTGTTCCCAACTGGGGCAAAATTGCCTTCAAATTGATTTAATGATATAGAAAAGAATGTAAGTTTGAAACCTTTTTCTGCTTCGATTATAATTAAATCCGCACGCCTCTCATACTCGCCTCTTCTTCGCCCCCTTTCACTGCCGTTTTTCCAAGTCGGAGGAGCAAAGGCAGCACAGCAGAACTGAGAGAGGGCTTTTGCATGAGGCGGACTGTGCATGTTTGTCTGCGGTATGGTCGTCGTATGGCCAAAAATCCTTGGGCAAAGAACGCCACAAGCACGGCAACAATAGAACCGTTCGTCGATGACTTCTTCGTAAAACCATAATCCTGACTTCCCCACTCTCACTTCTTCCCCTGCACAAGGCAACCAGAACGGTCCACTAGCATGGTCATCATTATTATGCTTTGATATCCAGATCCTTCGCGGCGCACGGTCCGTTTCTTACCCCGCTTAATCCCATCGTTCCGGGGGCCCTCTTTTGCTTCTTTGTGGTGGAAGTGGTAGCAAAACGGCGAAGGAACACGGTCTCCCTGTTTTCCTTTGTGAATCGGAACCAAATTATTGTACCAGCAGGACAAAGGGAGCAAGGAATGTTGGGTGCTCGAACTGTATTTTTTTTGTTCTTTCTGGCATTCGGCAAGTGTGTGTGTGTGTGTGTTTTATTTACCCGTTTTGGGCCATCCAAAGCTCATCCACCCGAATCCTTCCACCCAAAAGGGATAGAGGGATTCGTGGGGCGTTTTTTTTTGCTTTCGCGGGATCTTTTGTAACATCATTTGGCAACAAAACATTCGATAAGACTTAGTGGTCCTGTTTGGAGAGCCATAATTTTTAGGTAGAAATTTCTTTGTTATTTTCACTCTATTATGTAGAATGTTCATGGTCATGGGTTGAGTTTGTTGGTCATTTGGGGTGAGCTTTGAGCGTTGCTGTGATTTTTTTAATTTTCTGTGAAAAATCTTTAAATGTTTGGAATTTAAATAAAATTAATGAAGAACAGCTGAGCATGGGTAGTTTCAATTCTCAAGGAATAAGAAAGTTAATAGGTTTACGTTATAAATAGAGAAGAAAAATCCAATGTTTCAAGTTCCTAAGACGTTTATGGCTGCTGAGAGCAATTGTTAGTTTGTAAGTTCGACGACGAACTGACTGCAATTTTGCCAAATGATCATTTTCGACAACGATGGCCTCGTTTAAGACATGAATTTCAGATAATACCATCCAGTTTTTTTTGTTTAACATTTTGACAGCATTTGAATGATCCTTCAAAGCCCTATCCCTAATTAAATTGTTCGACTATTAGGGATAGAAGCTTCGAACCAAAATTTAGAAGCGTTGTACAACTCCAAGGAACCGATCAGAATGTGAAATGAGGTTCCTCGACTTTTTTGGCCATAGCTGCTAAAGATGGTTTAATAAATAAATAAAATTATGTATATATTTGATTTGATTCTACTTAGGTTATGATAATATTTTGTCTGTACTTCAAAGGAATAATTTAAAACCCCATGGATTTATCATCTTCTTCTTGGCTCTTCAACCTCGCAAGGTCTTGGCCTGCACCTTATGACTTGTTGTGGCTTCATTTTACCTATCAACCCTGTATACGTTAGAGCGGTCTGGATGGGATTTGAACCAGAGTCCTGAAGGCTTGAAGACCGGCGCCGCTATCACCTCTGCCAGCGGACTGCCACCGGATTTATCGGCGCCTTATATTAAAAATATTTCTTTTTATCATTATGAAACCGGAAAACATTAATATTATTAATTGATAAAAAAAATTAAGAAGTTTTGATAAAATTCGTGATTTTTTCATAAAAATAAACAGATTTCTTATAAGTTTTTATGAAGCCTCTCTTCCCGTAAATAATAAAACACAACTTACACCCTTTGATCATGAGCACAAGATACAAGTAAGTGATTCTCACTCCTGTGTGACCGCTGCCGTCTCCAATGCACGACCAAGCCAGCCTTTGCACCTTTTTTCCGGGGTTCCCGCAGTTGGCGGCTTTTTGTCGCCTACCGAGCTCACACATCGCTTGATCGCCGCAGCAGCCAAACCGTGATCGCCTTTACGCGCCTCATCTGTGGCGCGGTTTGACGCTCGCCAAGCCGTTGCTTTTTGCAATCGTCACATCGGGCCCATCCTTTATACTTTTCGCCGGTCAAGGGTAGAAAAAAAAACTACAGCCTAACAAGCCGAATCGCACAAAGGAACTAGTAACAACAGCAATAATAATAAACTACCATTCCGAAACAATGGCCACAAAAGTGGTTGTTGTTCCGGGCCCCAAACCCCGGGGGCTTATCGCGACGATCAGGCACACACGGAACGCACCAGTTGTTTAAGCTCGGCGCAAAAAAGGGATGAGCGAAATGCGCGAACTGCGCCAAACAACAAAAAATATCCTGCCCTTGCGAGAATCAACCTCCGGTATCGCCCCCATCTCTTCCCCTCCCCCGGCTTGCTTCATGTATCAAGGATCGTCAAGCCTTTTGCCGAACGAACGTGCCATGAATGGGATGGAAGGAAATATCACACGTCTTTCGCGTCGTCTGCCGGCTACAAACGATCTGCTCCTCCCGCTGTGGCTGGTTGGGCGGAAAGATGCGTATCTTCAAAGTGACCGTTTTTGGACCTCGGGTCTACACACACACACTCCGGTTACACATCATCAGCAAGGGGGATCGCTTGAGTCAACCCTCGATGGTCAACCCGGGGCCCAAAAGGGAAGCAAGAAGATAACCTTTTTCCTCGTTCGTAAAGCGTTCCCCGTAAGGTTGCGCCAGTTAACGAGCACAAAGAGCACAGGAAACAGACCTTCCAGTCGGGCACACAAGCACGGTAGCCATTCTGGTGTCAACTGTCGTCACCGGGGCGTGCAATGCTTCTTGATTTAATTAGCACCAACGATCACCGGGATCAAGGTTGCCCGCTCAATCGAGCATCGAAGTCGCTCAGTAATTAAAACAGTGCCTCCCTTTTCGGCACTTATTAATACGATGCACCCGGATGTGTGGGTGGGGGATAGGGGGGGGAGGGTGTGATTGGGTGGTGATTTGTTCTTTCGCGCAAAAAAGGTGCGCGTGCGCTGTGCCGGGTTTTCATCTCGGCAAATTGAGATGTCGCCGACGAAGGCAGTGGCCCCGGAGATGCTGCTTAATTAGCAGCTAGGCGTTTTATTGCACAGGGTGCAATGAGTGTAAGGATGTTGATGTGAAGGCGTGTAATTTACAATTTGAAGTCTTACACCTTGATCAAGGTCAAGATTACAGTGCAAGGGCTTTGAGGTGCAAGATAATGTAAGGCCGAGCTTATTGCCGAGAGAATAGCAATAAGCATCCCCAACATTTTAATGAGCTTTTATTGGCGCTCTAAATGAGAGAATCAAATATGACAAACGTCACGCTGAATGTCAGCTATGATGCGTCAACAAAAGCAAAATGCGACCATGTCGCTTCAGCCTGGGCTCGTTTCGTGATCACCATGAATAATTGCGTCCTATTAAAAAGCTGACTGAGGAAGGCCAGCAGTACAATCACACGCGCGCACACACACACATGTTCAAAGCCGCGGAAAAGCACAAAATGATTGCCGACCGGCGAGGGCCGATACAACGCAACGTGACACATGAATAGCCAAACTCGGTTCGGGAAAAAAGCAGAAATAAAAATACGGAGCCCGTCACAAATGTCATTACTCGCGGTGCGTTGTTGCATAATGCATTCGCCGGCCAAATGATGGCCGTTTGTTTTCGGGGCCCGGACGAAGCAACAACGGATGACCTCTTTTCCCTTCAATCTCTCCTTGTTCCCCTCCTGCCAGTCTCACTATCCTTTCGTTAGTTATAAAAATACACCGACGCTTTTACACGAATGCGTCCCGCGAGAGCGGTGTTTCGCTCTTGCGGTACAACCGGGCCAGTTCAATAACACCCATGCGAAGGTTGGTGTTTTTTTATTGTTGTTGTTGTTGTACGGTGGGGTCGTCAGGCAAAAGGTGCCCCGCGGGTGGATGGAAAACGAAAACAAATCGATGATGAATTCCGGAACGAACCAACCGAATCCAAATCGACCACAAAACCGGAGGGTTCGATTTTAGTTGCGTCTGCCCGTTCGTTCGTTCCCTTTTGAGCTCAATCCCTCGGGGATGAAGTACGACGCGCGAAAGACGGCGGGGAAAAAGATGTTCTATTCAAAAGATGAAACTCATTGTAAATTTGAATTTATTTCCACCGTCCATCCACCCACCCATTCCGAGCGGGGTTTCGAGCGAAGTTCCCGTTCGATTCCCCCACCCGATTCGGACCAGTGGTAAGCGGGTGGGCGCTCGCGAGGTGCTCGAATCCAAACGTATCGAGGGACAATTATCTTCACCTTCACCATCCACGGACAGTGGGTTACTCGAAAAATGGAGCCTCAATTCTTTTGGAGAGTTTAGGCTATAATTTGGGCATTAAAGTGAGTTAAGATTGTAGTTTAAACCATTAGCTTATTAATTTCCCTATCAATCCATGCTCAAAACATCGAAAAACAAGCAATGTTAATATTTAGCTTTTCGCATTAAAACTTCACAATCGTCTAGAGAATATCACGTCATCCATGGGAACTCACTGGCCATAATATCTAATCTGACGACGGGATGTCCAAAGCACGTCACCGACCACGAGGCCTCTAGTATCACAAGGAACACTCTTAAGGAATCTAGTATCACAAGGAACTCTTAGTCCTACGGACCTTTTGATTCCAGGAACATTGATTAACAAGAGCCATTACCTCATCGTCTAAAGAGCCACGCCATCCAAGGGACCTCACCGTCTAAGGGTTCTCGTCCTTTAGATTTGGTTCTCCGTGAGGCCTCGTTATCCAAGGAACCTTTCTGACCATGAGGCATTGTCTACTAAGAGACCTCATCGTCTAAAAGATCTCATTGGCCAGGAGGTATCGGCTATCACAACAACTATTCGTACTACGAACCTTTTGACCGACCGAATTTGCCCATCAAGAGACCGCATCTACTAATGGCTCTTTAGTAGATTCTGGTTCTCGTCCTTTAACAGTTCTAGTTGTCTATGAGGCCTCGTTTCCCAAGAAACTAAGTCATCAAAGAGATCTCTTCAATTGAAGTGTTTCACTATTCATGGTTTTCGACTAACAAGATATCAGGTGATTCAAGCGATCTTAGTGGCAATGAAGAACCATCTACTAAGAGACCTCATGCCATGTCAAAAAAACCTCACTGACCGGGAGGTCTTGGCTACCAGTTATCTTGGTCCTTCGTCCAACGGACTTGACTACCAGAAAACCTTTTCGTCCAAAGGGACCCACACTTCCAATAACTTCGACACCTTAGGGATCTTGTAGTCTAATCTTTTTTATTCATAAAGAACGGCCTGGCCGTACTGCTATCTTGGTGTCTAATAGCAGTTCAACAATTGCAAAAGTTCTTACGGATTATCGTGGCCCATTCGTCTGCTAAGGTCCTTTTAAAGTCTTTATCGTAGTCTCGCTTACTTTTAAATAATATGACAAAACGAAATTAAAAAAAAAATTATACGACACATAACAATACCTTGCTTCATACCATCGGGCTGCTATAAATCAAAACTATAAATCCGTTTTAGAAGTAAGTGGCTTGACGTTGCTGACGACAATCATCGGTACAGCACTGTAGTTTAATTCACTGGGGGCCCATTTTTATAGCCACCAACAGCTCGTCCCTCGTCAAAGACGAAATCATCGATCGCAGTCCACCTTCATCCGTGCAACTCCCCTTTCACCACAGCCTTCCCCTTTACTCCCAAACAAACCGTAGATCGCTGCGAGCTGGCGAGCGTGGATCGTCATGATCAACGTGGATCATTTTCATAATCATCATCGAAAATAAATCACTGTCCATTTATGATCGACGAATTTCGTCTCCACGCCGAACAAGTTTCGCTTGCTGCGTCTGTAAGAAACCGAGGGGGGAATTTTCTGTTTCTTTCGTTGCGATCTTACACCGCAGCAACAGTAATTGTACGAGCAATATTTTTATATTTTTTCTTCCCATTCTTTCGCTCGTCAAGCCGTTTGAGCTGTGGTTTGCGCGAGGGAGATTTTCTGTGCCAAAAAAAGCACCAGCCAACAGGTCCAGTGGTGAAGGTGAAGCAGACCCGGTGTGGTGATGGTGGTGAAAATAAATACAAAATTATAAGCCACACAAGTCTGACCAGCGTATTTGAGGAGGCTTTACAGGTCCGGCCAACGTTTGCTGTGTGCCGGCTCTGATCGAGTTTCTGCTAAGCGATCTTACTATGGTTTTTGTGCCAGTGTTTCCCCTTTACCAACGGTTTCGCTTTAATACGCGATTCGAATCGGCTCGCGGGGTCGATGAAACGTTGCTGCTTCGGGAAACAATCAACCACCACTTTTGGCCATTCTAATCACGCGTTCCTGGTCCCGCGTTCGGTCCAGAGAGCGACATTCGGGCCGGGATCATAAAGCAGTACCACTCCCTCGCATATTCGCTCCGGCAATGGCAACCCGACCCGAATAGATGTAGGACAACATTCCAGAACGGGCTGCGGATCATTGTCCACCCAGCTGGCGTATTGGCGTTGGCATCATCAATTATGTTCGGGAACGGTTCGACACCGTGACAAGCGATGCCATGATTAAATGTGTCTCTGTGGGTGTGCATCGACGCGTTCTTACGTGTCTGTGTCTGTGGAGCTTGGTGTTGGCGAACCATTATCAATATCGTTCCTGTCTCACCTTGGAGCCGGTTTTGGGTTTTTTTTATTATTTGCTACCCTTTCTATCCCGACTCTTCATCGCTCAGTCAGCTCCACGGACCTCTCCAGAGATTTGTTCGCTGTAGAAGAGGAGGTTGCTTTACTGCTGCTACAAACACACGCCCCAGCCAACGCCTGTCTCATGATGGGCCTGCCTTCGGGCTGGGCAACACGGGAAGGAAGAAGCATGAACGATCTTCTGGTTTGATGTTTTTATGTGTTCTTTTACAATTCTAATTTCAAACACCTTCGGGGGGTTGCCGTGTTTTGTGGCGAACGAGAATTGGTTTTCTTGGTGCGTTTGCGCTCCGGTGTTTGGTTGAAGAAGCCAATGTGCGGTGGGAGAGACAGTGATGATCGGTTACTGGGCAAACCATTTATTTATGTGTAGCTTAATGGATGGAAACAAGAAAAAAAAACTAAGGTTAAATTGAGAATTTAAATAATAAATCCTGGTCACGGCACCAACATATTACCCATCATATACAATGCCTTATCAAGACTTCTCTGTCCCGACGGAAATATCTCACCGGAAAAGAAAAACAACTAAGCAATATAAAGAATAAAGATCGGTAATTCAACTGTAACTGATAAAAAATACTTCCAAAGACGCATTTGAGGGGCGCCATCTAGCGGAAAATTTTAAAAGCGGAATTATTAAGTATTTTTTAGGCTTACTTAACTTTTATTTAAATTTTGAATAAGTAATTAACCTTGATGGTGCCAACCGCTAAGACATTGAAGAACTGCAGACCTTTACGACTCATTTTAGCTTAGAAAACCAAAAAAACTAAACCCAACATGATCATATCTTAACGCAGCGCACTGTAGCCGACTACTGTCACGTCCGTTGTGTCACTCTTTCGATCGTCTTCGCCATAAGAAATGGATTCAAACGACGGAGCGAAGAAACCGCCTTCCCTTTCTCTCTCTCTCCAACTTCTTCTCCATTTCCGTTCCAACCCTTTAATCCTCCACAACCGCGCAAAGGTGTTGGAAAACCCGTTTGTCCGAAATAACAATACAGTAAATTTTTCAACTTTTGAATGAATCGAAACAAAAATAAACCATGACAGGGCCGGGCCGGGCGAACCCCGGGATGGAGTTGTGTGTGTTTTTTTTGTTGTTGTGTGCCTGCGTGAAACCTTCCTGGGCTTGCCGTACTCACCAAGCAGCAGGACACAAAGTCTTCGAGGTGTAGATAATGGGAATGCGATATCCACCGCACACAAAGTACCTTTGCATCTCTCATTTCTCGCTTCAAACGGTGGTAGAAAAAAAAAACAAGATGGGAAAAAAACGAAGGAAATCAGAGCATCCGGTAGATCGGTCGGAAGGAAGCGTCGGAGGAGGGGACGAGTGAAACCCCAAGCAAAAGGATAATAAAACACGAAACAAAGTGTGGCCACGGGCGCACCTGAAATGACTTGGTCAATGTGTCTGTCTGCGTTGGATGACTGCACGATGAGGTCAGAGAAAAGAGAGAGAGAGAGATGTAAAAGCGGGACGACACGCACCGATCCGGATTCCGACGATCCTTGGGATGCTGCTCGAGGTGTGGGTAGAAACATAAAATATACGAGAAACGATCAAAATAATAATAATAAGCATCACCTCTGGTCTGGCGGAGGAAGAGACGCGCGAGAGATGGTGTGGATGACGTGTGGTGGCGACCATCATGACCATCGGAGCTCGCACAACATCGCAACGGTTAGGAGTGAAGCTTAAAATTAATAATTCCTCAAGCAAAATGGCTAAAAACACCCGGCGATGTTGAAGAATTGACGAGTGACGCGAAGAGTCGCAAGCGTGGAAGAGAAGCCAGCGCAGGGACGTTTATTAAAAATTGGGACAAAAATTATGATTATAAGCTGCGCGAGGCCTACGACCAACCCGGCCTGTGTCGGTGTGCTGTCGTCATTTTGGTGATAATTTTAATGATAAATAATGCTCGGTTCGGTCCACGGTGGTTCGGTGGTTTGAAGTTTGGCTCGCTCTTTCTTCAAACTCAACCCAATCCGGCAGCCACATCCTTCGCTGCTTTTGGGTGAAAAATAATAATTGAACAGTCGCGTCCGTTGTGTGGAAGATTGATTTTCTCTGGTAATAATATTGATGTGAACGGTTGGTTGAAAATTAAATATCAATATACCGAATCTTTCGCAGCGAAAAGCATCGAAAGCAAGGCCACCATTAGTGCGAAATCAATATGATTAATGTGCAGCAGGAAGCTTTTGGCGTGGCGTATAATGAATGGCCTTTGCGAGGTAGAAAAGCTGCGTGATATATTTTTTCGGCCTCTGGCGGTGTGAGCATTTATCATGCTTAGCTTTAATTGTATTTATGAGATGGAAATTTGGATTTTTTGTTATTGAATTTGAGTTGATTTTCTAAAAATACCATCTTTACTTCCAGCGTCTCCCAATAGATGTCGTCTCAGATCGAGGTATAGATGGATATTAATCGATCATCAATGTCACACTGTAACCTTTGCAATCTGTATACATTATATCTCCAGAAATTGTGGATAACTGCATGCCTCAGAGTCTGTAAAATGTACAAAACATCCATAACTTCTTCAAGTAACCTATTGTAACAGTAATACGCAACACAGAGCTCGTAGTATTCAACAGTTAGCACAGACAACACAAGTTGATTCTGTCCAAAACTGACGAAACCCTCTTTGCCGCATTGGAGAAGAAGATGCTAAGAAGGACTTTTTTGGCCTCATTAGTGTGGAGGAACAATGGAGGAGCCGCAACAATGACGAGCTCTTCTAGACACACTACAGTGGTCTGGTCATGTCATGAGAGTAGCACCGGACGACCCAGCCCGCTAAGTCCTTTTAGGAAGATCTCACGAACAGAGGAGGTGTGGTAGGCCCAAATTGTGATGGAGTGATGGCGTTGATGCGTCCGCTAGAATGGCCGAAAATCGATTGGCAGACGACGGCGCTGGACCGTGAGCGGTATCGAGGACTGTTCCAGCAGGCCAAGACCGCAAAAGCGGTTGTAGCATCCGATAAGCTCCTGCTATTGCTATCAAATACCGCTGGACGGCATACTCTACAACAACCGTCTTTGTCTCACCAACAGCCATTGTAACATATTCCATACAGAGACAGGTGATCTTAATCTTCATTGACTAAGCATAACAATGCTGATAAGAGGAAACCGATATAACAAGTAAAATCGAACGAGATGTTTGCGGCTTGACTATCGATACCATTTGGTTAATCTTGGAGAGAAGCTTTAAGAAATACCAATCATACTAAAGCACCATATATGGAAGAAATAACTAGATGTTATGTATTATGAGCTACTGTAGCCAACCGAACTTAAAAAAGTGCTTCGAGTTCAAGCTTTTTAAAAGCCCTGGATTGAATGCTCTTTCTCTCCTTCCAGCCTCACCATCTACAGAAGGAATTTTAAAGACTCTTATTTATCATAATAATAAAACCAGCAAACGACGCAGCAACCAAACACTGTCGACTCTAAGCCCTGTGCATTTAATGGGGCGCAACAAAGTGCATCCACCACCGAGAACCGAGTAGATAGAACCACACATGGCCGACTCCATCCATCCCCCTCTTCCAGTTTCGCCCCCAGAGAAAGAACGACACATCCCGAAGCAACAACAAAAAAAAAAAACAAGGTACAAATGGAAAAGTCAAATAACTTAACACTTCGGTACAAGATTATCGAATTGGTTATTTATGTTTTCTGGATGTCTTTTCGCTCTCCGCTTTCGTCCAGTGCCCATTTCTTGCCCGATGGGTCGACGGTGTCGATTTGGTCAACGGCAAACGCACCGGACGGTTCGGGCACGTCCGCACTAATTTGTCTTTCTTCTTATCGAGCCAGAATGCGAAAACATCCCGTGACTTCTTCGTTTACGGTTTCGATCCAGCCGAGATGGGAAGCGGTTCGATCGGGGCAGCCGTGGGCATATGGGAAACGCACCATCACACCACAACGCTAGCCGTCTCGAAAGCTGTTGCTGAAATCTCCAAAGCTGATAATTTACTAATTTCACGTTAAATTTACCATCAATCTGTGGCTGTGGGTTGACGTAAAGGTGGGGGGGGGGGGGGTACCGGAAAGATGGAAGGGAGCAGAAGGTGATAAGTGATTTGTTAAATACACTCTCGAACACGCTGCTGCGAACACGGCCACATAAATGCATCGTAATATCGCCGGGCCGGTATCGGAGAAGGCCGATGATGAAGATGTGGGTTGGAGAGTTCACTTTTAAGGTGCAATTCCGTTTGCCGGGAATATACAATTTAGCTGGATTCGTTGGTGAGAGGTTTTTTTTTACAGTGAGGTGAGTTTAAATAGTTTAGGCATAAAAATATGTTTTTTTATAATTAGCAATATAACTCAGAGGAGCTCATCATATGGAAGCTTCTACTAGATAAAAGCTTTCAAGGAGTTTAAGAAGCAATAATCGCTTTAGAATTAATGTCCGTTTAAGTAACGTTAAACATGATGCGAAAAATGGTAATCGGAACCGTTAATAAACGACACACTTTCACACCTTTTAACCGCTCAAAATCTTATTAATCGCACACGCACTGTACTGTGAAAGTGCTAACGTGTTGCCGGCGCGGTCAACAACACGCTAAATCCCACTCGCTCTATCGCTCTCTCTCTCTCCCAACCCACTGGTCAGTGGGAAACTCCGGATGCCCAAAGTCCCGCAGCGACCGAGCCGACCACTCTGCCCGTAAAAGCACCCGAAAGAAAAAAAAAGGTATTATGGATGGAGTAAATTAATTATGATTCCTGGACCTGGAAGGGAAACGAATCCAGAAGCGCTAACAGGAAGGAGCTAAGCGGACTAAGCGTCCCGGGGTACGGCGGTGGTTATTATACGCGGATTACGGAATAATTATTACTGCCAGCAAAAGGCTGACTGACCTGACCGTGTGAGAGAGCGATAGGGGGACTGTGAAAACCGAAACCAATGGACAGCACGGATCTCGTCGTGTGTCCTCCCGAACTTCGTTGGTCAGTTTAGTGAAGAAGGGTGCGAAAAACCAACTGTTGCGCCGTGTGTCGGCCAAAAGGGAATCGAGCGAATGACGTCGTCACGGTCAAGTGTTAGAGCGTTGCTGCTGCTGCTGCTGCTGATGTACTGTGTTTGTTCATCCGCATGCTCAACGTCCAGTCCCCCGTGTGACGTCAGGCTGACATGACCAACAACAACTGAAGCGATTACAGCCGCTCGTGTTGCTCTATTGTTTGTGTTTGACTTTTCATGCCCAAATGGTTGACCAATTAACGGGGAAAGCGCTTCTTGTTTGCCTGACCGTACACAGGTACACCCCGGACGGACACTCAGGACCAAAACAAAAAAAAAAACCACTCTGGACAACGTCTATTGTTATTTCTTGTCCGGGGTTTTTCTTTCTTTTTTCCCCATTTCCGAGTAACAGTCGAGCAATGGGAAGGCATTTAATTGCCGGTTCTCGGATGGAGAACGGTTCTTCGCTCGGCAGGACATTTCTTCCTGGTGGTGCAACAGCTTGCAGGCGACGTGACGAACCATCGATAAACAACGAGTCCATCATCCCTTATGGTCAATGAAATTCGCTCTTGGTTGCTGCTTGACAGTAGCAGTAGGTAAGGTTCTAGGAAAGTTATCCTTAGACTACATCGAGATCATCCTCAGAAGATTAGCTCAATTTTTCCACCACATTCCATCGGAGCAAGTGAACAGACCAACATCCTCAGCAGCAGCAGCAGCAGCAGCAGCAGGACGTCCCTGCTTCGGAGTAAATCTTATTTAAATCCTACTTCATCAACCGACCGAACCATCCTCCGGCCGGGTAGCCTCTGGCCAGTAGCCCGTAATTAAAAACGCAGTCTCTTACCATCCGCTTCTGTTGGAGAGTGTGAGACATCTTTTGGAAGGTTCCCTCCTGATGAGCCTTAGGTGTGATTATGTTTTACGAGTATTTTGAGTACCAAAAATTGCTGGGTTCTTCTCGTCTTGTGTTCGAAGCAAGCAGTGAGGTAGGAGTTGTTTTGGTCGGTGTCTCTTATTCCTCCTCGAGGAATTCGTTAATTCGAGCGCAAATCTTAGCGCAAGCTGGGCAGCGAGCGGCTCCCTCATCTGTGTCGCCTCGCTTAAAGGAAGCTTAAAATGTGTGCTCGAATTAATTCCTACTTCCTGCCTCGCGACTAGGGCGACGTCTTTCTCTGCCAGTGGGGGATCCTTCGCTTAACGTGAAGCTATAATTATGCCACAGTAAAACTAAGTGGGGGGTTCCTAAAAAACATAAGAACAAAAAACAAAAAAAAAACATTCAAAGGCAGTGAGGTAAGTAATTTGTTTTCATTTTGTTTTGCTGTTCTACGCTAGCCCAGCGGTCTTAGATTACATTTAGTCCTTCTCCGGTGTGGTTTTTGTGGTTTTGCGCTTTGTTCTTTTGGCGTGTTGTTTTGTCCGCTGGGAAGCAGAAAACCACGGCCAGTAATTCGAGCGAAGGAAGGTCGTGATGATGCCAACCTCCATCCGAATGCTGGCACACACACACACACGGACACCGGCAACGGTTTGTGGTCGCTCCTGGTGGAAAATGACTTGTAATTATCAGGAAGTTAGTACGGTCAAGTTTATCGGTCTTGATGACTTGATGACCACGCCACACCACGGTGACACGCGGGCTCTGCTTCTGGGGCCGATAAAGCGTTTTTGGAACGGGAAGCGGCTGTTTTTCTGTGTGTGGTTCGCCCGAGCTATCTTCCAGTAGTCGTCCAACAAACTCACCGCACAGGAATACTGCTACTTGTGACTCCGGAAAGGGCATCATCATTTGCTACGAGCGTGGACTCTAGTAGAGAAAGAATCAACAACGTCCCGAATGCTTGAATCGAAAACAAAAATGAATTAGAAGGCCCGAGACCGAAATTGTCGTGACGCGGTGCGTTAAGACGCTACGCTATCGAGCGTAAAATTGTAGGGTTTCCCGGTAGAGTGGTTTCCGGTAGAAGGAGGGCTAGTACTGGCCGAGGCAACGCCAGTAGTGGACGCAGCCAGATGACATTGTCACGGCATGAAATCAATGGTTCGGGAGCGGTTGCCGGGTTTAGGGGGTTTGCGTTTGCTCTCTGCTCTAGCTAGCTGATGATTGTTTTGATGAGTGTAGAAGCGACATCCGGTGGTGGGACAAATGGTGGCCAACGGCGAGGGTTAACAACCGTGGGACGGTGGAAATTATCGCGTCAAGCAGAGTTAATGAACGTGAATCACGTTGATAACGATGGAGCGTGGGGGAGGGACATGTAAATTTGGGACATTATTTTTCAATTATGATCTATTCGTTGTGCTTAGGACTATGTCAGGGTTGCATCAGTAGTTTCTGAACACAAGAACTGATAAAATGATGAAGTTTACTGTAGGTTCTCCACTAGCCATATCATGCCATGAAGTATAAAATAGCCCTTAATGAGCTGCTGTTGTATTATTGTCTATAAAGAAAATTTGCCTGAGGTATCTCATGGAATCACGATATTACAAAAGGAGAAACTGAGGCCAAATCAATCATGGATTAAGGTCTGAAGTTCTTTTACAATTATTAGCTCCCTCTCTACCTGTGAGAATGCTAGATCCCGATAATTGTTAAGCAGGCCTTAGCTTTTCAACAGTTTTTTCGATTCTGGAGATAGATGAGAACTGCGAAGTAGTAGCAAGGTCAGTAGCCGTATTAAACATCAGAATCTGATAAGAATTTCCGAGGGATAGGGATCTGAAGACTTAATGATGCCTAGTACCTAAGATCTCGGTTGTCATTGTCAGGTCTCATAGGCCAAATGGGCATTAAAATCCCGGATAAGGTTACAAGGAACATTGGCTACCATTTACTAAGACGGACAATGTTGAAGTCTTTTCTGTCCCCCACATCAAGTAACAGAAGGGTGCTAAGTCCTTGAGATGTTGTGGTGACGAAGTGGTTTCAAAATACATTGAATAACAGAAACGTAAATAAGGATGCGATTCCTTACATGGACTTGATCTGTGCAAGACAAGTTGTGCCACGAAATTATTGGAAATTTTGATCCAATATTTAAGTTGCTACATCGGATAAAATAATTTACAACCAGAGTCCGGAAAGAACAATTACCTATTTTTCGGCATGTCTGATGCACTCATTAAAAGCTTTTAAGAAATTCTGTTAAATAATCAAGCCGTGCAACAGATACTACCAATATGAGCTCATTTTCTGAACCTAGAACACTCATTCAACAACCGTAATTCGAAAGAGTGGTTTACAGGACTGTCAGCTAATGGAGCAAATAAACGAACTATTATTCTATCATTTGCCCTTAACTATAAAAACGCATCATAAAAAAAAAATGCTTCCATGCTGTATTTCCCTGACAAAACACGTATTTCTGCAGTAAATTTCCCAATTAAGATATCAGTGCAAGATATCATGCCCATAAGAAACCATTTCCTACACGTGTCGGTGTGTATGTTTTTTTTACTCAACGTACGCAACGCAGTCACAAATCATGCCTTATTTTCCAGCACAAGTTATGAAGCATAATGCTGCCAATTGGTAGTACCGCCGAGCATATGGGACACGCGTACGCAACATATTCTGCTCCCTCCACTGGCGTGACATCGTGGCTTAATAATATCCACATATCTACACGCACATCTCGACCGACGTAAGAAGAAGCAGCACAATCAACAGATTTATGACAATCGTCCACTCGTTCCCCGGTACGGCCAGCAGGCCACACCGGACTCCCGGGAGACATTGGAAATTACATCAATTCAACACCGGGAGCACACTTCCCAATCAACCATAGTCGCAACGCCACTAATGACTGGCGAGCTTCTTGGGAGCGTCGTAATGAGACAGGATCGCATCGCACCGTTCTTATGGGCACGAGCCGGAAAACAGAAGGTGGACCAACACCAACCACCCTCCCAAAGACGGGTGCCAGCAGGCAGTTACTCATCACCGTTGCAAAACGTGGCCACGCAGAATTTACGCAATAAACTAATAGGATCAAGATAAAGAGGGGCGATACATTTGTTAACTCATTTTCACGCCCCCTTTTTTCCCTTGGTTGCACGGGGTAGGGCTTGCCAGCCGCGGATGAGAAGTAGCATCATGAAGTTCGGGGTCGGTTTCGGGATGTCAGCCAAATTCGCACGGCGGTACGAAAGAGTTTCAACTGGATGAAGGACAACCCTTTCTGGATTTTGTGGCCGAAGACAACGGGTTATTATGGAGTTGTTGGAGATAGGGATTAATCAGCACAGGCCTTTTTGCTGGTCTGTTTCGCATTCATCATCGCGTGATGGACGGTGATGTGCACAACGGGATGCTGGAATGGACAAAATGAACTGAAGAGAATTGATATTCTTCAAAAATAAAATTACTTTTGAGTACTTACGAATAAATTACAATAAGGAATCCTTTTTTATCAAGGTCATATAAAGGGTTCGAAGATTTTTGTACACTATTGGCTTCATCTTCGTAGAAAGAAGTTGGATTGATGGTTCAAGTTGCTTCAAACCCTTTAACATCGTCGTCGTCTTAAGGCGACAAGGTCTAATAATGTACAGGTCCCAGGAACGCTCAGGACTGATGACATCATCTCGTGGTTTCTTAAGGTTAAGGATTCAGATCAACTACTTGAATGACTGTGAAGTTCCTGAAGAAGATGAATATTGATTTGCAACAATCTTCAGAGTGGACACACATTGTCTGAGGATATCTTACGATCTCTCCAAATATTCTTTTAATGGTAATGTATTTAGGTGAACCTTCAACAAAGAATCTGGTCCAATATTTGGACAAAACGAATGAGCAGGTGATCGTCCAAGAGTCATTGAAAAAAATAAAGAATTTAAGACCCCAAACACGGACATGTATCATCGCCATTTTATTTTTTTATTGGCGTCATCCACATCCAGACATGCCGTTTGTCCATAGTGCGGTCATCATCACGCACATTCAAATCAAAGTCAAGTGATGTAAATGAGGGATGTGCGATTTGCAACTCGTATGCGACGCATATTTGCTAATGTGCCCAATTCCGGAAGCTGAACCTTTCTGCCCTTTAAAGGCCAGAGCGCAGATGAACCTTCCGCTGATTTCTGTCCAACCTTTCCGCTGGCTTGCTCATGTCGTAATCGGACACCAGCGGTGGGAGTGTGTCTTCTTGCTCATCGGGCGCCACTCGACCCGCCCGCCAGGATAACGATTAATTATATGTAAATAAGAATCACCCCTATAATGGGAGTGGGCAGACGTTTAGGCGGTGGTTCGATCCCCCAAATCAAGGCCCGGAAGCTCACGGTTGGCTGCTAACGAAGAGCCCACCATCACCACCAACCGCCTTTCGCCTTTCGGCCTTGGCCGGGACGAGTGAAAATAAACGAGATCGAGATAAAAATTCATTTCGATGAATTTCATTAAGGAAATGTTGCAATTCGTCTTCCAATGGGCCCACATTGGAGTGCCGGGAGAGATGGGAAGCTTGCAAAAATCATTAAACCGAAATCGGGAGCCGAACACACACACACACACACACACACACACACACACACACACACACACACAATTGTTACATCGATGGCAAAAAAGGGAGTAACGATCTTTTGTTGTGGTGTGAGTCCTTGCACACCAGGCGCATTAGAGGTTGAAAGAAATTGCTTCTGATTTTCTGCTGATTGCTTTCCCCGGCACGGACACGGGCGACCCATCATGCCAATATTTTAATTAAAAATGAATTTATTATGCATGTGAAAGTGGATGTTGGTTGGGTGGTTGGTGTTGGGAGGAATAAATGACAAAAGGAATCGAATATCACCCGCTTGGAATTGGAGTTGCGATGGGGAAGGCCAGGGAAAATGCACCGACACCACAAGTTTATGGCTCATTTTTGTTTAATTTCCCTCGATGATTTACAGTGCGTTACACTGTTTTCGATTCTGTAGAGGTATTAGAAATATAAAAACGAAATTTGTAAAACTTGGAATACGTTGGAGAGATCTTTCTCGTCCCTAGTCCACAAGGACTTCAGGCTGATTGAATATCAAAAACTCATTACATCGATTCAATAGCATCGACATTCAATAGCAGCAATAGTTGCCAGCTACTGTACGCCTCTCCAAACACCAACCTTAACCAGAACATTGTATTATATTTCGGGCGTTTGTTTTTCTCGATAAGGAACCCTCCCAAAAATCGCTTTCGTAGGGGAAGTAGTCAACAAAGAAAAGAAAAAATCTCTCCACGTGTACCCTCCTGGGGGTGAATTTTGGGATTTTGACGGTGTAAGGAACTAGCAGGAACCTAACACAAAAAAAAATCCCTCCCTCACCCATCGCGGTAAGGTAATGACGCCTGTTGTCGCACCGAGCTCCGAGCACCACACACACACACACACACACACACACACACAGTCTGAAGCGTATCCTGCTGCTTGTTCTTTGCCAGTGTCTGGTGAGTAAACGCACAAGCAATCGTAATCGTTCGGCTGGCCGGATTCACTGCCATTAAATGAGATGATTTGCGCTCGTGAAGAGTTCAGTGTTTTTTTCGTTCACTCGTTCGTCCGCTCGTTGTTCATGCCCCAGCTTGTGGCGATTGTTGTTTGTTTGAGGAGAGGATTTTTTTTGTGTTTCGTTCCACGGAATTGAGGTCGAGAGACTCTGCCAAACGCACGACGTCAAAACCGTGAAAAATTGTTATCCCTGAAGACGCGCTTAAGAAGGGATGTCTTGTTTTTTTTTTGGGGGAAGTGTTGCCAGAATGAATCATAAAATTCGTACTAAAAATTGTAATCGCATAGATCACCTTGATGAACGCATTGAATTTCTAATAAGCAGCTTGTAGTACACCAACCAATTTGCTTCAAATATCCCACACACACACTCTAGACAACTCGGGTCGATCGATACTGGGGACGCTGGTGGGGCTGCACTGCAGTGACGTACGGTGATGGTGCAAATGTTATTTAAATTACATACAGCGACAGACAGCCAATGGTACAGCCGTGACAATTCCGTACCGTACACCGTGTTGCCGATGCACCTCGCCGTCACCGGAAGACATGTCGTGCGGAAGCCCAATAACAGCCGGGCCTACCTATAATGCCCATAAATTACCGAAACGGAGAAAACAAAAACCCCCTTGAACGCTAGCTCGGCTGCTCGGTCGCCCATCAGACCCCATGTGGAACCCCCCCGCCCCTGGAGCACCACATAGCTTAGGGTGGAACATGTGGGTTGTTTTGCCAGTTGCATCGCATGTCTACTTAATTTCCGATCGATTTTCCCGATGCCCGATTGTGATTATTATTGAGCGAGTGTGGCGCTCGGGTTTTCTATCCACACAACGGTCCGAAGAGTTTGGTGTATGCGCCACCAGATAATTATAGATCGATAATCGCGCAGTTTTATTGGAGAATTTAGTCCAAGCAGGCCGTGGAGGTGAGCTAAGTGCCATTACAATTAAAAGTACAGATAAGAGTTAAATCGTTGAAAAACGATTAAAATGTGTGTTTAATGATGGGAAATGGGGGTTTGATTAGCCAGTGGTGATTTATCGGTAAGTGAAAGCTGCTTGATGAGGGTAAATATTTGATTATGTTGTAGATTTTGCGATTAATTGGATTATAAAAGGGTCAGATTTACTATCCACAGCAGAAATGTTTGTTGGAAGGTAAGAGGTGAAATGATTTCTTCTTCGCATCATAAAAAGGATCCCTTTTTATGTTCTTAAGCTCAAAAATTCACGAGAAACGTTCACAGACCACACAGTAAAACAGATCTTCCAAGGCGATCTTTCTTCGTTTGGTTGGATCAGATGTGTGTGATCAGGAGCTGCTAAACAGGACTGATTGGCCAAACCTTTTCGAGGTTGCAGGGCCAAAGAAGAGAATTATGATTCATTACAGACAAATTATGCTATATTGGGAGATATTTTCCATGTGATGGCAAAGAACAGACCAAATCAGTTGATTTAAGAAAGCTATGGCCGAAACAGACTAGAATCTGCATTTGAAGATTGCAAGAGCTTGGGAAGAATGAAGTATTTCTTGGTGGCTTGTTACAATTGATTTGAAACATCAAAAGAGAGAAGCAAACCTTCCAATAGAGAATAGATTTCTAACACGCAAATGTAGTGAGGGCCCTTCTAATGCAAGAGAAGTTTTCCGAGGATGACAAGAATGTATCGTATGTTGGCCTTCTCGATGGAAAATATGCATCTGGAGGTTAGAAAATACTGGACAAGATCAACATTGTTATGCAAAACTTGCAGTCCTTGTCAAACTCCTCAAAATAAATGTCTGATGGCTCAAGTGAATCCTCGGGCATGGATCCTCGATCGGAAAAACTTATGCATCCTTTCATTTCGTATCCAACACGGAGTAGCAAATTACAAGAACGGAGTAGTATTTACAAGAACAAATACAAAAAAATATTGATATGGTAAGACGTTAAAGAATATTTTTGAAATAATGCTCTTTTTGGCAACACTGCTCAACGTTCGTCTTATCTATCGCCACGATTAAAAGCACACACATTGTTTGTAGGAAACATGTGAAAAATGAGATTTTCCTCCCGGTGTCAAAAATAGAAGAAAAAAAATCTGTGGGGACACAACACGGCTTCTTCTCAATTTTTTTCGGTCCCAGATGTTACCCTAAGTGGCTGCGTTGATGGTGGTCGTAGTGGCCTTTCGGATAGTGCATGTGTTTGTAAGATGTCATAATTTAATATCACATTACACCAACCACTGTCTTGAGGAAAAAGCCACGGTGCTTAAGGAAGGAAGAAGGAAAGTGGGTTTTGGAGGGAGGACATTTTTGTGTGCCTAAATCACCAATTTTCTTTTACACCGCCAAAAAGAGGCTGTCTGAGCCGGTGCACACACACACACATACAGGCACTTCGATGTTGCCCACCGGTTGAAAATAAAAAGATGCTTCCCCACCGGAAGGAAAGTGGAAAATTTTCCAATCAGCTTTCCAGGGAAAAACACACCACTCACACACACACACACTCTCCCGCAGTGCGATGGAAAAGGACGCAGGTGGTTAAAAGAGTACGTAGGACAGGACGAGAAAGATCAACGCATAGCTGGGTGGAAAGGGAGAAAAAAAATTGCAAGGGGAAGCGAGATTTCGGCACCGGCGTTTGCGTTTTGGGCCACTCCACTCCCAGCCAACTCCACTCCTTTGCCCATCCTAACCTCAAAAAACCGAGCGATCTACTACCGTAAATGGAACGATTCGGGGTGTTTTTTTTTTGCTCTTCCATCGTTTCACTGTAAATCTTCTCCCCGACCATCGAGAACGGCATTTTTCGTCCCCTCGTGAGTTTGAACATAAAAAATGACACCCATACAGAGATATATGCGCAAGAGGAATATCCTGGCAATACATTAAACAAAAAAAAAAAACTGCGTCGTCGAAAAAAAAACTGAAGCGGTCGCAGTTTTTTTGTCGAGGGGTTTCTGTGAGGGGTGATTTTTTTTTTGTTCGGTCGGTTGTACTTGTCCCATCCTCGAAGGGTGGAAAAAAAAACGCAACCCTCTGTTCCTGTGAGGGGTGGAAAAAATTTGGTGAGGGATAAAAAACGGTGCTTGCATAAAACTGCATCGTAGCCTCGCCGTTGTGCGAGACTATCGCTAGTGCAGTTGCAGTTTTTTTCCACTGTTTTCCAACCGAAAAACACACACACGCTGTGTCATCGAACTTTGAGTTTTTAGGGGTTCGACTGCAACCCTCGCCCGAATAGCGAAAATCAAACTATTCCTATTGCCCGTAAGGGGTTCGATAGGTTCGATTTTTGGTGCGTGGCTTTCTGTGTCCGCGTTTTTTTTTTTATTAATGCCACTCTTTACATTTACACATCCGGGGATGAGAGGGAAGCGTAGAGCCAGATGTGTGGCCGTTGCATCAAACCATCAAACCCGGTTTCGGTTCGATTCCGATAATAGTTTTAGTTGTGTTGCTGTGCTCTGCCGTCTCGGAATGGAAATCGAACGTGCCACAGCCGTTCGGGTGATTGAAAGGGTGCATAGTTAATCAGGCGTGGCCGTGTGTACCCGCCAGTGTGCCAGCTCCGACCGGGTGAAACGACCCAACCCAAGGACCCAACACCGAGTCGGTCCGTACAGCGGCTTCCAAGGAGGCCGCTTACCGCTCATGGGTCCATGGGTGCGATGTGGGTTTTACGGGTAGTCGGGAGACGACGGTGCGGCATGGCATGTAATTACGCAGTGTGAGCAGGGTGAGCGAGCGTGTGCCCAAAGGACTCGTGCCTTCGAATAATGGGACGCGATCGACGTAATAATCATCGACACCCCGGGACGCTAGGGGGTAGCCGGTGTGCGTGGATTGTTTTCTGCCGAAGGATGCGTGTTGAAAATGATTTACAAAACACGAAGAAGAAAAAAACACACACACAACCAAGGCACATGCTATTTGCGCTCATGCAAGAATCGGGAAACACAATCGGGTGATGGTATTATAGAGTGAATACGAAGAAGAAAAAAACACATCCGAGATATTTCAATCAAAATTTGAATGTTAATTAGACCATATTGTTTCACGGTGAAGGAAACAGAAGGTTGATCGTGTTATGATAAAATAGCATTTAAAATGACAGATAGGAATCATGCTCGAGAGTTTTTGGATAAATCCTAGCTAAATACCAGAGATATTCAAGCGACCAAGAAGAGAAATTCGAGACTGAGCTCTTTTCAAGATTCAGTGGAGTATTTTCAAAAAGACCTTATAGGAAATACTTTTGATATATTTTTGTTTTGCTAGTAACAAATTTGCAGAGACGTCAGAAATTTGTTCAGTTTGCTATATTGATTCGCGTTGTTCGACTGTTGAGAATTTTTTCCTCATTTTAAGACTTCTATAACTTAGGGCGGTCCGGTGGCCGAGGCGATAACGGCGCCGGTCTTCATACGGCAGGACTGGGGTTCAAATCCCATCCAGACCGCTTACCCGGATGCAGGGCTGACTACAGACATGGCAGGCCGGGACCTCTCGAGGTTGTAGTGCCAAGGAAGAACAAGAATAACCTGGAACAGTGCCTTTATGCAGAAGTGTCTTTCTGATTTCCTCGATTCATTTAAAAAATAAGTAGATATTTTCAAAGTATTTAAGTTTTGTTTTTAGCTGTTGTAAAATGCTGAAACTTTAGTAAATTTTTGGAAAAATTAATACATACAATATTGTTCTCTTCTTCATGTTCAAAAGAGTCCAAAAATTTTGGCGCGACTCCATAGCTCCATCGCGAAAACCCTGCAAATTTAAATTGACGGTTACCCATCGCTATGGTTGATTTTTAAACGACGAACCCAACTTTGGAGTATGAGTCAAAGTTGCAAATAATTATTCTGTTTGATGGATTTTCAGAGGAGCTTCAAGCTGTCGTTAGATAAATCTCTGTGAAAAGCAAATACGATTTTGATGAAATTATTCAAAACAAGGGTAATTGGTACATTTGTAGCGTTTCATAAGTTCGATGTGATGAAGCTTTGTATAACAGAGCACGTGCTTGCAAGTCGAAACTGACGATTGCGTTCAATCTTGTACGCGGTTGAAAGCATAAAGCATAAGTTGCATACAACTTTATGCGATGTTAATACGTCTCAACACGCGATGCAATTTATGATCTGTGAGTCTCCGGAGGACTTTGCTCTATCAACTGCTTTGTTCCCTGGCCGTTTGAAAAGCAATCTTTGGCATTTGATTCAAGAAGACATCCTAGGAATATATTTATTTTTGATTTGCTTATGCCGTTTGCAAGGAAATTGAATTCTCTTTTGCAAACGTACTTTCAAAAACCATCAGGTCCCGCCCGACTAGAGTCGGCCGGAAGCAAGATCACGAACGTTATTCACCGAACGGCGGTGGAGACCGCCCCGCATCGCGGATACGATTCTCGCGCCACCAGCTTCTCCGATTGTTCCCGCCGAAGTTTGGAAGTGGCAAACGATGACGCCCAGCTTCGTCGCTTCTGCCGTCGCCGAACTCTGCGCCCAGACCTGCCGCGGTGCGTTTGCCCGGGCCCGTTGCCCCCAAAGGTTGGCCAGCGCAATGGCCGGCGAACCCGCGAGTGCAACGAGTCCGGCAACCCGGGCCCAACACGCAGAACCGTACAACCGTGGGTTCGAATCAGGAATGGTCGCTTCCGGTCCCGGCCAGCGGTCAATGAAAGTGTGCGTGCGTGGTGCGTTAGCGATGGATAAGAACCGCCCTGGGCGGAGATGCATCATATGCCACCCCCCGCCCAACCGTTCTTCACCACTTCCCCCACCCCCTGTTGGTATGCACATTCCACGAAGGAGGAGGAGTGAAACATAATTAAAGATTGGCCGTCGCGGTAAAAGTAAATAGCGTACGCGCAGCCTTAAATAACGCTTCCAAAACCGCCTTTTGAAAGGTAAATAAACCAATCACAATCCTTTCACGAATCGGCTATATTATATCAGTTTGCAAGCGATTGTTTTCACCTTAGTTTATTGATGATGAGTTCTTTGTAGAGCCATAAAATATCAAATAAGCTATCGGTAAATATTTTTAAATATTGTTTTGTAAATTATACAAGCAAAATTCTTTGTTATGCCTCATATGTCCTTGAAAATACATAGTGCAAGGAGTTCCTAGCGGAAAAAGCAGGAGGAGCATACAGTAGAGTTCAAGCGCCGACCACTGTTGTCTTTCTGGCGCTTTTGGAAAGAAATTAGTGTGTAGTAGACCTTTTTAGCTTAATTTCTGTTAAAGGTTTAATAACAGTTAAAATAAGTTAAAAAATTAAAGAGGCTAGTGAATTTAAGTAAATTAATTTAAAAATTAAGCTAGCATAAAATATATTATCCATTTCTTTTTCAATCTGACGGGTTCTAGCCGTATTGTCGTGTAAAGTATATTAAGTGAAATCATTATCATTGTATTATTATTATAAAAAATAAGAAAATAAAATAAATCATAGTAATTTATTTAAAAATAAATAAAATTTCCAAAATTATCAAAACTGGTTATAAATCTTATATATAAATCCTGATGTTAGTAACGTCTAAGACTAAGGTAAAATTCAATTCATTTGTTCAACAATGTTTAATCTTTTTTAAACAAAAATAATTGTAAAAAATAATAATTCTCCAATGACCAAACTCGAAAACCCTCCAAGAGAGAAACACTATCATTAATATTATCCGATTAAATTACACTGAACCACTTCTACAATGGGATAAACTGTTCATCCTTGCAAACAATGCATACATAATTCGACAGCCTTCTCCCACGGCAATAAACCACTCAAAACTCGCGCCCTGCAAAAACTGCAACACCGAACCAAACCGATGCCAACATTATTCCCGCACCCGGGATGGCTCGGGTTCGCTTTGTAGGAAAATTGAAAAATGAATAATAAAGCAAACCCATTCTCGCTTCAGTCGCGTCCCGCACAAAAACCATCCCATCCAACCCGTTTTCCAGCAGCACATAGAGACCCACCCACCAACCCATCCACCGCATTTGCGCAGGATGATTGCGAACTTCACGCTCACCGATAATCAACTCAATTTGTATTTAATTAATTTTCACACCACAAATCGCATTCAATTACGCGACCCCGGTGAGGAACGGAGGCACGGCGGAAGGCAAGCCCTTTTCTCCCCGGGGGAAAACAAACAAACACATACACACGTAGACACACGGGGGGGTTTTCTTCCCCGTGGAACGCTCCGGTATAAATTGGGTGTGAGTTGTGCTCTCATTTATCTTCCTGAAGCTGAAGGGCATGCTGTGTGCTGGCTGCCATAGCCGAAAAGTCAACGTCAGTCAGTATGGTGAGGTTTTTTTGCGGACCGAAAAAGTAAACGATAATGATTCAGTCAGATTGCTTCCCGGATGCTGCCATTTCCCATCCCTTTTTTTTACCTCCGTTTGTAGGAAAATCAATAGTCTTGTTTAAATTCTATTACCTCCACACAATGGCGGACGGTGAATGAAGCTTATAAAACAATTATATCCAACGACACAAAGACAAGGTGGCCGGGGTAGAATGGGAGCGGCAAAAGGAGGATCCAGGAAAATTGGATCCGACGAACGGGACGCTTAGTCTAAATTTGTGACAAGCTTCGTCCGGGCAAGGTCTTTATTAAATACACTGCAGGCATTGGCCTCGGTTTGCCGGTACGAGTGAATGGAGCTAGAGGTAATAAACGCGTAGCAACATATCTATTTCCTTAGTATGTGTAATTGAATTTTGTAGTAGAGCGATGTGGTAGCAGCAAATCACGCCCTCACAATAGAACCGCAGCACGACCAATCAGGAGACTCAGCGCTGCGCTGTCATTCCTTTACATACATTCAGGCGCGCGCAGTATTTCGCGTTCCCGCCACCAGGCGATAGATTGTCGCTTCAGCCAGCTCCGGTGTGTGTTGGGTGCGTTTGCTCGGCCCTTATTGTTCCCCCGAGATGGTACATCACCCAGCCCCAAGGCTTCCTCGGCACTGCTAAGTTGTGAACCAATTTTCCATTATCTCCGTCACGCTACTCGATCTGTTGCGCGTAGCAGGCCTGTTTGGAGCGGCATTTGCCGACGGCTAGCATTGCTACCGAGCGACGGACCACGCAATGACACACGCAACGCAAGGATCGTTCAAATATTCAGCAGTCGAGCCTTGGTCTACCTCTGGGCGCGTTTATTGTTATCCGATGCTAGTAACAGAGAGTGGCGTTCGAGTAATCGAATCATAGTGATACGTTTGGTGATGTGAAAGTGTTGTTGATTTGTGCCTGGAATCAATTTCGACAAACAATTGTGATACGCTTGGTGCAGTTTACGGTACGTGAAATGTGTAATGAGGCCTTGTGTCTGGAACAGTAAGTGATAGTGAGTGACTCCGAGCGTGATCATGTTGACACATTTCTAGAGTCAAAGAACAGCCTGTTGTCCTGTAACTTGTTCGAATGGACGTGTAGGACAACAGCTTGTGATCCGTAGTTGTATACAAATCATCGACAGAGAGTTTCTACATGTGAGCAACAGGTGGAAATGCAGTTTAAAATAATGAACAGAGTTACTTGTGCGTAGTGATCACCTTTGCAGTACCAACACAGAACAAGCAGGTCGTTCAGCCAATTAGATGAACTTACGAGTGTAGCGAACGGGTAAATCGAAGTTTGCTTTTTATTGTTTATTGTTTCAAATAGCAACTTGTATTAATATCTATGCTTTTTATTTCTTCCTCATATCGTTCAAATGAATCGCACGATTTTATGAATTGCTTAATATATTCCTTGACGCTAAAGCCTCCAGACATCTGGAAGGAGATGAAAAGGGGCCAGTATTTTGTACCGAAACATTATTTACCCGCTCAGAGGGTTGATCATTGCTCCATACAGAATAATGGACGGGATTTTATGTTGGCATTGTCGTGTCAAAATTAAAGCAAAGTGATACTCAAAGGTTTATTTATTCAGCATCTTTGTTATTTACATAACATTACATGCACTCAATAAGCTTTTCAGTGGCTTAGTTATAAGTTGGATTTGTAGTAGCTAAATATTAATATTAATAAACTATTAAATATTATTATTGTAAGTAATATCATTTGAGATCAGTTTGAAACACGTAGATGATAGAGGATGATAGAACTTTTTCAAAACTAATAATATCTATTCAGAAATTTAGAACATATAAAGAAGCTTTTACCTTTTTCATTTAAATTGTACTTACTCTTCAATATATTTGAAAGGTCTAAAGCCGTACAAATGTCAATACATTAAAAAGAAATGTAGACTTTCTTCTTTTTCTTCTTCCGTGGCACTACAACCTCGAGAGGTCTCAGTCTGCCATTTCTGGATTTCTGTGACTTGGTTTTACCCGTAGCAAAGTAGTCAGGCCTGCGTACCGGGAGGCGGTCTGGATAAGATTTGAACCCCGGTCCTGCCGTGTGAAGACCAAATTAGACTTTAGCCATTGAAAGTAATTTTGAAATAAGATTGAGTGTATGAGATGATATCAAAGCAATTATAAGTCCGTTATTAGCATTTACTAGGCACCCATCACAAGATGGAACCGATATAAAGGGTATGTAGTATTGGCAACCGTAGAAAGTCAGAAAATGGCCTAAAAGGTCTTAAATAGCCTTTAAACCAAGAAGAACAGTATATGAATGAAGTGTCAAGAATATCGGAGGCTAAAGGTGATAGCAGCTCTGGTCGTCACACGTGCAGGATCGGGAATAAAATCCCATCCAGACATCCTCCTCGTACGAATCCAGCTACTGATAAATTCAAGTCAAGTAAAGCCAGAAAGCGCAGGTCGAGACCTTTCGTGGTTTGGCACTAGAAGAAGATGAAGAAATGTTTAAAAAATAAAAATCAAGGAAGGATAAAGCGATCTTAACAATTTAAGTCCAACCAATGCTAGGCAACAAATGTACAGACAGGTTCAAAAAGCAATTACGTTCTATTATTTGAATACTTTTTACATTTTTATCAAAGTTCTCGACAACTCATAAATGCTTCTTACAACTTTGTAAATATTCGGACCATATTTGTCTGTAAAAATCTATCACCGCAAGCAAGTGATCTGTTTGCCATAAACATAATCCCTAATGCATTACCATCTCTACACCGTAATTGCTACCAGAACCCACCCCCCTTTCCAAACACGGTACTTATCGGTACTAAGCCGATAGGAATAAGATACAATCCCTTGAAACAATCAAAACATCCCGATGGGCTTGGTGGATGGCCGTGAACAGCCACCCTACTACATCCGTTGAGTGATAACGCCACCTTTAACGATTCAATTACACCCTTCATCTGGAAAGGCTATGAAGTGTTACAACGCACTCGGACGACCGGGCATGCCCGGTTTTTCTCAAAACAAAGCGACAGACACTCCCTAGACCTAGCCCTGGCTTCTTGATAGCGAAGAACCCTTGCAACTTTCCCATGGAAAAGGATTTACGCTACATTTAAGGCGTACAGAGGCTCTCTCCCCCTCTCTCTCTCTCTCTCTCTCTCTCTCTCTCTCTCTCGCTCTTGCCACATTATCATTTTTGTTTGCAAAATAGGGAACCGACGGAAGGCAGGTCAAACTTCCACTGGAGAAATAGTTTGTTTATTACGAGTACTTTGCTCAACAAATCCACTCGACACACGCCCAATTTCTAAAGCCGTTGTACCCCGAACCGAGGACTATTTAAGGTGCTTAAATGCGCTTTTTTTCATTCGTTTTCCTACAGGATAGCCTTGAAGGAGCAATTACTTTTCGCTCATTATCCGATCGTTTGCTTAAGAAGGGCTGCTTCCGTCTTACAACGTGCAGCACACGGCGGCTTAAAACCGTCAAAAGATCTGTGCCATCACCGTTCTTATTGGAAGCGGCGGAGCAATTAAGGACGCACTTCTTGCTAAGGTAACGGAAGCGGATTAACAACTGAATGTTGTCGTTGCTGGTAAATTTATAATTAATTTCATCAATTATGCAGTACCAATTATCGCTCGCCAGCAACAGGAATATTGGGACTACGAGCTACGCATGGTGTGATGGGAATCTTTTCGTCTGATGGGTGACATTCTTCAGTGTGAAGATTGGGTTTGATAGAAGCATAATAATCCTTTTTTATATCATTTCCCATTTAAATGTGTGACAAACGTGTGACAACAATCGTGAAACAATTGTAACATAAACTTTACCACTAAGAAGAGGATTTGCACCAGGTTCATTAAAACGCCTAATGTACTTGGTGAATCCTCGGAAGAATTTTTTTAACTTTGTCTGCAGTAAACTAACTAACCCCCCTCCATTATCCTTCCAGCGAGGACTACCATCATCAGCGATGCACCTACTGTCCAACAGAGACGACACCGATTGCATGTCCGCCGGATTGCTTCTGTAAGCATCCACCGGACGATGGTCGGGATCACATCTAAGCTGGGGTGATCGGAAAAACGTTGTATCGTATAGGAGTTGTTTAAAATGGGCTCCTGTTTCTCATCAAACTATAAGCAATCTAAATATGGTTCCCTGGACATAAATACAGCACATGAGCTACCAGCAGCTAGGCTTCGTTCGGTATCAAGATACTCTTTTTAACCCGGACGATCACAGAAGCCGTATCAGTGTGATACGTCATTGTGTTTCCCCTATTATCAGTTCAAGTGTACTTGATCACTTGGTCAAAAGGATCGTCGTCGTCAGTGTAAAATACTAATAGCCATGCCCGCTTCTTCTTAGCAACGTATCACATTTGATGTAGCATAGCAAGGTGTGCAGAATAGCAGTAGTAACACCGATAGCATTCGTAAATGTTAACTCTAAACATGGCGTAATGAATAGAACGCGGTAAGCTTTTTCTCATGCATCGTCAATCCAGTGTAACTGATATAGCTCTAACCGGACAAGCAAATAGTAACATAATGCAGTAACATATTCAGTAAATATACCCATCAGTCAAATAAAAGCAACCATCTTATCAAAGGCATAATGTGTAGCTGCGTGTCATTTATATCACAATCCTTGAAGACAATCTCAAATTAATTTAAAAAAAAAATCATGAACTTCTGTAATATAAATATTTTGAAAAAACTTTTGAAAGAATCCTTACGAAATATGGCGATCGTTGGGCATGCGCAGCTCCCAATAAAGGAATGCTCGCCACAGATTCCATCTGCAGTGGCAAACGGAGTCAGTTGATTTCTAACCATACCATCGGAAGGTTGTTCTTGTACACGGTGACAAGCAAATTGCCGGACTATAGTCTTTGTACTTATCGCACTTTTCTCAATATTTTAAAAAGTGTATAAACCCCGCTTGTTTTTACTAAGTATCATGGCGAATCTTGTGAATTTTATTTTGTGATCGCAATTCCAAGAGAGCAGACAGAATATGGATTCGGGTTTGAATATAGAATGTCTAATAGATGCGGTTAAATATAAAATACTGACCTAAGCAAAGAACTAAGTACGTAATATTGGAGAATAAATAGTGAAGGGTTCTATTCGATTAAATCAGCACTATTATTTCAATTAGTTCGTTTTCTTTTCCATTCTTTTCTACAAAAATTGTTAGGTTTTTTTCCAAATTCCTACAAGATGTAGCTCAGATGTAGTTGAAGTTGAATTCATTTTCTTTTACTCTTCTTTCCAGTTTAGGCTCATCTTTAGAGTGCTACCAATTGTATTGGCGTTTCTAAATTGTAATTGGTGTAGCAATTCAAGGTTTCTAATTCAAAAGGTTTAGCTTTCCATCCGGGAAGTATTCCAAAGTTGTGTTAGTTCGTTGTTGTGTATTCTCCAACAATTTGTATTGCAATTCTGGTTAAAAACATCATGATTACATACCTGGAAAAGATAGCAACGATTAGTTATGGTAAGCTCTGCCAGTTACGCGTCATCATCATCATCAGCCAGCATTTTACGATTCACTCCGAAACTACTTCCCCAAAGGGTCTTGAACACATCTGAAACGAACGAAAAAGACAAACGGAACGAAAAAGTATTCTAAAACAAACATAAATAGCGGTAGCAGGCTCACCCATGGTAATGGTTTTGTCCTGGTTCCTAATGCTCCATCCTGTTTCGCTTATTTTCTCCTGTGTATTCGGCACATTCCAGCACTTTAAGACGGCAATCACCTAACTGCATTCCGTGGAGCTGCTGAATAGCACGGTTTGCCGCAATATCACTGGCGAACTCCGCGTAGCCGTGCCTTTTCCCTGGTACAAGATACACCTTGATAAGATCCCCGAATCGACAAAATGCATCCGTCAGGAGCTTTACGGAAACCGCCTCGGGCATACAGATGAAGAACGCTTTCTTGACGCACTGCACTAGTTCGGACACGAGTGGTTTCGGTGGTCCGAACTGCGATAAGGCATCCTTCGTAATGATTTCCTCTTTGAATTCCTCCTCAAACCGAACGATGATCCTTTCTCCGATTGGATATTCTAGGCCGTGGATTTTATCCACCGCTCGTTGTGCCTCTTCGCGACTGGAATAGACTGCCGCCGCTGTTATGTTTATTTCATCTAAAAATGTTTCCAATTTTAATATAACTGAGCAGCAATAATTTGAGCTCCATCGTGTACTTACTCGCCGTGATAATGCTGCAGTACTTCATCCCAGGACAGATGTCAAACAGACGCCACAGTCTATCCTGATTAAGCTGATTACTGCAGATTACGACCAGCTTTGTGTCGCCTCGCACGGCCGATAATCGATCCGGTGAATGTGCTCGCTTCCGGCTAGCCGAATCCACCGCCGGCTGTCCTTTCTGTTCCCGTTCCTGCTGCAGCTTACTGCGTGGGACACAAAATTTCGCTTTATACTGCGGATTACAGTTTTCGATGGCTAGTGCCGTTTCGAGGAAGGAGGTGAACTTTATGTATGCCGCACACTGCTTGTCGTTCTTTTTGTCCGGTACGAGCCGGACCTGCGTTACCGTTCCATGACAACCAAACTCTTCCTTCAGCTGTTCCTCCGTTCGACTGCTCGGTACGATGGCGAAGAGGCGTAGGAAATGATTTTCGTTGACGTCCGCCGATGTATCACTTTGTTTATCACGATTGTAGCTGTAAGGATAACCACAAAAAAGAAATAAATTAGAAAGAAGCGAATAATGGCACCGAACCAACGCTTTCATACCTGGCAGAAATCATCACTTTTATCGGGCGTGTATCACCTTCCACGATGGTACCGTTTTTTCGAAGCCCACGAGCAGCGGACGACGTTTTCGCAAACTTTACGTAAGCAACACCCTTGCCTTGGCCCGTTTTGCGGTCCGTTATCACCACACACTCCTCAATCGATCCGTCCGGTTCGAAATGCTTTATCAGCTGTTCCTTCGTGATCTGTTTACCGCAAATGATGAAAAGTCTCGACATTGGAGGCTCTTCGGAGATTTCCTTCGCTCGGTTAGGATCTGCCATGGTTTTATTGCTAATTCCAGCTGAAGGACACACCGGAAGGAGGTGAATCCTTGCCGTCAGGATATCGAGAAATACGATACAGTCAGCAGCTCCTTAATTTGTATTTCTATTGGCACAGCGGGAATTGCTAATGATTTGATTGTAAAATTGATTTAAACGGATTTTTAAACAGTAAAACACAGTAAATTGAGAGAATTTCCACAACTTTCCTCACGCAAAACGACCGTAAACAACCTAAACAACCCGGAGATGACAGACGTCAAACAATCAGCTGTTTTGGAACGAAGTTTTTCCAGGCGCACACTGGGACAAATTAGATGTGGATTGAGGACATATTTATATTGCAGAAATTATTTTTTAATTTAATTTTTTTTTTATTCTTTAACTTTACGTTTTATCGTTGTAATTACATTTTACTTAAGGAACTATTTCTTCAAAAAATTTTATATCCAAAAAGTCACGGATCTTCGACGGTTTGTTTTAATCATGCCGCACAACCAAGAAGTCCAAGAAGGTTTTCCACAAGTATGCAAATAAAATTACTTGATTGAAATTCCTTTATTTCGCTATGCTTCACTCCGAGAAACACCTTACAATGCGACAGTTTATTTGAAGCAACTACTTCATGAGACCACTTTTATTCGCTTCCATCCCGCACGACAATTCTTTCCCCGATCGGATATTCAAACTTGTGCAGCTTCTCCCGGGCGTACTTGGCCGATTGCGTGTTGTTGTAGGTAACGGTCGCGGACGAGATCGATCCACCGTCATGCGAGATTGAGCAGTTCATCAGTCCCGGTATGATGTCAAACAAGCGCCAGATTTGATTCTGCGTTAAGGTGGAACTGCACAGAACGGTCAGCTTGGTCGGTGGCAGCAGGGCCGATGAACGACGACGTGTAACCGGCCGGAAGAATCCTCTCGTTTCCTGCGGCTGCGATTCGAGACTAACTTTGCGAGGCTTAATCTTAGCGAACTTTGCCTTATGTTCTGGTTTGGCCGTTTCGAACGCTAGTGCCGCATCGAGGAACGATTCGAACGTTAGGTAAGCTACATTATTGCCGGGGGATTTCTTGTCCGGTACGAGCTGAACACTGTTGACGGCTGAGATCTTGCTAAACTCTGCCTTTACCGCGTCGCTGTCCAGATCGGCGGGACATTTCACCTTCAGCCGGAGGCAGTCTAAGGGCTTTGATTCTACCGTGCTAGATTTTCCAAACGGAGGAGAGTGTCAGGACGTATCTCGAAATCGTGTAGGAGACGCTCGAGACTTACCTGGAAGCGATCTCCACTTTGATTGCTTTCGGTTCCGGTTCGATGTGCTTACCGTCCGCTTCTTTGAGGGCTCGGGCTGCTTGGGACGTTTTCTGGAACTTCACAAACCCGATACCCTTCGACTGGCCGGTAGCTTGATCCTGCACGATGTGACATTGTTCAACCGTGCCGTACGGGGCGAAGAATTCCTCGAGTGCGCCGGTCGTCACCTGCTTACCACAGAGAACGAACAGCCGCGAGAAGGGTGGCGAGTTCAGGTCCGGTACGGTGGACTGTTCCTGAGTCATGTCTCCGTCGATCGTGCGTGTAGCGTCGGTGCGGTGTGTGCTGGAACTGAACTTCTCAGCGGCGGTAAGATGGTGAGCCCGCCAGTGTTGGTAGACACCGTAGACAAGATGTGTCTGGTGCTGTGTCTCAATGAAACGGGTCGATTGTTTCGGGTCCATAGTTATCCAGGTGACAAGCACAAATTCTTGAATAACCGGTCATTGAACAAAAAGAAAACATGTGTCGATCGAAATCGAGCAATGAAACGGTTCCCTGACGCATCTCTAATCTGTCTCTGCCGTACCCGAGTGCCCGGCATCGAACCGATTCAATGGAAAACAGTGTACGTCCATGGTTTAAATAATTTATCAATTCATTACTTCAAAATGAAGCTCGTTTTGAGCGGAGGGATTGTCACGGTACCGTGGGCTTAGGAGTGCGAACAAAAAATGCACCAGCACTCCGTTGTTGCTTTTGTAAGCCTAGCCTCTGCACAGCGCCCGGAAGCCGATCGGCAAACGATATGCAAAACAAAAAGGACCAAAGAAGTCCTCGAAAATAGCGATACGATTTTAGCCCTCCGAACTTCAATCGCTGCGCTTATCCGATTTGCTAAATTGATTTTTTCTTTACACCACCACCATCCGGACGTGGAAACTTCTGGTGGCCAGGTCACTCCCCGGTTGCAGTTTCCAAAGCGAACGAGCTGGCAAAATTAATCGGCGATTAGTAGTGCTCTGGGCAGCATTCGTTTCAGCTATTGCACTATTCATCCCGGTTTGTAGGATGGGAAAACCCCGGGCCTGTATGCATTTCGCAATTTCACGCTCGAGATTTTGATCTCACTCGAATGGAAAGAGGCAGTAGGGCAAGAGCGTTCGGGATTTTCAATTTCACAAAGTCAACTTGTATTTTTTCCTCCCTTTGCATCGTGTGCGAACAAGCCGGAAATCCGATTAAGGATGATCTTTCTGTGTGGATGTTTTTCTTTTTACTGGAAAAAGGAACTATTTGGATACTTTGTACAGGCATTTTTAATTGCAGATAAAAAGAATAGTGTCGCGCTAGAGAAGTGGGGTTTTCAATGGTAGATGATTTAGATCGGTGGTTAAAATTAACCTGACTTGTGTTTAGTCCATTAGTTTTGGTCACGATTAGAAATAAAACACAAATAAAATATAAAGGCCAAGGCGATAACGGCGCCGGTCTTCACACGACAGGATTGGAGTTCAAATCTCTTCTGGCCCATTTCCCCATAGCAAGGACTGGTAGCAATTAGTATAGTAAGCCGGAAATAAAATTGAAAACAGTAAACAGTAGATCACTGTAAGAAAATACTGATGTCTCTATTTTATGGGTTAAGATAAAGATCGTTTGCGAATATTTTTCTTACTTTTTGATGATATATTTGTATATTTTTAACTCTATAATTGTGCAAAATAACGATGAGTAATACCTAACAAAATCTCCAGAATATTGCACACCATTAGCGGTGAGTTTGCGTTCCGATTGCAACCAGCTGCTTGCTGGCAGTAAGTCCAGATGTAATCCGCTTTTCGCGTTCCACTACAAGCAAACAGACACACACACACACAGCATAACAGATCCTCAAGAAAGGGCGAGCCAAACGCACCCTCTACAGTCCTTGCTGAAGAGCAACATATTTTGTGGAGGATTATTTCGGTCCCGATCGTTTGTCGATTGTGATGACGAAAGGCCAAGAGATGTAAGCAGCAATCAGTGCAGTGATGGACTGAGACCTAGGTTCTGAGGTGATGGAGGTGATTTATTTTGTCGAATTATTTCCCCCCCCCCCCCCCCCTCCCATTGTATCGGAACGAAGCTGGCCGATATTTGTGGTCAATTCAGGAAATTGAATTAGTGCAGATGTTATCTCGTTTATTGTTATCAGCTTATTGGTCATTTGTTGCGTCTTGGAGGTATTGTGAACAGGGTAGCATTCTTCAGATAAAAGCTTTTTTCCAAACCTTACTTCTCAGTACAATAAGTACGTTTCGCAATTTATTTCAACTCCTTTCGCAAGAAGTAATAATTTTTTTACTATAGAGAATCACCAGCACAAGCAACAACTACAACAAAAAAATCATTTACCAAGATCAGCCACCGTGACCGGAACTGCCATGCCCATTTCGTTGTGCACAGCGAAAAGAGAGAAATAATTAGGAAACAAGTACCTTGCTACCATCCGACATTTGCATAATTCGAACATAATCGTTTCCCTGCAGCGTCCCTAGTCCCTACGACAACACTTGTATCGATGGTGGAGGAGAAAAAACAACCAACACAGCGCAGGAAAAAATAATCATAATTGAACTAAACTAAATCAGAACACAATGGTATTAGGACGGGTAACGAGCGGGTGGATTGTTGCTTGGTCCCTTGCTCCCGATAATTCCCATGGGAACCGGCGCCGGTACAACCCCTGGAAGGGAGTGAACAAAGTTAAGCGGTGTTTGTTTAGCTATTGATGATTGTGAAGATTCTTTACGGTAGATAGGATGGGATGCTTTTGTGTTTTTTGTTAGCAGAGGATCATGGTGTTACAAATAAATGAAAAAAATATCTTAAAATTGATTTTATTAAAAGAAAAATTAACAGTAAATAGGGTAAATGGGTTTCAGAACTTTTTGTTAAGGAAATGTATAGTTAAACATAATATTCAAATTGTAATTTTAGAGGATTATAGAGAACTATCTATTTTTTTTTAGGAAATAGAGACAAAAATTATATATTTTTTACATAATTCATTAAATAAATAAATGAGTCAATACTTAAGCAAATTACAACACATTGTTGAATAATAAACAATTCAATACAAAACAAAAGTAAGACGAAGCACAAACTTAATAAACAAAAGGAAAGTAACTAAAGTAAACAAATAAAAACAAAATAAAAGAAAAGTGATAAGAAGATAAGGAGAAGAAAAAAGACCATGTCATGAAAAAATAATGTAAAGAAACTCAAAATAATTTAATAAATCACACAATTAACATAACATAAAGATACAACATTGAAACAAGACATTTGATTGAAAAAAACACTTAAAATGAACTCTAAATTATCAAATATTAAACGATCTAACAAAAAAAAATTTAAAAATATTTAAAAATTGTAAATAAACAGAGAAAGTAAAAGAAACATAAAAACAAAGCTAAAATAGAAACAACTAAGGAAAAGAAAACATTGGGGCGGTCCGGTGGCCGAGGCGACAGCGGCGCCGGTCTTCACACGGCAGGGCCGGGGTTCAAATCCCATCCAGACCGCCTCCCCGTACGAAAGACTGACTACTTTTCTACGGGTAAAATTAAGTCACAGAAAGCCAGAAATGGCAGGCCGAGACCTCTCGAGGTTGTAGTGCCACAGAAGAAGAAGAAGAAGAAGGAAAAGAAAATAATCCCTCTGAGAAATATCCTCCATTCTTCGAGAAATCCCTCATCAAACCTCTTGCAATGACCAGACAAATGATGTCCGAATGAACAGGAATCTCACATTCACGTCACGGCTGATTAAAACGGAGCTGTTGTAACCAGTTAAGTGGACAATCTGTTCCAGAGCTGCCACAATCCGTATCCCTACTGCAAGAAAATAAAAAGAAAAAGGCACCAGAACACGTGTTTCTTGTTTGTAGTTTGGCAAGCAATCGTCCGAAAATGAGTTCCCTTGGGTGCAGTTTGATTGTTACTGATGTTGTGTGTTTGTGTTTTTCTTGTCTTCTGTTTGCTTCTCGCCTTGCTTCACAGCTGCCGGTACGGATGGGTGCGTTTTTACGATGGGTGCCTGAACGACCAGCTTCTGAGGGATCAATGGCCAATAGAGGACATTTTTACACCCAGCAGCTTCATAATGAACACATTATAAAAACGTGTGGACGAACGAGGAGAGTGGCAAACAAACCAAATAGAATCGAATCGACATGGAAGCGAGTGGTTGGTCGGTTTAAATAAATTTCAATTACCATAATTGACGTGTTTGAATACGGTCTAACAGAAGCAAACAGAGAGAGAGAGAGAGAGAGAGAGAGAGAGAGAGAGAGAGAGAGAGTGAGTGAGAACGAAACGGAGTGAATATACCATTTTAATAACTGCAATTGGCCAGCTCTCGAATATCAATTTCACAAAGCTGATTAATCTTCCATTTCGACGGGCCGAAAAAAAAAATCCTCGTCAACAGTCAATTGAACGCCGAGGGTGAAAATAAACCTGTGACACGTGTGTCCGAATCCTCATTTGGCCTTTAAACAGCAACGGAACCGTAACGTGGCTACGGCACGGTATTACACCTCGTGCTTGGATACCTTTGATAGCTTTTCCCAGCAAAAACGGGCGTTGTGAAGTGGGTGTGATATTTACTTATGAATTATGGTTATGAAAATGAAGCGACAGACGGCTGGTTGACGATGACATTTATCGTGCGGCGTGCTGGGCGTAAAGGGACAAAATGTCACATCATCGGTTAATTGCGAAGCAATCGGATTACAGTACCCGGTACCGGCAACATCAAATGCAGGGAAAGCGGATTTGCAGATAAATTTAACCTTTGATGATGTTTACAAAACGCCGGACCATAATCAGAGGGGTTTTTGCGAGCTTCATTTTATACTTTGTATAAGTAGTGTCCGACGGTGTATTTGAGGTGAAAAATAAAATGAAACAAGGTTCTATGGTTATTTAACACCTACAGAAAGGAAGCACTCACGAAATAAAAGTACGCAAAAACGTAAAACAATCAACTGGTTTGTGGCTGGCTATGAAACAGTTTAATAAAACAACCCTGTTTCGATCGATTGGTTGATAACGACGAGCAATTGTATTGATAAGGGCGTGTTATTGGAGCTGGAGCAAAAGAGTTTTCTTTATTGAGTGCTTCAAGTATATTGACACATGGCAATGAGGACTGAGCTTGTTATTAGGAAAGAATTAGTAAAACAAAAAGGGAAAATAAAACATAAAAAGTTGGTCAAACTTTAGCTACTTAAAAATTCGTTGCATGCTACAAACCGAAGTTGTTCGGGCGGAATAATTGACTTTTACTAACTTCTGCCCTTTTTCTTTCTTCTATTCGCGACTAGTTGATCGATTTCAATGTATCTCCTCGTGAAAAAAATCCTCGAAGGTAGATAAATCCCGGAAGATTAAAATAAAACAACGCGCGAAACAGCAGTATCGTTTAAATTCAATCAAACAATCACATCACGTCGAAAAACAGTGACACCATTACAACACAGAGACCAAGTACACCGACCGACCAGACCGGAGACAGACCACATCTCACGGGACTCGTTTGTCAACGGTCGGCGTCATTGACTGGGTAGGAAAATTGTTCCCGCTTTCCCACAGAACACTCGCATGATGGCGGGTGGATCTGGCTACCGTTGAGCGTAAACGTTTCCGATTGGTTGCGGGCGTTGTACATAGGGAAAAGCGGTGAAAAAATAGGGGAAATTCGTTTCGCTAACACCAATTTGAATTTGCGTGGTAGGAAATGGAACTCTTTTGATTTTCTTTGAGGGAAAATTTCTTGCATGATATGAAAAACACATCTTGCAAGCAATCTATCACACGTGGAAGAATTGTAAGCGATTATGAAAGGAACACTTGGAAAGCTTTTCAGGAAAATGGTTCTTGGAACTTGTTGCGAAAAAGCTAGCAGATTATGCAGCTTGAAATGTGAAGCTTGCGCATTGAATGCAAGAAAAGTTGAACAGTGAAAAAGAAAGACAAATTAGAAGATCATTTTTAAATATCTGATGTCAAGTTAAAAAGTCAAATAAGTACGACAGGCTCAAAAATAAAACAAAAATTAAGAAGTAACACCATTTCTTTGTGTATAAAATAGTACAAGAAATTAAGAATATCATAAGAAGCAGCTAATAAATGCATAACAATACTATACAGTTCATCTAAAAGAAGAAAAGTCATAGTTATATGCGATTTTTCCTTAAAATAATTGCATCAAACAGATAAACTGCAATGGCCAATTTAAAACGAGATTTATGACCCAAAGCATGCACTTGAAAGCACTCCACATTTAGCTTCGTAGCGTTTAACAACAACAGCCATCGTCTTTTTTTTTACTGCCCGTTAATGTGCACCCAACCAATCTCAGTCTGCCCGTGGGCTGCCAGCTGTGTCAGAAACAACACCGCACCGTAGTTCTAGTGGAGTCGGTGGTCGTAAAATTTCATTACCAATTTCTACCTTCTACACTAGTTTGCCCTCGGCTACCACCATCGTCATCGTTGCCAGCGGTGCAAGTAGAGCTGAGCAAATCTAATTAAATGGTCACTTTACTGCCCTCTGCTGCAAGGTTCAGGAAGGAGCTCGGAAAACTTGGGAAGGATCCGCTGGATGAGAGCGGGGGGGGAGGGGGGGGGGCAAAAAGACTGCCCAACACTCCACAGCTCCTATATAGTTGTCGTTTGGTTGCCGTATGCAGGAAAGGCATTCATGCGCGGAAATAAAACCGTAACCATGTTGGCTGTATGTTTGAAGATAGCAATTTCGAGCTTGCTAAAATGTGAACAAAAAATCAACTCAAAAAGCAAGCAGGAACGAAAGAACAAAACTGTTCCCCCTTAGCACAGCCCCAATATGGCACGCTTGTATGTAGATTGAACCGGCAAATGGTTATTTGTACTGCATGGTCGTAAAAAAAAGGAGGCGAAACAATATCACCAGCACAACACGGTGAAGGTGTCGGTGGCGGAAATTAGAGCATATTGTGCGTGTGAGTGGAATGGAGTCGTTAGGAGTTGTAAAGCGGGTGACACTTCATTAAATTGTATGAAGGATTTTTCAATTATGGAGTGGAGTTTTGGCAGCATTGCTTGGAACTAATTTACAAAACATGTGCAATGCAAATTGGTTAGGAGATATGTCCTTCGCTAAATCTTTAAAGGGCATCTTATCCTGGATGGACTCAACCAAGTATAGAGTGGAATTGGAAGCTTCATATTTGAACAACTGCTGTTGGATATTTAATGTGGTTTTAAAAGTACATAAACTCTCTGTGATTTAAGTAAAATAAATGTGAAATACTCTAAATAAAAGTGATATAATTTGCTGAATAGAATAGAATACAGTGACCAACAAAAATAAAAGTGTTTCAGTTTTCAAACTACTGCTTTCGATACATCTAAAAGGCATCTTCTTATCTTACCAAAATTTGGGAAAAACATTTCTAAACTCTAAAATTTTTGTATTATTTTTTTACCCGAAACAATGAACCATTTTTTACTTCAGGAATAATTACATGAAGTCAACATCAATATTAAATTTTTATTTACTCAATTTTCTGACTCAAGTGTTTAGAAAATAATGGCAAGAAACTTTCCAACTAAGTTGTATGACGCAAAAAATAGACATTTTAATAAAATTTATAATGTTAGGTCGTCTTATTCTAATGTCGACCACTGTAAGTCTGTTATATTCCTTGGCCTTAGGTTTATTGTACTTAAACAGGAAAAAATAATAAAGACTGAATAAATATTATGAGGTGGTCCGATGGTAACGGCGATAGCTACGCTGGTCTTCACACGTCAGGTGCGGGGTTCAAATCCCAAGTGAACCTTTCAACGTTGTAGTGACTAGGAAAAGGTTATTATTTTACGATTAGATTTTCAACGCCCTTCCGACGGCACAACAATGAATAAAAGTTATATCAATCAATTTTTAATATACTTTTTAAATTTACCTAGTTACAGGTTTAATAATATAAGTAAGAATAAAGTAATAAAATACTTGAAAAATTAAGAGAAGAAAATGTAGTAATCAAGGTACAAATGAACTGATTCAATAACTAATTTCCACCTTATATAAAACAATTCAACAATTTTTCTATCAAAAATTTACCAAACATATCGAAAAGCAATAATCCGCTTCTCGAGTAGATGCTTCCCTTTCTGGAAAACTGATATGAAGCAAACAAATAATTTACCCATCCATCGATCGATCTATAACAGCAATCGAGTGGTTTGCCATTGACGTATAGCAAACACACACACACACACACACACACACACACACACACACACACACACACACACACACACACACACACACACACACACACACACACACACACACGAAACCCCCAAACGTCCCAGTACGACTCCGGTGTTCATGGTAATAATTTAATCCCAATTCGAATCAGATCATAAACCCACACACGCACACACACAGACGCACAAGCCCGTTCAACACATCCATATATTATGAGCCGAGAAGCGAACCAGCAACAAAAAAAGGAGTGGAATGATTCTCTTTGATGTGGTGGAAATTCCCAGCTAAACTCTCTAAAACTTTTATCAACAAGAGGAAAGGAGTGGGTGTGGATAACCTCCCAACAAGAGGAAAGGAGTGGAGAGAGGAAGAGGGAAGTGAAAATTCGTCGTCAATGCGTGAATGAAAGTGGATGGATGGGGGAAAAAATAAAGGGAAAAGCCATCCATCAACCATCGGCCATCGGGTTTGGGTGTGGCGGTATGCCATGTTCTATCCACCCGCTTTACTAACTTTTCCCAAACGCACACACACACACACAAAGGCACACTGATGATGCTCGTAACGCACGTAACGCCTTCCGGTTGCTATGGTAACGCGCGTTTTCGGTGTTTTCTTACGTGAGCGTCTGTATGTGAGAGAGAGAGAGAGAGAGAGAGCGAGAGCGAGAGTCATGTTTGTGGATGCTGTTCCTCGATTCCAGGCCGAATAGCGGTAAGGATAATACGGATGAAACCACCTGTTGCCGGCTGATGGACACAAAGCTCTACTCTCGTGTATGACGCGGCCGTTTTGTTCTCTTTTTCTCGTCCCACCAGTTCAGTCCTGTGACGCTTTTCCCGCTCTTTCCGCTCGTGCTGGATGCTGCGTTTTCGTCCGCTTTGTTCCTTCGTTTCTCGAGGGAACAAAGAAGGGTGGAGAGAGTGGGGAGCGGTGGGTGTTAAGGTGGGTGGTGGGAATGCGCGCTGCAGAGCTTTGTTTCGGCTCGGTGTTCGCCCTTGCAGTCACGTGACATGAATTTTCCATGAAGCCGCACCCTCGCCACGCCACGTGCGTGTACGTGCGCACGTTACATAACGACCGTTACGGTGGCATAGGAAAAGGCCAAAAGAAAATCGAAACACGAGATCGAATCGTTACAATCGTCGTTATTGGTGTTGCGGGAGAGTAAAAAAAGAAGAACAAAAAAAGTATTACCGGCGGGCATCATGAAAAACATGAAATCCGGCACCAGCGATGCTTCCGGCGTAACAAAAGGCACATCCACTTAACACGCTGCTCGGAGATGGGCGTTCAATCGATCCCATTAGAACCATTCAATCTGTCCGAAAGTGTTATCCCATCAACAAAAGAAAGGAAAATAAAGTATCGATGAAACGATCGATTACATCGATTATGTTTTTTTTTTCTTTACGTCCTTTCCACCATATGGTTGGTGGAAAATCACACGATAAGCGAACGAACTTGAACGCGTGGGGAGCCAGAGTTTTCCACGAGATGTCCCCCCCCCCCAACTTGAACTAGGCGTGGAAAACAGAGCAGATGTATGGGGGTTTCATCCAATGGTGACTCCCAAGCCCTCCCATCAAACTTTCACTCTCCAGCAAGAAAAAGTGCCTGATGACCATCACCGATTAAGTTGGGTGAAATGGTCCAACCAGCGATTAAAGGTCCGGATTTTTGTTCGACAATTTGTCCGACACGTCGTCAGGTGGCTTCGGGTGGATGGCAACGTAAAACCACAAATCAAACGCAATTTCCACCGGTGAGGACTGCCACCGTCGATGAGGAGTCCGCACGGGTAATTGTCGGTTAGCACGCAACCCGGACTCAAGTGGATCGGGTGGTTTTTTTCCGTTTTTTCCTGTTCTTTTTCCATTAGCAAGGACATGCCAACCGAAGTGGAGTAGAGTTAACTCCGCACAAAACCATCGTGTGGACAAACACAATCACGTCAATATCATAATCGAAAGCGAACGATTATGTCTTCCTTATGGTGTGTTTGCGTGTACGTGCCTCTTCGACTGGTTCTTGCTGGAGGACAATTTCCCAATTTCGTTTCGTTCGTTTGTTTGTTCGTATCAACCTTTCGCGAGGAAATTGAATTCTCTGCTGCCGAAAGGTTTGTTCAAAAAGAAGATTTGTTTGCCATGTGCGCTGCGTCTCTGTGCCGCTGTCTGTCTGACGGCCGTCTCTATATCTATCGCCCGGTTCCATCCGCAAGTGCCTTCTGTGGCTACGGTACGCGGTTTCCATTCGCTCGGAAGCAACTTCACCCTGTCCTTTACCGTGACTGCTCATCAACCAACGGCTGCCGCGAGATCGCAAGCAACCGTGACAGATGATCAGCGACAGGAACAACAGCCACACAACACCGACGCACCGTCCGGAAATTGGATCCTTATGGAATTCCGTACGCGGAGCGTGAGTGCGTGATGGTATCTGTTCTTGAACGGGTGACGATGCTAAAGCTACTCGGAAGACGGCGTCGTCGTAGCGGTGAAGGGACAAAGGATTTCCCACGAGGAAGATGAGCGCGACCACGACGACGTCGGCGACGCCGACAACAGCGACAACGGCTTTGTGTAATGCGATATAGTTTTCTTCGACGAATCGTTGTTTCGGGCGGGCGATTTCGTCCACGGTTGATGTTCACCGTGCGACGTGCTTCACTAGCGATGGCTTACTCGTCTGACTAACTCGCTGGAAGTAAATGCAGAACCGCGATGGGCGATGGGGGAAGGTGGGCGAGCGTGGTATGGAAAAAAAATGACCCACCCTTCCTTGCAGCTAGATTATCGAGCTACACTAAAAAGCGTGCCTCGCTCGCAGCCCATCGCACCATCGGGAGGCGCCAACCAGTGTGAAGAGGGAGGAACCAACAGCGTCATTATCATCCCCCCGAGGGTAAAGCATAGGGGGGGTGACACAGGGACAAGACGAAATCCACTCAGTGTGAAATAGGCCACGTGGGCTATTCAAAATTGCTTGCCGTATGGCAACGCTACCTGCATGACCATGGAACCGCAGAACAAAAGCCAACACCATGGAAAAATGGCCATGCAGATATGGGGCATGGTGGTGCTGAAACTGAAAGGAACGCAAACACACCAGCCAGCATACTCTTTAAAAATACAAAAGAATGATGAGTTGCCGGTCCGGTGCTTGGGGAGAAACATTGTGACGACAGATAATGCGGATCCACGTTGCCAAGTGGAGCCAAACCGGAAAAACTGAAGAGTGCCGTCGAGGAGTGGTCGAGGTAGCCGAGACGAGTGGCGTGTACGTGCCGTGTGGAAGAGGAAACACGGAACACGGATCGTGTCACATGACTGCATTGGGTCGTCTAGCAAAAGGGAAGTGCGAGCGAAAGCGGGACAGAAGATGCAAACCTCCAAATCCCCAACTCCGGGCGCTTGCCGGGGGAGCATTATCACCCGGCATTTATAGAGCAGGCCTGGTGTCCCTCCGAGTTGGCGCCTAACAATGATGTTTATTTACGATTGTCGCCAGACAACGAGCGTGTGTGTGTGAGCGAGAGTGAAGCTGCCCATTGTACGCTGGTGGTGTCCTCGCACAACAAAAAAACCCTCACAATCTCCTGCGGTTGCCGTTGTCTTGACGATAGGGGATGATGGCGCTCTTTCGCTCTCCCGTGAGACACACATGCGCACAGATTTTGTTTTTGTGTCGTGCCGAATCGTTGTTTTCCATCCCATTTTCTTGCAGCGAGCTTGATGTGCGGGAAAATGGGATGGAAGATGAGTTTTCCCCGTAGTCAACTTCTGTAGGGTGTATCGGTAAAATGCACACACACAGTACGCGCGTTGTGAATGGACTCGGGGAGATTTTTTTTCCGTTGGTTTGGGTGCGCCGGAACCTCGCAAATGTCTCACGGTGTATAGCTTTACGGGAAGCTTGGAGTCTAGGAAGTGAACTTTTCTAGTTGCAACCTGATGGTTTGATGCAGTGCAGTGGCGTGAAATATTTCTCTCCGGAGGGAATAGATTGATGTGTTTGGCTTGCTGATGGTTTCCTCAAACATCGTCGTCGGAATATTGGAACCTGAACCCTACTAAACGTATCCTGGAAAATTTAATTTTTCTCTAACTTCGGAAGTAAGCAAGCTGGTGAATCAATATTTTAAGGACACTTTGACTCTGAGGGATACAAAGGGTTGTCATCAGACTTTGGAAGTCAAAAGGATGTCTGGTGGGACCACACCACTTACTTTGCATAGCATGAGTTGTTATGAATTGGTTGCAGAGTGTTAGATAGATTTTATTAGATCGTTCCATCTTAATCTCTTTACCTTTCAGAACTAAAACTATTAGATTTCCTTCCGTCTGTAACGATATCCAGAGCTCTAGCCGACCAGAAATAAGACAACTATACGGACCTCTAGAGTCTTTTTGTTGGGAAACACCACCTGTGTTCTACTCTATCGAGGCTAGCAAGTCCGATAATAAATAATTCAATAAAAAGTCCATATACAGATCTTTGACACCAATATTGCATAACTTCAGGCGTGTAAACATATTTATGTACAAAGAGATCTTTCGTCTGCTAGATTTGAGATTTTCCACTTTAGAGAGATCCATACGTTGCTACATAGAGAGTAAAAAATTATCTAAAGCATAAGATTTCACAATGTAAACACTTGAAGTTGATTTTTAAAAATTATTTACTCCAACAATACCTTAAATTAGCACAAAAATCGGACTGCGATCTTTAACCTACCTCACTACCACCAAAAAGTCATATCAAAGTCAAATCTCTCTCCCATGAATCTTAGCATACACAAAATATTTTCTTTCAAATCTATCTGTTTTCCGTCCTGTCATTAAATCACCTTGAAATTCCCCCCACGCTCCATCTCCACTTGGATGGTTTGCAGTGTCAGCTGAATGTACGCAAAAGCAAAACCTTAGCAACATGACCAACCCCCCTCCCTAATGCTAGAGGGCAGCTATGTGCCCCGGTGGTCGTTCCAACGGCAAAATTCACCTCCAATAACTGTCACACTTTGGCTGGTCCGTTGGAATGCTGGGAAAGCGAGGGCGGTCCCCATAGAATCACCGGAACATAATTTTCCTTTCCCACACCTTCCAGCAAGGTTGAGTTGAGAATGTTTTTTTGTTTGTTCTTTAGCTCCCTCGCCCAAGTTGGAAAACCCCTCAAAACAAGTCGTTTAAGTTAAAATATCTACAAACTCTCCGTTCGAGAGTGGGACACACACGCACACCGCACAAAAAAATAACCCGCAAAACCGGGGCAAGGTTGTTGCGTTTTGTTTCGGTGGTCGTCGGTGGAAAACTTATCATAAATTTTCTTTCTCCACAAACATCGAGCGAGAACGAGGCGTAAATTATTGCTTGCTTCGTTCCGGGAACCAACGGAACGCAGAGCTCTCTGGTCGGAACAACTCGTCTGCTTGTTTATCGTCTAGTAGCGATCGGGGAAAAGGAAGAAAAAAAAGCACGGAAGGAAACTCGGTACGCCCGGGTTATGATTATGATTTCATTCTCTAACCCGGTGCGTGTTTCTACGTGCTGGGAGGAAAACTTAAAAATAGCTTCCTACCGCACGCCGCGAACGAAAGGTGTGCGTTGTCTGCGGTTCCAAAACGATGCAGCGAGCACACGGGGAGCTATCGTTCGCGTTTGCACACGGCAGAACCGATTAAGTCGAGTGTGCTACAAGCGCCCGGAACGCTTGTAAGTGTTTTCTGCTTCGTATGCCCATTAGTGGCGGTTTTCATTAGCATTATCTGGAAAATGGTTTCAAACCACTTCTGGGGCGCTATAATCGCCGAGTAACGCTTTACGGTGCAAAAGGATGGCTTGAGCAGTAAACATCTTCTTAAGCAGGAAACCTCTTGAGGGAGTCATTTCTCGACAAGTGTTTATTGCTTTGTGGGAAGTGGTAACCGATACCGATCTCACTTGAGGGGGGGGAAGCATGTCGAGGTTGTGTCTGTCACTGCATGGCATGCGACTCGCGTGTTTGAATTGACAGGTGCCAATTGTGTGACAGCTAGCGGGGACGTTGATTGATGTGATGCTACCTCTGCTGGGTGTGAGAGCAAATTAAGGAGAGAGAGAGAGAGAGAGAGAGAGCGACTGTTAAAGAGTCAGACACTTAACTCCTTGACTTGGGCAGCATGCTGAGATGGTTCTGATTGCGACGAAAGTACATCCGATACTGCTGGTTGAATGAATGGGAGCTAATTGAGCTGTTCTTGGCGATCGCTTTCAGCACCTGTCAGACGAACTGTGAGGAAAGGTGCAAACTACATGCTGCCCATCTACATCACAGCGGGAATTGGGGTGGGATGAATTCTGCAATATGCGATTGAAGCTCAACTCAAAAAAAGTATTTTTTAAATAAATTACAATATTTGATGAGAGCCTCTTTTTTTTTAAATTTTTAGGAACTCTTACTTAATATAAAATTTATAAAAATTTAAATATGTAATATATCTTGACAAAGGATTTCACATCACTTTTTTATATATAATTTCTATTCGCAAAAATCCTGGTCGCTGCACCAGCGCGGCTGGCCCTCTGGCGGTAAAATCCTAAACTATTATTATTAAGTACTTCTCTAGTATATTACTCCATTCTTTCTTATCGAGCAAGTGAATCTACCGTAGGTGATCGTTTTATACCGAAATCTCTTCTGAAATTCCCGCTATGAATTGGTCACATTACCTGTGGATGCACTCCTTTACTAGCCACTCCAAGGTACTGCACGCGAAAATTCCTCACGATCCACCAAGACTCTCCCTTCCTCAATAAAAGAGCGTCTTTCGATGCGAAGAAAATGATTGCGAGATTAATCGCCATAAAATCCTCAACCATGGCATTTCCGTCCACATCATCACGCGTCTGCATGAATCCTCGCCAAAGTACCTTCTCGGGGCAAAAAACGGCGCTAACACAGGCCGTAGATCATAATCCAACAGCAGGCAAAGCAACTTTGCACGAGTCGGTGCGTTTCGTGATGGCTCGTGAACGATTGCTCGTTCCACCATCGCCGGAAATGAGGCAGATGCAGACGCTAATGGGGCACGCGAAGTGGAAAAAGTAAAGCCCGATGGAATAAGCCGGCGCATCGGACGAATCACGATCGCGAGCGGTAAGGCGTTGAACCGGATGAAGCAGTGGACCATCGCCGTGGAATGTCAATTCGTTTCGAGCTCATTTCAACGCCTGTCAAACAAAGTGTTTGGGGGAAAATTTATGCACCAGCACCGTACCGCACAATAGGTGGGGTGAAATGAAATAAAAGGGAATTACAATGGATCATGGTGTTTTAAGTGTGTTTTGTGTGTGATTTATTGTTTACGGTAATAAAGTGTATAGTTTTATATTGGCCCACAGAAGATTACACCTTGATTTTATTATGATTTATGAGGCTGTTTTGCTTGATATTTTTGAGAAAATATTTTAAAAAATAGTTTTCCTCTCTGAACCGAAATATTGTTAATATAAACAAAATGATGACGAGTTCAAGTACGACCCGATCTACTTCTTTTTGTTTTGACCTAAATAAAACACGCATAAAATTTGTTTGGCCGTCTTGTAGCTATTCTGACCCATTTTTCATCACGCACAACAATCCGCAACCCATGTCAGCGCTAAATCTAAAACAATTTGCTTTCCCACAACTCACAAACCGATCTAACCGCTTGAGATCGGGGACTACATCTTCGGCCCCGAGTCCCGATACGCGTACGAGAGAAAGTTGTCACCGGCCTTAACCACATCTCCATCACGCAGCAATGGGCACGCTCGTACGGACGGAAGCGTACCATAACTCATCGCTTATGCTCATGCCGTTGATTCATAATTTTGTACTGCGTGCGTGCAATTTCATCGTGCAAAAGAAACAGCGACGTGAAGACACTTGCTCCTACGGTCGCTATTAATTATTGCATTCGCGTTCACCAGTTTGCTGCGTGACATCGGCGATAAATCTTGCTGTGGTTTAGTGTCAGTGGGAGCCTGTGTGGTTTATGCGCCCGGTGGGTAATGGAGGTGACATGCTTTATGACTTCTGTGGCGAACGTTCTTCAAATTTTGTACTAGAATTATGACCCGAGAGTAAGTTGGAGACGATGAGGGAAGATTATGACTTTGTGCGATGTGTTTAGAGTGGAGATGACCGAGACTGAGCTCAGATACTTATATGGAGATTGATTTAATATTTTATCTAATAACTTTAAATTTAATGATAAGAAAAAAACATAGGAACAAATTTGAAACCTTTCGGAAGAACTTTACCAAAGAAAACGTCTATTACAGGCAAAAACCTAACCAAATCCATCGTTCCAGTTCCAACAAAAAACAGTTTGACACCCCTGACCAAATCAATCGATCGATAAGCGATCGATGGAGACGCATGGTGGCTTGTAGAATTGCACGAGAGATTATTTTTTAATTCCAACACCAAATATACTAAATTTTTGTAGCTTCCTGGACACGATTTCACTATCGACTCACTTAGCTTCTATCCAAAAATTTGCACTTAAAACTACAATCTTACGCACTAAAAAAATATTCCTTTTTGTTTGACTTTTTTTGTTTGTTAAATGATCTCCTTTCCCGAGGAAATTGAATTCGCTTCTGAGGAAAGGTGTTGCAAAAATCGGGACGACCGACTCCGGCCTTACATCGGGGAGCGAATATCGACACGGCCGGTAGGAAATCCGGTTCGGTGGTCGCACACACAATTGGCACCATCACCTAAGGGTGGCATCACCGTCACCAAGCTTCCCCGAACCCACACCGCACCGTATTCACCCGTTCCACCTCGGTCGGTACGTTCCTGGTACGATTTACTCAAATGCTAACTTTCTACATCGATTGTGTAGTCTAGCGCACGATCGTGATCGAGCTCTTCCCATCTGCCGGACATGCTCAGCTAGCGATAGTTAAGCGCTGTCGGTCCGGTTGAGCTGGCGGTAGAAATCACTCCCGATGGGAGTGATGATGGTGCATTTTTGCGGTGTCGGGCATAAGGAGGTGCGGTTGACACACCACACCTCCCATCGCTTACGGTGGGTGGTCACTTTTTCCCATCCCACGTTTCATCGTCGATGGAGACGCCCAGTCATCCATGCGGAACATTTCACTCTTACGCCTCGAAACCGCGTTCGCTATCCTTTTCCATCTCCCGCGCGCCCAAAGATCCATTTTATTACTGCTCCTCACACCTTGTTGGGATTAGGATTTGGGGGTGAGGGTTGAAATGTTATAATTTATAGCCTACCATCAAATACATTCTCCTTCGCCCACGGCTTTTTGCTTGAAAGCCGAAGCGATGTAACGAAAATGCAGTGCAGTGTTGAGAGAATGGATTTCATGGCGTGTGCAAAGTGATCGTCGGGGTTTCTTTTCCCTCCGCACAGCACTGGTCAGTGATCCAGCGTGTGTTGGTGTGTGCTGGAAAATTCGGTTTCGTCGATCGGCGCCGCTCGGTCGGCCTCGATCGAGTTGTTTGGTACGTTCTGGTGGGTCGGTTTATTGTTTCTTCACTCCTGCGAGTAAACAAACCGTGTGTCCGTTTTGAAAACTTTTAGCCAAGGTTTCGGTTGTTGGGGGGGAATATTTTCGTAGAATTATTCGATCGCTTTCGCTTGATTTTGCTTTGAAAATTAGTAAGAAAATTTCATTTTTGTCTCGTTTCTATTAACATGTTTTGGAAACAGGCACAATGTTTTCGATAAATCCATCCATTAACATAAAATTTAGAAAATGATAAAGCCATTAAAATAACACATGTTTTATTTACTTTATTACATTAATAGTTCTAAATGAGGCGATAAAGTTTAACCTAGATTCCTCAACGAATTAAACAACCGTAAAAATACCAACATTGCCTTGAAAGTCTCTACATTCCTAAAGAAATTCATACAAAAACCCACAACGTGCGTAAAAATACGTGGCGCGAATTTGTCACATTCCGGAAAGTACGCTTCACCTCTTCCCCTTAGCCTGCATCACTCGCCTGTCCATCCCCATCCGTCGATCGCATTGCATTGGTCGGATGCACTCGGTGGGAAACTCACTTCACCCATAATTAACCCGAGCGAAGAACGCGACTCTACGGGGGGGCGAAATCTTCTTGTGCGATCTACCGTCAACCGTTGGGTGTTATTATCTGCGAGCAGCTCAGCATGGCCATGGTTTCATAGTGGCCGGACTGCATCTCGCCACGGACAACCGCTCGTAGGTGGTGATGCTAACAAGAAAGGAACAGCCGTGAGAGGGGTGCATGTCCTGCGGGGTCGAGACGCTGCAGTCACTGCAGGAAGTGGAATCAGTTCATCAGTGTGCTAAATAGACCTATTTTTAGGGTGATCATTGCTGGCGCACTGCACAATGCACAAAGTGTCGGCTGGCGAAATATTCGGCAAGGTGGCTGTGAGGTTGGAGATTGTCGTCTTAATAAAGCGGAACGGTTCTTCGGTACTGATTGCAGTCATGCATGGTGCAAAGATAGTGCGCCAAGACGATTATATCGCAACGGATAGACATCTGGTTTTGAAGTTGCCGGTGATGTTGTTGTTTTTGTTTCAATCTAAAACTTAAAAATCTTAGCTAGACCTTGTACTCTATAGCGATAATTGGTCCACCAAACGGAGCCAGAAATAGCAGTTTTATATGACGACGAAGGACTTGACGACTGCGGCGTATAAATTGCTGTCCTAGGCTTAGAGTTCATGCTTGATTCTTGATACTGATCAAGACCACACAGGAGGCAAATCAAATGGAGAGTATTCATTCAAACAGTGATCCAGAAGAAGGATTCTTATTTTATTGGTGAGTGGTAGTTATGAGTGATAAGAGGATTGAAAAAAAAATTGAATGGAATTCGAGAACTGCACAATTCAAATCCCTACATCAACCTCTTCCAATGGCATCAGCATAATGTCAGAGAGATCCAGAAACCGAAAAGATCCTACTCATGCATTGTTGAAGTTCCTGATACCATTTCGATCCATTTTTAAAGATACGGTGTAATGAAGCTCTGTTATTGTAATAAAGTGACCACTAGTACTCTTATACAGGACAATGTCTTCAATATGGACAGAAGATCATCTCTGAACTCTGGCAATTCCAATTGATCTTTGAATGTTCAGTATTGACTGTTGAGATAATACGTCAGACTATGTTAGTCCATTAAACGCGCCTTATGATACCTGGAGTGTGGTTATTCTTGAGATTTGGATCTCAAAACGCGTTTTGGAAGATGAGATATAATTCAAATCAAATGCTTACTAGATAAGACTTTTTCCAAGGATATCATGTGGATGCCAGTCAGAATCTTGAAAATGTCTTCTTGGAGAACCTAAGACCTTAGCCTTAGTCAGAGGCACAAGACCTTTGAGTTCTGGTTAGCTCCAATTGCTGTTGAATTACTCAGTACTGACTGTGGAGCTAGGACGATTGACTGTCTTAAGCTTATAGGCATACCATCTAGTGCCTACCTCTGACACTAGATATTCATATAATATCCCCTCATAAAATACTGCGTGAGGTTACAATGCATTAGCAGGAAGTGTGAAGAAATGGATATTAATTTTTAAACCATCCCTGGATCATCTCTCTCAACCGATACTCAACGCCCACTTGTCATGTTGCACTATGACTCAATTTTTCTAAGTTACGTTAAAAAACGATGCATCATTTGTCTGCGTCATGCCCGCGTTACATCTTTTCTTGGCTCCGTTCCACATCTTTAGCCAGTCACAACAAACACATACCTTTGGCCGACCAGTGTCGATTATTGATCGCTTGGTCCACTCGGTCACGTCCATCAATTTGCAATCTATCTTCGTTCGTTGCATGCGCGGCGCGATGTGTCAACTGTTCGGAACCAATTTCCGTCCAGCGGTGGCAAAAGTCGCGACCCAACATGTCACCACCGTAGCAGCGGCAGCATCAGCGCACTTGACAGGCTAATTGAAAATGTCTGTTCTAGCGTGTGTACATTCATTCGCCGACGGTGCTGTCTTTTAAGTCTGGCTGCAGTCTAGCGATCGGTGCTTCCCATCGGTGTATCTTTCGCTTGGTTGCTGATCTCCCGTGCAACCCATGTCTTGGTACATTTTCATCCAATGTTGATCCATACGACGTTTTTCTTTCCACTCACGAGATGAAGAGTCGGATCGGTTGTCTACGGATTGTTTGCTTTCCACTTTCTATTTTCTCACTCTTCGTGTCCGTCGCAACCCACACGTGGAACATGTTTTTTGGGAGCAGCAACTCCTGCTGAAACTGATACACCCCAACCATGTCAGCATGGAGAACGCAGCACCTCGAGCAGAGCTTATGATGAACAGCTACAGCTAAATGCCTTTTGGGAAGCAAAACAAAAAACAACCAACACTCAAAACCTCGAGCCGAAAACAACATCTTTGATGTGGGCGTACGAACAACAGCCATAAGAGCGAGCGTTCGTACCCGAGCACCACACTCATCTGCTGTTGATTAATGAACGGCAGCATTTTCGGAAACGTTCGGTGTGTAGGCCACAAACTTTGGAGCATAAAAGATGCTATTAATTTCTAACCCGGCCCGATCTTGTGGGTGCCTCTGCAAATGCAGTCCGGTGACTCCCATCTAATAGTTTATCGTTTCCGGAATGACAAATTTCCGACATAGAGATTAGGGTTGGATGACGGTTTTGGGGGTTTTGCGAGAGTTTTGAAGTTTTGATATGTTGCAGCCATTAAAGAATGGATGAGTGAATCCACAGAAAGTGATGCCATTAATTTTGTGGGAAAGGGATGAAGTATACATAATATTTTGGGTATTAAACTGTTCACCATACGATTATCGTGTCCAAGCTGGGATGGGTTTTAATAAATTATTATTTTAAATTTTATAACGCTTATTAACTAGATTAATTTTCCTAAGCATGTTTTTAGTAAATAATGAAATGTTAGAATATTGGAATGATTTTAAATTAAGAAAATACTAGATTTATGAAAGAATAATTTTAACGCGTGCTCAAAAAATTAATAAAAGTAGTAAATTAATTGATAAATAAATTAGTATTAGAAATAAAAATAAAGTAATTATAATATAGTTAATAAAAAAAGATAATTTCATAACAAAATGAAGTAATACAGCAAAGAGATTAAATATTTAGAAAATTTTGTACAAAACATAAATTAATGATGCAAAATATAAAGTTCAGAAAGTAATATACTGAAAAATGAATAGGAAGTATTCAAAATCAGTTAAAAAAAAAGAAACAAAGAAAAACATAATTAAATTAGCAAAAACAAGACAAAAATAAGTACTATACTGATTGGACAAATGCTTTTGTATTACAGGAGTTTTTTAATCATTTTCGCAGAGACCACTAATAATTCAATAAATATTGATATTAAATATAAATAATAAAAAAGATAGATTATGAAACGAATAAATTACAGAAAAACGTACAAAAATAATAAAACATTGAAAAACGGATATTAAAAACCAATAAAAATAAAGCTTAAGTATCAACCACAGACAAAAATACAAACAAAACTAAATAAATAATAGTAGATAAGACCAAATAAAGGTAAAAAGATCCATTAACATTTTATTCATTACATTGCAATACACAGGCTCTGAAAACAGCATAAAATCAGACTCAAGAATAAAAAGCATTCAAATATAAGAAAAAAATCCAATTTAATCCAAAATGTAACAACATTTTTGCACCACACCGTGACCCCATATCCGTCCTCACATTGGCCGGCAACGGGCAACGTTCAAAAGCCGTCCACACCTTCTGCACCTTTGCGAAAATCGTAAGCTGTCACTTCCTTTCGACACATTCGTTTAAGAAGCTCAAATCACTCCCGACTTACGCGGTCTGCCCGGCCGTTGGCAAACGCCCGTGACTGACTCGCCGTTTCCAACTCGCCTGTTGGATAGCGCAAACCGAAAACCGGCAACCCTCTAGCAACATCACGCCCAGCAATCGGTTTCCGTTTGTGACAGGTCATGAAGCGGTCGGTTGATCATGGGTAGAGCGGTTTTGGGAAATTGTATCATATTACGAGGCCCCGCCTTTGGATGGATTTCCACCGGCGAGAAGCCGGTTCACCGGCCATTCTCACTGGCCTCACACACATCTGTGTGTTGTGATGTAGGTGACGTCCAGCGGCCGATCCGCGATGGACGTGACTTTCTGTGTGGTGTGTGGCGTATTTTGTCAGCGAACCGTGACAGGTGCATAGACGAACCACCTTCCCCAAACATTTAGCGACCGGGGGCACTATTTTTGTAACGAACCGATTCTCCGGTTTCGGACGGCTCAAGATTGTCTAGCTATTGGAACTGGCTTGGACGCGGTGGTGTTTTTTCGGGGGGGGGGGGGGGGGGTGTTTGTTTTTCTTTGCCTATGTTACCATAGTCCTCTACGTCCTTCGGCTCGGGAAAGTGTATTTCCCAGCGGACGTCAAAAAATTGTTTATTTTTTTCTCGATTTAAAAGAAAGCTATATTCCTGTGTGGAAAAAAAAAGCGTTGAGAAGCTGATGACTGAAGTCGAGTCTTATGTCTGGACTGGTCATGCATGAGTAGTGATGTTTAAAAATGTTGGAATGAATGCGGGAATTATACTTCAGAAAGAGTTTAAACGGATATGGAAGCTTCAATATGTTTTAATCGTGTTAAGAGGCATATGCAAGAGACATGGTCTATTCCATATATGCCAAAGGGCCATTTTTTACTATGCTTATTACATTAAGAAGTGTAAAATTTCATATCAGTAGCTTAATATAAATAGCAAAATCCGGAATTATTTATTTTAAATTTATAAATTATTCCTCCAGATCTAACGAATAGTTCATACGGCTCCATTTCTTGAGGGACATTTGTAGGGTTCTGATCTCTTCAGGGGTCGGCACACTTAACATTGAAAATTGAAATTTTATGTTGGAATTATTCCATTTTCTGAATTTGAATTAAATGTTTCAAAATGTGTATGAAGTAATAAATAAATCATTAAGCATAGGTATAACTAATCATACCGTATGATTTGTTCGAAGCATGAATCAGCTGTTAGTTACTTGTTTCTTGTCTCTGCTGATTTCCTGGTTCGTGTCTCGGATGGAGCTTCGTAAGTCAAGTCTTCAACCAAATAGATTGATTTTTGAACGATTTTGTTTCAAATGTTGCAAAATAATTTAATAAACAAAAAATACAATAATCTTGTAACATAAATAAGGTTGAGAAAAACTAATAGATAGAAATAACATTAACCGCCTACCTAAAATGAAAATGAAAATAAATAACATTAAAAGATACATAAATAAAAATTTTGTCTTTAAAAAATTAATAAAAAATTAAATAAAAATCGCTTGAGTTACACATTTCGGCCACATGCTTCAGCTACATTAAAATAATAAAGAAGAGAGTGGGATTCAAACTTACTTACTTCAAACAAGATTTCATTTCAAACAACCAAAACTTACGTATTTCTTTCTCATAATCAACCGAGTCCGCTCGGCGTCCCGAAAGTGTATGCAATCACAATATCATCTGAAAAATCAATTACAGACAGCGCCTGACATTTACGACTCACCCGCAGTGCAATGCCCACGGGCGGTTGATCTAATTTATTCCGCCCAAATTTGGATGCCGGTGGACAACCGTTTAAGGCGCGCGCGGCGGGTGAGTGTTTCTGCTGTTGTTGTTTTTATCTCTCGTCTTTCTTTCCCGCTGCTGTAGAGACTCATTCGAAGCGTTATTATAATAGTGTTTTTTTTCCTTCGCTAGCTTTTGGCTTGCTCCACGAACGTCCAACGCCGGTCGCTCAAATCACCATCGGAACAAGCCATTAAGCCAGCGAGATGACGAGAGGGCGATAAAACGTTGAGGCAAACACGCGTCTGCCGGGTCACGATCTTTACCGGTTCCGAAATGTTTGGCCGGATTAGAGTGGGAGGCGGGCCACTTTTGGCGGGCTAGTGGACACATCAACCCACGGCATGATTTCACCCGTCTGGAGGACTGGAGGAAGCCATTGAGATGGTTTGACTTTGGGACGGTCAGCTGTTTCATTCACTTGCACTCTCTTGGAGGGTTGGAAGCGCAAACCATCGCTAGTGAAGCATGTCACCGATCTTTCAACAATATCACTGCTGGTGAAGTTCTGGTCATGATTATGGTTTCTTGATTCACCCTTCGTGACCACTCTCGGTGACGGGATGGAACATCACCCTTACATTCACAACTCGTTCGCAAACCTCTGTAGATGGCATCAACCGACCGGCACTGTCTCCGTCAGGGTCTTCTCCAGCCTGCTCGGAATGCACCCGCTAAACAATCGATGCAGCTAATTCTTCCCGGAAAGGAAACGTAATTGTTTCTGTCCCCTAGGAGAAAGCCGATCGTTTGCACCAATGCATTCTCTAGTGGTATGGTTGAATGGCACTAGCGGTTGGTCGCGTTGTTGTCACTCGTGAAGAGGTTTTTTTGTTTTTTGAAAGCCCCCTACGCAACAGTGAATTTGATTTCCTCGCGAGGGGTAATAAGAAATAATAAAGCTCATTAGCTTACTGAGACTTCAAGACGTCACCACAGAAGACGAGGTCTCTAACCAGTTAATCGGTTAATGCATGCTAATCAAGAGAAGCTTCTCAATCACGTGGGCATGTTGCAGCTACAATTGCTAGCGATCTTTCTTGTACGACATCATTGTAATCATCGCCTCAAAGAGACCAGACTCTTCCCACCAACACTAATTGGCCAACCGTTTTGCTTCCGAATCGAGAATGTCTGTCGACCATCTGATGGAAACTGGTTGACAGGCAAAGCGCGCTCGTTTTGGGAACTTGTTTCTTCCAGTGCTCAATTTCTGGAGCACCGATTGACGGGCGTTCTGAAATGGAACCGAATAGCATTCCATCGCCGTAAGCGGCAGTTGAAGATGAAACCAGAACCAGCCTCCGGGAATCCGATTATAAAATGACGAATGAACGAATCGAACCATTTAGCGAGTTGATACGCTATGTGCTGTGCGATAGCAATAATACACAGCGTAAGGGATATAAAGTTGACTGATTTATGTTTGAGCTTGTGTTCTTCTTACGTAAAGGAACTGCTTTTTCTTGTTTATTGACATAAAAAATAAAAAATAAATAAAATGAGACATAAATTTAATACAAGTTTACTATATTCATTCAAAATACTGACGAAAAAATACATCCAAAACACCGAGAAACCTAGCAAATTGAGTAAATAAATTAAAAAACAGTATATTTAACAGAAAAACTTGATAATAAATCAACAAAGCAGTTAATTATTAATCTATGAGCTGTTTATTCGCAGCTTCTGCAGTCGGGATAAATGAAACGGAAAATACCCTGAAGCTCTACAAATGTTTGCACATTGTAGGGCTCTGAAGCTTGGAAGCTTGAAAAAGCGCCTGAAAGTATGCACACCGCACAGCTCCTCTGTGTTGAAATTTCAGTTTGGGCTTTGCGAGCACTATGAACGTTGGTGGTTGAATTATTTTAATAAATTTAATACAATAAACTGTAATGGATTTTACATTGATGAAATAAATAGGAAATAATAAAAAACGCCTTAAAGTTTATTATCATCTCGATTGCTATAAGTTTTTAATTATTTGAAAATCATATTTAACATTCAAATATCTGAAAAAATTGGCAAACTTTAAAAGAATTTTTATACAGAAATAAATCAAATAACGTTTAATGTACATTATTAACAGAAAAATATGTTTGCAGGCTTCTCAATCAAAACCATACTATAATCTCAAATGCTCTTTGAACGCCCAAGCGCACATGCGTGGCAGAAAACGTATTGTTTTGCGTTCCACCACCATCAAAGATGGATTATTTTTGGACCGTTTATTATTTCCTTCCCATGGTAAGGCAACACACGCCTCAAACGGTTTTGCTAAGAGCCGCAGAAAAATATGCACAAACTTATCGACGACATTCTTCACAGATGAGTTGCTTGGCGAGAAATTTCTTCATATTTTCTTCCACCCATTAGTCAATCCGCATTCAGGTGTGCGACCACCAATTGTACATACAATTTGCATCGGCACCCGACGACTGGTTACATGTGTGTTGTGCCAACGAAAATTTTCACTACATCATAATTCCCTCCTGTTTATGAACGATTGCTAACCAGAAGACAGTCACTTGTCCGTGTGCCAAACGTTTTTTCGCTTTTCCTTTTCCCCATCACCGTGAGATGGATGAGTAGTCAGGAGACTACTAAATAAATCTCCATCTTATTTCTATCCTACCCATCGCTCGTTGCGAAGTTCATTTCGTCACGTTTTCTTCCTCCCAATTCAAGGAATACCTTACCGCAGAAGGCAGCGTCTGTTGTGCAGTTTCGCTGCGAGGATAAAATATTAAAATGTGAAAATAATCAATTAACCAAGCGAGCCAGTTGAGGACGTGCCAAATGGAAGCAGATACCTTGTGTCACTGGCCAGAGGAGTTCGCGAACAGCTCATTGGCGCCTTTTTCGCGAAATGAGAAGGTGGAGAAGAAGCTAGCAGCGTGACAGGCAGCGTAAATTTGACGATCCATGAACACCGAAAGCCGAGGTAACCAGATCGCAAATACCTGACACGGCATTTTATTTATGGAATGGAAATGGAAACTGAATTTAGAAAGATATTTTACGTGGGGAAAATTAAACATTATGTTATGACTTTTGAGAAAAATAATCCGGAAGATATAAATGGGAAACAAAGTGCAGAAGGCAACAGATGTCATGTTTCCACTCAACAACTACAAGCGAGCCATATTTTTGCGGCACATGCCATCGACGTTTATATGTATTAATAGCTCTCATCGACCATTAAGACTGGATGTTCATTGACAAGAATCAATATATACATTTTCTAATAACTACTTTCATGGTCAATTTCAACTCCGATCATCTTCTCATATAACACAGCCTCTTCTCATCTTTGATGTCCGATAGTTGACAATTACTTAAACAATCAACCGAGCACCCCGATACGCTCTAGTTCCGCCTGAATGATTTACTCATTAGCAGGCAGCCAACAGAACCAACCAAGAAAGTCAAAAACAACACTTGCATAACCTTGTAAAATGATCACTGCACGAAAATATACCCACGTGCTCTAGTTTCAACGTCAAACTTCAAGCCACCCGCTCTTGACAAGCTGAGCACGGTTGGAAAATTTTCCATTTTCTGTTTCCAAAACAAACAGTCGCGAGACGCAAAGCAAGCAGTCCCTTGTCCAAGACTTAGCACACGAGGTCAAACGGTTGCCGTGCGTTAAAACAACGCACGACTCCCCCACCCAGACGATCTATTAATATCTGGTGCGAGGGAACAATTTCTATTGAAGTTGCACACACAGAGAAGACAGAGTGCTTTGTTTTCCCTGAATTTATCGAACAAGGGAGACGAATACTCTTGTGTTAATCTTATTTTGTTAAATAATATTATATACCTTCCCCGAGGAAATTGAATTCTCTTTTGGAGGAAGGTATTCCAAAAACGGGAATGGCACTCAGACCTATTACGGACCCAGAAAGCGAAGACCGCCGCGCCTGCGAAACAATCCCATCTTCACACTCATCTGCAGCCTGCCCAACAGTTTCACAGTCCCGGGGTAAAGAGATGAACCAAGACCAATCACATCCGATAGAAGATTCAAAGCTCCCGCCGGGAACGTAACATTCAAATTCGCCTCAGCTTGATAAGAAGCTGGAAGGAATCTGTATGTCCTAGTTCCGAGCGGGGGTTCGAAGCTTTACCTTCCGCTAGTATCAAGAATCCATCCCGTCCGGGGTGTGTTTGACTGTCGGCGTGCAATAGAGTGAGCCGTGAAGGGAAGGATGTGCAGTGCAGGGCTTGCCTGTTCCGGGCCCTTGTAGTAGCTGTCTGTAGTGCTAAAGTTTTGCTTTTGATAGAACACGGTCTGTCGATGGAAACGGTCAAAGTTCGGGGTGGGTTTCTTGTGGAGCGCCTAGCATGCTACGCTAGCGATGGTTTGTGGTCCGGTAGTCTCGTGATCGGTGCGGCTGTGTGTGGAGAAGAATGCGTGAAATTCAATATCGTTATAGGTGAAGATCACCAATACATGTATAGTGCAGAGGGCAATAGAAGCGATATTACGATTCTTGGAGAAGATGAAAAGGTAATAATGTCTGGATTTTGTTGTACATTCTTCAGATATTTTCTCTCAAATCGCTGAAGGCAATATTGTTTAAATTAATATCTCCTCAACAGAACTCAAAGGCACGGATAATCCATATAATCCATATTATTGCTTTTAGAACTGAATATATGTTCGCTCAGTAGCTCCGTTAACGCTTCTATTACCAAGAATAAATGGATGCAGCACGGATAATCCGTATGAGTATACAGGGCGAAATTACTTAGAGTTTAGGGAAAAATTCTAGAGCAATCTTTTATGTCTTGTAAACGAATTTCTCTACTCACATATGAACAAATGAATTTCTTAATAAATGTAAGTACTTAAAGTCTACTAAGGAAAATCTTCCCTCTGGGAGGATCGCTCGCACCTTAATAACGCATACCAACATCAACCTTGCTTCTTATTGACCATGTCTCACAAGACGCGTGCGCAATCCATTAACAACATCCCGCCGTGCGCGTGTGTGTCTGTGTGTTTGCTATTCCAAACCAACTCGCCAGATGGGAAAGCCGGCCCAAACCCGAAACGGAGTCGCCCAGTCGTTCACGAACAATTAACGGAAAATGTGCCACCGAACCTTCCGACAGCCCGGAACCCGGCACGCAGTCCAACGCGAAGGTCTATTTTTGGTTCTCACTCACTTTGGTGTCAGATCCGTGGCCGTGCGCGTTGGACGTGAGATGTCCAATCTTTGATGCTCGTATGGTGGTTTCGTATGGTTAATTAAGAAATGTTACGTTCCAAAGCCGTAGCAGCAGTGTAGTGCTGGTGAAGTACGTGCGCTGTGAGGTAGTGCATTGACCACGACGGATCTTCCTGCATGGAAATTAATTATCCGTACGAAAGGGAGTGAGCTACCTTGAGTGGTTGCAGTTAGCACATCATTCGGCCTACGATACGCTGTGTGAAACTAAATCGGGCAGGTCGAAACACGGTCGGCGATCAGATGTGATTGAGATCCGGGCGGTCTAAAGTAGCTTCGAATGCTGTCATGGGAAAACTTTGAGTGGGTTTCCATTTGGAAATAGAATGTTGAAGCTTCCCCCAGAAAAAGAGCTGTACAAAATGGAGAAGCAAGACAGGAGCCAGAGAATGTCCAGATAGGATCATATTGCTCCACCTACCTCAGCTCTTAGCATCGCAAAAAAGAATAAAATTTCCACTGACCAATAAAGTGACAGAACAGCATTGCCACAGACCAAAGGCGAAAAGTAAAACATATTTTCCCTTCCAGGAAAAAAAAACTCCGAGAGTAACTACTATTCACTTTCTTTTTTTCCTTACTTTCGTTTGGGGTAAGTTCATCCCCCAACACGACCAATGGAGAAAATGGGAAATTATTCTATTTCCTTCTATTCCTTTCTTCCATCAGCGATAAATGAGTAAAACTGTCTTACAAAAACAAAAAAAAACTCTCTCTCCGCTATCAAAGAGGATCTGTGGAAAAGGGGAGAAAAAAGATTTTCCCTTGCTTAGCCCTAGCCCGTGGGTAAATAATAACCGTTCCACCCCGTATGGCTGTGGGTGTACGGCCATCTCCTCATGGTGGAACTGGTGGATAACACAAAACGAAACAGCAAAAAAAAAGTATGGAGAACTGTGCGAAAGGGAGCAATTGATGGTTCCGGTGTGCGAATCACACACGCACACGCTAGAGGAAGTGAACTAGCATTCGATGTTGGGGGGGGGGGGGGTTGAAGAATAGGGGAGGAAAACAAAAAATTCCACGGGGTGGGTTGAATGAGCGAAAAAAAAAACCTTTTTCCCGGCACTCCACGGTGTTGAAGGGCAGTACATAAGAACGAGGAACAGTGGGACGTTCCCTGTCAAGGATGAGCGCAGAAGAGCGAGAGAAAAAAAACTGTTTTTCCCTGGGAGGAAAATCTAGGGAAAAAATTTGCGCCAGAAGGACTGCGGCACCGTATTGTGTGGGTCTAAGTGGTCTTCGTGCGATCACACGCTGAGAGAGGGATGCTTTTTTATGCTTTCCTTCCTTCTTTGTGTCAGAGCTAGGTGTGAAAAATGTTACTCTTTTTTTACATAAACGTCCTTGAGATTGGTGCACGTTCTATGATTGGACGGTATGAAAAAAACTGGGATGTGTTTTTATAAATACATTTTTAGTATGGAAGGTCTTTTCAAGGTATTTTGTAGCTCTTTTTGGGGCAGCTGGAAGATTTAAATAAAACAGTTATTATAATGTGGAAAATACCGCAGGGGAACCGTTATTTCCATTTGAAAACGCTCTTCGTAGAGTTATTATAGCTGTATCAATGGTATACTTAAAAACTTATAGCAATTTTATAGCACACAATTTTATGAAGAACTGTTTGTAAGAGTTTTAATTATTATGAAATTTGGCAATAACAGATCAATTTATCATAATAATATGAGTCTTCCCTCAACACGAATATATTTTCTGACAATTAACATTAGGCTTTAAGTGTTAGAAGTATTTTTCAATACTAAGTCATACTTCTCTTGGATGATTTGCTAACTCAAGTCAATAGCTGAACAAGTTCAAGTATAAAAAAATATTAACAGTTGCTCTCGGTATCAGCTGGTAAGACGAAGGAAAAGATATCAAAATCCATCCAAACCGTGTCCCTTTCCTTATGACTGAGGACTGAGTATCCTGCAACGGGCTAATGAAGTCAATGACACCAGAATAAGTAGACCTAAGACGCGAATGAAATCTCTAAAGAAGCTAATGTCTCTATAAACTGACTAACCAACCAATCAGTCAGCTGTCAGAAATAACAGACAAAGACCTTTCGAGGATGGACAGCCAAGAAGATGACGAAATTATTTGTTGTGCAATGAATAGTCCCTCTGACGGATGACTTTCAAATGAAAACAGGTATTAAATGGCATACTTTACACATTAATCTTTAATTTTTTTTAGATGTTATATAAAATATAAATATAAATAAAGCAATTATATATATTGTTTATTTATTCATAAAGAACGGCCTGGCCGTATTGCTAAAAGCTAAAATACAAATGTAAGTACAATTCACGATGGTTTGGAAACATTTCCTTCTCCAAACCGTGTAAGGGCACCTTATCCCGGGTGAGCTCGGTTGAAATAAAGCAAATATATAACATTTGAATCTTTAAGATATAATCCGTTCAATACCAATTTCTATAACATCTTTGAATATCACAGTTTTATAGCAAAAATAATAAATTTGCCTTTTCTCTTCACATGACCTTCTAAAAATATCTCAAGCAGTTTAGAACGAGCCTTAATAGTTCTTCTGCCATGATGAAGTCTTTTGTTGGATACGATCCAAACGAATGCAGACAGAAAAATATAAATTGTCTTAGAAAACTCTCTCATATGATTCTGATGAATCATGCACAAGACAGACGACGATGCAACGCACTGCCAAATAGCAGTTTGCTGACGGACGTTTCTTCGAGCCATCATACAATTGAATAGCTCAGGCAAAATATAAGAGGACGTCCCGCATTTAATAAGCAATTTTTCATAGCTCCAAACGTTTGGGAACTACTCATAACCGCAGGTCATTTTGTCACGCATCCAACAGAAAAGCGAAACTGTTCTTCATGATGCGGAAGCAGCGTTGTTGATGAGTTGCGAGATTTTAATAATTTTTCCACCGGCGAGCTCTAGAGGCCCAACCACCACGCGTAGGGTACAGCTCGAGCGAAACGGGGCACATAAATTGAGCCTCATTTAGATAAATCGCTCATCCAGCCCACCGGACCCTTCCTTACGTCTCAAGAACCTGTCTCGGCTGCGGTAGGGCAGACATATTTTGTGCCGATCCTCGACCTCACCGCAGTCACTGATGGAGGTCCGTTTATCGTACGCCCATCATTCTGGCGCAAACATGCCAGAAATAGTTTTCGACCCGTCCCGTTGCTGCTGCTGCCAACGAACATACATTTCATGTCGGTTGCAATTGCAGCTGCACTTACTCTACGCCCGATGCTCGGTGCGATACGAAGCAACGCAACACTTGTTTGGTTTGTGCTGTCCCTGTTCCGGATTGCCTGTCCTTGTCGTGTGGAAGACCGCTTCAGCATTTTCTTCACTTTCGCTGCCGACAAGAAAAAATGCCAACCCCAACCCCGAACAAATGTCCGAAAACACGTCGCCTAACCCTGGCAATAAATTGGTAATTTGTCAGGCATGTGATTTTAATTAATTCACATATCATCACTACGATCAAATGGGAAGCGCCAATTTATCTTCATTTACATCTTGATCGCCAGACTGCGATTGCACTGGCAGACAGAAGGTAAAACCAGGTATTTGAGTAATGCGATCCGTTTAAAATAACTCGAATAGTTGTGCGGCGAAAAACGGTTGGCCGTGAAGATTGAATGGTTTGCATGGGAAAGTCTGGGGGGAATGGGCTGACTGAGATTAAGATGGTGAACTTTACGTCAAACGGGTGACACTAGAAATTATTTAGATTGGTAGAAGGACGTTTAGGTATAAAAATGAGGACATTAGAGATCAATTATTAGACCAGAATGTTAAAACAATCAATCGGAAATTCAATACCCACGAAACCGATCCCAAAAGGGCAAACCGTTAAACGTCTTAGCTACGGTTGACGGCCATTGGCAGCCAAGGTTGTAATTAAGTACGCGAAAATCTCCCTGTCAGACGCGAGATCGTGTCAGATTCGGGCTTTTCTGTACGCAAACATCTTGATGACCGGAAGCCATGTTTTGATGGATTTTGCACGAACAGGATAAACGTTAGAGCTGGAGTGATTTGAGATCCGCATCGGAGGACGGTTTCAATTTGCTCATCAATTGAAGAAGCTATTTTCGCTCGTTCCGTTCAGGTGTGACCGTGAGCGTAATTGGAGGTTCTTTGAAGGAAGTTTGTGGGATGGGATGGAGTAGATTTGTTCCGCTACATTTGGGGAAAATTGGAGATGCTAGTAGACCAGTTTGGAAGATTTCCTGAAGACGGTTCAACCACCTTCAACGTAGACATGAGTTGAACATAGACAAAATTTGGTCTATCAGTTAAATTAGAGAAGTGTTGGTAGAATCATTGGGTGAAGATGTAGGTGATACTGGATATAGAAAAAGGAAAAGAGGCATTCGGTCATCATGAATAATGTGATCTACTGGACACAGATCGTAGCTGTGGAAGTAAGCGTTGACATCAACTATCTCTTCTTCATAGCAAGATTCTATAGCAAGAGAGATTTGCTGGCCTTATTTTGTCTTTACAGCTTGTTCAGAGGCGAACATGGGTGACTTAAGATCCCGGAGCCATTATCAAGAAGTTTCAAGTGAAGATGAGGGGTCTTTTAACAAGGGTGTGGACTCTGCACCCTGCATGAATAATTTGCTGCACCACCTATCATCTGCTATCAGTAAATATATTTCTTGTGCAAACCTAACTGGAGGACCTTCTCCAACTATTTTGAAGGCAAAACTGTGATTCTAGGGTCGATCCGAATAACTAAGATTTTTTTTTGGAGAAGGCGCAATAGTTATAGACATAAAGGCTCCTGGACCAAGTTTCCTGGTAAGGAACTACCAACCTAGTCTTGTCACTTCGACCCGCTAAGCTCTGACCAATGCAATAAGAAGAATTCCATGTGTCTAAACGTCTAAACGAAGCCTTTTGTTACTCAGAGTGTTTTGATAGCCATTTTTACACTAATATCTATGAAGTTTATAAGCTCCCTTTAAATCAGGCTGGCAACCACAAGCTACCAGCCGAAAAAATCGATACTTCTACTCAACCTCTTCAAAGCGGATCTGAGCACTCTTGTACGCGTACCTTCTTAAAACTCCAAAATTACATTAACCCTTTTAAAGCATTCAAACCCAGCACATAGAAACTCACATAGAGTAGGGATATTTACTTCTCATCCCAGCTATGTAATTAAACTTCACATATGTAATCTCGGTGCTGGTGGGATGTGAAGGTTTTGTAGAGAAAGTTTCATTAACCACACTCGTTTCCACTTCCACATATCCTTCCCGCTATTCAGGTCCTCTAAAAACCTTGATCGAGAGAGTGTGTGAGAGAGAGAGAGAGAGAGAGAGAGCGGAGAGAAAAATGGGACCGAAATCTGGAATGTCTTAACTTCTCGGGAACAGGGTTTCTTCCGGAGGTATGGTTGCTTCCGGAAACGACCCAAACCACCATTAACTGTCATTTAACGTGACTCGTCTCAATGCGGCTCCATGGGATGAGGATTCGTCCCGACGGATTTTTTGACATAATCCCTGCATGCCCCAAGTGGGAAAGAGTTCGAAAAGGACGAAGGAGGTGAGCCGGGTGGAGGTTGCGTTTAGAGCATTAATGTTCTAATTTTCACACATGTTTGCACCCCTTTTTCCTTCATCATGTTGGCTAAGAGAACGACGAAGAGGGAGCCAAGAGGAACTTTTAATGAATCAGTGACGAACCGAAGCATCAACCCTTTCGCTTGCGTATCCTCAAACGGGACTGTCCTTGGTCGGACTCGGACGGAGCTGCGGCGGGTGACGGGTGTTTAAAAATCAATAATTTTAAAGGAGCTCCAGCCACAGTCGAGCTCGAGCACCATATAGCGACCATAGTTTCGAAACTAAGCGCAACTGCTGGTCGGGGTTGCTCGTCGGACTCCGGAGCCCGTGCTCGTCAGTTTGTCGGTTGGAATGGAATTAGTTATGCCGTTATGCCCGTTTTATTAAACAACTTTCACAACTCGGCGCTCCAAAGCGGAACCGAACTTTCCCCCAACCGTCTCGCATCCTGCCAACCGGATTACGGATCCCGTCCCGTTCGTCACCGTTCAATTAGCCATCGCTGTGTCCCGTCCTGAGACGCGGTCCAGTCAAAAGAAGCGGCGAACTGCACCTTTTGGTCGGTCGGGAAAAGCGGTCAAAGGGTTCAACCCTCTGGCACGCGTCGCAAAAGGCAACAAAAACACACACACACTGGGGTAAAGTCGGGACACCTTACCTTACTCGAACAGCCGGTCGTCCGGTGATGTCCTAGAGCGGTGTCTGTGCAGCGTGTGGAACGATCTGGACGGTGGTTTGCTTCTTGCTGCACATTGCACCCGCGGTGTGTTGGTGGCAAGGAAGGATGCGCTTCGATTGTGCGATGCGTTTTTTGGCCGGTTGTTTAATAGCGAGTGTGTTTGGTGGTTTGTTCCAGTTGTGCATACGCGTCCTGGATTCTAATCTGGGACAGATAGAGTGTGTGTGGACTGGGGGTGGATTGAAACGAGAAAAGGGAAAGTGTGAGCATGCAAGCAAATTAAATTAAATGAAAATAAAATAATTAAACCTGTTTGTGTACTTTACTCTTTTGTATACATAAAAGAGCTCTGTATTTTAAATATATTATAACTATAAATCAAAAATTAAATTGATTTATAGGACAAAGTTTTGATGTGAAATAGACAACGTTCAATACTTTGTGACTGAGCTAGTGCCAGGAGTTTATTTTTAAATGCAATTGAAATAATGTACTATTTTGTAAAATTGGGTGTTAAAGTATTTTCTATAATATATCACAATGCTATCTCAGAATATAAAAACTACCAAAGAAGACATCCCAAATAATCCAGATGATATTATAAAAGCGCTGCGTTATATGGCAAGCTCAATATTGTGTCTATCGAAAATAATTTCTGCTAGCGTGTTGAAAGTTAATCTTTAAATTTTTTTATATAAATAATAACAATAAGAATGTTTATTTCGTTATTTAAGTGGAACCGACTGAATTGCTGAATATAATCTGAAAATTTGAAAATATTTTATTAGATCTGACCGTGCGTCAGAGAAATAAAAAATATTGCTTATATTTCCAAATAGCATAAATATAAATCAAATATTTCAAATTATTGAATAATGATTAAATTATTCGAAAAAAATACCGCGGTAAAAATGCTAAAAAAGAGTTTTGGAATAGAGAAAAAAATCTTCACGTTTGAGCGACATAATAAGCTTTAATTTATTTATTTTTTATTCTTAAAGAACGGCCTGGTCGTATTGCTAAAATAAGCTTTAATTTACTTAACAAATATTTTCTTTAAATTTTACTTGAAACAAAGAAAAAAAATTAAGCAATTTATATAATAATTTAATTTAAAACAAAACCGTATTTAATTATAATAAATAAGCTGTTCTTGATAATACTCACAAAAACCAAGTCTTGTAGAGAGTATATAAGCAAATACGTTTTGTAATAAAAATATAAATAAAACATAATAAAAATAGTAAAGAAATATATCAAGCACAAAAAATAAATTAAGAAGGAACTGAAACAAAGGAAAATAAAAAAATACTCAGAAAAGAACACAAATACAGGAACCAACACATAAAGAAGAAGAGCCCATTATAGGTAATAAGGGTCAGACGATGACTCAATGAACGACTCAATATTTTTCATCTCCGCTTACCAAAAATTTAAAATAAAAAATGTTAAAGATGCTGACTTAATTTCTTCGATGATAAATGCAATATTTAAGCTCTATAATAGTAAATAAAAAAATGAATATTCGAAATATCTTCGATCTTAATCTATCTCTACCGATCCGTACATCTCATCACTCGGGATCCACAGCATCTCCATACACGCGCTCTCGTATGCAACACGACACCACAATATAATCCTCGGTGGGGTCGGGAGCCAAGTCTTGGATCTTTTTTTCCACTTCGCTCTCTCTCTCGCCTCTCTCACTCTTCCCATCTCCACGAACATCACACTCAATGCACCGAACATTAACAGATGATCGCGATGTCTCAGTGCGAAGAGAAGAAAGTACCTTCTGCCTCTGCCAAACCGCTGCAAGCCATACGACAGAATGCAATTTTTATTGCATTACTGTCTTGCATTCCCACCATCGCTCCTCTCGTCCGACACGATGTTTGAGGGTGGATTTTAATTTACAACCAGTCTGCCTGCCTCTGTCCCTTGCTCTGCACCGTGCTCTGCTCGATGAATTGGTGTGTAAGTCGTCGAGAGACGAACGTATGATGATACGTTTAAGTTAATGGCTTGTGGTACTTCGCGCACTGGAGGTTGTGTTTTATGTGTCGCTGTTTGCTTGTTCTGTCTGCTCCTCTCTGCGTTGAGTTTTGAGACACTTTCTATATTTTCTGCACCCAGTACATGTATGTAGTGAAATTAAATTGAAAAAGACATGAACAGAGCATGTGGATAATAAAAATAATGTCTTACAAGGGAAAGGAAAGCATGAGAAAAAACAGAAGATAAAAATGGAAAACTTTAAAGAAAACACAGGAAAAAAGAAGAGAAGTGCAGAACACATTATAAAAATAAAAATGTGACATGAAATTGGACTTGAAAGGTATTCATAAAAAAGAGATAAAAATCAGTCATTGAATATGAAGAAATGGTCTGAGGCAAGCTGGATCAAAGGCACGTCTAAGGAGAGCAGAAATTGAAGGTTGTTGCAAATAAAACTTAAACCCGACCCTCGGAGCCCTAACAGCTCTCTGAGGCGAATGCCTAGCAAAACAGCATCTTCGGCCCGCTGTGTAACGCCCGCTGGAACAACAGCTCTACGAAGGCGATCTTGTGCCGTGAGCGAACAGTGAGCTCACGATTCAACCGAGTGCGGTTCACGAGACAAAGATAGCTTGCGTTTAGGGGAAAGAAAGAGCGAGAAGGACCTTCTGGGTTTTGTGGAGCAGGGCGTACAACCCTTTTTGTACTCGACAATCGCTAGCAATCGCTAGCACAACACGTCCCCGAACGTTCAACAAGACCATGGTCGGCCGGGCAGTCCCTTACTGAGGAATTCGTCGTGCACACTTCTGTTCTTGGTTTCCGTGGCCAATCCAGTACGGGTACCGTTGCACGAGAGCTCACCGCAGTAACACCGCCCCTCGGAATGGGTGGCCTGCGGTGGTTACGCTTTCGCGGACGTGCCCCGGACCTCGGGTTGGACGCGGAAAAGCTCCATCGACGACAGCGCGACGTAGTAGCAGCGTGCCCCCCCATATCACGCATCACGGTGATGTCCGGGAAAACACTATAGAATGCCAGTACCGGAAAGCGAGGACACCGCCGACTTTCTTGATGGCCGTGTCCCCGAACCGGCTTTACCGACCGTTGTGTCCCGATACGTCCCGGTTGATCCTCAACCGATCGATCGGCTCAACGGGCGGTGCTCAAGGGAGAGTGTGTGTGTGTCCTTCTGCTTTCGGTTGAATATTTTGTTAGACCTTTCACAGAAGCGAATTCAATTTCCTCGTGAAAGGCGGTTAACTACCTACAAAACAAAAGGCCCAGCGGCGTTGGTGGCGTGCTGGTGAAGTTCGTAGTGACGTTAGGGGGGTTGAGTTCCTTGAAGAGATGCTTCCGTGAGTTGTGGTGTGCGTTGTGTGAATCTTTCCAACGAGCAAGACGGGTTGAAAGAAACGGTGCATTCAAATGTTAAGTTGAGTCAGTTACAGCTGATAAGCGCTGATTGGTAGAGTGTGATTTGCGAAGGAACAGTGAAAGAAGCATCTGTGATCTGCAAGCTGTGTGTACTCAATCTCAACGCAATCTCAAGGAGTAATGGCTTCCAGGAAGAGCAAGATGGAAAAAAGGGCACAGCAAACCACAGCGGAAACCTTCAACTGCTAGCCGTCGTGTCATTTCTCCGTACCGAGCTCAAAGTGCATTTGCGTCGTACTTGGATTGCAATGCTTGTCCCTTTCGGTTCCACACAATTGCTCGATCTTGTTACTCGCCTGCTGGAAGTCTATCGTCGCGCTTCGTGTTGGTGTCTTTGCCGTTTTTCCCCCCTGCTATTTGCACAACGTTATATTTGCCCTATAAATAGATGCCGGCACCAGTTTTGCCACCTAACCCCTTTTATGCATGCCCTTCCCTGTGCATCCATTGCCGGTCCATGCAACGCTGCGTGGTAAAGTGCATCTTTTGTTGACTATCTGTGGGGATGCAGCGTAAAGATCGTGTGTGTGTGTGTGAGTGACTTATTTTGCAGCAATTGATATGACTTTGCATCCAGTACAATATGAGCACGGGATCCGAGTATGGGACGACTAGTTTGTTTGTCTGTCCGGGTGTTAGTTTGAACAAGGAAAGAACCATGTAAACACGGGTCAAGTACGGTTCCGGCGGGATCTTCGTGATCTTAGATTACATTCGTATGAATATGTTACATTATGGAGTGTATTAAAGCGGTGTATCTTAAGACTTTTTTAGCTGGAACTTAATCAAGTTATTATAAGGCCTTAAAGTACTTAGCCTGAGTCATCAGAGATAGATCATGATTTTTCTAAAATTATTTTTTAAATCATTGAATCAAATTCGTTTTGATTTGGTCTGCATTATTCTTTGAGCAGGTCTTCATTATTGCACTACGAGCTATTCAAGTTACAGATCGATAATCATTAGACAAGATATGACGGTCGCAAGATGAAAGATAGTAGAGATGGTTTAATAAGTATAATTATAAGGACTTTATGTATATTATCTGTAGGAAATTGCTAATATTCTCACATTCTTCTTCTTCTTTCTTGGCACTAACAACATCGAGAGGTCTCGGCCTACCATTTTTAGCTCTCTGTAACTTGATTCTACCCGTAGCAAAGTAGTCAGCTCAGCGTGAAGACCGACGCCGTTATCGGCCACCGGACTGCCCCATTATTCTCTCTAAATCTCTAAACTCTCTAAATTTCTGTTGTCTGAAGTGTAAAATATTGAAGACTTAGAGGCTTCCTGCAATGGTTGCGATAGGAACAAATATTTAGCCTTCAATGTTCCTTCTTAACACAAAATTGCTTCTTTAAACTAGTATTTTAAGACAAAAACTTGCTTGTCAGTAATTTTTGAGTCGCTTTAAATTTGCCATTTATCGATTATTCCAGTGTGTTTCTCTACCTACCAAAAACACATAACACCTTCCTTTTTGCGTATGTGAATCCCATCCCACCTGAAGACTTTCAAAAGGCCGCTCTTTCTCATCATCTTCCTGGACCTCCAACCAACGCACATTGCTCCTGCACCAAGAGAAAATCGAATTACATATAAGATGCTCCCCATGTCCGGATGCATGTGAGAAAACGAGACAACCACAAGACCCCAAACGTCTTGGAGTATCCTTTCGCGCAGCTCCACCAGCAAGAAAGAGAAGACGGTGGAAAATTTATGAAGACATGCGCCCTGACATGTGAGCTCGAAGGACTTGACCGGGGGGGCGCTCACCACAGGCAAGCCCGTTTCTGAGCATCTTGGAACGTTGATTAGTATTGTGAAAGCACCTCGAACTGGTGCCTGGGTTGTGCTCAGGAAAAACACTCAGCAACTGGGGACCGGTTTTATCAATTTTCCCAGGCACCAACAGCGAGCGAATGCTTCTTTGTGTCTTTGTTTTAGTTACCAAGGAGTGGAAAATTTGAAGTTCTGTTTGGTAAAGAATTCAACGAAAGCCTCATACCCTTTTTCGCATGCACCTCCACCAGACTTTCAAGCGGAATTCATCCGTCTCCGGCAAAAGTCTTATGTAAATATAATTTACGCCAAGGCAACTTTTGAATCGATTATTTTGCCCATTATGTGTAGCAGCGCCTCCGCGGATGGAGATGAAGGCGCCGTTGAGATGGTGACTGTTGGAGCATGAAGAATTCCTCCAACTCCAACTCTGTTTCTCTGACGCAACGCTGTCTCTGAGACAGCTAGCACCCGGGAAATTAAAACAACGAAAGACTGAGTTTTGAGTTTCCTCTCGAAGCAGCTCCCAACGCACCGAAAGCTGACGAAATGCCGACGGGATTCGGGTTGGAGCCTGGGCCGGGTGTTTCCGCCGAGCAGGAAAAGGGGTTTTTCAGCGTTGCTCCAAAATTGAAAACCTCCAACCCACCTCACGGCTCTCGGCTCGGCTAGGCAATGATAACCGATTTAAGAGCTGTACCCGTTGAAGGGTTTAAAGTTCTGCTGCTTGGTAGCGTTTTTCGTGGCTTTTTATGAGAATATTCTGCTCCTTGTTCCTGTCCGAATGAAATGGTCTTTCGGCAAGAAAACTTTTGCCTATGGGGTGCGTCTTCTTATGCTGATGACAAGATAGCAACTCTTGTCCCACTGCGAACCAGTCCAGTCGCCGCGCGAATTTACCAATTTTTGCTTCAACACCAAAATCTATCTTGTACGCCCAAGGTATCAAGGTCGGTGGTGTGATGCTTTTGCTAGTGGAAATTTATGCAGCTTTATCTCAACTGCAGGAAGGAAACATCGAGGTGGAGAAAACTTGTCTTATCGCACGCGTATCTTCGTGTCGGTTGGCTTGGTCGTTAGAAGAATTGTCCACGGCTTCGTTTTGGCCGACTTCCTTAAGCCCCAGGTTCCAGGTGGTGAGGCCTTCAACATTCCAATTCTCTTTCCCGAGGATGAATTTTTCCCACTTAAAGGAAGTTTGTCTTCGCGCGAGGGACAAAGAAGAGGGAAACACATTTGTCTTGCTGAATTTAAATAAATTCAATTCAATTAGACGAGGTGGATTTGGCGAAGATGGAAGAGGTGGAATGTCTCTCAAGGACAAAAGAGTCCCTTTATTGCCTTGTTTTCATGTATCGAGTTAGTGTATCGATTAAGAACAATGTCATTAGCTTTGAGTTCTACAACATTCGCTCATAAGTTGAAGAAAAATGTGTTAAGAGCTATTTTTACACTATAGAATAATTCATCACTCGCACAGTCTTCCTGAGTCGTGTCATGTTTTGAAGTCCTATTGCTAACCAAACACTCTTCATAGTAGGGAAATGCAGTTCTATTATGAAGTATAAGCTGATGACTCCAAAAAGCTCAATACAAACTTTATTATGGATCCTAAATGTCATCATTTCAAGCTATTAGAGGCCCGATTTGGTGACTTGTGCTACAAAGGTGGCGACTCGGTGGTAGATGCGACAGCGGCGCCGATCTTTACACGACAGGACCGGAGATCAAATCTCATATGTGCCGTTCCCCCGTAGTGAAGATTGACTATCCAAATATGCGGTATCAATAAGTTTAGTAAGCCAGAAATGGTAGGCATGACCTTAAGAGGTCGTAAGGCCAATAAGGAAGGAAAGAAGCATAGGTCCTGAAGATATAAAGATACATTATATGCTTTGGTCTGGAGGCAGGGTAATTTGAGTTCTACAAAATTTTACAGTATTTCTCGTGGCCGTTCGTAGAGCATTCGGAAGAAATTGGATAACTTCTTCTACTTAGCCTAACGTCATCTAAAGGTCTTCTCTACCATTTCTGGCTTACTAGACTTAATGATACCACGTAGTTGGATGGTCAGTCCTCCGTGGCTCTGCCGTGTGAAGACCAGGCCGCCATATTGGATAAATATCAACAGCATTGGGATCTTTATCACCTCAAAAGGAGACTTCTTCAAGTTATTGTGGAGAGCCTCACTGATAATTGGATCTCGTTGACTAGCGTTTACTTCCTTGGGCATCCGGTAGATCCTGTCCCTTAAAACGTAGATGCATTCAAAGCGTCCAGATCAAGTGAGAGTCATGGTGTTCTTTACTAGCTAGAAACACCTCATATTACATTAGAGTGACGTGCAGATATCTACTCTTTACAATCTCCTTGATACAATACAGTAGTATGGGTCAATCTTCTAGAATATCCAAACCTCCTTTGATTGTCCTACATTCAATCCTAAACTCAACTTCTTTCTCCTAAGGACTACAACCTCGAAAAGTCTCGATCAACCACTTTTTGGCTTTCCTTGACGAATCGGGTAAGGAGAGGCTGCCTGGATGGGTTTCGATCCCCGGTGCTACCGTGTTCAACCGTAGCCGAAACTCAACTTACTTACTCATCCGGCGCTACAACCGCTTTTGCCGTCTTGGCCTTCTGCAATAATCCTCGACACCGCTCACAGTCCAGCGCAGTCGTCTGCCATCTCATCAACGCATCAACATCATCACTCCATCTCAATTTGGACCTACCACACCTCCTCTGTCCGTGTGGACGGCCTAAAAGGACTTTACGGGCTGGATCGTCCGGTGTCATTCTCATGTCGTGACCACCTCACCTTGAGCCTGGCGAGTCTAATTTACTGCACGATAGTGAGATCATCGTACAGCCCGTAGAGATCATCATTGAAGCGGCTCCTGCATTGTTCTTCTACAAATACGGGGCCTGTATGTTCTGTACGTCCCAAAGGCAATAAATCATTATTCAAGATTAGAATATGCAGTTTTTATCAGATTACTATGACTCGAATGGACCTGAATTGCTCAAGACATCTGCAACAGAGAATTTTGGTAAAATTGAACTCAACCTTTACCAGCTCCCGTCAGCTGCTTTTTAATCCTAAAAATTATTTTTCCGACATTAAAATTTCCAAGCGAGCGTGCTAGTTGAATGGCTTGCAATATCTTTAAAGCACCTCATAACAATACACCTGTAGCATTTTCCCTAGTTCAAACCCTTTAAATCGTTCTGGATGCTTATTTGAAATCGCCTGCTCCTTCCAATAAAATCCACACGGTAGTAACGGTTTCACTGCATCGCTACCAAACTTTAGCGAATCTTGGCGTAGCCCCGAAACAATCAGCAATCATCGCTAATTCCATTTACCTTGCTTAAGTATACTTTTTATTGGACATCGTGCTGTCATCGTTCTTCCCGTGCACAGGCAAAGCGAGAAAGAGAGTCCGCGACGACCCACCCTGCTAACTGCTTATCTAAATGGTGAGCCGTTCACAAGGGTAAGGGTTAAAACCCCGTTCGCCACTTACAGCCCTAAGTGAAACGTCTTCACTCGACGCTTGGGTCACCGTTTTACTTAAGGAAGTGTTTGACAGTAAAAAAAAAAAGAAGCAAACCATCACGGCAAACTTCACTTTTAATTATTCATCTATTTTTCCTCGCAATTACCCTGTCATTCGAAGCAATTTCGGTAGCGCTGGTGCCGTGCTCATCTCGTCCTTGACCACGTTCGGCAGCCCTTCCCAGGTATGATTGGCCCGTAATCGTGAAGGAGTCAAGTGTCACCAGAGCATCCGGAATTTATTATTTGTTCCCTTTAACAGGGTTCCCTACGGATGGAAGGGTTTATTGTGGTATAGGGAATGCCAGGACAGAGCAGAAAAAACACGCACCTCAAAACCGCTTATGCAAAGTATGGCTAACGGAAAACAAATTGTTTTCTAAACATCCCGGATTAGGAGGTTGGCCGGGTTGAGGGATGGTTGTTGGAAAGAAAAAGATGTTTGATTTGGTTTTTCCGAACAAAAAAAGGGTTGCAAAACAGATGAGTTTTGATGGTATAGCTAAATGGGGAAGAATAATAAAGATAAATGGAATTGACACAAGAAATAAGAGACACCGTTTCGTGCGGTATGGATGTCGATTGCTTGTTTGCATAATTTAATGTTTAAAAAATGCTTCAGAAAAGGTTTTTTTTTTAAGAAAATTAATAAAAGATCGCCCCAAAATGTTAAAGTATTTTATTTGACGATGTTTGACACGTAATTTTCTTTTAATGTGAATGATGAGCGACGAAGAATTATTTATTTTGAACTTCAAAAATTTATATCAAAACTCTTTTCTACCTCAAAAATGTTCTGGAATAAGAGGAGAAGGATTCCCCCCATTAACCAGCACGCAGCATTTTAAATGCAATTAGACATCAATTAATCACGATTCATTAACCGAACGCCGGGCATTTATGAAGGTCTGCTCGAGGTAACACACATTTCGCCTTTTTAGCTTCCAGCGTCTCCAGACTGAGCTGGGAGCGAATCCATCAAATGGCATAAGAACCACCCTGAAGATGGTCATTTCAAGGGGAAACATCTTGAGCTGGGTGTTTTTTTTATGTCTTGGGTAAAACTTTTTTCACTAGGGGACGCAAAAGGCCACTCCCACATGGAGAGTTTTTTTCTTTGGGTTGGCTGTGCCAGGAAAGAATCCTGGCGAGAGAGTCCTTGAAGGAAAAGAAAAAAAAGCATCGTTGTTGCTGACAATCGTTTGCTCTCGTTTATTCTCCCTCGAAGGCTCGGTCTGTTTCGTTCTAGCTGGCTTGGAGGTTCAAAGAGCCTATAGTTGGTTGGGATTAATTTAATGTTTAATAGTTAAAAAGTTTCTATAAATAAAAAAAATAGTTAAACAGCTTCCTATAAAAGGTTCACATAAAACAGCTTCATAAATTTATTCTAAAAGGAAGCATTTATTACGATTTCTTCCCCGCATCGTGATGCGCATCCGCAAACGCAACTGCATCGACGACGAAAACAAAAAGCAATCGGAAACCAAAATATGACAATTTAGAGGCAAATAGATGCAACCGAGCGACGAGAGCGAAACCACAGCCGATGAGATTCCCCGTAGGACTTTGCTCGGCTTGAAATGCATTAAGCGGCAGGCTTCTTGCATCACGCGTGCTGACCAAACGGGTTGTTGTGCGTATGTGCATTCACAACAGCGTACGGGACGAAAAAGGTTCACAGAGCGGGAGCAACACAGAAATCCTGTTTTAAAGGGGTAAGAAAAGATACAAAAAAGCACCCAATGGGGAAAAGCGGATACACAAGAGAAGTCCCGAAACGAGACAACTGTCAAGGTTAACCAGCGGCAAGTTGTCTGGGGTCAGGGAATACAGAGAGAGAGAGAGAGAGAGAGTGAGTAAATGGAGTGAAGTGTAGGTGTAAAAATCAATCCAGTATGAACTGTAAAATATCGGCGAAAGACTTGAAAGCATTTTATTTTTATTTTGAGCTCGCAAAAACAAAATTCGCAGTTTAAAAATAAGTGAGTAAGATTCCAAAATCAGTTAGATTGCCTTGAGTACATTGTATATTTATGAATATACAATGCATATACAATAAAATATTTCAGAAATGTGTTTGAAATTGTTTCACTAACCCGAACTGCCTTTAAATCAAACAGCGGGACTGACTGAAAAACAGTTTATGATAATCAAATTTAATTTTTTTTCCCATAAAACAGGCCACGCCGTACAGCCATAAAAACTAAATTATTAAACTGACAAACAATTTAAACATAAATGATCTTTCAAAGCTTTAAAAATATTAAAGTGCCTACAATATTTAAGCTATTGAATGGAAATAGAAAAATAGTCAAACAATTTTGTAAAAGAATAAAAATTTAAATAATTATTCGATAAAGCATTAAGAGCGCCTCTGGTGGATATTTTTGAAACTACGCTGAGGGAAGCTCTGAGTGTTTCAAAGATTAGCCAACAGATGGCGCTGCTAAAATTTAAAATATTCGTTGCTTAAATAGATTCTCGTTAAAGAAGCATCTCACACAAAAAAAAATAATTTAATTTAATACTTTACGTGAAAAATAATAAAGAAATGAGAATAAAATTATGATATGAAAAACTAATTGAATACGGAGGTTTTAAACTGCAAAATAAAAAAAATTGAAAAATTATTGGTTTAAAATTAAAATGATTTAAATCCAACTATTATAAAAAGGATTTTCATTATAAAACTCTACAACAGTTCCTGGCACACCATGAATACAGTTCCAAAGTTTTGTCTGAGAAAAAACTCGAAAGCTCCTCGTGAAAGCTCCATTTTCCACACCAATTTTCCACCTCGTCTTAATCACACGCAAAGAGCAAAACTATTACGCGTGCAGTAGTTTCTCGCCAAATTTTCACTTTCCCTCTCTCTCTCACTCTCTCCCTTAATTTTGGATGCTGCGCAGTTTTTCATCTCGCACGGTGGAAAACTATCACTAGCCTAGCACGTCGGTCGGTACATAAAACGCGCCCATACACTCTACCGTCGATTATCGATCTCCGTCACAGAATCCGCAACACCGCATTCACAGCTGTTCGTTAGGATATAGGGGGGCAGTTTTCCGTTTTTAGTTTTCCCCAACCCCATCTCAACATTTCCCCGCGGGCGGGTGTCTAGTCATTTTCCTTCCTTTTTCCATCCCGGTTTTTCATCCAGTTCCACCGAGCGGCTATGAAGTGGAATGCGCTTTTCCGGCCGTCTGTCCGACCGGCTGGCTGTCGCGAAAAATGCTGCCTGCTGCTGGTGTTCTGTTGCACGTGAATCGAAAAACACCACCTCGTTCTGGAATCTTTCGTTTATGAACATTATTTTTTTGACATCCCTCTGCTCGCCTGGTGGCCAAAAAGGAGAATCGTGCCGCCAGGCTCAGAGGGAAGATTTGAGCAATAATGTGTGACAATCGGAAATTGGGAAAATTGATAAGAAAAGAACGCAATTTGTTATATTCTGGTTACTCGTTACAATAAATGTAAGTGAGGAAATTTTATTTCAAACCCATATTGTGTGTGTGTGTGTTCATTTTTCGCCCTACACTTCTTCTCTCTTGCACATGTATTGGTTGTTGCACATATGTGGGGTGGTAGTGTTTTCCCAAGCTGGAAACTTTTCCCAATTTTTCCTTTCATTTCTCCAAATACGTTTCACAAAACTCCACACACACACACACTAGCTCTCTCTCTCTCTCTCTTTCTCTCTCGCTTATCCAATCTTAAACACTAACGGAAGAAACACGGTAATACGCTAGTTGGAACGAACAGTGAAGGCCTTAAACGTTAAGCACAAAGTCAATAATAATGAAAAAAAAACAAATCTTAAAGAAACAAAAGGCCTAATCTTACTAAACGAAACTATTTCAATTAAGTGTCTAAGTCCCAGAACTCTCCCTGGGTTTTTTAACCCCCCCCTCTTTTCTACACACTACTGTTCGATCTCGCGCCTTTACGCCTTTAATCGTTGTTGTGGTTTCCTTGTTTGTTGGTTGCTGATTTCCTTCCTGTCTGTTCGGGGTTTCATCTTTTTGGTTCAAACATATTCTTCGACCACTTTGACTGTTAATATTATTCTTTTCCACTTTCTCTTCTGTTCACTTCTCTGCGCGTTCTGGTAAATGCATTTCATGTTTTCCGGCCGTCCAATAGTTGCAGCCAGCGGGAGTGTAAGATGTGCACTCGTCGATCGGTCACCGGCAAACCAACACAGTTTAGCAGCAAACGGCTTACTGATCTTTGCACCGATGTGACTAAAAATAGGTGACTGCACATGCAGCACCATGTGCAACGCAGCCAGACCGACGAGCGTGTTTGCGGCTGGGTGCAAATGCCAGTCGGCGTTGGTCGGAATTGGATTAGAATTTTCCACCTTTGACTCATGCACTTCACCGCTCGAGCTGTTGGAGCATCTTTTTCATTAATTTCCTCGTTGCCAACATTCGACGGATTCCTGCGCAAGATGGGTCGGATTCTCGTAGGTTAGGGTTGATAGAGAATGGTATTTTTAGACTTCAAGAGCCGTTGTTCCTTTTTTTGGTCGTTAAAAAACCGAGCCAAACCGACACATTGACAGTTCATTTGAAAAGCAGGAATTGGACCAAAGATTATCATAAAAACTGATAAAATAAAATAAGGAATCTTTTTGTCACAGTAAGCAAAACAGTTTAACAGGTAACAAAAAAAGGCAGGATTTCCTTCTAAATAATATCTTCGATTGCACAGAAGTTTCTACTAATAAAACAATTTCGTCATAATCAACAGCTGATAATTGCACCTTGAGAACAACAAAATGGAAGCTCGATAAGAGCCACGAAAAATAGAACGATCCGAAGTAGTTAATTTTAATTTACATAAAAGCGAAACAGCAAACGGATGATCAGTCGTCGTTGGAACGTGATTGATTGATTTTTTTTTATGATTACTTCCCTACGAAAGAAAACGCACAGTTAGGTGAACATCTTTAAAACAAATGCAATACAGCAATGCGGGTCTTTCACCCATTGCCCGACCATCGTTTACCAGCGCTGGGCCCAAGGGATATGTCCAATGAGAGATATAAATTAAATTCAATTACAAAACAAAAATTCATCTAACTCGCGTTCGCATAACGCTAAACAAACCGATAAAGAACTTATCCTTAACCAATGTATGTGTTGCTAATTAAACTAAATCATGCGCTTCAAATCGAAATCCTCGTCGGATTACGAGTGTGTCTGCGTGTGTGTCTGTTCCCCTTTATGCTTTTGTTTGTTTCCTTCTATCCTTATGAATGAACTATTAAATAATTAAAATGGCAGAATTTGAAGCTTCCCGAATCGATTCTAGCAAATGTCCGAAAGAGGTTGCGTCGTCGTCGTCGTTTTTTTAATTCCAGCAGCTTCCGAAAGATTTCTTCTAGCTTGCTAGCCGGAAACCGATGCTCTTCTTACCCAGAAAAACAAAAAACATAATAAACTGTGTAATTTAAACTAAACCTTAATCGCTACTATCCGTAAGTAAACGTTACCGACTAACGAAATTGATTGAATAGGGGTTTGAAATTAACGGCCCGCTTTGAGAAGTGCCTAAGCTCTCCTAACTTCCTCTCTTCGTCTCCTTCACATTTTTATGCTTTTTCTCTTACTTATTTAGACTCCTTTCTTCCTTTCTCTCTTACCAACTATATACTTAAGTCATCGCTTGGTTCCTCTGACACATTCGCTATAAATAGGTAGTTTTCTTTTATCTGGTATATCTTTTACATTTTGTTCTATATTATTTAAGGGGGGTTTGTGTGTGTGTTTTTTTCTGTATAATTGTGTAGTTTTTTTTTTCTTAGCTAAGCGCACTCCAGTCTGCCTTCTGCTGGTCAATTTGTCTACCTTAAGTCCACCAGCACTGTTTTTTCCCTTTCTCTTTTATAAAATTAATCATTTATCAGCCTATTATCGTTGTAAATATGTTTGCTACTCTCTCTCTTTCTCTTTCGCTTTCCCATTCTCTACTGCATCCGTGTAAAAGCTCTAAACGACTGTTTGCCCTCCGTAAAGCAGGCGTAAGAAAATATGTATCCCGTACTCGGATATCTCTCTCTGGATTAAGACGGGTTTAGAGACCCTTTAGCAAGTTGTAATAGCGCACACAAATGATAAGTACGACTTTTGACACTCGAGAGAGAAAAAAATCGGTTGAGCTTTTCCGGAAAAGTGCCCCCTCGTATATACAAAATCATTAATCGGTTTAAATTGGTTTGGGTGTCACGCCACAATGCTTAAATGCTAAAACCCCAGGCACACGCACACACGTCTCAGGGTGCTGTGGATGGGTGTGCTGCTTACACAATAACCGACAGCTCTTAACCATGCAAATGAATGTCACTTACAAATATAATCAAACAACCTGCCTGCCCCACATACAAACAATCAAACAAACAACAAGCAAATGTAAACCACATTGCATTAGTGACAAAGTAATAACTGTTACCCGAATCAGTCCCGAACTGTTGATCGTTTTCGTTCGCCGATTTTTCCTCCCGACAAGGAGTAGCGGGTAGGAAAAACCCGCTGAACAAAGGTGCGATATTTACAGCTACATTCGCTACGTTGCGGTCCCCCTCCCCAAGGTATCTTTGCTGTGTGCCCTTCCAGCAGCTGTGAGCAACTTACTTTACTAATATGCGCTGGTGCAAAAGGTAAAAAAAGATCAACTGATTTACTCGATTTTCTTTTCGTGCGTCGTTTAAACATTACCTCCAAGAGTACCGGTAAAAAGGGGAAAGAATTTTACATACTTGTTTTTATAAAATTGTAACAAAGAACGTGCAAAAAACCCGGTTCGAAAACGTCGATAGCACAACGACGAAATTCAAGTTCGAATTCGGCTTGCGCTAGCGACCGCTAGATGGCGCTGGTGGCGGTTTGCATTGCCTCACGCCAGGCCGGTGTAAATGCTAAGTTTAAACAAATTCAAAGCGAGGTAACAAAAACTGTATATCAAGAGACAAAAACAGCACAACCAAAAGCCCATCCCCAGTTTAACCATTTTTCCGTTCGTAAGGTAGCCTGTACCTTGTGAAAAACTTAAAAAGATCCGTTACAAGTACGAAAACGGTACCTACAAAACAACAAGGCACACGTTTTTTTTTCTTCTGAATCCCTCAGCCCCGAAAGTCCCAGCTTCTCTCGATAGAATTACATTTTAAAAGGTGCTACAACATCCACCTCAACATGGTTTTGGAATGTTAACTTACTTTCCGTGCCCTACAGGTGAGGCCTGCCTTCTACAGCGATATCGCACTAACAAACTGCTGAAATTTCTGAAGAGGACATCGCCGATCCCTCGCTAGGATGTGTGCCTGCGGAAGACTTTCACCACTCCTATCACTCCTTATCGCTGTTCCTTATTGCACGATACTCCTCCCCAAGACCGGCCGGTTCGATCGAATCGATCTGGGTCGGTCTAGTAAGTAAATAGGCTAAATCGTTCCTTATACTCCCTTATACGCTTGACCACGACCATCGTCTTCGGGACATTAGCAATTAAATTTGTACATTTGTGTTACGCCTGGACCGCCCTGGACGGTATGGTTGGGGGCGGCTTACGACGCCTTCCGAGCGCCCTGTCGGGTGATGAGCTGCCGCAGCTTCGACAGCTCCGTCTGCAGATTCTGATTGCAATCCTCGAGCGTTTCGACTCGCTTGCGGTAGTCGAGGTTCTCGGACATCAGTATCTCCACCCGACGCTCTAGCTGGTCCATGTACTCTTTCTTCTTTCGCCGACTTTCCTGGGCGGAGATCTAGAACACGGGAACCAATCGAGGTGAGAGCGATGCCATGGAAGAACTTGCTTTTAATGCCTTACCTTGTTCTTGATTTTCCGCCGAATCTTTTTGAGAGATTTCTCTTCGGCTTTGGTCAGCGGAAGCCGGGTCGGGATTGGATAGCCCTCGGCCAGAAGTGTTCGCTTTTCCTCTTCCGTCAAGATGAGCGTTCCCGTGGAACCCTTCTGCAATGAGGCAATGAGAAACAATGTTAGTATAACGTGGTTCATAAAGCGGGTTCAGGACGACGTACCGGTTGACTGCTGATGAGCGGGGTGTGGATCGGCTGCCTCGTCGAGCTGGTGGTCGACTGTGAGGCGGACGGTGATGAACCAGCGGAGCTGTGGTGACTAGCGCCGGACGCTTGGCGGGAGGTAGTGGTTGCCGACTGCCCACCAGCGGTGCTGCCGATCTGAGAACCGGCCCCCGAGCTGGTGCTGCTCGCGTGCAGTGACGTTCGGCGGCTGGATGTCGTCGAGTTGGCGCCACTGGACGTGCTGCCGATATCGGTTGGCGGAGACATGGGTGAGACGTGATGTTCGGGGCTTTGGTTGCCCTCCGATTCGTCGCTCGGTAGCGAGGACGGTGGTGTCGGCGGCAGCCCAAACCCGGACGATTGTGGTTCCATCTTGATGTTTAGCTTGGACATTACCAGCTTCTGCTGCTGCTGGGTGGTTGAGCTTTGCTGTGGAATGCTGGTGGCGATCATGATCTGCTGATTCTTGAGCAGGCTCTGTGTGGCGGATGCCAGCTGGAGGGAACCATTCTGGAAAAGGAATTGAAGGGCAAGAAATTAACGACGGAACACACGGTGGACGGTGCTTCTCCCGACATCTACCTTATGCTCGAGGACAAGATCCGAATGGGCGTACGCTCCAAGGCTTACCGCGGAGACGCCGAAGCTGTTGTGCAGGGAACCTCCACCACCTTCACTACTACCGCCGCCTCCGCCGCAACCCGACCCGATCGGTGATGGTGGACAGCTCGAGCTCGGCGACAGTGGTTCCTCCTTCACTGTCGTCTCGTCGATGTCGATATCGGAAGCGATGCTGGCGGATGTGGATGAGGACGAATCGTGACAGGAAGAGGACGAACCGAACCCGGCCAATCCTTTCAAACCCGCAATGCTCTCCTTCAGGTTGAGGTTATGGTTCACCGCAAGGTGATTGTTGTTGTTGTTGCTGCTGATGAGGCTGCCATTGCTGGTGAGGAACCCGCCGCCATTGGCGGCAATTTGTGCGCTCTGCTGTTGACCTGCGGACGCAGCATTCGACAGACCACCGTTCGCGAGCAGGGACATACCGGCAAACGTTGGTTTACTGTCCCTTGTTTGCCCGTTGGCTAGCAGCGAGTTCGTGTGATTCTGTCTGTGAATGATGTGCTGATGTTTGCTGCTGCCATTCATGCTGATTGCCGGATAGCATTCCTCATCCATATCTGCTGAGATATTGCAAAGGAGAAAAAGAACAAAAGAAACGATACAATTATAAGCATCAATCGATAGGAAAATGGGCAATGTTAAAAATAAATCCTCGTGCACTGGAATCGATTGAAGGTACTGCGCCGCCGAAGCGGGAAAACACTAGCCGCAACAACATTCAGGTCAAACCAATCTGCTGCAGTACGCACAAATGTCAGTTGCAGATCGCGCTGTCCGTTGTTTTGACAGGTGCGTTCATAGTGAGGCGGTGTGAGCGTTCAGTATTCGGAGTAGTAGGTTTGTTTGAACGCCTGTGGCGGGGAAAACATTTATTTTCTGCTCCTGTTGCTGGTTGCTCCAGACATTCGGGTGGGGTTCGGTAAGGGTCTCAATTCCGTTACGTAAGAGGGCAGGAGCAGTGGGAATGGGCAACGAAAATAGACTCAGCCTGGAACGGCAAAACCCTCTGGCGGAAAGTTACACTGTACCGGTATCGATATCGAGGTTATCATCTGCATAAACTTCATTTTCTAGCTAATGCAGCTCTTCAAACATTAGCGCGGTTCGGCAGACATTTGGATGATACCATCGAAAGATTTGCAATTGCGCTAACAAACTCAGCGTAATTAATTTTCATAGTAACAAGTTTCTTAGAATATTGGAAGGGTAAATACAAAAATGGCCGTTGACCGATATATTGAGGATTCGCGTTCTTCAGACACTGATAGCAGACGTCTATGCTACTATGTAAGAAGTACCTGTTTCCTCGATAGTACTGGTCCGCATCATATCAATAACTTCCCTGCTGATCCTAATGAGACAGCATATCCAATTTATATCAACTAATAGTCGTCAATCGATGGCATTAGATGACTTTTGCGGCGCAGCGCATTAACATTCACACGACTAGGAATGGAAGCTGTCAATCGAGTAATTTATCTCCTGATCTCTACATTGTAGCAAACACATACCCCCCCAACAAGGTATTCCCTGTCCAAATATTCACACGTCTCGGGTGGCTCGTTAGGCAGAAACGGGCTCCGTTTAGGATGGAAAAAGTCATAAGCGCGATAATTAATATGGTCGATCGTAAAAGTCATCCGAACCAGTCCCTCCTCACCGTTCACCGTCTAACGAGCCAATCTGCGATCCCGATCGGAAGAGCCAAAATATCAACCATATTTCTTCCATCACACAACCCCAGCCAGCTCACACACCATCGATGATTATGATCGCTTGCAAAACGGTTAGGTTATCGAGACGGTCGAGCCGAAGAATGCGTCCCCAACACGGTAGCACGCTTATGTGCCCGCTCGCCCAGATGCAGGTGAAAATTATCTTCATCTAATTAATAACCATAATAAATCGCAACGCAGCGGTGCAACCAGGTGGTGGTGGTTAGGCTCCACGATGGCTGGCGGCTACTAGTAGCTGCAACACTACCTTGGACGAGTGATAGCACACACACAAAAAAGTAAAACAAAACCCGTTCCAGATGGCATTGGACGTCGTCGGTGCTCCTTGCAGGTTCCTGCTCGTTTTGCAGAAAATCGTCGCGCAATCCCTTTTCCTAATTGAATGATTATAATATAAGTCCGTGCAAAGTTGAAAGTTGTCCACCGCGGCTAACGCGTGAGCATGAGCACACGCTTCGGCCGCATTTTCGTGCTAATTGACAACCTGCTCACACGCCGGCCCCACTGAATTGGTCCAATTTTTCCGCTGGAAAAGTCGCGCAAGCCATAACGCTTGATCGATTGATCGAAGCGTGCCCCTTTCAACGCCCGTTCCATGTTGGAAACTCGGAAATTCATTAAATTTTAATTGAAATAGTTGTGATTCCGTTGCGAGGGATGTGGGGCAGCGGTAGGTTAGGAGACGCCACACCATACTATTGCGTGGCATCGATCGACCGCATCATCCGCATTGACATTCCATCATCATCATCGTCATCGTCGATAGGCGTCGATGCAACCACAACGAAGTGGTACAGGATTCGAGGAAGATCTATCTGGTTGACGGCCGTCTGCAACTGCAATAATGATCGTCTTACGAATCGTGGCGCTGCAACAACCACAATCCAAACTCTCGGTTGCTCCACGTAAGTGACGTAAACCGCATCACCCAAATGACGCTCCTTCGACGACTTCAAATCGTTTTTTTTCTTTTTCAGGGGTTTCGTGGACGTCACTGCAATTGCAATCGCCGATGAGTCATGCAGAGTCGTGCAGCGGGGATGGGATTTCACCGGACGGAGGAAGCAAACCACACGGATTGATTTGTGATCATCATTTGGCAATCCGTTTTGCGGTTCCGTGATGATTGGTTCGTTTGTTTGGTTGTTAGACGCGAGAAGAGCGACATATTCCACTGAGAGCTCTTGCGAAACCTTTAAAAAGTGACTCTATTAACGGCGCGGTAAGTAGGGACTCGCTTATCTTTTTTATTTGAGTCATAAGAGTCAAAGCCACTAATTAACTTCGATTAGATGGACAACTCTCTTCTCGATAGTGTCGCTATCTTCATCTAGTTTCAAATTTCAGTGTTAATCAGATAAAGAAAACCCTTTTTGCTTTACACCGTAGACTTTGTGGTGGCAACACAGTTCTTTCTCACCGTGACTTTCACACACCGCTCGTCATCTACGCCAATCAAACGACGAATCATCGTCACCGCAGACTGCCTCACTTAATTTCGATACTTTCAAATATCCACCACCGAAAGCAGGTGGGAGCTTAATGCAATTCCACCATCGCGTTACCGTTCCGATTGGATGAGTGTTGGCAGGAGAAATTGTGTGTGCGATCGTCACCTCGCATCAGGTGGATGATGAGGTTGACTTAATTTTTGGAAAATTTTAAGTAAGATGTTACTTTTTATACAACCGTTGAGAAGATACATTAAGACAAGGAGACCCTAAACAAGAATTGGAGAAAAATGTCACACTAAATGCTATAAAATATGGTGCTCGGCACCATGCTCGACATTATAGCATCACGGTATTGGTCTATGTTCGTTAGCACCTCAATCGAAAGGCACAACTATTCCGTTTATCCGGGATCAATGTGATTTTTTAAGTGCCGGATATTTGAGCATCACGGATAAAACGTATACTTGATCTTGTTGACAGCTACTAATTACTATCGCGTAGGATCGAGCGATCGTAGCTTGTTTTTGAATAATAACTTTATTTATTACGGGTTTTGTTTGCAAAAATCGCCGTATTAGTAATAGATTAATAGATAGATACAACGGACCAACAAATTCCATCAGGAACATTAGGAACTGGAAAATAAACTGAAGGATACTCGTACATATCCCAAGCAATAGATAAATATCGAATTGCCAAATTGAATTAAGCTTCCTGTAATATCAAGAGCTTTCTACTTAAACATCTAGCCCAACCACCCAAAGAGCATTTTCCCCAAAAAGCCAAACAGATTGTCCAAAAAACCCTACTGGAGTGGGCTTTCTACTACCTGCACTAAAGCGGATGCAGTTCGATTAGCCCCAAGTACCCTGAAACCTTTCTAACAAACCTCCCATCGAAACACTACTCAATCACGCAAGAGATCGCTTTCGTTTCCATCTTTCCGCCGGCCAACTGTCATAAATACTAAACCCATTTTCCCAGTCCCAGCTAAAAACCTCCCCCCCCCCCCCCCCGTGCTTTAGGTTGGTGGGTGGTGGCGATTGTTTCGTGTTTTCATTTGCCCCATTGTTTGAACTCGGTCAGTTAGGTCCGGCTGTTGTTGGTGCATCTATTTCCGGACCAGAAACGACCGAAGGTACGATCGAAAGAAAAAGCTTCTTCCTCTTGTTTGCTTCTGGTCTCTCCTTTTGAGAGATTGTTCCGGTGTTCCATTCTCTTTTTTTGCCCCTGTTTGGACGCTGCACTTTCGCTAAGGCTAAACGGTTTTCACCACCATTTTCGATAAGCGGACGGTGTTTGGTGGCCATGTGGTTGGATTGAAAATTTCATCAATTTTTCATTGTGCCTGTCATTGGATCTAATCTTTCGTGGCGCTGCTTTTCCCGGAACCCGTGCGGCGGAATTTCCATGCAAAGCGGTTCACACTCTGTATCTCTGTTTCTCACCTTCTTTTCCTTCTCCTCGCAATGTTCCCCAGCAGAAAATTGTTCTTTTTTTGAGGCAGTTTCCTTCAAAAGTCAGTTCAGGGGGCCCGATTCATTCACTCCGTTCGCTCGACGACCTCCTCCAAGTATCGAACCTTTTTTCGCCCATAAATCGTAACGCGTTCAATGGAACGGGACTGGAATGCATTCCTTTCACCCTGTCTTGCCTTCTTCCTGCTACACATTTCCACATTCCTGTACCACGACGAAAGGCGCACCATTTTGTGGTTTACCGACAGTAAAACAGAACGCCCTCCGGGGTGGTTGAGTTCGATTTTCGCCTGCCGGGGCGCATTTTTTTCTTCTTCACCCGCTGCAATTGTGCGTTTATGGTTCGTTTTTGTGCTTTGCTAAGCGATCCTTAATACGATTCCTCCTTCTGCCCGGCTGTTCGCCACCCAACACAATCGATGTTTTATTTTGTTTTTCTTTAACGCATACTTTTGCAACAATGTTGAGACAGCGGGCAACCACCACCGGGCACACATTCACATCCGGAAGTGTGCTTCACAAGCAAACCCTTGCGCGAAGGCAATCGGTCGGAGCCGCGATGCGATCAATTTTCCCGTCCGCCCGATCGACGGCTCGATCGGCGCAGTAATGGTACGCGAAATGGGACATTTGTCAAGGCGGTTTCGTTTCTGTTCACCTCACACCACACTCATCCCCTTGGGGGGGCGCTGGCTGGCTGGCTGGCTGAGTTGCAATTGCGATCGAAAGTGAGATTTATCGTGGCGGGAAAAGCGGCGCAGATGATGGTGGTTGTCCATATAATGGCTTATTTGTGAGGCAGACGAGAGATGAACGTGGATTAGCGATTGAATCACACACACACAGAGAGAGCTAATAGCAAAAAGGGGGAAGGAGAAAAACACAAATGGCTGCTGCAAGTGCAGTTGCGTGCAATTGATGTAACAAATCGTCCATCATCATCACCCGGGCTCGGTGTGTCTCGTGCTCAGAATTTCATAATCTCGATGCGCGCGCGAACGGAGGTAGGAAAAAGCTTCCTACCTACCACCTCTCCTCGGAAACTCCCCCTTTCCCACAGTTTACTCCACCGCCCCCATCAACAGCGGAACATGATGGAAGTGACAAATGCAATTGGATGCAGATAAATCAAGTATGTATGCAGCCGGCTGTACAATTATTGTCACTTCCCAGCCCCATCGCCTCCATCGGATGTGATCGGTTGCGCTCGGTGCCTACAGTGAGCGACATTTGTTTAGGCGCACTCAATTTTTTACGGAAGATTGAGACTAGTTTCTTTTGAAGGACAATCTTTTGAAAGAAGAAAGAAATAACCATAAAAAGTTATTCCAACGATTTTTTGCAAAATCAAACTCAGATCAAAATTATCAAATTTATCATATCAATCTTTTTGGTAAGGTCGACATCAAACTAACCTTAAAAGGTATAATAAATTATCTCCTAATAAATCACTTGCAGCACCTCGAGACCATCTTTCGATTCTACTTGCACTTACATCAACGTCCCACACTGTAACTAGCCGACCACCTTCCATAGGCTCTTTCTCTCCAGCCCATTTCACAATAACGAAGCGCCATCGGTAGAGATGGGATGTTTGATTGATTGTAGGGACCGTGTCCGTGGAACAAATAGTCCAGGAGCATATGTACTTTTTATATTGTATTTCCCCGGTGAACAATAAACAACCCCATTGCCGTGTGGTAACAATTAAATCAATAAAAAACAAACGTTTCCATAACTCTCCGTCTCGTGCTCAGTAATAGGTGGAAGTGATTTTCCTTTAGTAAATTTATTACATTTACTATACAGCAAGAAAGACCAGGGGTAAAGAAGCAACCAATTTATAAATTTAAAAGGCAATTAGTGCGAAATGCAAGATTTATGTTTTGCGCGAGAGCGATGAATCAGCCGCAGTGACTTCAGTATGATTGCGTAGAACAGCGAGAACCCTAGCCATTTATCACACGCACATACAGGCGAAACAAATGGCTAATCTTTCTCGACTTCGTTTCATCATAATTCATTCTACAGCCGCGCACAGAATCTTGCTTATCTGGCTGACTTCATCTTAGTGCGTGTGGTAGGTATCGCAAGCTATCCGCTATCCAGTACGGCCTCTATCTTCCAGCCATAGTTGATCATCATTAAGAGCAATCGTACTCGCCGGCTTTCCGGCCCATACGAGCGTGGTAAGTGTATGTGTGTCGTTTGGCGACATTTTTATGCCTTTAATTGGTTGTAAACACGTGCTAAAAGTCCCACCACTAAGCCGGATGCCGGACAGAGCGTGTTCGAAGTGTTTGACACACTGGGACTTGTTTTAAGGAGGAGGAAGACAAGTCGCAAACAGACAGGCAATTATAGGTGCGTAAAATGGGATTTGTTTTCCTTTACCCTTCAAGCAGCATAAGAGCAAGGTTCAATGACATCGATTAGAGAGAGGTTTTTTTTGAGGAAGCGGGAGGGACCGAAGATTGCAGAAGATAAATCAATGGAGCTTTTACAAACATTAAGAAGACCACCAAGAATTAGGTGTCGGGATAGATACACGCACCCCTCATCATCTCGATAGGCTGTACACTCTGAACGATTGATCACGATCACTTCAGACACTCCCTCTTGGTGTTCGGGCCGGGATCCGTGGGTTTTGGGGCGTTCGAGTGTGTGCGTGTGCACGGATCAGCTACGAGGGCTATGACTCAATCTCGTGATCCCGTCTCGAATAGTTCGCCGTCTGTCAGCACGTTCGCCTGCGTTACCTTGCTCCAGGGAGGTGAGCGACTGGGACTGAGCAAAGCGGCGAACCCCATCCAGCCATCCGACCGAGATCGAGATCAAAACATTGGCCGGCCCCACAGAGTGCTCTGGGCATCTGATTGCGATCGCCGATCGTGGACGATAGTGGCGTGCGAAAGACGGTGCCGGGAAGCAAAGAAAAACGAGAAGGAAAAAACAAATCGAGAGCACTTCGGACGCCCTATCCTAGGATCTGGGACGGGGCCCTCTCGCCGTAAAGTGAAATGGATCCGTCCCAAGTTGCAGTTGAAGTGGTGGTAGTGTGTGTGTGTGCGTTTGTGCCATTTATTGCCATGAATGAAATTTCATTCAGCTCAAGAACGGCGTCATGTTTGGAGTGGAGAATAAGGGTGGCAAAGCAAAGACGAAGCAGACTACAAAAGCACACAGCCACAGGGCACACACCGAATGGGAAGCAATCAGTGCGCTAGTTGGGGAAGCTGAGCTCCCAGCAAAATAGTGACATCAATGCAATCGCGCAAAGATCCGTGAGACATAAACGGATAGAGTGCTCGCATCCAATTCCCGGCACGCAGAGCCACGCAAAAGGTGACCAACGACGGGACGGGTGGACGGTTCGGTTGAAGGTGATTTGAGACGAGAAAAAAAGCACCGAATACCTGGGAAGAAAGCGCAGAAATTATGTCAATTGTTTTAGTTCGCTTCCCGTTCGCTTTGTGAATGGCGTTTAGTTTCGTGTTTACTATTACTTCGGGAGGGATATTTTTATGTTTGCTGTCGTTGTTGCTGCTGCTGCTGCTGCTGCTGTCTCTTCGTACCGATAAAAGTATGATGGGTTGGAATGGGTCGTTACTGGGTTAGGTGAGATGAGAGTCACGGTGTCCAGTCCAGTGTCGGTGGTGGTCGACACAAACATTAGTAGAAACATTAGCTCGAACAGGGCCAGATCTTGGACAGATGCCCGGCGGGTAAGGAAATGAAGGAATGAATAGGCAAATAATAACTATCATATCAAGCAGCAAGAACAGTCCGCTCGGGAGAAGTGATGGGAAAGTTGAACGATCGAAGAAAACTACTTCTTCGCTGCGGTAGAATAGGCTAATGCATGGGTCAAGCCATTGGAAAGAACAATAAAACCTACTCAAATGTCTTTATTTGGTGTCATATTTTTGGTTAGAGATGAGAAGTTTGCAAGCAGATAAATATGAGACTATTCTACTCCTCAGGGCCTTTTGCTACCACAAAGTGGTTGCGCTAGAGGGAGAAGGGCGCTACAGAAGGCCATCGAAAAGTCGGTAGTGAAAATTCCAGGGACCATCTTCCCTGACTGAGCCAGATCTTGACATTCGCTGATGATCAGAAAAGTGATCGCTCTTTTGAAGTCGTCCATCAGAGGTTTAAAGTCAGTACCCGAAATCCACATAGCTTTTGGCATTTGTGCAAGGGTTCTGGCTGTCCACCGAGCGTAGTACAGCCTGAGGAAACTTATTCACTCAAAATACCTTTCGCGATGGATAGCTTTGTCATGTGGATGGCCCTAGAAAACCAAGCACGTACAGTCCTTAAGGCTGATAAATGAGTAAGTATAGGTATGTTACCCACTGTATATGGGGAAAGATTTTTAAACTATAATTAAAATTCAATGTTGTGTGCTTATTAATAATAACATATATCTCCACCAAAAAAATCAATTTACTTCAATGCGTGAAAATCACAACCAAAAGGAAATCATTAAATAACAATCAACGACGTAACAGTAAAACCGTCTTCCTTCCACTACCAAAGAAAAACTTCGAAGAAACAACCAACAACAAAAAAAGCGGCCACATATGTAAAAGACTGTGCAAAACATACAAAGAGCAGCAATAAAATTCTCAATAAACCTGTCAAATGAGCATCGTTAAGCGGGCCGGTGCGATCTGCATGAAAATAAAATATCTGTCAAAAAGTGTCCGATGCCGCCAGACCAGAAGCAAGAGATGGCCGACTCGATCGCTCTCAATTATTTGTCTCCGCAACAGCAGCAACAGCAGCAGCAGCAGCATCCTCACGCCCTCTCTTATCATCATCAACTGATCGAGTTGATCGCATTTCAGTTCCATTTCCTTTTTTTTGTTCACATTATCCTTTTTCGGGGTTTTTTTTATTATTACAGAGAGTGTTCTCCTTCTCGGGAAACTATAAAGAACTGATCAGCGATCCGCAAGCACCGCAAACTCCGTAGGGAACTTCCAAAAACTTCCAAAGAACAACCAAAATGCTCGGCAAAGTCCAACCCAGCTTCTACTTCATTAACATATTTGCTAAGCCATTAAAACGGTCCGGTTCTTATGCGTGCGTGCCGGTGTGTGTCGCGCTAAAGCAAACAAAATGGAACGAAATAAAAATGTTTCATATCTTCGCGAAAGCCAACCCTAGCGGACAAAACTCTGACGGACTCTCTGGTGGTGGTGGTGGTGGGACATTAGTACCCTGCGCTGGCTTTCGGGAGAACAAGTTTTGCTTCCACTTTTCACTCCCGAGAGAGCCCAAAACGCAGCAAAAAGTCACCAGCGTCAGCAGAACGCGCCTCGGAACGCACATGGCAGCAAACAAATTCGCCCGAGCAAGTTATGCAATCTTGTCGAAAAGTTTTATTGTTTTCACTTTTGAAACCACTGCCTTCGGTTCCTTCGGGGTGGGAGAAAAAAAATCGCCGATTCGAACCATTTTATCTTCATGACGGCTTTTAAAAAAGGGGGAATAAAATGACAAAAATGAAAGAAGGAAAAACAAAGTGCAATTCGTGCCCGCGTACGTGAAGCCGAACGCGCTTCACGCATCAAAGCAAATTGGTTGCAGATTTTGCCTGGTGTTCTGTTATTTTTATTTGCGTACGTTTGGTATGTGACATGTCTTTTTTCTTTCTTTTGCTTGGTTGAGATTTTTTTTAAAATAGTGTCTTATTGAGGAGAGAGAAAGAGAGAGAGAGAGAGAGAAGGAGCAATAAATGACAGTTAGTACCTTCGAGTCTGATTATGCGAATTGTGCGCGAAATGACTTTTTTAAGCCATTCCAGTTTGTTTCGATGCGAGGCGCTAGGGCCAACAAAATTGGACCCGAGTCAAACGAGAAGGTAAGGTTCAATGAACCTGATGGAAAAAGAATGAGTCACAAGTTTTGGCCAATATTCACTTTAGAGATATTTTATATAAATTTTTAAGCAATTCCTCATCCTTCGGCTAAGATTTTTTTTAATAAAAATCCATTGAATAGCCATTCTCAACAGCTAATTAAATTAAGCTTTTTTAACTGTTAAACGGTTCTAAAATGGTGATTCCAGCAGCAAAATTACTACTTCCGGTTCGGGTGCACTAAAACCTCCCAACAACAATAAAAAACCAAGTGTCCAGCCTGAAATTTAAATTTCTCACGCACCAACCATGCAACCTACACTCCCCGGGGTCCGTCACTTAATCGCCCCCTCTTCTTAACAAGTTTGTCACTCAGGTCTTTAGCATTTTCCACCCCAATTTTTTTTCGGAACTCCGATTAAGGTGTCTGTATCCATGAAAGTTTAAGCGAAATCCGTGATGGTGCAAAAGAAGCAGAAGCAACAGAAAGAAGCGCCCGCTATCATCAAACACATCCAATTTGTCGATAAAACCTATAGAACTGGTCGAAGAAAACGCATTGGATACAAACACAAAAAAAGCTGCTGAAGACGAGCTGGGGGAGAAAAAAAAAGCTCCACTCGATGCTACATTGTAGCGGTATTTAGCCGATACGGCCCCAATTTGGCCCAAATAGCGGTGGCTGTTGTTGGCCTCAGGAACGATGAAACGACGCGAAACGAATCACGGAAAACGATCACACACACACGCTTTCGTGTTTTACGGGATTCATTCCGGGCACGTGTTATCTGCAAACCGTTCCGCGCGTTTGCGCATTAATTCATTTGCAGTTTTGTTTTATTTTTGGAATTTTAAGATTCATTGATTAATGATCCGGCCGTGGCGATCCAGATGATGATGGTGATGATCGTGAAAAGGAGCGAGAAAAACAAATTTGCTACCATGCCGATGCGCGGTTTAGTTAAAGTTGGCAAAGAATGACAATAAATCCAGCTGGAAGTGATAGTTGTCTATGCAAACAACAGTTCAATTTGTATGTGCCAAAACAAAAAAGTTCCTTGAGCCTTGAACCAACTTCAACTTTCAAATTTGTAGTTTGTTTATTTTTTTTCCTAGGCAGTTAATACACTTTGTCTCACTAGCAAAAGTGCACCCCTTGCATACACACTCACACAATGCGATTTAGCCATTACCCGTGCTTGGGATAACGTTTCCATTTTTTTTGGGGGGAGTTTGTCCGCTTATCCGATCACCTTTATCTCGAACAAGTTTAGCGACTATTATGACATTTAAGACAACTTTCGCACACCATACCAGCGTGCGTCACTGACATTTTGACGTACCAAAAAAAAACAAGACACAAAAAATGGAGTAGGTGAAACATAAAAAAACCCCGAAATGAATTCGAGAATTCGACACTAAATAGAGCACACATGACCGTCTTGTCTCGCTCTTTACTTTCCTTGCTGATCTAATTGGATGTGGGATGAGGAAATGGAACAAGGGACAACAGGATACGCGGTTCAATTTGTCACACCGATCACGTCTGAACGTGTGTGTGTGTGTGCGTTCCTGGGGGAGTACTGACCCTAAAGACACTGACGGGGAGGGGAGGGATCGCCGAGAAAGCGCGTGATCGGATCAGCTACGCACGTTTCTTTTTTCGACCTATGTGCACCTGGATGTTAGCTGATCGCAAATGACTCAATCTTTAGTCATCGGCTTCTGGCTGTGAAGCTCCGGTGTCGGCTGAGTGCCCTTTTCCCCCCCGAGATCGATTGCAATCGCAGCTAGATTAATGGTTTTCCCTTGTCTCCGTATACCCTTTCGGGCTGAGTCATCCGCGTTCGAAGTTTTTGGTCGAAAAACCAAAACACACTGCTCGAAAATGGGGACACACTCCTAGCGCCAAGGACAGGCTTGTGCAATTCGCAGAAAAAAGTAGGCGAACGTTCTCAAAACACAATGCAAACATCGATCACCTTCACGATCACAGCTTTTGATCATCAGCAGCGATAGCGCCCATACACCTCTCGAATGAGGCTGTGGAATTTGCCCGAGTGCTTTCCTTCGTGACGCTTTGGTTCCCAGGAGGATCCCAGGCGGTAGCTAACTCGTCCAAAGCGCCACTGCTAAATCGGTCGTGATGCGGATCGTACGATCGTGTGCTGCTAAACTTCAGAGCTTCCCAATCAATTACACATCTCATCGTCAGCATCATAGACTCACTCTCCAGGGAGAGTGAGATCCTCGCAGTGCGATCGTTCGAGATCGTGCCCTGGATGACTTACAAGCACCGATGCACGCCTGGGACAACATTGTTGCACGAAGACGAGGAGGTTTGCTTCCACCACAGCGCGATCCATTCAATTGCAGCAGAGCTTGGAACCGGTAGCGTGTGGCGTTGGACCACCACCGACTCTACCGCACATGCAAGTAATCCTCGGGAGCTTAATGGCGCTACATGGCGTTGCCAGGCGAAACAACTCGTTCACTCGCTATTAAATAATTGTAATCGCATTGCGTCTAACGATTACTTGATACCATTTAACGGTTTGCTTGGCAAACCTGAAGCTCTTCCATCAAACCATAAAAATGAACACGTTAAAGTTTCATTTACCCGGAGCGCGACTAGTGTCCCTGGATAGTGCGCAAATGATTCACTTTAAGTTGTTTTTTTTGGTGGAAGTTGTTTTCTCCCCACATCTGACGATATTGGTCCCGACGAGAACCTGAAGAGGCCTTGAATATCGGTTGAACAAATGTGCGTCTTTTGATAGCCTTGAGGACGGATCGATCGTGTGTTTGATCAGCTGAGATTTTGTCTCCTTTCCTGTTTAGAAGTTCTATTATGTTATTTTTTGGCGTTACTTGCGAAATTACTGAGATAAGTTAGACGAACTTCAAATCCCATAGTGCAACGGACATCGACACGAAACCACAGGCTAACCTCAACTCCGCTCAAGGGAATTAGATTACCAACGGCGCTGGTCCACTTCACCCAACGCCCAACGGAAGCCTCCATCAGACATGCAGTTGGTGATTTGGTCTGGTCTGCCGCACACAGCAACACATGCCTGCAATCGATCTCGCGTGCAACTGGCGTGCGAAACGTGCTGCCTGTCTGGCGTTTGCCTTCTACAAGACCCACCACCGCGTACGCATGATCACGGACGGAAATGTCGTGTTAATCGACTCGAGCGCATAATAAGCGAGCGTAATCCGTTGATCCTCCCGGACCTGTACCGGATCAGCTCTGGACAAATGGGTTGACATTTTAGCACCCCAGCTGCTCTAACTGGATCCTACGGGAGGTGGAATGGGATGGTGGACTGCCAATAAATCCTCCCAAAATGTCGAGATACTCGAATACCATTCGAAGAACACGAGGGTTTTTTTTCTCTTCTCTCGCGCCCTGGGTACGAGGCACTTGGGCAAATATTTTCCACCACACGCTCTTGGAAGCCTCTTACAGCCGACCCGCGTTATCTAGAACACTCTACAACGGGGTTTAAAAGGGACATTGAAGTGGAGCTCGCTGTTCGTCGAGCCACCGATGTACGTCACAGCTTCGAAACAGTTCCACCACAGTAGCATCATTTGTTCGGGAGGTAGTTTCAGCGGTGGAAGCAGGTAGGGTAGACTTGGGGGGGGGCACAAGTTCCTGCCATCGCCAATATTGATCCAAGTGTGCCCCACACACACGTTACGTAAAGCAGCAAAGCCCGCGTGCTCGAGGACAACCGTCACGACTAGGAACCTGTTACCCGGAAACTTTGCCCTCGTTCCCCAGGGCGGGGTGGAGAACTCATAGCCATGTGCGCAAACTTACCATCCATCTTGTTCTGCAGACTGTGGGGTGAATCTGGGATCGTGTCTGGCAGCGAATCACCGTCCGAGTTGAGGCTGTACGAGTGTTCCGTCTTGATCGGCATACACGTCCCGATGATCGCGTCCGTCATCAGCTTGTCGTTCAGGATGACCGGCGGTAGCTTGGAGTTTGGATCCATCCAGTCCTGGATGTCCGGATAGTTGGACATCTTCAGTGTGTCTTGCAGGTTCTGCGGAAAAAGGGAGGGAAGCGAGACTGCGTTAAAAACAACTCTGTCACATAAATATTGATTGGTGTGGTGGTCGGCAACAAAACAACAGCCTCTATTTGTTTGCATAATGTGCTATAAGAGTAAGAGATCGAGACGTTATCCGGAAGCGGCACTGGACACACATCGCTTAAGATGGATGCGCTTCGATGATCTCACGTGCTCGTTCGGCCTATACATTATTCATCCGCAGGTGCAGTGTGAACGCAGCTCGATTGAAATTGTGCCGAAACGAAACGAAAGCCCAGCTAAAAACAACGCACCGAGAGCTCTCACGTGAGCGGTGGACGAACTGTTCTCAATTTCTCGGCGGTACCATAAACGTCACAATGCCGCTTGCATCAGATCCTCGATCGGAGGACACCCATTTCTGGAAGGCGATCAACGCGTAGAGCTTGATCAACTTCCAGCCGTGAGATGATCGATGCAGTAAGCTGCTAAGAATGGTTCACGCTGATCGCTTATATGTCGCCGGGCGCCATCGAACCAATTTGTCCACCGTTGGCGAAGTTGACATTCCGAACCGAGCCTAAAAATCACACATTCCAGACACACACACAGACATGGCGCACATTGGTGGATTCGATTGAGCAAAGTTAAACATCAATTAAAGTGTCTATCGGAGGGCTCGGTCGCGCGAAATAAATCGATCCCATTCGGTAACGGTGCCGGCGTGGTAGGGCGGGTAAAATAATTATCCTCAATCGGAATTCCTGCCCGGCACATGTATGACAAATCGGCGCCCTATGAGAGAACTGGGTGGCAGGAAAAAAAGGAACTTTTAAAGAGCAATTTTTCAGTTTCGTTTCTATTTTCGCGATTGATCCGAATTAAATTCCCTTCGCTAAGTGTACTTGAGGGCTCAAATTTCAATTTTATGACCCCCCAAATGATCGTTCGTTTCGTGAAAGTACGGCGGCTGTCACGCCATGTCCGCTGCGCCGCGGCCAGGCGGCAAAACAATCTGACGCGAGGCTCAATGATGATGATGGATTTAAAACAGCTTTTAAAACAAAAGGCCAAGATTAAGTTGTTGTAGTTGGGTGCCGGAAGGCTTGGTGGTGCGCCTCATTCCACCCAGTAATGGAACCGGTCCAACCAACACGGCAGGAGTAACGGTAAAGCTTTTCCCTCTGCTAGCACACACACGCACATTCCCGGCCACATTCCCAGTCACATTCCCGGCTAAAGGGAAGGCATTTTCCTTCGGTGGCTTTCTTTGCCGTTGTCGATTACTCACTCTTTTTTCTACGCTAAACCAACCGTATTTGAATGAAATAAAAACAGGCCCTTAACGCATTAATGCTCGCACATTGATGAGGGAGTTCTAGGCGCACGAACAGCGAAACAAATTAATCCTCCCATCATTAGCATATGTGCGTGGCGATTCTCACTCGCATCTGCTGAGCAAGCGCACCTGTTTGGGGTCCAAAATGTTCTCCCATAAAGGCCCAACGCCGGGAAAAATGTGACAAGAAAGCCGGCTGTAGCTCATCAAACTCTCATTCTGACCCGATTGAAGAGGCGTTGTTTTCCCGAAAAGGTAAACAAAGTACTCGTTCCCGACTTCTTTTGTTTTTTCTCACAACCGCCATTCATCTGTGGCTGAGAATGAACCTCTGATGTGAACGAACGCGCGCTCTAACGCTTCAATTTAATTAATTTTAATAGACGTTGCTTGGTTAGGCTTCGAGCGCAGAGATAAAACAAACGACTTCGATCATGCAACAAGGGCAACAAGCGACGAACCCCCTTTTTTTGGGTGAGAATTTCACTCTGCTTACATTGTTGGCTGTGCAACAATTTCAATGTAAAAGCACAAATAAATCCTTCAGTGTCTTCATGTGCTTCACCAACTAAGAACACATGGAACAAGTATAGAAAAAGAAGTCGAAAGAACAAGCAAAACGCGATCATTCCTACCTTCACGCATCGCCCAAGGGCCGAAAAGAACAAAGCCGTTCGGTTTTGAAGAAAGGAAAGGTCGTACATTTCTGTTGCCTTGTTTCCTATCCCTCCTCTTTCTTGCTGCATCACGTGCATCCACCGTTCATTTCGACAAACGCCAAAGCACTCGATCGGTGCGCGACACTTTGCTGCGCACGAAGAAACAGGTAGAACTACTTTCATTTTCCAAACCTGATATCCCTTTTGCGCGCGCGAGCGCAACCGAGCGCTATCACCGCGCTGCCCTGGATGGTGCATTTTATCCCCCTCCCTCCTTCCATCTCGACCCCCCCCCCCCTCCACCCCCAAGTCCACTCGCGTCCTTTCCGGCACACCTAAGATCCTTTCACCGGCGGGGCCCTTTCGTCGGTCGGCTGGCCAAACAAGCAGCACACGCAATGCACGCCGCGGCCCTTTTTCTTCTCATTGAGCTGTGAACGAAAGCGTGTGTGCGTGTGTGTGTGAGGGCTTGTGCAACGTGCGGCATAATCTGAGTTTCTCTTTCACTTTTGCTCTCTTTCTTCGCTGCATCAGCGTATTCACCGTGATCCTTTCTGTTTTCTTCGGTTCTGCACCGACCGGTTGGCTGGTAAAGGATACTGAGCCGAGCAGAATAAAAGAATCCAAATCTCACGAGTCGTTGCCTCCTGGAAAGTCCTTTTTCGGGTGTTTTATTCTGTGCAAGAAGACGACGACGGCCACTCCCTTTGGGGACAACAGTTCACATGACTTTCATCCGCGCGCAGCGGCATTTTCTCATCATCCTTTTCTGGGGGCTTTCTTTTTGCTCTCTTTTCTCTCAATCTTCGGCGTCGGCGCGAACTAAAAGCAAAGTGCTATCAACGTAACTGCCTGTACCTTAAATTCGATCGAGCATTTTTTTTTTCTTCTCTCTTTTCGAAGAAAGAAAAGAAGTGCGTAGGAAAGAAACGGGGCTCACAGCGGAGTGCCGGTTAAGCCGAGAAAATGCCGAGACCGATTATCGCTTATTATTTTAGTATTTTACGATTATGATTATTAAAAAGGCAGAAAACAATCTTATTAATCGTTACCGTGCGTGACCGTGGTTGTAATATTTCTCGTCTGCCTGTCCCTCTCTCTCTCTCTTTCTCTCTCGCTGCTTTGCCGATACACCGGTCATATCATTAAAACCTGGGAGGCTTATTTGAATGAGCTTGTTACAGCGAGCGGCCCCTTTTTTTCGTTCTTCGTTTTTCGAACCCGATTAAACGAGGTCCTTTTTCTTCTGTTGGGAAATGTTTCTCACGTTTCTCGAAAAATCAAACTATTCATTAGCAGCTCGCTGGACAAGCTTAAGAAAGTGCGAGTATCAGTAACCGAACAACCCGAAATTTATGTATCAACCCGGAAGTTGCATTAAGCCGGTTAGGTTTGGTTGATTAAGCAATAATAATGGTCTTATCGAGCCATTCTTGAAGGATTTTTTAAATTCGATACGATTTTGTTTAATGCCAAATACTGGTTATGTCCTTTGTGAGGGTTTTTTAAGGTTTCAACTAGACTTCAACCACTCGATCATATCATATAAAATCTAGTAGATGTCATATTTGTAAATCAGAAATTCTTTTAATCCGTGTCGTTCGTATATCCGGCTTTAAAAGTGCCTCGCGGATAATCCCGGATAATCGGAATGGCACTGTATTGAACCCCCATTTTTTCCGAATTTCGATTTCGCACCCTGCAAAGATTTAATCCTCGCCCCGAAAAAGGTTAAATAGGGGCACGGGCATGAAAGAATGCTAACCACCCTCATCGATCCGCTCTCTCAATTTGACCCTTTCCATCCACCATCCGCCCTCCCCATCCAGATCACCGCTAAAATTCATCTATTTTTACACCACCATTTACCATGACGAACGATTTGAACCGTTAAGCAACCGAAAGCCGCCGATTCGTCGATCGTTTGTCGGCGGCAGTATGACTTTCACTCCTTGAACTATTTCGCTCCGCATGCTCCTCTAATCCCGTCCCCCCCCCCTCCTTCTCCCCTTGCACCGTTTTCCCCGTACGCAAATTCCTTACAAAATGCACATATGCTGCTCCCCTACATCCTTTCTCGATACAACCCTATCTTTGATCGTTCCATTTAACAGCGCCGCTGTTGATCGTGGTGAATCAGGCTGGCTTGGGTGGAGTCGTCAGTTGTGGTGCCCTAAGTGATCTTGTTTCGCTGTCAAGAATCGGGCGGGGGTTTCTCTCCCTTTCTCTCTCTCTCTCTCTCTCTCTCTCTCTCTCTCCCTCTCGCTTGGTCCGCGACCCGGCATGGACGATGATTTTGTCAAAAATCGGTTTCGTGTGCCAACACACAAGTGATCTAACACGCGCGGGCCGGTGACGAGAGCTAGCTATCTCTGCTCGGTCCCAGCTGCTCACAGCTGCCCATGGCGAGGTGCCGCATGACGCACCAAAATCCTAACGCACACACACGTTTCACATTTGACCTAAAAAGCACGCCAGCCAGCTCGATCGCCTTTTGGGCGAATTGCAGATTTTGCGCTAGTGCCAATTCCGATTGGAATTGCCGCTCTCTCTGTCTCTCTGTCTTTCTCTTCGGTGCAAAACTTCACCCCATGTCCGATTGCACAATACGATCCGGTCACCGTGTTGCCGACTACAACTGCGTGTTTGAAAAATTATTGACGACCGGCTTGGCTGATGGGTTTTCCCATCCGTTCGCACCAGCCAGCTAGCCCGCAGTGCGCGTGACACCGAAGGAAATCAATCTATGTTTCATTTCGTTGTTCGCAGTTTTCGGGTGGAAACGAAGGGTTTACGCAACGTCGTCCAATCATCAAAATTTTAGCCGCGGGGCAAGACCGGTAGCACACAGGCCGCGCGAAATAAGGCAAAAAAAAGTCTCATTTTCATCAGAGCTTTTCCCTGTTTTTCCCCGCGTTCCCAGTCTCTACTCGGGTTCGCGTTAGGGGTTTGGCTTAGTTTCATGGTCGTATTTTAAAGTAGTCAGTAAGGTGATGGGTTCACAACCCCACAATAAACAAACTCTGCCCAAAAAAGCGCTCCATTTTGCTGCTTGCAAATATTTAGCGATGGTGAAGTGGAGCTTGCATTAATGCATGAAGCGCAGCGAATCTTCCGTCTTGCGGCACTTCACACCACAAGACACAAGGGATCAGAGCAAAAAAATAGAACGCATCGGCTGACAAAACGGCTCCCAAATAAGGTGCAGTTTTAGGATGCAGACGGCAACAAACATTGAAAGTGAAACTCCTTTGCGCTTCGTTTCCTTTCATTCGTCAATGGCCCGGGAGTGTGCGCCTTCAATTGAGTGTGTTGACATTTGCGTGAAGCGTAGCTGCAAGCAGGCCGGGGTTTGTTTCGCCGGAGGACAAACAAATAATAATAATGACGCGGCTTATGTGGAGCGGTGTGTGCAGGTTCCTGGCGAACAAGGAAAAACTAACATCACCAGCCAAACCTTGCCTTGCCAGCCTGCGAAACGAATGAAAACCGAACGAATTTAAATAAATCGCCTCTCACCATTTACAAGCATCATTTTTCACCCTCGAATAAACCGAACTGCCTTTCGAATGTTTGGAACGAGTTTGCCAATTTTTGGTGTGTGTTGCGGTACCGGGGCTAAAAAGCCCGTCAAATGTCAAATGTGTCTATCTTTCACTTACGATTCACTTACACAAACACCCGCCGGGTGGAACTGTGCCCCGAGATGGGAAAGTATGCAGGGAGGTGAAGCGCACACAGCTAACGAACCTAAACGACACCTTCGAAATGCACGATCATCCTCATTATTGACGCTTGGGGAGGAAACGGTTTTGGAGTGAGAAAATTGATTTTTTCTCCTGCATATTTAATATTTTCTCTTTGGTGGCCTTCAAAGTTGGAAAACTCCTTATGGGCTCTTTTTCGGCCAAATTAAAGATCCAAAAAGAAATGTTAGCAACCGTTGAAAGAACCCATTTTTGATTTCTTTTATTGCAGAAAGCTCATAAACTACGAATTCAGATCGAGCCTGGAAGCATACTGAACAATTATTACCCCAACATTAAACTGATTAAAATCCCAACAATGTTTTCTCGAGACCGGCAACACCATGCTGGCCATGTTATTAGGCACAATAAAATAAAGCTCAAAGCTTTTGCCATTTTTGTACTGCGCTCGCTGAACTTTCCGCCCTTTTTTGCCGAACTTTCCGTACGCAATTTGCATGTTATCCTTTCACTAACACACAAAGGGGGCTCCCGCTTTTCCGCCATGGAGCGATGCAACCGAAACCCATCGATTGCAACTCGAAAGGCTCGTTTGACCCGATCAAAATCGCACAACAAAGGGCGTCACGGTGCAATGGTCCCCCCTCTTGCCATCTTTCGCCTCTTTTTAATTTTTACTTCCCCCATTTTCGTTCAGAAGAAAAAGCACACCGCAGCACACAGTATCGATCAGCCTCCGGGAGCGGGTTCCGGGACAAAAGATTGATCACACCGCCGATGGTACAGACGACGAACCCCCGAAACCGTGGCCCATGTATAATTAATCGTGATTGATTTTGCGCGAATAACATGCTGTGTCGGTCCCGTTTCGTTATAGTTATTGATTTGCGAAACGGTATTTAATTTATTTCTCTCTCTCTCTCTCTCCCTCTCACGTAATTTTATTTTAATGTCTACCTTTTGCTGATAAGCGATGACTTTCTCCTTTCATTTTTCATCGATCAGCTTCCGCAATTTGGGGCGATTTTTCCTCCCCTCCCCTCGGTGAAGGTAACGAATTCATTTTCATGCTATCACACTGATTAGTAGGGTGCGCTCGTTTTTGTTACCGTATAATTTCTACCTCACGGTACTCCAAATAGTGAGTGAGTGGATACAATTAGCTCTTCGAAGCATCAATGGAATACTGACTGCTATTCGAGTAATGCTCCATTCAGATTCAATGGGGCTACTTTTTCGAAGCGGTTATCTCGACACGACTGCACACGACTGCAATTCTGGTCCGGCTTGTGTGAACAGTGAGCACATGATCGCTCCTTATCGGTCAAGGGTAAGCGCGTTGCAAGATCAAGAGCAACGACGGGCAGGGATTATTCGTCCAGCTCGTGCTCAGCTATCGGCTTTACTCACACACACACACCGACACGCTTACACGAGGCAAGGTTTAATGTCCGATCCGTCGCCGGATGCACAACGTGATCACCCACCATCTGTTTGACCATCCATTGAATTGCATCACTCGGGCAGCTTCGGTCGCTTCGGACTCGAATCTGGAACACACATTGTTTGTTCATTCATAAATTGTGTGTGCGTGTGGGCACCGTACTGCATATGAGGCGCTTTTGGTATCAAGTATCAGCTTTATGAATGAATCAAGGTAGACCGCGAGAGAGAGTGATGATATTGTTTAATGCCTAGTTTGAAGACAAGACACCGCTAAGTAAAATAATTATTATTCTATATTTGTTGGTGATGCGAAGAGATGTTTGAGGACCACAATAGGACACCCAACATTCCTAACTTTTATTTAGAATCCTAAGCTCCAAAGATCTAATTTTCATCAGAATTACTTCCCCATTATGTTGACAAACATGTCCCAGATAGCTGGAGATTTAGCTGTTTAGCAGCTGTTCAGCTGTATGCAACCATTGGCTGTGTTGGCAGGCCTTTGACTCAAACAAAAACCCAGAGAATCGCCGAGCTGATCAAACCTCGTCCGAACTTCTAGAATGCCCCAGTCAAGCAAGCAAATGTAATAAAGCTAACTGATATTTACATAAAACATGAGAAGCAACGTCCCGAACATATCTTCCTCACTAACTAAACAAAATTTCAACGATCTGAGTCATTCAAAAACCTGCGAAAATTCAAAGAATCCCGTTACTTTTTTCTAACACACACCTAGTATGCAAAGACTCTTATCGCTCGTATTTGCATAACACCACGGCGAAATTTGATCGGGCCCGAAATCAATCCCAGTCCCTCTGCTATGACCGAGATTCGTAATCAAACGCTTCAGGGGATTGAAGAATCTAAAAATGGCTCTTCAAGAGGATCACTAGCATCAGCAGGAAAATTATCAATTTTGCCCATAAATTTAGTTCTTCCGAGGACCATCTCACTAGCAAGAGAAAGGTTCATAAATATTCTTTATATTTGACTGCGATACTCAATTTTGTTGCTTTGAAGTTCCTTAAAATTTTTGTTTATAAATTTCTGAAACGACCTTCTAGACAAAATGCTTCCTAGAGATCATGGTCACTGGTAACTGCGTATGAATCAATCATTACACAGAACGATTTGATTATTTAACACGCTTTGCAATATTATTGTAATACACCGAATGCGTGATTGTGTTGCGAATGATTTATTTACATAACGCAAACAGAATGACGCAAACAAGCTAATACCTTTATCAGAACTGGGCTAGACATTCGCTCTGCATCTACACGAAAACCCAAGCTAATCTCCGCCTGGTAGGCCGTAGCCTACGATGACTCACACGTTTACCCCGTGTGCAGCTAACGTTACTCAACGTTCGCTGTAAAATTGCAAGTGGTTGACAATTGGCCGCTGTTTCTAACACCACTACTCCACCTCAGAAACTCCTCCAACGCGCACAGCGCATTTCTCCATCGATCGTTTCGAAAGGGCTGTGCAGCTCAATGGAGATCTCGGGCGCACGAACAATCGTACGAACCCCAGCGGCTAGGGCACCCATAACGGTGCATTTGTGTGACGGGGGGCCTTTTACGCTTTTCCCGGTCGACACGTCGCCCGTTGCACTATTACACACCGCCGACCGGCCACGACCCAGGCATTCCGACCTACCCAGAGGTTGAGAAACATCGCCCCTGGCTTTTGCGGTCCAACTGCGGACCGATCCACGAGCCCTGCGATCGATCGACAGCATTCTTCGCGCTCGGGACACGCCTCGGGATTAGCGAGGCAATCGCCGGTGTTGATCTTCTGGTATGGACTGCGGCCCGTTCCTACCCATTTTGCGCTTCGGGTGCATTTCGTGCGCTCGGTAACCTGCAACCAGGTAAGAATGTGCGGAATTCAAGACCTCCGACCAGCGGCAAATCAAGGGCAAACTCGTCAGCAGGGAAAAGTGAACCAGTTACGACGGATTAAACAGAAGTCAGCAAGATATCACTGCCAGCATGATCAACCCTTTTTCGATCCATTTCTATCGCTCTCTCTCTCTCTCTAGACACCGAGGGAGTTCTCGCGTGTCTCGGGCACTGCGAATATCGCGGGTGAAGAAACTCCCGAGCCACACCCGTCCTTGACACCGATCCGCACACCGATGGCAATGAACTTCCGCCTGGCGATTACTCACCACGGCTGAGCTAATGCTCGCGCGCCTCGCTTCTTCGCAAACTTATGCTAAATAGATGAGTAAGCATCGGCGTACCATTCCTCAAACCGAGCGTCATGTGTGACACGCTTTTGGGCAGTCCATTGACAGTGGAACCGAATCGAAAACAAATGGTCCCTACCCGATCGGGGAGGGAACCACCATCATCGCGCAGATCTTTTCCTGTCGTAGGTATGTTTGTCCCCAAATTTGGAAAATCTACGCCGCAAATAAATAGATTCGCAAACTCCCCGCGCCTCGAGTTGGGCCGCTTATCGAATGCCGATCCGCGGGTTGAGAAAGTAGGTCAACCGGGAAGTCACTGTACCTAATGCCTTCCCAAAACATCGGCAAGAATGCAAGTGTCGGCGGATGAGCAATACCCGGTGCGGAATTCTACTACGCCGTAGCGCCGCCACTTGTGCCACAAATTGATGCACGCCAATTTGTCCGAGATCCGAGGATGGCGGAGTACGGCATGGACACAGATTCCAGCCGTCCGATTGCGCTCGAGATTGCATTATTATGAATGAAGTGGTCAAGCCGGTGGTCGTGTGTGTGTCTTGCGACGCACGGCTTTAATCCAGCCAAATCTGCGTCGCACTTAGGGCGTCCCGGTGTCAATGGCCCCAAACTGGAACCCGGAACGCTTACTCATCATCGGCGGTGGCGTGCGTGAAATTCTACCGTGATACTGCCCATCGTTGCCCGTGGTTGTCACTTTAATTTATGCCGCTTTGTGATGCGAATAATACCCGAGCGATCCGATGACAACTGGACAGATGCGTCTTAGATTGGAGGTGTACACCACCTTGGGCGTGCACTTGCACCCCTCAAAAAGCAGTGATGCCCAGTGCTCAGTAATTCTTGCGGTGTGGATCGTCTGTCAGAGCATGTGTCCATCACCGGGGGGCTGGGGCTTTTTTTGAGGCTACTTTTCGCACCATCCAGGAAGATGGACATGACTGTGATGCGAAGCAGTGTGGAGGGCGAACCATTCCCGGAGGTTGTTGGCGTACCGGTGTACACAGCGGGAGTGGAGCTCTTGCCTGCAAGAACGCTGGAATGTTACGAAACCTAAAGAATGCCTCCCGTGTCCAGCGGGTATGCTCTAACGTGTTTGTGCGATTCTTTGAATACTCATATTTGCCCTTACTTCAAACTCCTCCCAACTCTTCACCGGGTTCCACAGGTTCCCCTCCAAGATTATCCGAAAAGTAATGGGGGGTGTGAGGGAGTGCCAAACTCAGAGCAGTGAAATGAGTAAGAAAAGGCGCGTAATAGCGCTTCACCGTTCGAGCGTGTGTGTGATGTGTTTTGCTGTTGTTTGTCGGGACGATGTCAGAACGAAATGGCGAGGTGAACGTTCTGAGTGTGGCGCAACCAAGATGTCCACAATTACGCCCCGCACCACACACCACGGGGTAATCTTTCCCTACGTTCCGCGCCCATGAGCTATATTCAATCTAAACGGGTGAGCTTAATGCTTCCCAGCTTTACTCGGACACACAAGGTAACGTTTTGAGGTCCAAGTCTTTCGCTCGCGCTATCCCGCGCTCTCTCGGTCTTTTAAATGGCCATCAGTATTTATGAGTTTGGTGGACAAAAGCAGCATTCAATTTAAATAAAAGTAAAGTTTTATTCAAATTCTGCCACAGGGTGGTAGGACTCGTTTGAGAGAAGGAATTTATTTGCTGCACGTGAAGGAATGATGAAAGTGGAAAAGAATTTCGTCAATAAGAAGCTATTCTCATGTGAAAGAGGGCTTGTGGATAACTTTTAAATCAGTTGTAAATGCCAGAATGATTTTAAAAATAGGTCGCTAATTTCTGAACTCTACACATTAAATACATAATGACTTCCCTTAAGCAAATTGTGAACATCTGGGGAACTGGTCAAGAAACTGTCCAAGAACTTTGTACCCATCATCTTCGCCTGCGAGATTCCATCTTAGTCACGCATCTGAGCCACAGTTCCATTCGTCTTGCCCGTGTGCCGTAAAGTCTAGTTGTCTACGCCGCAGCATAACCTCACTTATCAACCGCGGTCATCCATTAATCTCCAGGACACTCTCCACCGCCATCACTCCTCCACCACGCCACAGCTGGCCGGCCCGTTCTGTTTTCCGTTCTTTCCGTCGATGCTTCTTTTCTTAACGCATTTTATGTTTTTAATGTTGTTCCTTTCATAAGCCGGTTGATGCGATATTATCGATACGTGAGGCTCGAGTGTTCGAGCCTCGGCTCATTCGAATAACGGCAATTCTCTCTTTTGTCAATTTCGACACCGAGATCTCCCCGTCTCTTATGCCACCATACATACCGCACACACACACACACACACACATCATCTTGTATGCCAAAGTTCTGCGGGAGTGGCCGGACCGGTATTCGAAAGAAAAAAAGCCACCGTCCTCTAGCTGTCGTTCCTTTCGGAAACATGTTTCGGTGGCCAACGCCTCGGGATGACGACGCCTTTCCAGCTTCCAAAAAATCCGTGTTGCCAGGGCTGGCCACCAGTGTGACCAAAACAAAAGGCAAACAACCTTTACCGCGTGCGTGTGTGTGAAGAAAAACGGGATTGACCCGCCAGAACCGGACTCCGGACGGACATCGGGAGATAAGCCTATGGGAAGGCGCGAAGCGGAGCGTCAGGAGGAGAACGCACAAAACACACAACAAAACATACACGCATTTCAATCATGTGACGATCCACGAGTCCCGCCGTCTCCCAAATTCCGCCTGTCCGATTGTCCAACTCGCCGACAAACAGGTTGTAATCTTCCCAGCTTTTCCACCCCGCGCACGTTCGAACTTCTACGCAGGACGCAACGCACAATACGCACGCCCGGCCACGATCGCGCAAAAGTCCACTTTCACATACGGTGGTCCTGGGTCCTATGGTGCAGTGCACTGGTTTTTTTTTTTTCGGGGAACACAGCCACACAGTTAATGATAAGCTGTCAAAGCAGACAAAAACCCATGCTACAGCCGACCGATCCCCGAAACTCCTGTGCCGAACGCCCTCCGCTTGCTTGCCTACCCCAAACACGATGATCGAGGCAAGCAAGAAAAGCGATTTTTAACCGAAAAAAAAACCGACGAGAATAATTCATCACGCACTTCCCGAGCCCGAGGGAGCGTCACCGAAAATTATGAGGATTGTCGTGTGCACGTGACGCAGGAAAAACGCAAGATCTCGGCATGGCCGGAGGGCCAAGAATGTCTCACTCGTGAAATGTATCTCTTTGTTGGGTAAATTGTAGATAATTTGCTTTCTCCATCAAGGCACATCAAGGCTTGTTTTTTTTTTTTTTGGAAACCTGGTGGAGTACTCCAATTCCCGAATGTTGGGACGTCGGTGATAGGGATCGCTCGCTCAAATAAAAAGCTTTTAGCGTATGATGCACTTCGATAAGCGTGAAAGCTTAAGAAGAAATCCCTGCCCGGTTTAGTGGCGTGTGTAGCTGGCACTTTTTTTCCGATAAGGTAACCGGTGGATCATAAACGTATTTGCCTTGTTCCCCGAGTGCGACGTCCTGGAACACAGGCATCCACAGATGCATTCGATACGGCTGAAGCTAGTGATGGATCTGCCAACTATTGCACTCGTGCGAATGTTTCCGCTAGGTTGCACGTGTTCCGACTGAACTTCCGACTCCGGTCGATCTTCGAGATGCGTGGTCTGCACTCGGGCCGTCACCAGACCGGAACCGTGTACTGCTCTCGCAGCTCGACTTATCAATGCGCAGACGTGCACCTGCACAAACACAACGTGTGGCGAAGGGTTCTTAGGGCGAGCGTGCGCATCATGTAACCTCCCGTTTGGGAAGAATCCCTCCTAGCAAAGCAAACTTACCCGGGCAATCGAAGCATGAAACGCTCCAGACTTCATACACACACCGGAGATCTCGTCCGCTCGGAGAGCTGTTTCGCACATGTGTTTCGCAGGGGATGCATCAAAAGAACATAAGCACAAAATCGACGTTTAATAACGCGAATCGCGCGATCTGACTTTGCTGGCCAATACCGGTAGCCGAACGGTTTGGCCCTTAATATCGCGACCGACCCCTGAAACTGAAACCCAGGGGTTTGGTTGAACCTGGAGTGGTCGGGGCTGGTACATACCTTCCCGACGGTTGTGTAATTTGCGTTATCAGTCATGGGGAAAAACAGGTTTTCCGCTTTGCACGGTTGAGCCAACTTCTAAAACATAATAATAAAAAGAAAAACCCCGGGCAAAGCCCTGTCCGTAAAGAGGTTCTGCCAGTTTTTGTTACTGGAGAAGTTTTTCTTATCAAACTGTGGAACTCAAAGTTGGAGATAATGTTACACAAAGTGTTTTCTGAAACTATAGCTTAAGAGTACTCGCCGTGGAGATGCTTTGAGAAGGGGTCTGGCCGTGAAGTGAAGTAGAACAGGTGAACGAGTGACTGTACAATTAGCACACCTCGTCGAAAAATTATTAATATTGGAGAGATACGTCCCACAGTTGCTGCTGCTGGATGTGACAATTATGTCTCACGACACTGTACAGTTAGTCGTCACGCGTCACGGCCTTCACTAACGGCATACGATCGCAAGGGTCCCAAGAACTGATGTGGATCGTTTGGTTCTATTCGGTTCGATATCTCCAAAAACTCTATGTGCGCTCCCAGACCGGGACAGGTCTTATTCTGCCAGCCCATTACGACACTGCCGACAACGACGTAATCGAAGCGCCGTATGTAGGTCAGCGATCGTTAGTCAATGCAGGGAGTTGCCACTGCCGCCCATCGCCACCAGTAACCACCAGCCGGAACTGGTTGTTATGTTATGGCATTGTGATGTGGAGATTGGTGCAGTGCAAATCTCCCTGACGAGGAGAGCCCTGACACGATGGAGCCCCATCAGCGGTTCGATCGGATTGCAATGCCCTAACCCGAACCTGATGAACAAGGCGAGGTCTTCAAAATGTGCGGCGTGCAATTTTCGATCAATCCGCGTTGCAATTTAACTTGCCGAATTAGACCCACAAATGGCCCTGTTGGACTGACGAGCGAGAGGATCTGGGAGGACAAAAAAAAATCACTTAAAATCTGGCATCAAGCACACACGCGTGTCCGGTCGCGTTGTCGTTGTCATCCGCGGCGCAGTGCTCCACCATAAATCAACCAGCGTTCCCTTTTTGTGTTGGATTTTCGCAAAGGTTTTGCGACCCCAATCACACACACAACACTCTGCCCCGGTTCTCCTGGTAGCGAAGCCTTACAACGGCTGTAAAACCCTCTCCACACGGAAAACCCCCGCCCGAAGGAGAAATGTGCGTTATGCAACACACATGGAACACTTCAAAACGCGCAGTTTGTGGTGTTCCGCTGATTTATGGCACCAGCAGTATTACGTTGATATTCTTACAATGAAGTGTGCGTTATATTGCCGCTGTAAAAAAAACAGGCTCGAGCTCGTGCCGAAAAAAAGAGTTGACCTCTTCCCTCAATTCTTCAGAATTATTCGGATCAGTCGAAGCGCACACAAGAACGGACCACCAGTCAATATGGTGGGTTTGGCTGGCCGAATGCCGTTACGCGAGATTCTATCTTCCGCCCCGTGACACATATCGTGGTTATGTCATCGAGACGCTTGATGTCTTTTTCATGTGTCCGTGAGGCAGAGTTTGGAGTCATTCGCTTACCGGACCGAAAGAATGCATCCGGTTCCAGTGGATGTTTATTTCGCTGCCTCCCTTCGGCATGATGGAACAATTTCGCTGCATCCGTAGAAGTTCTCAACAAAAAAAAAGTAGCAATACGCCACACCACAACTTCGATCGATCGCGAGTTATAATTTACGAGGGCTTTTTGGGGTGGACTCGCGCGCTTTTGTAGGGCATCCGAGCTGCTCTGCAATTACGCGTCAGCCAATACGCTCTTCTGCAGCACACCGCTAGAACACGATGATGATGATGACAGGACGACGGAGAGTCCAACCACCAACCAATGGGATCAATCACGCTACCATGGACCGTTTGCATCTGTTGACGACCTACATATGGCGCGGATCGAGCTTCATGACTCGGGTCTCCCTAGCTCAACCGCAGAGCATGCAAAGCCCACGCGCGCTCTTACACGCCACCGATGACTCACCGCACTTCGCCACACCAGTTTGGCGTTTCATTCATCGATTCCGGACGCGAAGAAATTTGATTCGTCCGGCGCCTTCACTTCACGCCATTCATGACGCGGTTGTACTCTGTGGGGACGCCGTGGGTGTTGCAGGAGCAGCGTTTACGTAGCGCGTCCCCTTGCTTACGAGACGACGGCACTGGCGTCTTGGGAAATTAAACCTTTCCGCGGGAAATTCGATCACCGGTTGTAACGAAGTAGCGAAAAGCTGGCCCCTTCTCCGATTCTCATGGTCAACGTGGTTAACTCAGTGGGAATGAAGCACATGGGGGGTTTGTTTTGGACTAATGACCCTCTTTGGTCACATGCCTGTTATTCATAATATGGTTTACAAGACAAATCTTTGCCGAACGAATACCGGTAGAGCTGAGGTATCAGCGCGAGTTTGCAGGCACGATGCCATCAGAACCGCTCAACGGCACTACGGTAATTAAGACACTTTGTTCTGCAATTTGTTGCAGTGAGATGAAAGAAAACTTCCACTAACGGAGGTTCCAACTCACGCTCACCGTCCAGATAGAAGTACTTCCCCTGTTAGCAAAACCCCACAATCTAGGTTAAGGTTCTTCCAATGTGAAAAATGCCAAATTATCTTAAATTGTGATATTTAAATGATAAATTCTACAACTCTTTCTATTGCCCGCGCTTAATGAATTAGAATCATTAGTAAAGTTGCCTCGGCTAAGCTAACAACCACCATTTCCGAAACACATTACAAAGGTAGCTTGCCGTTTTCGGCCGAGGGGGACGTAAATCTCTTCTTCGTGGTTTTTCGAGTGGAGACAGGAAGCATTACTTCGTTTCGGACCATTCATCTTCAAGCACGCGTCCGTTATCGCGTGTTGCGTGAAGAAAACAAGATGTGAAGATAGCAGCCAATGAGTCCTCAGCCTTAACCCGATCTCCAGATGGTTTGTTTTGGGTTTGAGGAATTCTGTTGGGATTTGTTGTGCCTTGACTTGTACGAGATAGGGCCAATAGTGCTGGAAATCCCATCTTTCTAATCACCCATAACGGGCAACCAACACGGGGTTTAACGATTTCAATGCGAAGCAGTATGCAAATTAGAGAGTCAACACCCCTTCACTGAAGCCTAAACTCCCCTAACCCGATAAGCCATCATGAGGTCAAGACCCATGTCACTCGAGCAAGATATCAGTGCGCATTTGACGAACTACGCCGCGTGTGGAAAAGGAAATGTGACACTAATCCTCCGGTTTTCTGGGAAGAAATCGGCCGACCTGGACCGGATGTGTCTGATGTGTTGATGTGGTAGCAGCAAAAAGTCGCTTTGATTGATGGTTCCGTTTCGGACGACCGGCTTTCGGGTGTGCCGTTAAACAAAACTTCCAAAAACACACACACACACACACAAATCGTAGTTTGCAAATCTTGATTCGCGAAATTGATGGCAGACTAGCTGTCGACAAGCGGCCCAACGAGCTGTGCCTGTGATGGTCTTGGGCTTTCCACCAATTCCCTCACTAATGCTGTGCTTCTGCAGAGGGGATAAAATTATCCGCCGCGAAAAAAAAAGAGCTGCTTGCCGCGGAATTGAGAATTAACCTCATTCCAGTTGAATCGTTGCTATTTTTACCCACCGCTACTACTGCTACTGCTCTCGATCGCTTACCTTACCTAGCACGCTTTATCCATCACTACGCTTTGCCTCTATTTCTAATGCTTGCCTCGTTTCGCATCTCCTTTCGTGACGATCATTCACCGTAGCACCGAAAAAAAAAAAGTAAACTTCACCAAACTTGCATTACCAGCGGTTGGAGCATCGATGACGAGAGGCTGAAGAAGGACGTACTGCTTTAATTGAATTAGGGGAAAATCCGTGCATCAAACAGTTTCCACCCAGTTCCGCGAGCCAGCAGCTCGCTCCCCGATCACCAAAAACGTCAGTTGGCCAAACGATCGTAAATCTTCGCTTCGCCTCCTGATGCACAGCTCTCGGTCGGTATCCTCAACCGCCCGTCGCCAACACGAACTAATTAATTAAATCAACACGAACCAATCTTCGCAACCTGCAATCAATACCCCGACCACCGATCGTAGCGCTCGATCGATTGGAAGATTATTACAATGTTACGGCTCCAAATATCGCCGGGGGTGGCTTTTGCACAGCGATGCCCTTCACTTCTAGCTCCGGTGGGGCGGACCATGCTCCATGGTTCCTAGAACGAGACCGCAAACGATCCGCAGACAGGATGGCTGCACACGGCTACCCTAGCCAGCCCTAGCTTGGGCCACACTCACGCGGTCACGATTCGCAATGGAGAGTGCGCGACCTTCTAATTCAATACCCGAGTGCCGAGAACCGGAGTACCAGCAGAAGCCCCAGGACTCGTTTGAAGAAGGGCAGGCAGGACCGGAGAACGGGCCAGGTTGCTATGATGAATGGTGGTGGTCCTAACGCTGGAGAAGAGTCGGCAGGGTCGTTCCGATTGACTCCGATCAATCGATCGAACTGAACGGGAGGGCAAAGATCGTGCCTTTCTCCCACAAGTGGTGAAAGAAAAGAAAATATGGCAAACCTATGGACGTCTTCAGCAGTGCGAATATCTCGATAGAAATTACGATTTGGAAAGTGTGTACCCTTAAACTGCAGATAGCCAAACACGTTGAGACATGATAAAAACTAAGGGACTTAATGCCAAAAAATACTTAAAGCAACTTGCTATAATTATAGCTACTGAACACTAAATCCCGAACTCCAAGATATTGGAAAAATAGCCACTCTCTTCTGCACGATCACACCCTCCCAGCAATAGGGGTCTTGCGACCTTTGGGCCACCCGGAGAAGCCTCTGCATCCGTGCAAACGTGCCAATTGCATACCCTAACGTGACCCCCAGCAAGGGACCCACCACTACTCACGAGAACTCGGCGGACAAGTGTATTAATTTGCCGTCCGCCCTACCAGCTCCGAAAGGATATCCAATCGACCACCTATCCATCTTGCCGATCGTGAAGCCTTCCCTGCTCCAGTACCAGAGCCCCCTTCCTGTCCGATTGTGTCCCATGCAGGATCCGGGTGCAGTGCTTTCGTTCCCCAACTTTCACCAAAAGTCCTCGGCGAAGCAAACCACCAGGGAGGAGGTGGCTAGCCCGATCAATGGCCGATCAGAAGTTGATCGAGCCGGGCCGGGCGTGTTTGATCTGCGAAAGTGATCGAATTTGTCGTGGATCGGGCGGGCTGTGGGTTGTGTGGGTCATGTATCTTACCCCTACCTCCTCTCCCTCCCTCTTTCCTCCTGCCCCTTCTTCCTCCCCGTAGGTCCACCGAGGGCGATGGCGTAAAATGGAAGATAATGACCGGGGCTCAGTTTAAGAGCGTGCGTCGCGTAATTTATACCACCACCCGTGTGATCGGTCAGGTATAGTCCTGTGAGAAAACAGTGCAGTGAAAGAAGAAAAAAAAAACCGACGATGGACACACACCACACCCAAACGTGTTGCAGCACATAACAGTGAGGCGTACAACAAGGCAAGCATTAAACGGAGCGATCGAGATCTCGGGTGCAAATCTGCACAAACTCCCAAAAGGCTCTGGTCCCGCATTTTTTTTTTTTTTGCCACCCCGAACGAAATTTACTGTGAAATGTGTTTTCCTTTCCTTTTGCGCTTCAGTTTTTTGTGTGTTGTTGCTGCTTCAACAACTGCTGCCGGTTCCCCCCGGTTCGGTAGGCTTCCGTCACGTTTGTCTTATTTGTTTCTGACCGCACACTTCACCCGGACGCGTAATGTTTTGTTGGTTTTATGTTTTTTGTTTTCATCTCTCTTTTTTTTGTGTCGACTGTTATTTCGACGAGTTTATCGCATTCGCAAATGCGATGGTGGTGGTGGGTAAAGGAAATTTAAGACACGTTTAAAAAATGCCTTAAATTAAGGAATTTAAACTCGATTTAAGCTCAGCCTGGGCTGGGAGAGTTGTCCTATTTTTGGGACGGTTTTTTTTACGTTTTAATGCTTTTCCAAACTTGTGTGTGTGTGCTGGTAACCTATGACTTATTAAAATCAATTAAAAAACGCTTATAAACCCCCCCGGTCGTCGGATCGGACCCATGCAAATAGGCGGATCCAGGTCCAGTGTTAATATGTAGCAATTGCGGGAAGGTCTTACATTATGCATTCTTCATTGACCTACATTAGCGCTATTTCTAGCCGCAAGAACCATCTCAATCTACCACCCACCTTTCGCTTTTCTTAAAAATATGCCATCCTCCCCCACCCTCCTCTCTTTTTTCCTCCTTCCGAAAGACGTCAGGCAGGACTTAGTTCATTATTTATGATTCGACAACATCCGTCCGGATCGGCGTCGTTTTGCGTTCCGATTCACTGAATCGTGCGCATATAACGTGCGATGATTACGATATAATTAAAAGCGATTGTTTTGCCAACCATTTTCCCGAGGAAAGCCGACCGTCCGACCCTACACCGTGTGTTTAGTCTAAGCAAGGGCTAAAAGGTATCCTTGAGCCTTGGGCTAACACTCCGGTTGGTGACTTTTCCCAGTCGTTAGCAGCACCCACACACGTGCGGGGGTTAACTAGGCACTATGGGGCAAGTTAGCCGAGAAAGGTAGTCAAAATAACCTGTTGATGTTATACATGAAGACTCTAGATGAAAATTGAGTCAAATTGAGCTTTTACGTATTTCAACTAAGGTTTTATACTTCAAAGTTCACATAGCGATTATTCTTCATTTTTGTTTGCTTGTTCTTCGGCACAAAGCCATCCAAGACCAATCATGGACTTCATTTTGCCTGAGAAAAAAGCTGCTGTTAATGTATTGGATTATTCTATCAAAGATTTAAAATTTTATTCAAGGAATAAAGAGCCACATCAAAGATAAATAATATCCATTAAAATCGTTTACAATTGGTAGAGTTGAGCTTGCTTGAAAAACTGGCGGCAAAAAGGGCTAAAAATGATAAATTTCGAACATCTTGATATACTTTGTGGCCTTGAATCTCAAAAACTAGGTAGTTCTGGGTATTAATGATGTTCATTTTTCTTAGTAAACTCTTCCTTTTGTTTATTTTAGGACTCATAACATCCCGAAGAAATTCTTTTGCTTTGTTTCCCAACACCATCCCATAGTGCATTTGTTTTGCTATTGTATTTCCTTCGCATCGCATTCTCATCTCCCGCTCATTGCTTTCAAGCTTGCCCACCCCGTAATGGGCGATAATGGCAACTGATCCGAAGTGAATGAATGGACCCGGCCTGATGATTTCGCACGTAGTTCCGAACAGAATTCGCTGGAGGTGTATCGAAACTCGCCCCTTTTGCTGTACCATTCCTGCAAAACCATTAGCCACGGCTTTGCTGGCGAATCCCGTGGTGCCGTGGTACAGAAATAGCAACCGAATAGAGAAACAGATAAAAATAGCACAGACGACACGTTTCGCCTACGCACTCTGTGTGTCCTTTCGTGACGCAATACGCGACAAATGTGTGTGATCCTTACACACACACACCGCCGTCCTTTGTCCTAGCGCGGCGTATGATGAATGGAGCAGCGAAGCAAACGGCAGTTTCTGGTGCGCAAAGAAACAACGGAAAAATACAAACAAACACCTCCTACCTATGCAGCTGCTTACGTAGTTTGAATTCCTGGAGTTGAGGAATTCCAGGATTCAGGAGTACACCCCCTCGGTTTTTTTGCTGCTTTGTTTTGTTGCTCTATTGCGTCCCATTCTTCGGCAAATCGAATTACATCATCGCCACCTTGCTTCGAGAAGACAAAGAAAAACGCACACAATCCCGACAACCCACATCACATGATTTAGAGCGACACACAGCGGAGCGAACACAAGGTTAGGGCAGAGAGTTAAGGGCGTCGAGGACCGAGACCTGGGCCTAATCAATGAGCGCTTTTTTGTGCCCAACACCCGCCGGACAGTTCGTCGACCCCTTGGAACCTGTAATATGTAAGCCCCACCGCAGCCCACAGGGAAACAGCAACAGGACATCTACGGCGACGCCAACCACGACGACGACGTTCGTACTGCGTCCTTGGACGACGGCGTGAACGGTCGGTCAGGCGTGAAAATTAAATAAAACATACACCGAGCCAACCACCCGCGGTGTGACGTGATATTTTTGACGCCAGCCAGCACCCGAAGCGTGGCCGGGGGCCGGAAGTTGCCGTGCAGGATGACGACCGGGCTTCGGAAGTCCTCGAGACGCTTGGTAACAGATTTGTCTGGTGCTTCACTGCCGTTTTGTGTTTTGTTTCTTTTGTTGCTTTGTGTTTTTTTGGGAGAAGCTGGCTGGTGGGAGAAGGAACAGTTTGTAAGGAAAATGGCACGTGGATACTGACTACTGCATCAAAGGAGTGAGCTGAACCGCTACCGGACGTTTGTGGGACGATGGTTAACCCTTAAGTGCCCCGGTAAGAGTTAAATGTTCAATTTTCTTCTAAAAGAGTCAAATAGCTCTTCAAGCGAATTAAAATAAAAATAATGATATTTATTTTATTGTTAAACTTAATCAGAAAAGTCAAATAAATATATTTAAAACAATACATTAAAGTTTAAATTCCTTCCTATCATCATGGACTATCTTTAAGGATGAACGCCAATTACGATTGCTTCCGGAAACGATAGAGTCCAGTCTAGACGATTTTATTTTCATTTATTTAAAGAGGCTTTGGGTCCCATAAATCCAGACGAAGAATTCAATAATATGTAGATGTTTTTTTGATGCAAAGTATAAAATAATCGATCATTCTGATTGAAAATGAACTCAAAAAAATCATATAATCGAGTCAAGTTCTATTTTTTCAAAATTTCCATTTCCCAGTCGAAAGAAGTTCCACGAAAGCTGAAGAAATGAACAATGAATATCATTGGACGAAATTCATCCTTCAAATAGTTCATCCGGTGATAGTCATTTGTGGACCTTTTCTACTGTCTTTGTAAAGTTCGTTATTATATTCCAATTTTTTTTTTCTTCCAGTTTTATCAATATTATCATTGTTTTTTTTTACTGTTTTGCTCTACTAACTCCACTTCACTCCAAATTGTTATCAATATATGAAATAAAAATTTATTCAAAAATCCCCGCTTTTATCAACAATTCACTTTAAGAGTTAATTATGATCCGCTTACTTCACATATCTTGTCCCGAGCGTCATCACGTGCCCGGCCGAATTGCGTACGGACATCTAATTGTCTCATTAGTAGAACATAGATTTGCAATCAATTCCGGCCCGAACCCGGCAACCACAAGGCAACAGCAGACAATCCGAAACCGTTTGTACATTGCTACGCAATTGTCCCAATCGGGCGGCATTCGCTCCCTTTTGTTCCGTTGTGTCCGTCCAAAAACAGAGTGCCAGCAATCCCGAAATGCGAACCCTTCACAAACCTGAGCACCGGCCGTGGGCGATGATATCACGCTGTCGTCACACTTGTTAGTGATAAGCTCCGCGACGGTCGGTTGGTTGCTTTATCGATGACGTCACCGCACGGCGCGCATCTCGAGCGTAGGATGAAGAAAATAGTGGGGAGGAAAACTCACTCCCATCCCAACCCACGGCCGCTTTGATACGCGGCCGCTGACAAACATCCGAAAGGTCAGATAACGAGCCACTTTTGCTTTGCCATGTTCCTTGGGCGCGGGCGTCCGGGAAAACATATGGTAGTCCTCCGAGCAACTTACCTGCAATGGATGGGAGAAGCAGAAAGAAAAATCAGTTGTACGAAAGGGAAAAGTCGGTATCGGCGGTTTTTGCGAACCGCAAACCCGAGCGGAAAGTCTGCTGCTGGGAAAAATCCGGACCTCCAGTTGCCAGTTAACCGAACTCCGAAAGACACGAGCGTGAGAACCACTCACCCCACCCCAAATTACCCGCTACTTCACCCCGGCTCATCATCCGGTGGACATCGGTTCTCGCTTAGGGGTAGAGCGTAACGGTGCTTCATCGACAACGAATAACTCGCGGGGAATGATAATTGACTAATGAGCAGGCTTCGATTGAAAGCGGAAAAGCCGGACCGACCGTGCCGACGACTGCTTCGTTCGATAGCGTCGTTATGACGCATAGCACTGCCCGGTCTTTGCCCGGTGGACATCCACGGAGCTGTGGCAAGGGGCGGTACAAGAGAGGCCATCTTGCCGTCCTGCTTGCTTGCACCCGGATCGGATGCGATTTCCCATTTCGGTTTGCGGTGGTGCATGTAATAAAGCAATCATACAGCAAATGAAGACGGATGAGCAATCAAAACGACATAAAACGCGTCTGCCAGTATGCTGCTGCTGCTGCTGCTGCTGGCGGGTGGTTTCGACATGTTGGTGATACCGGATATGGGAACGGTATGACCATTTGAAAAGGCATGCCAAAGGGTCCCCACCTCGACGACAAAGACTCGAGAATAAGCGACGTCGCTGCTAGAACATTGACTGCTATTGACAGGTTGATCGGGGCAGGAGAACTGTGTGTCTTCTGTCAGCGAGAGAAACAACTGTTCTAACAACGGTTCGGCGGTGATCCACCATCAGACGCAACTCCCCGTGTCGCGCTATCACGAATGCAAAGGATTGTTTTATCCGTCCAAAAATTTTCAAGGGCTTTTGAAAGCTGTTCCCCTCTGCGTGTTTTCTAAATAAAACGGTACGATTATCAAATCGGTGTTTTTCCCCCACCTTGGCTCGGTTAGGGCCTATGACAGAGGGTTCTGTTTTGTTGGATACATGTTGGGCGCTTGTTTTTTCCTAACTTTCAAAGAGTTGTTTTGTAGTTAATGAAGTGGTTATTTAATCGTGTTTTAATAAAAGCACGTGTGTTTTAGTACAGTCGTGCGTAGTTTGATAGGGGTCGAAAGGTACAAAGTACATTGCCCGAAATGCGCGTTAGAGTGTTGCATGAAGCTATCAAGTGATCTGGAGTGTAAAATGAATGAATGCATTTAATATCGGATGAAAAACAAGACTAATTTAGAGATATATACTGGCAGCTCTTCTACTTCTTCTTTTTCCTGAGCACTACAGCCTTCAGGGGTCTTGGCCTGCCATTTTCTGGCTATCCATGACTTGGTTTTAACCGTCCTGTCCTGTATGCGGGGAGACGGTCCGGATGAGATTTGATCCCTAGTCCTGCCATGTGAAAACCGGCGCCGCTTTCACTAACGCTTCTGATATCTGAGGGACTAGAGAGACTAGTAAGAAGCCCTGAACCAACGATCTGTCTTATTATTATTTTTTTTTATTCATAAAGAACTGCCTGGAACGATCTGTCTTATGATTTACATCAATATCTTGATCAAGACACTAATATCAGGTAGCCTCCAAGGAAAAATTTATCTCAGATAAATCCTCTTCAAGAACTTGGAATTTGACGTCAACATGCAACTCCACAAATGAACTAATTTTCTCCAAAACTCTCGAGCAATCACTCGGAATGCTCGTCCATTACTAAGACATGGATGATCCCGGGAAATTTGGATCAATTTTTATAAACTGTGTTGTTTGTTGGTCCAAGGTGCGGTACTAAAAAGTCACCTTCAGAGTCACCTTCGCCTATAGGTATGAACCTAGCCTCAATAAGACATTATTCCCATTCTACAATAGAGAAACGATTTAGAAGCCAAGTCGGCTATTCCTGAGGGATGCAAGTTGCCTCATGATGTCCCAGTTCTTCGCTCCAAAATAGAGCTGTATATAGTGCAAGAAGAATCCAGGCTATACTGGAGGAGGAAACCAAAGCCCACACCAAGTTCGAAAGGCAGTTGCTGCGAACCATTTTTGGCGGTGTGTGCGAGCAGGGCGTTTGGATAGGGAGAAGGAACCACGAGCTAGCTGAGCTGTTTGGCGATGCAGACATGTTGATGGTTGCCAAAGCTGGAAGGCTACGCTGGCTAGGGCACGGATCAAGTGGAATAAGACCTGAGGGAGATCGGATACAGCGGGGAAAGTGGGGACCCTGTTTTCTAGAGACGGATTGGACGCCTGGCCATGTTCTTAAGATGTACTCCATAGGAGCAGACCAAGAAAGAAGCAGAAGAAAGTACATGAAAATAAGGCGGATACTAATCGATCTTAATTTCATTAGTACAAAACAGACTCTATTTAAATGCTACTGTAAATAAATGCAAATATCGTCCTATTTGCACCCGTGTTCTCTGCCTCTTCCCTAGCAACAAACCGCCACTTTCTCACTTTCTTTGTAGCATTTCAACTTGTAGCTGCACGATTTGGTTCCGCCATAAAAGAAAACCCCCCTCCCCGTCCAGCACCCACGACACGGCCTTACTCGAGATCGTGCCCTAGCGCTGGCTTTATTATCAACACGCGTTAAAATGTGCGAAACGATCCCGAAACACTAGCGGAAGCACCAAACCACGATCACGGCCGTGCGTCGTAAAATGCCATTTTCCATCACTGCCGCCATCGCAACTGGGCACGAAATCGAAACCTACAGTGCTAACAGTGTTATCGGTCTGCTTGACCGCAAAGCAGTCAAACAAGCCTAAATAAAAAACGAAACATTAAATAAAGTACAGACATTGCAACTTAAGGCACGAGGGATCACGAGACCTCCGGTTAGTTCAGCAAACTTCTTCTTCCCATAGGTTCCAATCCGGCTGATTCCGTGATGTTGAACCGAACTGTGTTGACGGGTTAAAAGATCTTTTAAGATCAGAGGTTTTTTGTCTGCGTTGTTTGCTTTAGTTTCTGAAGAGTTTTGCTTAATGTCACGGCGGTGTGTCGGCAATGTCCATCAACTTTGCCCGACCGGTTGGTCGACTTTTGACCGAAATGTCCCGAAATGAGCGGACACAAGCTCTCCACAAGTTTGGTGACCGGTTTTTACCCCTTTGCTTATGTTTACTGTGTTGATGGTGAGGATTGATCGGAATTGAGTTCGATTGAAGGCAGAGGAGTAGTAGAGGAAGGTTTAACTTATTCCAATGCTAGATAGAAATTATGAGGAATACCCCATTAACTTCATTATTAATCCTTCTATTTAACGATCGGAAGTGAATCACCAACAAGCAACGAAAGAAGAATTATATGGCTTCATTTCGCAAACCGCACCAACTCACCCACTCTCTTTCTTCCTCCTTTTCTTTGACATTAGATCCATTTTCCACCCACTCACATTAGGTGCGCAGCAACTCTACACCGAAAGCAAAGCGATGTAAACCGAAGGCAAAGATAAACCGTACTCATTAAAACTATCCTATCAGCTTCACACAACTCGTGCCTCGTGCGAATTGGTGCAAAAAAAAAAACGAGGTGAAATTCATACGCCTCCTTCCGAGTCGGATATCGATTGGACAAAATAGACGCGCGTGTGTGTGTGTGGGTAACGCAAGAACAGCACAGTCGCAAGAAGTTTAAACTTTACGCCGCCCACGTAACCTTCTTGAGCATTAGTTCTTCTGAGAGGGTGTACCGAGAGCCCTCCTCCGACTTTCTTCACCGTGCACTGAATGATAATTTGCCGGAGATAAGAAAACGCCTGCTTGGGGGGACGCACAACCCAGGCAAAGGTGATCGCATAATCGCAAACGGGAACGCAACGGCAGCAACAAACGAATAAAAAACCGCCCAGCATAATGCTAGCGGGAGCCCCGAGTTCCACCGGCAGCTAAAAACTGCCTGTGGTCGGTGCAAGTGTCGTGAGTTTTACGATCGCCGTCAGTTCTCACCGAAAGCCTGGGGAGAAAGGGGCAACGAGAGTGCGAACTGGTGGTAGGCGAATGGCGGACGGTCTCTGATAATAGTTATAACGAAATTGCATGACATGCATGGTATCCACCTAATCATAGGCGACCTATCTTCTGCGCGCCGTTTCGCCACTCCGTCAATCCGTCCTCTTCGCCGGCGTCGTCGTCGTCACCGGTCGAGACCCGTAATTGAGCGACTATCGAAGAGTACCAACTGGGTGGAGGCGAGGGACGGTGGAACACCGACGCCCACGGGAAGTCCTATGCAGGCAGCAGGGAAAAACGGCGTAACAGATAGGCGTTGCAAAAAATAGAAACACAACCCGCCTAAAAAAATGGCAAAATTTTCAACCTCAAGCACTAGCAGGCACACCGAGGCGAATAAATAGAAGAAGCGTCTATGCCCAAGCCGTCACGCCACACCTTTCCGTGCCCGGGCGACCAAGCTCTCTCCGTGGTTCCGTTCCAGTCCGTTCCGGTTTCCGGCTTTCCCGGGGACTTCCCTGGGCTGGCTGGGAGCTGGGAGTTCCCCCGTGTTGAGTCCCATCCCATCATCGCGCACTGTCTGGCATCGAAGTTGACTGACGCTGGCCGGAAGCAAATTAATTATTATTTCTTTTTCGTCCACCACATTCTGCGATATCGTAGTGGAGGCAACAACGGTTTGTCGCTTGATGCCACCAGGTCTTTTTCGCTAAGCACCCAATGTTCTCGCACCCAATCAAGAACCACGAGTGGATAAGCCGTTTTGGGGTGAACAATTAGTGTTAAAAGGGTGTTGTACTCGCTCGCTATTGTGTTTGCTTGTCGCCTGTTGGAACGCTGCTTGCCGTATCGCCCAATGCCCGATGTATGTGCTCAATCAATGCTCACCTCAAGCACACCACACGCCAGGCGAAAGGGAAAGGTGAAACCTTCGCGGCCCGGGCGTACATGGTACAGAAATTGCATAATTAGCTGAGACGATAAAGCAAACGAACAGGTTCTTTAGCACCGGGGCTTGTTTGTCATTCCTTTGGCCCTTGCTGCTCCAGACAGGATGTGCTGCTATTGGGAGGAGCAGAAATAGGTGGACGGTTAGAGGTGAAGTGGAGTGTCCCTGGTTAGCGGGTCATACCAGATAATGCTTCAGAAGTTTGTTTGTTTTGCTATCGACCAAAATAAAGGAAGTCGTGGAGAACAACTATTCACGAACGGGGCGTAAAAGCTTCAAAGTTGTCTCTTACTTTTACGGAGCTTTGAATGCTTAGCGGAGTTGACTTGCTCCAGAAGTCCTTTGACCTTTTTGCCCTTGTATATCTCTCCTGCCCATTTATATTATCAAGACGCTAAACAGGACTCGCCGGGAAATAATTTTATGCCAGGAGCTCCAAGTCTCAAGCGGAAGAGAACACAACCAAGCTCTGAGTGCCAAGAGCCTGAGGGAAGCCAAGAGTCTGAAGAACTATCAATCGGTTCTAACAAGCCTTATCAAATTTCTCAGAATTCCACTGCACTCCTACCTCAGAAATGGTGTCTAAAGCAGAGGGATGTAATAAATGAGCCCGATCAAAGTGAGGCTTAGCGCCACCTTACCGATCAGCTCAATAAGCCTTGCTTCCTCGAATGTCATACTTTGGTAAAACTATTTTCCCTTCATTAGCCGCTCTTCAAGCCGAGCTCAAGTGACTTGATTTATTTTATGACGCTCCGCACAACTTCCAATGCGCTTGGGCTGAGCTTCAAGCCGTTCCAAGAATTCCGGCTGCCGGGGAATGCTGCTCCAGAGCGATCGCGTAACGCTGAGAACGCCAGAAGCTCTTTAACGATGCTCTCCAGCCGAGGAGCTTCCATTTATTGATCTAATCCGTCATCTCTGCACCGCGCGCTCCGTACAAGCCCGAGTGATCGATCGATCAATCGAAACGATCGAACCCTTTTTTGCTGGACCCGTGCGCGTTCTCACACTCGCAGCCACATTCTGGCGCCATGTACCGCGAGCAGTAACAAGCCAGTGAACGTCTTTTAAGAAGATAAAAACACTCCTTTTCAGTGAGGTCTTTAGAGAGATTCTCCTCGCCTCCACGGACACCCGTTCTCGCCCGATCACCAATCAATCAGCTGCCCCGGTAACAGAACAGAGGAATTTGTCTAAGTCATGTTCGTTCGTGCCGTGTCCCCAGCCCACCTCCAGCGATCCTCAGAAAGGATCAATGTGCTCAGCGACCAGGTAAGCGACCGGTTGCTTTCACTTCACCGTTTGCTTGCTGTGACCTCTTCAAGCATACGAAGATGCCGAGATTTCACGTCCCAGATACACACCAGCCATCGGCTCTGGTGATGATGGCTTCCTAGCGTTTGTACCCGAAAAAAAAGACTCCACCAAAAGAACTACCAGACAAAAAGAAGAGGAAAAAGCTCCCACAGAACGATTTATGAAGTGAACGACCCGACGAGCATAGCATTTCCAAACACATGCCTCCCTTCTTGCGCTCTATCGCGCCTGGCTCATCTTCCCTTCAGCTCCCCCTCGGCAAGTTGAGGGTGGAGATCGAGGATTTTTATCTCATCATTTTTTGTAGCCATGTTCTTGGTTCCCGGCTCTCCGTTATCTCTTTTACGCAACAAGGTGTTTAGCGTTTCTATGCCCCTTGGTCCGTGTTCCTTCTTTTTTTTTTGGTTCTCTTAAGTAGAATAATTTGTCTTAACCTCTTTCTTGTGCCCTGCCTGCCTGCGTTTGCGTACACAAAAAAGCTTTTGAGCCGCTCGAAAGCTCCCATATTTCGCTGTTTTCATGTAACGCTCACAGATAGTTAGAGACCGAGAACGAGAGAGCGAGAGAGAGAGAGAGCCACTAGAACCTCTTTCTGGCACGCGTCCCTTTATTGAGTGGGATGCGTTAGGTGATGGAGGATGGGAGAGAGAGAGTGCACCACACCCTCCGACCCCATTCCGAACAGCTCCCCTCCCCTTCCACCCCACCCCACAAAGAAGAAAAACATAACAACAGGCTCTTTAATACTGCATTTCACGCAATCGCGAATGAGTGCCCACGAGTGAGCATCTCCATGCCTCGCCCGAGAACATCATTATTAGCATCGTAAAGCAGCACATGCCTTGCGCTTCGTTCTTCTGTTCTGGCGGGAAAATTGAAAAGGAAAAACAAACGCAACCAAATTTGTAACTGAAGGAAACACGGTAGAGAAGAACGCAAGCCAGATTATTCTCCCCTATTCCGTCGAAGGATTGGCGGAAAATTGTGAAGCTTTCTCTCTCTCTTTCTCTCTCTCTCTCTTTCTCTCAGAACCTTGACCGCCTGGCACCCCGTCCACAGGTCATTTGCACGGTGAGCATTTTCCTAGGCAGAGAATTTTCCGCTCGAGAGGAACCAAGCCTCCTTCGGTATCGCTCCCCACAGCCTACAAGCTCGGTGAGGCGTGTGCGTCAAAACATCGGGCCGGTCGGGCTGTCGGTCGACGCATGTTGGTAACAGGTGGTCGTCGCCCACCGCCACCCCTCAACCCCATCCCCCCCCCCCCTTGTTCCCCCCCGAAAGCTCACCGTCATTATTTGTTTTCATGTGCTTGCTGAGGGAGCATAACGATCGACATGCTCCGAGCATGCATTCGATCGGCATTTGCTGTGTGTTTTGGTTTATGATGCCGGGGCGTTATGATTTATCGGTCTGCAGACGATCTAAGCTCCTCAAATCGATCACAAGGAAACGGGGGGAGGGGAAACAAGCGAAGAAGGCGAACGGGGTGCGCGTATGGGAAATTAATTTCCTGTATGGAGCAGCGCAGCGAGGGAGGCCTTCGAGCAAACACACCCCAATCTCGTTACGAAGGCAAAACCTCCATTTTGCACCCAATTGCATACGCGGACCACAGGCCTGAAGGCTTCCACTCCCTTCCTCCCTCTGGCTTCGCCGTTCCGCTCGGATGGGAAATTAAATAGCACTCTAGCAAAGGTTTAAGCCCGGTAAAAACCCTGTTCCCTTCTCGCCGGGAAAATGGCCGGGAAGGAAAGCTCGCTAAAGGTAGAAGGAAACGGATTCGCGCTTGTACTGGTTGCTTAAAACCGATCATCGGACCTTCTCCCTGGCTACCGAACAAACCACAGAAACCGCACCCAGCATTCCCTATTTCCTCTCGTTTCACTGGATGCAAAAACGGTGGATCGATTTTCCGGGCACATTTCCCGCGCCACAAGCACCACCACCCTGACGGCTTACCAAGCGTGCCATGTTTTCCTTTTTTCTGTGTTTGGTTTGATTTTGTGTGTGTGTTTGCCTCTAACCACTTCCTTCCACTGCGTGAGGAGTTCAAAGGCCTCTGTGGGCAGGCGGGAGTTACGTTCGTAGCTTTCCCATTTTCTGTTTTCATCAGCTCTTCTATCTACCTCTATCGATCCGTCATGTTTATCCTTCCATCACACTGGTAGTGAAGATGTGATCTATTGGACGTTGCGTGATGTGAAAACGGGAACGAGGAAGGAAATCAGCTGCATGGGGAGGAAAAACTGTTCACGGGTGGGGGCAGGAAAAGGAGGAAATTAAAGAGCAGATAAATCAAGATGCTTCAAGCGAAGGTGTGAGGTGCATAGGAACGTTAAGATAATAACTTTAGTTACGTCAAAGCCTTTACTTCCGCCGTTTGCCGATAGATGTCTCTGTAAGGCGAAGTGATAGTCGATATTGATCGGTCAACATTGTCACACTAGAAGCTTTGACATTTGCTACCGTTAGAGCATCTGAACAATAATTGCGATAGCATCAAAAACTAATTTTCGGAAACAAATTTAAGTAATTGTTGCAAGTGTTCGTCTTTTGTGAGGAGTCCAGTCCATATCCATAAGAAGGACATTGGAAGGCAAACATCGACAGCCATATGTCTCATGTTCCTCGACAACTTCGAAATAGGCATAATGTACTGAGACCAACTGAGCTCAAGTAACGCAATCGATGCTCCAAGCTTAAATAAACTTAAACAGATAGAAAGAAGCCTCAGCATATGCGATTTTAGACCAAGCCCCTAACTAAAATGCAGAAACGCCTTCATGCCTCAAACTTCTTCAGTGAAGCACATCACGTCGGCGACCGTACTCACACAACTCACACGGTCGTACGTGAGGAACAGTACCTTTCCTCCACAAACGTCAGACTGCCTTGTGTGCTGCTGAAGATTCCTGAAGAAGGAAAGAGGCAGACATGATCCTCAATGTCACTGGATCAACCTAGAATTCAACCTCGTGCGTTTTGCTTCTGTCAGAAACATGTACAAAATGGATTCCTTTCCTTGGGCCTCGCTTGCTTTCACCAGCTCCGATTGAAACGCAGATACCAACGGGTGTGTGTGTGTGTGGCTGTGTCCAGTTAGCTGACAAAATTCCAGAACAAGGTCCAGGCCCCGCTATGGCAGGCTGATCGCGGTACGCAAAATCGCACCGATGACGCGCATCAAGTGGTGTCGTGTTTGTACGGAGGTCTTTGAACTTTTCGACACTCGATGTATACAAACGGGTTGCGCTTCACCTCCTATTTCTCCCTCCCACCCACCAGGAAACGGTGACATTCGGTACACCGAAATGTTGAAGTTAAAGAAACGCAGGAATGAGGAACACACACACACACACGCAGGAGGGAGTGTGAAATAGTCGTAATATCCGTGACATAAATTTAATTAGCATAGATCCGACGATGGTGAGCGTGGGGACCTGTTTCTATTGGTCGATGCGTAGCAGCCGGTCGTCGGCACATCTTCGGCGTTCTAATTCAAATTCTTTGCCCGTGGCAGACATTATTTACATCTCTAAAGCGCGAGTTCCACTGCCAACCTGTTTCGGGAAGGAGTTTGGAAGGAGCTAGTTCTGGCTGCTGCTTAAAATGTAGGCTCCGAACTCCATAAACTAAAACGCGAACCTGTTTGCTAGTGGACTTTTTGCGGCGCATTGCGAACCTGTCCCTAGCGGGTGACTTTCACCCCCCCCCCCCCCCCCCAAGCTCCCTCTTCTCTGCGGCCCTCTTATCGCGCGCACCAGAGTCCACCAACTCCGATCTTCTGCCGTCAGAACGAAACACGCCAGTTGATGGGCCCAACTTATCACCTGACAGTGGCACCGTACGCCTCTCGCTCTCTCGCACTTCAAAAAAAAAAGGTCGAAGTCATCGTACCGGACTTTGCTGACGGTGCAATCTCCTCCCCGAACCGAACACTTAGGAACAGAGCATGCATGCATAAAACTCGAAACCTGCCTGCACTGCAACTTTGGATTGCCTTTTCTGCTCTCTTCTTTTTCTTCGGCCATTTCGGCCGGTGGTGCATAATCACAGCGCACCGATTACGCGAGCAATCGACACCGCTTCCCCGAGGCTTCCTCCACTTCACCGACCGTGCCCGCGTCTGATAAGCGCGTCCGCGTGTTAGCTGCGATCAGCTAAATTTGGCAATATGCGCCTCACCAAATAAACCAAATCAAGACCCCGAATGCAACCAGCCAGCCAGCCTTGATCATGACCGGTGTGATTGCACTCGCGATGTGTGAATGGTTGTGAATGGGAGGGTGAACGTGAGGGAAGAAAAAGAAAACCCCGCGAGGGCCGAGTCGAAAACACGGTGGGCGTACGCGTCTAGCCGGCAATGCCCTTCGCGATAGGGAGCGTGCGCTGGCTAGAGTCAGCACCGCTTGTCAGTTTGTTGTTTGGTGGCGACCTTTTGGGCATGGAACGCACATTCCGGCAGAACGATCCGGTCAAGGTGGGTTTGCGATCAAGTTAAAGTTTTGCGCATTTAAACACATTTGCGCCTTAAACTCACCTTAATCTCTTGTAAAAAAGGAACACACAATTCACACCTCCCATGGTAGACAATCTTCGATGAGCTTCTCTATCTTCTTTCAATAAGCTCATAAAACGAGAAGCGAATCAAAAGAAAAAACAATCCAACATCCCATAAGCTACCTGCTGTCGGATCGAGAAAAAAAAAATCGTTAAAGGGTTTGTTAAACAGGAAATTAACACAGCAATAAAGAAACAAATCCAAACCCAACCCAACAGAGCCCCATCGGCGTCGTGTAGGAGGAGGAGGGGGCCTGTGGAAAGGCGAGGAAGTAGGGGCAGTCCTCCGCAGACTTCAACCCCTACACTTCCTCAACCCAACAAACTCAATTGTTGGAAATTAATTAATCGTTATTCGTTCGGATGGATCGGATCGGAACTCATCCACCTGAGCGCGGAACCCCGAACCGGTACCGCCGATGATGCAGCGGAAAAATGTGGAAAAGAAGCAACAACAAAAAAGCTCCCCCTTTCTTGATGAATTTCTACGCCTTCTAGAGATGTGGAGAGAAATGGAAGAACCACTGCCATGTTCCGTCACTGGTGGCGGTGCGTTATCGGTGGGAGAAGTAACTTTTTCCGGTAACTCCTCACAGCGGTTCTAGAATGAAATTGCACTCGCACTCAGCCTATTTAACAGGTCGGCAGTGCTGTTTCGCGTCCCGGTTTCACGCTGGAATGCTATGTTTGGAGGTAAAACGCCAAAACATGAGCAGCCGACGATCGCAACCTGTCAGCAGTCGTCAGCAGTGGCAAAGACTCGCGCCCCGGTGTGTGCAGAAAACGGCGAAACCTGCTGACGGTTGCACGGTTCTGACAGTCAGCGCAGGTAAACATCGGAGCTGTTTACACACCAATCTAGAACAAGACTTTGACCCTAACACGCCCAATCGCCCGAAGCTGGTGGCAGGTAGAAACGGTCGCCATAGCCCGTCGTGGATCGGCTCACTATCAAAATCGGTTGCAGCCCTTAGCCAAACGGCACGTGGCTAAATGAGGGCAATGCACTACATTTTCTCCAAGTCGCATGCACGTTCGGGATGAAATCAAGGCTCAAGATCTCTACCGAGCAGAGTGCAATCGGTTGCAACCGTCCAAACATCACCAATCAGCGCATCAGTGAGAAGGTCAAGTTCAGGATAGGTTAAACACTCGAGGTAGCTGATAAGCGGGTGCTACTCTCGTCTACTCACCAACACTCACCTCACCCTGGCAAAGAGGACTTGGAGAGATTAATACACTACGTGCAGAAAGAAATCGAGTGGATTACGTAACTGATAAGAGGATTTGTTGAGTCGAGAGTCGGTGGAAAGCAATATTGGACTACTGCAACGAAACTCGAGACCTTTCTCTATCCTAGAGCTTGTCTATCCAGCTCTTTTTTTTCGGGAGAACCTGGCGAAATTATATTCCAATCGGATTAATCCGTCAAAGAATTGTTACCGTGCGATATCGCTTACAGTGGGGTTAAAACAAAAGGGAATTACTATCTAATTTCATTCTGCCAGAGCTCTCGCCACACTCGCCAGTGACTGTCGATCAGTGTCGCTGCTCCGCCCTCTTCCTGTTGTTAGCTTGCGCCACATCCGGGAAATCGTTGTGTTACGCAGTTACGCCATCGCCAAATGCAGCTGTGGTGAGTGTGTCACAACGATGAACCTCGACGACGACGATGGCATTCACATACAGCTCACGTGAGTTGCACAAAACGTGGTGAGGCCGTTGTTTTTTTCCCCCATTCATGGGAGACACCTATCACCGCTAAGAATTATAATTTGGGGTTTCTAAAAATAGCTCTCCACGTTAGGCTAAACCGGCTTTCCCAATCGCTCTTGATATTGATCCTGGTGTCCCTGAACTTGCTCCAGTTTAAGCGTTCCTAGGGACGGGATTGTACTTCTCCCCACACACACACACACACCCTAGGACTCACAACCCACCACGGCTAGACACGTTGAGTTATTAGCCCTATTCCCGAGGCAGCATTACAGTGGGAGGGCACGCCATTCCATCGCGTACCGTTGTACGATTTCGTAGGTGTGAATGGCTTCCTGTCACTGTCCTGTGGCGCAAGCAAACCGCAACGAACCGGACAGGGCTTGCTAAATAAATCTATTTGCATTGCTTTTCTACGGGGCGTTATTTAATTTTGCCTTCCTATTGACACAAGCGGTTGGGAGAGCGTGGTAGCTGAGAGTCATTCTGCACGTGAATGCAACATTGCATGTCACAGCGCGTTGCTCTGGACCAGCTGTGGACTTCTGGACGTGGAGGAGGGTCCCGGAGCCCGAATGCTTATCTTCTCTCACCTCGCTCAATCTCGTGATCACCATCGCCAGCAGGATCAGATACGGTACAGGAACCTAATTAACCTGCCTTACCCTCTCGGTGACATAGCGCACCGAGAACGACCGTGAAACTGGACACCGTCCGACCGATACCGGGAGGTGTGAATTGCTCGTCAATCACAGCCTCGAGCCAGTCAGAAGCAACTTCATCTGCACGACTACGACCCAGTTCTTGAGGTTACTACGGTTGCGGTACGAGCCCAGGAACTCTAGTGTTGCTGTCATCGCATACGACATTGTTGCGACAATAGAGCTTCAACCTTTTGGACAGCTAGCCGGCTAGCCTCTAATTAGCCCCGGCTGGACATGAAGTGCTTTCGTTTTTTCCCGTTGGTTTGTTTGCACACAGTAGCATCGGGGGCTGGGGGGAAGTGCAACGATACGGCACAAACCGATTAGTCTTCGTGATGAGTATTGCCTCACCGTACAATGTAGATCTGACAGGAGCGGTGAGCATAATTTGTTTGTGCGTCCTGAACCGGATGAACCGGATGATGGAGGGGTTCCCTAATCAAAACATTGTATCCCGGCCGCTTCGGGACAATGTAAGGGGACGGTTCGTTACGCGATGCAACATTGTTGCGGTGGAGAACTGTTTCAGTTGTAGCTCTTGCTAACGATCGTGAGCGAGGTTGTGCGACATAAAGCTTATCGTGGTGGAGTTATCGCGTTGATGGTGCTGAGATGATACTGATGATCTTGTCAGAATAAATTCTTGCAAATTATTTACCCTCTAGGCACGATGTCTTGCGCTTTATCTTCAATGTCTCAATTTCCGAAAGTCCTCTCCTGAAGCTCATCGTATAATAAATGATGATTAAGCTGCACGATCAACAATGGACAGATTGTTGCAGTACGGCGGGATCTCGTAGGAAACTTCACGAGATCCTCGCAGAATTCCACTTTCCAACCGATCCCAATTCAGTCGTGTTAAGATTGAAATATGATCGCAATTCTTGGCCTGCTTTTTTACTCCCTCGGTCCGAAACAATACCCATCGGTCAACGAGCGCATAAAAGGACGAGTTTGTGCGAAAGCCCCACGCCCCACGGGCTGACCTAGTTCTCAGCGGTACCGTGTGGAAGTTCCTTCTTATCGTTTTGGTGTCCACTAGCGATCCCGGTAGGGTCGAACCGTTTCGGAATGTTTCTCTCGTTGCTTTGTCCAACCGTTGCCCCGGGGGCAATACTCGCGACGCGCAATTGGACAACGACGCCGATGATGATGATGATGATGATGATGGCGAGACGTGTATTCGCTTTTATATCACAACTAAAACTGGTTATCGATGATGATTTCGTCTACCCTTTTCGTTAACATCCACTTCTGCCCGCGCGGGTCCTTTTCGGGAGGCTTTTTTTCGATTGTTTGTTGGTGGTGTGTTTCCTTTATTCTTTCCATGGATGGTTCAGGAATCTCCAAAAATCGTTCCAAACTCGACGGCGACGACGACGGTGGAACAGGTTGATCAAAGCCGGCATGCAAACACAGTCTCTTGCTGCTCTCCTGTTCTTCTACGATCGCGATCGTGATCATGAACTAGCCAATGTAAGCTTGTGAAACCTTCTTCTGGTCTGGCTCGATTGGCCGCCCGTGTGTAGCAGTCCAGAAAGAAAGTCCCCCAGAAGGGAGGAGAAAGAAATGCCATTTCGTCACGTGCTTTTCTTTTTGCTACGCCACGATGGATGGGAAGCCCGGGCACGCCAGGCCCTGATACACATGCGCAGATCACGCATTTTTCGTAAGCTGTTTCGGGGTAAATTTTTGCTTTCTTTCCTTCGTTGCTGTTGAAGCTTAAATTCCAACCGCTCTAAAGCGGGTTGATTCGCTTTGACCTATGCTTTGAGCTTTTCGCGCTGCGTGCGACCCAGTGACATTTAGCTCGGTTCTGCGTGTGGGGTTTTTTTGTTTGCAAACTCTCTTTGAGCTATTACTTTCTACGGGGGAGAGTTTTTTTTCACCACTCTCTAGCATCCGTTATGTATACAACTGCAAAATTGAGACAGGATTTTGATGGACCGAGTACGATGTTTAGGGGTGATCGTTAAAAATAGCACAAGTGAGAGCGAATTCCAACGTTCATCACCAACGAAAGGAAGGGAAAGAAAATATTTTGTTACCAAATTTAGACACCAACTTAAAGACCAGTTTCTTGAAGTTTAACATATTCCCAAAAGTCTTCAATTTTTTTTCCTAAGTTTCACATAAGGTATTTTAACATTTATCAAGCTAGAAATACAATATGGCATCATCTTTAATTCTACCAACAAAAAAAGCCCCGTTAGCCACCCCGGGACATCGAAGCTCTTTTTATGCTCCATTTTGAACGCCCGTGCCGGCATTCGGCCGGGTGAGAATAATTTTCAATCAAACGATTTTATCGATCGAGCTGCAGATGATTTAGATCTTATAAATGCAAAGGCGCATAGCGTGAGAACGATAAAAATATCACAACCATACGTCCCGACATAATGATGATCGTTCTACCGCGTTCTACCCTCTATCGATCCCTCCCCGTGGACATATGTTACAGGCATTCTCGTCTCGTCTAATTTTCGTACCGAATCCGGATTATGATCGACCAAAGTGGTGAGAACACATCGGTCGACTAGAAAAATGCTGGGACATCTTCACGGCGACCCTTTCGGAACGGTGGATTCGAACCGATTTTTGTTGTTTTGTTTTCGTGCTTCCTCGCGCTGGGCAATAAATAAAACATTGAACTTTATTTTCCCATTCGGTGGTCACCGCCCTTTTCCACGGTGGCCCCCAAAAACCAGCCAAACCGGGTTAGCCATTTATTTTCTTTTTTCCACCACCGATCGGCTGCCAATGTGTGTGCCAAGGAAAAAAATAAAACCTTCCCGGGCAGAACATTGTTAACAGTAAGTGCTAACATCCATTCGCAATTTTAAGGGAGGAAGAAGAGAGAGTAAGGGGGAGAAAGGGAAGAGAGAGAGGGAGAGAAAGGAATCAGAATCTTTAGCACCAGCTCCAAGATCGCGATATGTTGGGCGAAAGCGCGCCAATGATCGGCGATCCAACAATTTCGCTGACATTTCTGTTCGATTCGACATTCTCCTGCGTGTGTGTGTGTGTGTGTGTGTGTGTGTGAGTGTGTGTTTTTTTTTACTCATAAAATACAAGCCAATACTTAAACAGAAAATAAAACAAATTCAAAAAGAACCGAACCAACCCGAACCTCGATTCCGATCTTTTGCCTTTCTCCGCACAAAACATTTGAATGCTTCGCCAGCGAGAGAGAGAGAGATAAAGACCAAACCGGGCACTGCGAATCAGTGCAAGCGAGAAAACACCACGCTAACCAATACATGCGTGTGTTGCGTTGCCGGAATGCCAATGCTCAGTTTTTACTTAATAAGATTGGAAAACGGGATGACGGCCTCGATCGGAGTGTTGTGGTGGTGAAGAATGTATGTATGCTGCAGAACAGCAGCAGCATCACGCACCCATACACCCCAAAAAAGGGGGACGCGAAAATCAATCTCCTTTCACTCTGGTTCCGGTAAGGCCAACACAAAAAAAAGGCGCAACAGTTTCGTAACAGAACAACCCCACTGAGAGCAAAAGAGAGCGAAAGAGAGCGAATGAGAAGTACACCCCAAAGTTAAAAATAAAAATGGAAAAAGCCACCCCAAAACAGCGGGAGAAAAATTCCAACCCCCCCTCACACACACACGCACAAGACGAGCGGTAGAAAGGCACACAAGCTCGCGGGAAAAGCGATCAGCGAGAAAGAAAAGTCTCTCCAGGCACAGTTAGAGTGGCTGGCTAAAGAGACTCCCGAAACACAACCAACCGAACAAAAAATGCGTTAAAATGCGAAGACTCCATCATCCCGCTTTTTTTTTTTTGGAGGTAGGAAGAGAGCCACAGAGAGAGAGACACGCACACACGCGCGAGCGCGAACGGTAAGAAAAACAGGTGAATGAACCTAGGACTCTGCCGAAAAAACGCGGACCACGCGGAATAGGACGAAACAAAATATAAACAAGAAATCAAACCATTCAAGTGGGGCTTGTCTTCTTTCTTTTTTTTCCTTCTGTCGAGAGAAAGGTGGATGAAAATGGTCTCCCTGGCGCTTGGGGCCTATCGAACGCACGCGTGGAGAGAGAGAGAGAGAGAGAGCGAAAGATGCGATCGTTCCCAAGTGGGATGTGTAGTTGTGTTTTTTTTTTTTTGTCCGGTCGGTATTCATCTTCACCTGTTTTGTTATTGTTGCCCTCCAAAAAAGCAAAACCGGCCATCCCACAAGGCGAACGAACGACCGGCGAAGAAGCGATGAATGACGAACTTGAGAAGTTAGATAATAGTCCAATAACCAGACCCTCCTCCGCAACCGTTTCTTCGCTTCTGCTTCTGCTGACTCGGGACCATATTTTGGGAAGCTTCAACCACAGCAGGAAGAACCTGGCAGATGGGGCAGTTCGGCGTTGTCACACTCGATTCGATCATGTGCACGATCGCGCGATCACCAGAAACGCGCGATTGCCTCCGTGTGGGTATCGGCCGGTTTGCTACGGATTGATTTGGGATCATTGAACTCCACCAAAAAAAACCCACCAACTCCACAGTTCTAGTCTCGTTTCAGAAATGGATTTTATTTACCCCAAAACAAAACGAACCAAAACACACGCGCGAGCGCCCGCGAGAAGCGAATTGATTGTGCTGTTGCTTCACGCCTAGCGAACGAAAGACTTCAACGATCAGCGCACAGGCGACGAACCGCACCGAACTGATTTCTATTGCCGTGCGGCTTTGTACGAGTTCGAGCTCGGGCACATGAGGGGAGACGCCGGATGACGCCAGCTTCGTGCAGTCAATCTGATCTGAACAGTGATCGGTTCGATTTGTTCCACTCGATCCACACGATCACGGTCGTGCAAAAAAACAAAATGCAGTACAACGCGGATTTTTTCGGTTGACAAACATGCAACCGTTTGCCTTCTCGCTGGCGGAAGGGGATGTTGAGAGGGAGGGATTGGTGGGAAAGAAATGATCACACTCACACGAAAAAAAAAGCACAAACCACGAACGAGCTTAATCCATCTCGTACCCGGGAACGTGACGAAAGCTTAGACCGATTCCACCGTGAGAACTGCACCGAAAAGCCCGCTGCTTTGGGTGTCATCCCGGGTTTTCGGTGCTACGATCGAGCGGAGAAACGGAGGAAAGGGGGAGGTGGGGGGGAGAAAATTCGCAATAGTGTGATTCACCCACCAACCCAACCCACCCATCTCTCCACCTCCTCCATCCCATCCAGGGCAATAATCTCCGGTCCGGGATCGCGTGTGAATCGTGTGAAATCGGTGTATCGTACCGATGCAATAATGCCGGCATCCGTCACCCGAAATGTTTGACGCGGGTGCGATGCGCGACCACGCTTGCGCTTGTAATTCAATTACGTAACGCGACATTCAGTGGTGGTTGGCATCGGCATCGCGCGGAAGCCCATCATCGGTCTACCTTTTTACACCGCGCGCACAAAAGACAACGCGAATGGCTTCTCAGAAAGTTTTTTTTTTTTTTGCTGTGTACGGTTGGGCTTGCTGTTTGCTGTTGCTGGAGGGCCGAGATAATTGAATTACGAAATTGTAACGGCCACGAAAAACACAACATTACCGTGTGGGTTTGTCATCTTCTTCGCCTCGCTGTTTGCACAATCGGAAAAGAAGAAGTTTTTCTCTTTAACAACTGAACGATGGCATGCACAGCACGGGAAGAAATCGGTTACAATTACTCACAGAAATTAACGCCATGTTAAAACAATTGTCCAGAAAACCAGCTTACAATAATTGTTAGCAGCTGGCTTTTGGGAGATGTTCAATTGTGGCTTAAAACTCGCCGTACAGTGCATTGCATAATTATAAAAGCATCTGATTTTTGAGTAGGCAGCATACGAACACAATAATATTTTAATTGAATAAAAATTATGTTCCTGCCAGTTAAAAAATATTTAAAATAACAATAAATTAGTTAAAGAGTTTAGTAAAACATTCGATATTATTTTAACGCTTTGATCAACTAAATATGTGCAAACAGTACAGGGTTTCCCAGAGCGTAGAACAGGCATTAAACTAGTAATAACATTGTGGAATCCGGGATGCACAATATTTTCTATGTTAAGCTTCTTCTTCTTCTTCCTTGGCACTACATCCTCGAAAGGTCTCGCGGCCTGCCATTTCTGGTTTTCTGTGACTTGATTGTACCCGTAGCAAAGTAGTCAGCCCTACCGTACGGGGAGGCGGTCTGGATGGGATTTGAACCCCGGTCCTGCCGTTTGAAGACCGTCACCAATGTCGCCTCGACCACCGGACCGAAATTATTTGACTTAGTCTCATTAAAATGGTTTGTATAACTACGCTGCCCACTGTAGAATGATGCAGCCCATGCCGGTTTATGGACCAGATTTCACCTTCACCCATGAGAAGATCCACTTTTCACCTCCGTTTCCCCTCGGGGGCGAATCGTCCTGAGGGGAGCCAGCGCCATAATGATTCAGCGACCATAAAAAAAACTATCGCATGCCGCACCCGACTCCATTCTCCATAGCGTGTTACTTACCTGTGGAAAGAAACAAACGAAAAAAGCACAATATTAATAAACGAGTGAGAAAAACACTGAAGGGAAAACTAGTTTAGGAGCAAAGTAAACCAAACACAGTCCGGTTTCCCTCAGAAGGTTTGATTTGGGGCCAGGAAATTGTTTCATCTGATGTTTTCTTCTTCACTCGGCACACAAACCGCGAGAGAGAGAGACAATGGGCACGGGACGGATCTCATGGTGAAAAGTAAAACCCAGCCCATGCTCCATGCTGCTGATACGATCGGAAGACTCAGGAAACCGGATGGAAAAACGCCGCACTGTAGTGACGGTCCCATGAATCAAACTGTATGATACCAATTAAAACGAATCTAGATGACAACCGTCCACCAGATCAACCTTTCACAAGAAAACGCATAACGTGCATCGGTAGAACGTAAACGATTCCCAATTCACGCACGGCCGCCCACCGATCATTACCAGACACTTTAAGCTGCCGTTTGGGTTTGAACACCACTCAAAGAGGAAGAGAACCGACAACCGTTACCGAGGTGTATGACATTTTGTTGTCCCGAAGTTTAAAACATTCCTTCACATCCATCCACACACCTGCGTGAGTTTTGCCTTCCATCACTCTTGTTTCCCACACCAACAGCATTCGGTGCTATAATGCATCGCTGGGAAGTCCTCTAATTAATTAGCATTCCCAAGAACCATCGCACACCCATTTCACCAGAGAATGTGATCAACGAACGTGCACCGAATCTGGTTCAGCAAGAGTTCGAGTTTCGTGGGTGATAAACATTCACCTCACGATCCGACCATATAATACCCGGTCGACGATCGTCGCTGCAAGCCACCAATCAACCATCGGACGATCAAAAATGCTCATAAAATCGCATCGAATTCCGTTGCGTCTTCGGAGCAGCTTGTTCTTGTTGGTCCTTTGTTGGTTGGTGTTCTTTGGTCTAGCGGGGAGAAAAGCACCTGTACACGATGGCATCTCCCCGTGGGTCTCTCACTCCACACACACACACACCCACCGATCATGTACCGTGACGGTGAGACGATCTATTCTTCGTCGAAGCTATGCAAAAACGAGCGACTCGCAGAGCAGACATCCGAGTAGAATAGACGACAAAACTCCCCAACCCTCCTTTGCATCGGTCGATTCTTCTTCACCATTTTTTCCACACCTTGACACATCTGCCACAGCGAAAGGGTTCCCGTTTTTTGTAAGGTTGTCCGATAGAGGAAGAAAACACAGAATCTCATCCTGCAAAGCAAATAGCAGCGCATTTGCATAGCATTAATGCATGCGCGGACGGTTTCTTCCAGGAAAAGGCAACCCATCGGTTCGGTTTGCTAATCGGTTGCTTTGCTTTACCTTCGCTTTGCTAGCCTGCGACTAGGACAAATTGCGGTCAAACAATTAGTGTGAGGAATGTTTGAATCGAATTTTGCTAGGCGGAAAGGAAAAAAGGGTCCAAAATATTTAAAATTGGCAATGAAAATTCATCTCAATGTCATTCGATTTTGCTACACGAAAGGTGCGAAATATTGAGGACGGTTCGCAGCGACACCGGAAAAAGGGATGTACCGAGGCGACGCCCCGAAGGCGACGATGAGTGAGCAGGAGCAGGGTGGAATGAATATTCATTCACAAGTCTAGCCGGGTGCCGGCACGTGAGAGTGCCCCGCTGCCATACGCTCACCACGGCCAAAGCAGTTTGCATGTCCAATCTTGCCCTGCTTTTAAACCCTTCCATGCAACCCCCTATCTCTTCTCACCCCATTCTTTACCCTAATTCCCGATGAATGTTTGAGAGCGTTTGCGTCTAGGCGTATTTCTTCAACCACAGACCCTTAAAACAAAAAAGGCCAAATATCCCCATTTTCTTCAAACCACAAACAACAGTAACAGCACGTTGGAGTTGGCTTCCACACGCGGAAAGCCGCTACGAGGTTAACTGCAGTTTTTCGTTTTGTTTGGAAGCGTGAGAAACAACACCTCACTCCGGCCCGACTTCCCAGTGCCGCTTTTGCTTGCCGGTTAGTCTTATTGGATTTTCAGCCCCCCCCCCCCCCCCCCCCCCCCCTCTGTCTGTCCTCTGAGGCCTCTGAGGAAACGTCATCATCGTCATCGTTCATGGGGAGAGTGGGGTCACATTTTCATTGAGGTGAAGAACTCGAACACGCCATCTCTTTTCCCTTAAAGTGATGATCACGCGCCGGCGCTGTCTATTGTTTCCCCCGATGTGAAGCATCACAACGACTCGGGAAACACTGATTATCGCACCAGGAGCCAAGAAAGCCGATTGAAAGCAATAGAAAATATCACAATCACAAGAAGATATTTGGAGGAGATCAACTGTCATCTGCTTGACATTTGCTCACGAAAAAGTTGCTGTAAGAAACCAAATTTCCTGGGCTAACTCATGTAACTTCCAAGCAAAACAGTATTTCATTTCCTAATTCGCGTTTACCTGTTTTTTTTTGCCCCTGCTAACTGCATTACGTTCTTCGCGCTTTCTATCGTCCATAACCTAATTTGTCCGTTCGACTGCTCGTTGACCTTGTTTGCCGTCTACAATGTTGCTTCCACGAATGTTGGGAATGTATCCGGAAGGAATGGAAACCACTTTCGACTCCACCCATACGTGCAGAACACCGCAACACCTCCGTTGGCTAGCGAAGGCCAAAATGCACCGCACCAGACACAAAAGATAACCTTCAATCGGCTGCATACATCCTACACGGGTCGGAAGAACATTCCCCAAAAACCCCCTGGCTAACAAGTAGCTTAAGACCTCTCTGGCGGTCCTTGGTGCGAGTCGTCTAACACCCCAAGGTAAGGAGCTCCTCTGTGGCTTTGAAAATTTCGGTCCGGTGGGTCACATTTGCATCTGGCATTTCCAAAATATTCCACCTTGATCCTCGACTCCGAACGTGTTCCGGCTGGTTCCTGCTCCCAGCCAGAAGGGTGTGAAGTGTTCGAGCTGGAACGCTCACAACCCGCAAAGTTCAACCAGTTTGCGGACAGGGAATCTATGCTCTATTCGATGCAGGATCGCGATCGCGAATTCGCAATCCCAGCGCCTCAGGGAATGGAATGGTTAAGACATGGGAAGCGAGAGAGAGAGAGACGTAATTTATGCAGACTCACGCGATCGATCGTCATCACGTCACCACTCCACCGTCAGCAAACAGCAGACAGCAGAACCGATTGGTGTCCCGACCATGGGTCCTCGGGACCCTTTTTCTTCCCCGCAATGCACACTTCATAGAGCACCGGCCGCCTTAAAGCCGCCATGGAACTAATTGCATGTAACGGCGACAAATGACTCCCTCGGAGAGAATCGTGTCAGAAGGAGAGTTGAGATCCGTAGGCGTCAATGGCTCAACAAAGGTGTGCAGATGGTGTCCTGCGATGTCGTCGTCGGCATCTTAGCTAGCTATCTGTCATTTTTATGCGATGAATATTAAGATCCAAATTAAAGGCTCACTCAACAATTCACCCGAGATAAGGCACCCTACCTTTACTTCCTCACGGCTAAAAAGTGGCTTGCCTCACTGTACCACATAAGCGGTGTCGCTCTCTCTGTCCGTCTAGACTGGTTAATGGGTTGCACGGAACGACAACCCCCTACCATAAACCTGCTGGCTCAGCACAACGCTGCATTAGAAACTGCATAAGCCACACTCCGAGCAAGGGAGCAAAGTGCAATCGAGCTGCGCTGCGTAGAGAAGCTTCGATTTAAAGTGTTTCGACCACCTCATAAAATGCACCTTGCCATCACACCGAAAAGCTGCAATAAAATGTCCGGTTTGCTCGGCATTCCGCCGGAGCCTTAATTCGTTTGACATTTCACCAGAACATATCTCGCCTTTCGAATACGTGGACATATAATACAAACGCGGCAGTAGCTTGTGTTGCGAAAAATTAAATATCAAAAAACGCTCTCCCGGGCTGCTCGGCTGTAAAAGGGCAGAGCGAAAGGTTAAACTCCTGCCCGCTTCCTTACCACGGATGGTCAGCGAACCGGCACCGAAACCCTCCCACGGGTTCATTCCAATTAGCTGCTCCGACATCTACCGGTGCTTCGGCCGGCACCGCGCTTTAGCCGATGATTAATACGCTTGCGCTTCTAATCTGCACCAATTAGCTAACGGGCCGCCATGGCCGCCTGAATGTTACGGATGCCTGTTTTGCGATGGTTCGTTCGAGTCTGCATGCAAGGTGATCTCGGTACAACACACACACATGCTGGCGACTTATGATTTATGGCGATGGCAGCCAAGAACAGAAGATCCTCGATCGGACGAAGGAAAATGATTAATGGCATTGAGGTTGAAAGGGCTCAAACGATCTTGCAGAGAGGGATGATCGATACATGGCTCTCAAACTCTCAACAGCCAACATCTCGATCCACCGATCGAATTAAGCATCGGAATCGTGCCAAAATTATGATTGTCGTCAAGTTGGTGCACTTATCTTATGGGCGCTTCCCTCGAGAATGATGCCGGCCGGAAAAGATCAAGGCGAAGCGAGAGACTCGGATAATGATGGCCGTAACCCAATCACGGCGTCATGATTCATTGCAGGTCAGCTTTATTAATTGAATCATTTAGCCAATCCGTTTAGTGGATCGCGCCGGTGATTTATGGTAAACAGTTTGCCAACCTCCATTGGACAAAGAAAGAACCGATTATATGTCCGTACCAGCCGCACTAAAGCGCACTGTTCATCTCACACACAGAGACAAAACCAAAAAAAAACTGTGCCGCAGCAGAAGCCACACGTCTAATCCATTAGCCGTTGCACGAGACGACGAGATCGAGCCGGCTTTCCCGAATGAAGGTCACCCAAGCTGCTTCCCACGAACCGACGACAGAAAGTCTGCGGAGGCACGCAGGTCACCTGGTGCCATAGTCCACCAGGCCCCCGGTTCGGCTAATGTTTATTGGGTTACCTTCACCGAGCGGCATTTCTTCGTGAGGAAGCGTCCGCCGGCCCCCGAGGGTAGGGATGTGATCATCCTGCTCGGTTTTATTACGATGGCGAGCCTGCCGTACCGATCCGCTAATGCCATCGCTCCGTGAGACGGATGCCGTAACCATAGTCACAGCCGGTGAAAATACCGGTATTTTGCATGGACGTCATCACCCCCTCCCCCCTCCCCGACAGGCTTGTCTAATAAAATCCATTAGCCACGGATGATGATGCCATCCACGGTGGGAGCACAAGAAATTGAAGACGATGCCTGTACCAGCGAGAGCTCGCGTTCGATCTCGATGTACTCTTTGCCGATGCACCACACCAAGTCACCGTCGTGGCATTTGCCGGTGGTCTTTGGTATTTAGGACTCACACATCCGTGCATCTCCCCGTCGGGAACGGGGTCGAACAGGGAAAGTGTTGCTGCGGGCAGAGGATTTGCAGCACGGGCTTGATCTTTTACCGATCGATAGGGTCGATCGTAATTGTACGTCGAGCAAGTTGTGATAACTGTCATCGGATGTCCTCGTCCTATAGTTTACTGGTGACTCGATCTACTATTCATCAAACTCTTGTAATGCTCACACTCGTGATAAATCTTCCTTATCCGTCTAATTAAGCTGAACGATCACACCACATTATGATCCCATTTGGGGCCCTACCCTTACGGATGCGTCGTGCCGTGACACCTAACGGAAACCCAAAAAGCCCTTTCCTTGAGACCAACCCTAGAATATACGAGACAACACACCTGCAGGAGAAGCTGATTAATGGCCGATCGAGCAGTGGGGGATATGCTGCGACCTTTTCCCTCCACACATCTACAGGGGTGACAGATTACTTCACCGCTATTATCCGATATCTGGGATCTGGAATTCTGGTCGCGTAGGAAGCTCCAAAAACACAGAAAAGCACGCGTGAGGGCCTTCGGGAGAGCAACCAACAAACTTCAAATCTGTGTTGAAAATGATACACCCTATTAAAAGTCCGGTCGGGATTTGGGAAACCGGGTGAAGCAAATTAATCACCCATAAGCCTTTCAAGCTGGCGGTCGAAACGGCAGCTAACGTTGGGTAGCGATGTCAGGTCGCGACCATGTAGGTCGATAGATCAAACGGTTCAGCACACGGCGCGAAGAGGATGCATACCGCTCGGCAAAGGCTTTAGTCATGGCCCGGGAAGCTTCCACACTCACATTTTCCACTAAATTGGCAACCACACACACACTGTTTTGTGAATCGATCACGTAGTTAGCGGTTCGTAACGGAAGCGATAGGCGAGAAGTGGCTGGTAGATAGCATTAAATCGTGAAACACGATTCCGCAAGCCATTGATCAAATTTCCACCGCTGCGATCCGGTGGTGTGAGGTGAACAATTTTCCCAGAAGTACCGTCTATCCGCTTATAACGAAGCGAACGAACATGCTTGCAACAGGTTGCAAATCAGGCAACCTCACAGTCCTCGGAACGCTGCTGGAACTCCGCACGGGATGGGTGCATTCCTGACATGCTTCTGCGCAAGGTTTCCGAATCTGGCACCGATCCCGGCGAGTGGGTTCGGTCGGGCTAACCTCAAGGGTCGCTTCTCGCTTGCAGCAGTAGCCTTGGACAAACACCCTTGAGGGGAGTAGCGTCGGAAGCATAAACCGGTTCCATATCATCGATGATATCACTAATGATGCTTACGGGTTACAACGGTGAAGAGCCAGAGGAAAACCCCCGAAAGGTCCTACCATCCCGATAGTGTCTTCTAACCACACAAAGCCTACCTCGCGGATAAGTCAAAAAGGGAAGAACACAAAGATATGATAATCGCTATTAAGCTGCCCTAGTGGGTACCTGCCTGTACCCTCGGCTCCTCTTTCCCACACCTCATCACCGATCGCGATCACTGTCATAATCAATAGCCAGTCCCGCTGTCCCGCTTCCTCCTCCGGGACATTCCAGATGGTACCACCTGTGCGACTAAGCGCTCGGAAGGCGGAAGCCCAACGGATACATGGTTGGTGTAGGAATTCTTGATTTGAATTTGAATAAATATTCCTATCCCCCCGGGAGCAAGCGGATTCAGTCCAGAAGCCTCGTACGGAGAGACTCACCGAGCAAGCCCTCCGAACACGTCGAACACGTTTGTTTTCGTGGGCAAGATTTCGTCTCAGAAAACTGGTCCAAAACAAGTGCCCCATCTTGCATTAGCCGCTGTGTAATGTGGTTATTAATTTTCTAATTAGCAGCTCGTTATGTTTGCAGTCCACCAAGGTCCACCACAATGTCCGGAGAAGCACTTGTCGCATCGGTATCACCGATAGTGTTGATAAGCGAGAACTCGCTCGGAATGTGAAGTGCGGTTTGGTAAAATTAAATAAACTAATGTACAACCATCAACACATACCATTCTTCGAGGGAGTACTTATCGACCAAGATCTTGACAAATTGATAGCCGTCCGTACGCCTGCCTTGTCACCGCTCCAGAGGTGAGCTGCAGCTACAGTGTGCGATTAAGATTGCTATCATGCAGAGGTACCTTAACCGGGGAACTATCGCGCCCAGCACAACCTGTGCACGCACATCGAAACCTGCCCGGTGCATCCTGCTGCCCCGTACGGGCGGAGGGGATTATGCTGTGAAGCGAATCGAAAAATTAACGATCGGATCGAGTTCGAGCTCGGTGGGGCTAACACGCGCGAACAAAACCAACAACGCGAGGGACGACGAAGATGAAACGGGGAAAATCTTTAACATAAATTAACAAGCAACATTCTTCTTCCAGTCCCTCTTTTCGTCCTCTCCAACTTCCCTCCTGCTTCCCGGGGATCTCCTGACACGGGTATCAGGGAGATGTTCCGGATGCACGAGACAGTTGGAAGAAAGGATGGCGGGAGTGGAGGGATGGCGATTATGCGCACACGGGTAAGATAATATTCTTCTGTATTTATGTAAATCCCGATTCCCGATTCCATTCTTGGGCCTTTTTTTTCTCGCTAACTCTCTGGTGGAACTCGCGTGCACACGGTGAAGCTGAGGTGGAAGATGTTCGATCGAGAGTCGATCGATTGTGACGGAGCTACGGTTCCGGTTGCCATGCTTACATAAGAGCTTTCGGGCGCTGGGAGAGTTCTCCGGACTCGTGTATCGTATTTTTTACGTGATCCCTCTAATGAGCCGAATCGATTCGACTGAGGGAGCTTAGATTCGATTTATAAATCCGATCAAGTAGTCCATGTGACATCTTCGTCGGAAAGGCGTCGTTTAGTGGCTGAAAGTTTGGGTCTCTCTAAGCCCCCTTTACTCCCTCTCTCTCTCTCTTTCTCTCTCCTTCGGTCTCCACAAGTCCACAGCTCCAGCAACGAAAATAAAAAAAGAGTCGTGATAAATCGTTCGCGCACCATCGGTTTTGCGAAAGTAAACGAAAGTACTTTCTATCGTGTCAGGTGAAAAACACGTGCGGCCGCAGATGAACTCCCCACACACACACACACACATTTCACCGGATATTTCTTCTTTCGGGGGTTCTTTTTTGTTGTTGTTTTGAGCTCGTTCGGTCATTCGGTGTGCTTCCGTTTTTCGCATGCCCACCAGCACCTCCTCAATCAATCAGAGCAAAAACGCGCCGTGATGTTGTTTCTGTTGGTGAGCCTAAACAGCCACTTGAATGCCAAACACACCACTCTTGCGCTGCCTTCTTGCTGTCCTACGTCCTACGACCCACCCCCGGATGTGTCGCGGTGGTAAAATGGTGCTTGTTTTCATTCCCTCCGCAAGTCGTATCCCCCGCTCTGAGGCTTCAAGCTCCAAACGGTCCAAGTCCGTAGCGACTAAGGTTATCGGAGCTTAGTCACCTCTTCTCGCTCTCGGAGACGTGTCGGAGAGTCGGCCGGGGGTTGAGAAAGCAAGCGCGCGATAGCACGCCATTCTTGGTGGTTGGAAAGAAGGCACGATTTGGATGCCAAATGCCATCGCAGCAGCAGTTGCAACAATGTTGCACCCTTGAAGCCTCCCGAAGTTGTTTCGCCGAGCAATTCAAGATGTGGAATTCCGAAAAACCCGGTGGTTCACATACACGCCGCCATCTCCGGCTAGAGCACCTGGGATGGGTGAGAGTTTGCATTGGTATTGATGAGGTCTAGTGCGGCCTTGCCTCGCCGCACGGCCCTCCCATCTTCCCCCTTTCACCTGTACGATGAATAATTCAACACACCTCAAATGAGCCATCAACCAAGCGATGGAGAAGGCTCTTTCACTACGGGAAAGAAATGCCAACCACCTTCGAGACCCCAATCACACCGACACGGCCAGACATCTTGTCGTGAAAACCTTTCTACTCTTGGTAGCTTCGCGGCGTGAGCTTTTTTTAGCTTCGTTCCAGGTTAAACGGTATCCGATCGCCAGCCATGCAGAAGGTGAAATGCATCGCAAAAGGCCAACCGACGACCATTTCGCCCAGCGTTCCTACGTGCGTGTGTGTGAGTAGAGCAGAGGCTTAGGAATAGCAAGTGCAAGGCCGCGCCGCAACGTGAAGACCGCCTCGGTGGGGTCCAGCGATAACTCTAACTTTCCATCTCAAAAACTTCCACGCCACGCGAGCGAACCATGGCAGGGGAGAAAGATTGATTAACTTAATCGGTCATCGGTCGCACACACCGTTGTAAGCGATGGCCGGCTTCTTCTTCTTCTTGGTCCGCACCTTTCAACCCTTCCAATTCTAATCAAATCGCGCGGTAACACCTTCTCGCTGGTTGGAGTTGGACAAGACCTTGGGACGCGAACATGGAGGGACCTGTTGTACACGATGCAGCATCTGGTGCACCTAATTAACCCTGGTGCGCTGATTCGTTCGTTCTGCTCGTGTTGCAACATTGGATGCGATTATGTGTGAGGGACCGTTGCACCACACACACACACACACAGGCGCCGTCCATAGCGCCAAATCGAATTAGACCCTGATCAAACCGTTCGTTACAGCTGAGCTGATAAGGACCACGGCCGAACGTGCGATGTTGCTTCAGAACACAGTTCGATAAGAACGATCTGTTGTTTTCTTGCATATATTTTTTGCTGAAGAAAAGAAATGAAAAGCCCCGGACTTTTCTACTAATGCACTGCAATTGTTTAATATGGCTAACGAACCGCAACCGAACGTTTAATGGGTGTTTAAGATTTTACCTCTTCACGTGCCCTTCTGTTGAGATGTATGCCTCCTCTTCCTGCTTTTTTTTCCATACATCGCCCACCATTCACTAGAATCTATATCCATCCATCCCCGAGGTGTTAATACTTTGTTTATTTATTTCCATTTTTACCTTTACATTCATAAGCTCTTTCGAGAGAGCAAAGAAAAGCCCACCCCCGGAAAAGACTTGGACCGCAACATGACCACCAGAACACCAGAGCCGCTCAGCGAAGCGGGTCAATCGCTGCGTGTACCCAGTAAAGGGGGGGGGGGGGGGGGGCTCGTCGGAAGGATAACTTCTAATTGGTGTTATTACCCATCCTCGCAACGCTCCGACCGTCTCCAATCCCCCCCCCCCCCCTTCATCGGACGAGTTCTTCTTGTGACCTGCCTAGAAGCCTAGTGACGTTTGAGCTTACGAACCGTGCAACTTCCCTCCTGGTGATCGTTAACGCATAGCGTACGCGATCGCGCGAGCTGCCGGGATCGATGACCAGACCGGGACTGGGGCCTCTGGTCAACTCCCTCCAGCAATCCTGAAGGCGCGTGGGGTTGGTGAGCAAATATTAAGACGTTTCGACGATCGAACTTCAGCGTTTAAAGTCCATTCCTGCTTTCTTGTCTTACCGTGTGTCTGGTACATCTCTCGCGCCAAACCGCAAGGTACCAATTAGAAGTGTGTGTGTGTGTGTGTGCGTGCATTTTCCTTCTCATGGTGAAGCTCATACACGCTCTACCGATCGGCTTTTTTTTCCTAGACCGCTTGATTAAAAAGCCTTCGCTTCGTTTCGAAGTCCGAAACGCTAGCGAAAAACCGCCCAACATTCCCCCTGGTGGTGGAGTTGGTCCAATCGTGGTGCTCCAAACACACACACCACAAACATGAAACGGTTCGTGCTAGATCGAGCGCATAGCTAGAGTCCCGCTGGCCATTACCCGCAGGGTTCTAAGACGCCCAGCCAACGATCTCCGGGCATTTGGAGTCGTTTGGAGTTGCGTTTGGAGGTGTTTCCTCTTTGGCGTCCCCGTAGGGCAACTGGTGCGGAGAAAGCAGTAGTTTTACATCACACCTGCCCGTCCGTCTTCTGCTCCTCCTGCTCCCCACCATCCCCCCAGGCGGATGTAGTCAACCGAGACAATGAGAATGAAGATCTGGAGCTTGGATGGTGGATGGACTGAGAAGGATGTACTCCTAGACGAGAGATCTGAAGAGAATTTGGTTTTTGTCTCAAGTCTGATGTAATGGAATTCTGTGCCCCGTGGGCAAATGTGTGTCGTAAGCGGCTTTTTTGCCCAATAGGTCCCCCCATTAACAGGTTACCCCACTATTCCCCCCTCCTAAAGAACATTGGACACCTCTCCGGTTACGGCATAATAATCGATCATGTGCTTGCGAAGCGAAAGTAGGAAGAACCAGCGTCGTTTTAGCCCTATTCACCTTTACACCGGCCAAAGCCAATTGGAGCTCTGTCCGCTCTCGCGCACCTGGAATGCAAGAAAACGTGACTGTCGACGAGTGCCTGTCACTTTGTATCTCCGGGTTCTTGTCCGGGACGGCTGGCGGAACCGGGAGTCACCCCGCCAGATTGGTCAAACACAATCAGGCCAGAAACCGCGACTGTTGCAACCGGCGCTGGATGAACATTGCGCCCGTTTGCTTGTGTCCATCGGCACGGCACGCGAATCACCTGCAATGGTTCGATTGTTCCGGCACCACGCGGTGACGCAACGCCATCTTCCGAACCCCGTTCGCTTCAGAAAAAGTTATCCAAGCATCTTCCTTAATTTGAATACTTTCAAACTCGGGACGCCATTATTTTGTGCTTTGGCACACATCATTGAGGTCTGCAGCCGCGGCATGAACTACGATAAGTCGGGCGCGAAAATTGCTCGGATGTTTGCACATTGCTGCACGTTGTGCGCAGTGGGGCCAGTTTTTGTGCCGGCTCGCGCGACACTGCCCGTTGACACGTAGAAAAATGCATAAACGCGTGTAAAGTTTCTTTCACACGCATAATTCGCACTTTTCGACACCACCATCGGCCATCGTTTTTGCCACCCCGGGGAGTCCGCGCCCGAAGTGCTGACCGAAGCTCGTTATGCCACTATCTCGCCTAACGGACGGACGTCTGCTTTGGCGGAGGTACATGTCACGCACTGAACGGAGCCGTCGGCACCAATTCTTGTCGTAGTAGTAGCAGCGAGCCCTTTTGGGCTATCGACAACACAGAGGACCTTAAGCTGGCAAGCCACTGACACAGAATTGACGTCCAATAAAGAAGGATTTGTTTACAAGACGTTTAGCGCACAATCACGACCACCAAGCTGCTCTATCCAGAGCACTTTCCCTTTTTCTCGATGGTCTGGAATTTCCGTAAAGTCCTCCCGAAGCTAATCGCCCGGACAAAATCTTCGATCACGAATTTTGACATTGCGAAAGACTAAGTGCTTTCCCACGCGAAACTTGCGGATTCTGCTTGTATGCTTGCCCTCCGTTGTGGACGTCCATTAGGTCCAAATCTCTCGGCCTAGGTCTGTCCAACTCGTGTTCGAACAAGACAAATCTCTACAACCCCCTCTCCACAGGTCCAGCACATGTCCAATACAAATTCCTGTTCCGAAAATGCCGGATCTTTACCGATGAAGTCATCCATTTGCGCTGACCCTTTCCCGAATCTGATCAACATTCGCGATCTCGCGCGAGATTGATCGATCGATGCCGGGAGGGGGGGGGGCACAACAGACGAGAACCTTGGCGATGGTGATTGCTGTGGATCCTGCGTCCCGCCCTGGGAGGTCCACTCACTTTCTCACTCTCCCCTCACGATCATCATCTGTCACTGTGCGGTCGTTATCAGTGACATAACATTGTCATTTATCGTTTTGGCCATCGGTGGGACGTCTGCGATATCGATGCTTGTATTCGTCTCGCTCGCTGTCCACGTCTTTGATGTTGGCCGGCGTGTGTGGTGTGGTGTGTGCTGGTGCCATTGTTATCAATTAATTGAAACTTTTTAGAAACGACAAAACAAGACTTGTCGCGTTTTTGCTGTTGGCGTGGTGTTTTCCCTTCTTGCCTGCCGATAAAATTCTACCTTTCCCGATACCCAACCACGACACCACGATGTACGGCGCGATACTACTGACGAGTCTCGGAGACGTTTTAGTCGCACTAATTGATAGCTCATCAACGCGCACATTGGGTCTGTCAGTGGCAGCCGCTCGTACAATGATAAAGTGTTCTTCTTCACCACTGCCCAAGCCCCACAGCCTGGTTCCTCATGCCCGAGGGGGGGGTTTGTCGCATCCAAACAAACCGCGAATGCATGCTTCATTACCTCCTATTTGAAGAAAAAAAAAACCCCGAATGACCATGTGCACGCTTCTCACGCGTTCCGGTTGCGTTATCTCTACTGCGCATCCGTTCACATTTCACTCGCGAGGGATAGGCGGCCGGCCAGTCAGACAGGTTCTCCCCTGGTGGTGGTGGGGGTGGTGGTGGTCCTGGAAATCTGCAGGTAAAAACATGCGTTTTCGATACCAACCGTAGAATGAAAACATTTTCGAGGTCAACCGGGCTTTTTGGTGGTGTTGAAACCCCGCCGGTCCCGTCCATCGTCACCGTGCTTCTGCCCAGTGCAACGAGAACGCAGCCAACGACAATCTTGAAATGACCTCACGGCGCCCTGGATTGCGTGGTGATATAATGTAAATTTAATACCACGTCCCCTACCGGAGTGACCCTTTTGCACGTGTCTCTGATGAGGACGCTGGGGCGATGATGATGATGATGATCAACACCGCGCAGATCGTCTGCCGGCCGGCTTTTGCAGGCCTCCATGACAGCGAGAGACGAGGGGGAGGCGAGGAGAGACGATCACTTCGCCCGGACCTCCTCGGACGGAACCTGTTTTTGATGGTGAGCGTGAGGAGTTTTTCGTTTTCATCCCAACACCAACCAACCAGGGTCACGTGAGTACGCATGTGTGGATTTATTATTAGGTAGGCTGCACGAAGGACACACTCCAGTGTCGGTGTTCCTCTTTAGCATTATTATTTTATGCTTCGTATGCAATGCTGGATGCAACGTACGCTCCAAGGAGATCAAGACATCAGGCTTCACCTAGCCGGGGCACCGACATCCCGAGACCCGAGATTGACCCAACCCCGTACACCTAATTATGGTGATGATGGATGCTAAAAGGAAACGCACTGACACTGTGAGTCCGGTGAGTTGTTTGGGGACGCCAGGACCTCACTCCAAAGTCTCCTTTCGTTTACATTAATTACTAGTTCAGGTACACCAGAACCCCGCCAGTAGTTCGCGGGACGATTGTATTGAGCTCAGCCGAGTTGCTCAACTCAGCCCAACTGGTTATCACCGATGTGGTAAGATCTCAAGAGCCCTCTCTCCCTCCTTCGGGATAGCGACGGAAGGGAGCACTTGAATGAAATTCTTGCCTGACCTCTGCTGTCCCTTCGATTGGTCCCCCTCCCCGCTGCCCGCTGAAGGTGCTCTGAAGTGTTGTCAAACACACAAACAAACCCTGAAGAAATTTCATTGCAAATTATGAGTAAAGGTTACCACAACATCACCTTCCCAACGCTGGCAATAGCTGGAACGCCCCGATGCGAGTGGTTTAATGCGAATGAATTTAAATCACCTTCGTAACTCCCGCTTTCCGGTTCTTTTCATTTGTTTAAGTGAATTATTCCGACACACAATTGTGTGTGTGCTTAATGCAATTCTGAAGGTCGTCGCCTGAATGTGGAACAAGAGAGCCTCCACAAATCATCAACACATTTGGTGACCATAATGCGCACCATGAACCGAACGTTATGGGAGCTAAATAAAAGGGGCATTAACAAGGTCCAAAATTTGAATTTGACGTATGACGGTGCGTTGGGAAATTGGTTGATGATGGGCCCACACGTCGGACACCCATTGTTCGCTGCGCTACGCGTGTTACCGTTTTGTATTGTAAAAGTAAAACACGTTCTGGTTTGCCACCCCCCCCCCCCCCCCCCCCCCCCAAATAAGCCTAGTGTGATTCTAATCAATCACGTGTGTGGTGTGAGTGCTTTCAAGCGAGCGTCACCAATTTCCCAGCCAATTTTTTGTCGGGGAGCAAATTTCTCTCCCAGCTTTACAACTGTAACGCATTCGCTTAATTTGGATTTTCGTTTTCTTTCCCCGCTACTTGGATGTTATAAGCCACATGGCCAAAAAATTTGCAACCAAAAAGAAAACAACAGCCTCGCTCCTCTAGCCGAGCGTGACGAATGCAACCGGAATCGGGCCGGCCGGCTCCAACAACCAAAAGCTGCTAGCAATTGCCCAATTTCCCGACGACGGGCGGCCGGGAATTACTGCGATTCATGCGTTACTTCCATCAAGATCCGGATCTGGATCCGATCGTACGCGATCGTTCGCCCCGGGGCTCGAAACAAAAAAAATAGGTTGATTGCATCTCCCCACGGTGGAGCAGCTACTGCGTGTGGAAGCTGCGGACGTCCGGAAACTGGAGGCCCTTCTGCCACAATTATTCAGTGGCCTCCCTCTGTTACCTGCGGCCGGTGCTTCACACAGAGACTCGCTTACTGTTGCACAGCTGCTGCTTGAAAGCAAGCGGAAACGCATGAACAGCAGCGCCACATTCGCGAAACATTCGCTCACCCCCCAAACAGCTCTTCTTAATTCGCTTTTTCCCATAGAGCACAGCGCCTAGACCCAGATCTGTGGGGCGTTTAACGTTTGTCGAAACACGTTCAGCTGGGGGAGCCGTTCATTTGAAAGCTTTCCCTAAAGTTCGTTGAAGCCGAAGAAGAAGCGAGCCAGATGCTTCTTGCTGCCTTGTGAGCCGAAAACCTCGCACCTCACACTGCCATGATTCGTTGGAATTCGTCTAAGCTTATATAGGCGCAAGCTGCTCTACGAGCTACTTACTGATTTTCCCAACTTTAATCTTATGTCATGCCTCTCTTAGTTGTCAAAGATAAAAAGAGCTACCCGAAAGCCCATTTCCCAAAGTTCCCATGGCCTACTGCATCTGTACTAACATATGAAATTCACATTCACAGCTCTTCACTTTTGGTTCATATACACTCAACAAACACTCACACACACACACACGAAAACGTCACTTTACCGACCCAAAGTCAAATATCTAATTTATGGCTTATATTAATATTTATACATTCATCAACATCACTTCTCGTGCGTGCTTCCCACCCAACTCCGGCTTCATCTCGTGATCTCTCTCTCTCTTTCTCTCTCTCTGTGGCTTGCGCACCACTCTTGAGCTGCTTCCCAAGCTTAAAAGAGAAGCGAAGGAAGAAAAAAGCGGAAGATTCACCCCGAAAGCCCCGTCGCGGCGGGCCATGTACAAGTGAAAGGTCAACGATTTTCATTCACCTGTTGCGGTTCCTTTCTCCGGCGAACACACACAAGCGTCTGAAGTGAGCGAGGATTAGGATTCAATCACTGGAAAGGGATTCCCCAAATTCTTCACCCGTTCAGCGAAGTTGCGCGAATCAAGCAGGGAAATCAACTCTGACATTTTCATTGAACAACACACAAAAACTATTTGAAGATGAGTCGCTACGAGCAGCGGGACCGCCGCCGCCACCGAAAACTTTCAATCTTGCTCGCCCATGTCGGAGAACTCCAAAGGGATGGGAAAAAGAAACAACACGCGCAAATCAGCGCGCCAGTGACGAGACGCGCATATGATTGATCACCAGTTGATTGGTCGATCGTTAATCACCGATATAGATAGAGAAAGGACGCAGCCCGGAGTACTCTACCTGGGGTGGTAGAGACCACACCAGCAACGCGGTGTGACGCAAAGCTCATGGCAAATGTCAAGTGTGAAGCATCAGCAGGGCAGGTGAAAGCATATCGGGTCCCAACACGGCACTTCTTTTTATTGCTCACGTGAGAGCCGGCCAAGTCATAAACCAGAAGTTGACCATAAAATTACATAAAAATCCTATTGTTCTTCGGGCTGGTCTGGGAGACTCTTTCCATTCTGCTGTGTGCATATTAAGCACACGGCTCAATATTCGGAAGCGCACCGAGGTCATAAGTTTGGACAATCATTCCCAACTACCTTCGACCTCAAGGAAAGTCCCAATAAAGCAGAAGCACCCCGTTGCATTATTCATCCACCGATTGCAATTCTCCTATCCAAGTGGACGGAACCGATTGGTCACATAACTCTCCACTCGTCAATATCGGTTCTCATCACATAATTTCAACCTCGAGCAGAGCAGAGTAATCAATTTCGCTTTAAAAGCTCAGCGTTTTTTGCATCTCTGCTGAAGGTTGGAGATGAAGATTATCTGATGGAGATATCGGAAATGTGTTCATCAGGGGTAGAACCGTTTACAAATAGTGGTGCGCGTTCTGGGGCACGTTCAACCTCCGGTAAATCCCGGCGTCTACAACGTCAACAGTCGGATAGTTGGGGTTCGAGTTACATATAGTCGGTTTTGATACAAAAAGTATCTTATTGGAGATTCTGGAATTGGAGACAATATATTGGTTGGGGTTTTTCCTGGTGCTGTTTACGTAAGTTAGGCAACTCTCCTGAAGAATGAGTAATACTTAGGCTTCAAGTTCCGAAGAGCTGTAATCAAAATATTTTTTCTGGGGCTTTTTTTTTGTTTCAGATAAATCTGGCAACACTGCACCGGCGTGTATGCTTCGGATGTCTGGTCGAGCCAGATTTTCATCAGAAATGCAAAACAATCGCTGAAAAATGCATGGGACACGCGCGCGTCTTTTATGCAAAACTAGCTGCTGCTTGCTCTCGCTGATGTCCAGTCCGCCGGAGCAGATTGACAGGAAATGGTCGGAAGAAGTTTATTTTTTTCTTGAAGACATCCTCCAGCCGAAGGAGCGGGACAAGATCACGTGCGCCGAGCCTCGGAGCGTTGCCTTGTCTTATCTACCCCATTAGCCTTTCCCGTCAACGAGGATCGCTTTCGGTCGTTACAGGCAGCGTGGTGTCTTGTTTTGCTTCTCCTCGCTCGCTGCCTTCCTTCCTTTCGCGACAATGATGAGATACGGCTTGTATGCTGCACAAGTTCCGTCTCGTACGAGCACAGTGACATAATTTAGCAGCAGATCTGTGATACCATTCCGTGCGCTGCAGAGCAAACAGGAACGTGGAACGCTATAAATGTCAACCACCATCATATCATCGTCGGCGTCGTCCGTTGTCATCATCGTTCCAGACAGAGTTAAAAGAATTAAAATTAATTATTTGCATGTTTGTCCTCCCTTCTCCGGGGCCTTTCCTCATTAACTGGTCCGCTGCAGCACGTTCAGCTAACCTGCACTTGGCGGCAACAGCGAATTGAGGTGAAGTGAGATAATCATTCGAAACCGAAATGCACCACAACACTAGCCAAACGGTGATAGGGCGAGCAATATTAGTGAAAAATATTTTACTCATTTTCCACCACCACACACAGTAATGGCAATAAATACATACAAAAAACGCGTGCTAACGAATGTGCCATCTACTAACAAACTCGCAGACAAGGGAAAGAGAGAAGGAGAGAGAAAGAGAGAGGAGCAATTGGCGCGAAAGCTTGCGAAATAGCTAAAAAACGCGGACAAATGCGGGTTTTCGGGGACGGAATCGATTTATTTAAAATTTCAAACCATTTCGTGGCTCGGCAATCGCAATGGTGGTGTGTATGTGCGCAATTTTTTTGCCGAGAAGGTGGGGGAAAAACCCACACCCCCTTTCTCACCCCCTTCTACCCTCTATGGCCTAGATGGGTCATAGAGCTATGGTCATATGGCCTAGATGGGTCACCGCTGGGTGGTACAGGTAACGTACAAGCAACACAACGAATCGGTGGTTACCCGCGTGAAAAACCCGTGGCGGAAAATGCGTATTGCCAAAAAACATGGCCTACCCCGGGTGCATTTGAGTTGCTCGGTGTGTCCAAAAATAAAACCCACAAAAAAACGAGCCGCAACCGAAAGTGCATTCACCTGGTTCACACCAACACATCGCAGCCACGATCAGGGTTGTGCACGACCCGATCGGATTCGCACCTTCTTTGGCGAAAGTTTTTTTTTCCATTCGCTTCTCCTGTGTGTGGACAAAAAACCTAGGCAACCTTCAACAAGAAGCAAACAGAAGAAGAGTGTATGCACTTTCGACGCTACGGTATCTGCTGACGTAGGTAACGCTGAACCGTCACTAGGCGTTAGGCGTTAAAATCAAACGCCGCACAAAGCTCTAACCGACGACTAAAGGTGGTCGGTCACCGCAAGCAATCGATTTTGAGCCGAAAGTTTCGTAAATCGCATCGAATCGGTACGAATCGGTTTTGGCTGAACTAGTTCCGAAATTTAGCACAATTGGTAACGGGGCTCGAATTGGATGCGGCATGGCACCGGGGAAGGTTGCCTTTACTCAGCGCAGAAGAAGAGAGCGGTGGGTTTCTTCGAGGTGGCGAATTTCGTTCTATTTTTTCTTCCTCGTGTTTTAAAAGCTTTGCAAATATATGTACGTTTGTATAAAACTCTTAAGTTATTTAAAAAATTTATACACCGACTTGCACTTAATCATGCGTCCTCCATCAGACGATTGACTTCCATTCTACTGAACAATTCATCTCACCTTTCCCATCACAATACAAATCCGTGCTCCGGTACAAGACTCCCCATTTTGTTTACAGCACATTACCCACACCCCCCACACCCCACCCTCCAAAGGGGGCGCAACAAATCCTCCCACACTCCCCCAAATATAAAGGCCGAACAAAACAAAAAAAAAACAAACGAACGCGATCATACCGAAAGATCGCCGCCTGGTGATATTTTTAGAAATGTGTACATTCAATTGAAAGCGAAAAATTGTTAATGTGAAAGACCGGACAACAACAACGAAAAACCGCTCGCTCGCCGCGGGGGAAAAATGGAATGGAAAATTGTATCACCAACAACACACCGCCGCTTCGGGTCTCGCTCGATCTCACTGCTGCTGCTGGGGGAAGAAATGAAAGCCAAAGAAAGTGGTAGAGATGGAGAAGAAAAGACGCCGATCAAACGCACCACAAGTCGATTAGATGATGATGATGATGTACAATAAAAGGCTTGGAAAAAATGAAGACACACACACACATTCATACATCCATAAGATAAGCATCATCCGGGAATGACACAACGGGAAAAAATCCGTTAAAAAACTCCGGTAACTCACAGCAGCACAAGAAAAGGGGCAAAGTCAGACACACACACATTTTTAAAGCTAATCATACGTTTGAAAGCGAACAAGTGAAAAGGCCAGGGGGGAAGGGGGGGAAACAAGACAAGAGAGAATAAATTATGCTTGCTGGTAAATGACACCGAACTACTAAAAGGGGCTCAAATAAATGTAGCAGATGAAAGGCAGTAGATTGGGATTATCAGGTGACGATCGAGCAGATGATGGGTTTCATTTACTAAGGTAAAAGCTTGTCATCTAAAGGGAAAGTATATAAAGTAGGAAAACATGTGTTTTTGTGTATCTGATCGATTACAATCAGCGTTTGAATTATAGAAAATTAAAATTTAAACTTAAAAATTCAGCTTTATGTCTGAATTCGATCGCTCCGGTAGCATTCATTTGTGTTCATTCCGGTTCATTTTCGCGTCATAAGTCCTGTAAGTGTAATCAGTCTTAAAACAATTAAAATTTCAAGATCATATTGTTAAGGCATTATTCTAGGAACAAACTGAAACATTAGCCCCAGAGAGAGCTCCAACCACGTTTCCTGTCTGGCAACACGGCCCAGTAATAATCCATTTGGAAAGCCCATTTGTTTGCCCATCTCATCGCATCTGATTTAGATTTTTTTTTTGTCAAGCCGACTATCACCGGCCAAGATCGAGACTCATCTCGCTCACAGACGTGTGTGTCTTTCTGCACCACGTTCTTCCTCTGCATATATTCAAATGAAGCAACGATTAGTAAGCAACAACGACGTTCGCAAGCCATCCCCAACAGTTCTTCTAGAACTGTGCCTGGACGCCTGCAAAACTTGTTACCGATGAGCGTTTTTGTTCGGGGCGCTTTTGCTGCCATTTCGGTTGGATCTTCCCAAATCTAACCAGACAATGACACCACACATTTGGCGCGCCCCGAAAAGCGCGCTTCGACGAAGAGGACGCTAGACGCGCGAATGAGCAAAAATGGTAAATCTCGCAACTCGCGCAAGGTAAATTTAATCTTCCAGACGCATTATAAGCGTCGCTTCACATATCGGCTCTTTTTCGTTGCTGCTGGCCTGGATCGCTCTGCCCCCTCCACTGAACTCAGAGACGGCAGAAGGAAGAAATATATAAATTATGAGCTAATACTAAAGGTCGTTGTGTGTGTCTTCGGTTCGGTCCCTCGCCCAATAAGCCGGCCGGTAAGTCCATGACGATCGACACCGGTTTTTCGCGGGCGTCACAAGCTCGTACTCCCGCGCGCCCAATCACGTCAATGCCCGTCTCGCGTGATACGCGTAAGCGTCATCGGAACACGTGTTCGGGCGAAGCTAAGCAAGAAAGAAAAAAAAAAAACAAAAGATGCGCGGATGCGCGACCACACGCCGGGAGAATCCGGTTCTGGGCGATTGGTGAGAGCGGCAGAGAGAGAGAGAGAGAGAGAGAGAGAGAGAGAGAGAGATCGAGCGAGCAACCACCTCCACTAAACGATGATGATCGGGTTTGGTTGTGATCGATCTGACTGCTTAAGAGATCGTAAGGTAATGGCGGTGCAGTCGAGATACGGGAGCATATGGGGTGAGAAACGATCAAGATCCTGATATACTACTGGATACCGGATCCAGAGTCTTGCCTGCGCACCGTTGCCCATTTGTCATTGATGTTCGCATATTGGCCGTATTCTACGACATTCGATACGCATAGCAAATGAACCAGACATAATTCTTCCCGCAGCGGACATTGAGGATCTTTGGTAGAGGATTTCGGACGACTGCAACAAAACTGCAACCAGAGATTTGGATTCATTTGGAGCATAAATTGAGGCTATATCTCCCTCGTAGAATTCCCTTACGTAAAGTCCAACAAATATTTTTCAGAACATAATTCTGCTTGTGCGGAAATTGAGGATCTCTGGTCGAATTCTTGCCTCTCCATTACCGACAAAAATGCAAACTGATGCAACCAGACATCCAGACTCTTCGGCACTCCGGACTTTGTTTTGCCCCGATGCATATATTGTAACTTCCTCAGGACCTCTCATCATTCCGCCATCATACATCCGGGATTGCACCTGTGCGCAAGAGACACCCACCCCACCGTCGTCGCCGATCAACTTGCCAGAAGCCACCCCGGGTAAGAGGGTGCAATAAATATTGATGACGGATTGTAAATCACGGCAACCCAGAGCGCGGTCCACACAAGCGCACACGCTCGCACAATCTCTCGCGTCAAGCGGCATACGGCGGCTCGGCGACTCCCTGTGGATGCAGTAAAAGCATGTGCAGTGTGCGCTACACGTGCGCAAACATACAATTTTCCTCCGTTCCGTCCCATCTGGCAGCGCTCTCCTCACGGCAGGATTCTTCCTCTCGCTGCTTCACCACTCGTCACAGAGATCCAGAGGCCCGCTTGTACCCACTTTAGCCATGTTCCCTTTAAGCTACTTCCTTCCACAAACAAGATGCTTGTGAGACACCCAGCGGCCGATGGGGAAGCGGGATACGCCTGCATTCATAAAGTAATTTACAATCTGTTCCCCCCGCCGCGGAACCCCACGCCCCCCCCCCCCCCCGGCTGCCTGTTCGATAGCTTTGTTCCTCCCCGTTTGCCTCTTCTTCTCTTATCCAACTCCAAGTCACACTCTACCACGCGATCGGACGTTCATGTTTAACTTCCGCTTTGATCGTCGCTCGCCGAAACCCTTTCGGTCTCTCGCGCTGTGGAGCAAATTTCCACCCCGAGTGAGAGGAAGGGTGTGTTGGGGAGAAGGGAGAAGCATTTCCTTTTTGCCGGGCCCGCGATCGCGATCGTTTTCTTCGGGGTTTGCCTGTGTGCACTCACCGGTTCGCTCGCCCGTTGCCATGGCAGCATAGTCGCACGCGATCATCACGATATCCAACCCACATGTGCGCGTACAGGGCACACACACACACACACGCGAATTCACATGTTGGCCTCCCGCGGCCACTTCTTATCTTTCACTCTCTCTTTCTTGCTTCCGATTGCGTTTGTTGGCTGCCCGTGCTTTTTTTTCTACCGCTTGTCCAGTTCTTCTCTCTATGCACCCCCGTAATAACCAAGGCAGGCTGGAAGACTGGATCTTGGTCGCATGTCGTCGCCCAACTCCCATGATGCGATCGTCTACTAGACTCGCATGTGTTGGTGTAGCGTCTGTGGTTTTGTCCGTGTGTGTGTGTGTTCCGCCCATTTGAGCGTGACGCGACGGAAGAAAAGGAAAAGATTCACCGGCGGACCTGCGCCATTACTTCGCTGCTGCTGCTGACCGGTGGACCAACAAGAATGTGCCCATCATCGCATCTATCTTCACGTTTATTTATCTACTAATGCTAGACCATTTCTAACGGTGCTTTCTTTCACTCGTCTCTCTCAATCAGAACTCGGTCCGTGGGTTTGCCGTCCCCCCCACCCCCCACCCCGCGAGGTCCCGCGACTCATCGACCCTTCGACCACAGCATACGCTTGTATACTGCGCGTAGTCAACTCGATTGTTAGCTTCCGCAATCAAAACGCTACACTCGACGCGAATCAGACACTTGACTTGACTTCTCGGCTTAACGCGCCAACATTGTTTGCCGTCTCCCATGGTCATGGTCTATTAGTTAGACACGAAACTACACGCGAATGTAAAGATGGGGGTTCACTCGTGAGTCACCGGAATGCATCTTGCCGCGCGCGCATCCTCTTTTGCATCTGGCAGGTTCTCTCTCTGTGTGTGTTCCACATTGTTGCTTAGGTCCGAACTTTTGATGCAAAAAAAACCCTACAAACAGCAAACAACCTTCAAACAGGAAGTGGAATGCTTATCAGGTGCGCTCACGGAGGATGTACTCCATTACTTCTCCAGGTGTTTCTCAAGGCCCGCGAGTAAGAGATGGTCGGTTGTAAAACATTAAACCCTAAATTGGTTTTCTGACCGTTTGGCGCGGTTCGCAAAGTGATTAACTTCCGCTCAGCGCGAGCCGGTCGCCCCTGACAACCTGACGCCGTGCGGTGTTATCGCAATCCGTAAGTACTGAGCTGAGAGCTCATTGGGGGGGGGGGGGGGGGTGGGCGATAGTCTAAACGTCAAATTTACCCAGACCTTCACGAATCTCGCACCCCTACCGCCCACAGGGACGGACCTCAAATCTTGCCCAACGTCCCAACATCCGCTGATAAATGTCGTGCCAGATGCGACCGGCTACCTGTAAACGGGAGAGATGTAGATCTGATTACGCTTCTGACTCCGGCTTCAAGACATAAAAACAAGAACAAACAAGTGAGATGGATTTCCCGCAAAACGACCAGGGCGTCCTACAGGCGACACGCCCAACCGCGGCTGATCGGACGATTATCGCCAAAAGCCCACGCAACCTCCCTCATACCGATGGAACTCGTTTCCAACCTCCGAACGTCAAGGTCGCCATCATTCACGAGCCTCTTTTTTGACACTTTCCCTTTTTTTCTTGCTGCTGCTGCTGCTGCTTGCCCACCCGACCCAGTCTCTAAGACCACACTGTCCACCCGTTCGAGAACAATCTCACCAGCACGCCTCGGCTACGCACCAACGAAGTGCGCCGGTGTATTGCGCTGTTACGCTATACTCGAACTCGGAGCACTCGATTAGCGAATAATTGATTACAGCGCCAGCACGAATCCCAGGCCCGAAAATCTCGTAATACCCTGCACCTGCGATAAGCGCCCGGCAAAACCGGCCTGGCCCGAGAACCGAGATTGTCGAAAAAGGGAGCATGCTCGGGCAGGGAAACCCCGGCAGCGCCACACAGGTCCAGTAGCGTAGGCTCCAATACGATTCGAGCTGGTATTGGTACGGTGGTTGGCTTATCTCGGAACACCCCGGCCGGCCCTACACACCAAATTGCCCTCATAAACCAGTTGATTTGGAAGAAGGAACCTCCCCACCAAGCACCTCTCGGCGATAGGCCCAACAGGTCCTATCCGTCCGATGCACGTCCAATGTTTCGTCTTAATAGGCGTGTAGCATTCGCGTTTGTATCGGTTCATGGCGGGTTTGGTTCGATAGTGTGATGCACTTGCGATCGGGAGTCAGCAGGGCACTAGCCGTAATTCTCCAAAGCCCTCTCGAGCAGCTTGATTAGCAACACGTGGCCGCTGCACTAGGCCTTTGTGCTGAACCCGCAGCAAGCACGATCGGTACGGAGTCGCTTGCATGTCGCCGAGAGAGAGGGAGAGAGAGACCTAATTGTCCGCACTTCATTATCGGAGTCCAGGTGGTGGTCACCGAGGGTATTAATGGCGAATGCAACGATATCTCGCTCGATCCTCGTTATCAAACCGCTCACATCAAAAAACCCCTTCTGCTTCTACCAGAGTTCTGTGCTTGTTGCTCAACACCGGCCAGACCTTCGAAGACTTCTACCCTATGCTATGCTTGGGGGGGGGGGTGTTTGCAAAGGTTAAGCTGCATCCGGGCGCAAGCATTTCTCAAGAATTCGCCGACCATGTTCGCGCCCGATCTTGCATCACGATTACCTTGCGACCCTTTGACGGGAAAAAGGGATTCCCAGAATCCCAGGCCCAGGCGACAAACAGACACCAGCGGTCAGCCGTGTACTCGGCGTGTAGTAAACAACAACACTGTAGGTACCGCGATCACATGGCATCGCCTCAGTACTGTGGTGATACAGTTCGGGGGAATTCTCTCTCGCCCAGCGCTTCATTGTCGGACCGGGCCATGGGGACGCCGACACAATGACGAGCAATGTCCATTAGCCGGGAAACAATTCTTATCAGTGCTGGGTTCCACAAGTGGGTTCCGCCACTCGGTAAACACACTCACTCACTCTCCTGTTCTCGGCCAGTTGTCGTCCAATAGTTTGTGCTATAAACAGCAAGCACACGTTTGGGTGCAATTTTTTCTGAAGGATGTACTCCATAAATCTAGGTCAGGGTACGGTAAATTATGCTCCCAAAATTCGCACTGGATAAACAGCGCGTCATCCCGAGTCGTCTGGAGATATCTCCGATCACGCGAGTCTTCGGTACCCACCGGGCCTGAGGGTGGCTGTTGAAGTTTGATGACCGAAGAGCAGGGGTTTTCCCCAGCGTACCGTTGGTCGCCCCAGTAAAGTCCCACAATCGATGACGCAGTTCAATGAAAGACGACGATTCTTCTAGCACGGAGGGAATCTCTGGACCAGGTCTTATCAACCAACCCCTCTAATGCCCCGGATGTAATACACCTACACGTACAAGCCAGGTTCGGCCTGTGGTTGTTATGATGTAGTGCAAGCACCTCTGCCACAAAACCAGGGGCAGGTTATTTTTCTAATCCAGGCTCTTTGTAGTTCGATGGGTTTTTGGACACTCCGACCCCCTCCTCGCTGCCTCGAACTCTTTCGCGAAAGGTCCGACACCCATATCATATCGGTGTGCGTAATGTATTTTATAATGATACGCTTCCGATTAACTCAACAAGTGCCTACGGGACGCATGATAAGATTGTCCGCTTGCCTGATGGGAACGGTTTACCAAAGGGATATAGAGAAGGGGCAGGAAGTCGGGCTTGCATAAGCCCACACGCCGATGGAAAGGCGTTCCATAATTACCGGCGCAATGGTGATTGAGATTAGACGCATTCGGCGTCACGTATCGACCATAAATTGATAATATAAATAGTTTGCCTTGAGGAAATTTATATTATTTTTAACACAAAGTCTGCCTGGGTCGATCAGTGACACCGACACAACGACGGCACCACCATTGTCGATCGATTTACGGCGCAACAATCATAACAATCATCGCATAGATCACTCTCGATCGGGTGGAGGGAAGGCTAAAAAAAAGCGAACAGAAAGCGTCGAGTGAAAGGCAACTGTGGCCACCCGGGATTGGAATGTGACGGGGAAAGGGTACACCGTGGGCCACACCTTTTTCCTACAGACCCAGACACTCACAGAAGACTGCCAACGGATCGGATCGGAAGGCGTCGGAATGTCGATGTAAGTTGTCCAATGTCGCGGAACGATGATCGAGACTCACCTTGAGGCATCAAAAAATATGAGAGTTTCTGAATACACTTGACCGATTAGCGTTGTACGAAAGGCTGACTACTTTTCTACGGGTAAAATTAAGTCACAGAAAGCCAGAAATGGCAGGCCGAGACCTCTCGAGGTTGTAGTGCCACAGAAGAAGAAGAAGATTAGCGTGATTGGGAAGCGCATTACGCATCAAAACCATTGGAACGTAATTCTGGTTCCAAATGTAGCAGAGATCCTGATAAACATCCGCTCTAGTGCACCTTCCAGGCGCTTAGACCTGAAGTTGTAATGTCACATCGGGAATTGAATGTGTCGCGCGATCCGGGCGGGGAGAAATCGTTCTACTTTGTTCGACAGAGTAATTTTCGTGGCCCTCTTTTTTTTTACTGTAGGCCGATACAAAGCACCCACCCATCCACAACTTAATCGAATGATGTCCGGAGGTGATGGTGGAAAACTCATAAAACATGCGTCAAACATGCGTCGACGGGGCAGGCACCGGCCGTTCCTCGCTCACACCTGTCGTAACACACACACATCATCATCATCGGTGCTCATCGTATAAAGACGTTGATGAAAATGATGGGCAACATTTCGGTGGTGATGATTGCTTTTTGGGCCTGTTTTGCTGTTGCTCCACCCAGGCTCCAAGAGTCACGGCACGGGGCAAAGTGTCATGATTTCTATTGTCTGTTACCTCACACACACACACACACACGTGCTGCAGGGTGCTCTGGGCTCTGTTTTACTATCAGCAATGGATTTCCATCCAGTTCGTGTGGGGATCCTCTTCAACTCCAAAACAAAAAAAGCCTCTCCACTAGGCTCCCCTTCTCACTCTAACACAAATAGCCGGAAAAACTAGCGGACCTCCACCTCCTGCCCAAAAGGTAGTCTACCTCTTGGCTCTTCACCTGCCGAACCACTGGCTGGTGCTGCTGCTGCTGCTGCAAGCAAGTGCAATCAGTAACGGTTGGTTGGGCACATGGAATTGGCCACCACATTTGGGAAGGAGAACGAAGAGGGGAGGAAACGGGAGGATAGGGAAGAAAGGGGTACAAATAAGCGTAGCCTTTACTTGCACCACCATAACCACCAGCAGATTAAGTGAATACCGCGCACTTATTGCCGGGTGAAAAACAAATGGGTGACCGCTGGGAAAAGGTGGCGCTGATGTCGCTGCTTGCTGTTGCCTAATCGATTTATATCTCAATCCCTACTTTTCCAGCTCTATCAGGTACTGAGTGGAAGTCGTGCGTATGTCGCAACCAGCAAGTCGAGCCCCCGAGCCAGGACGAAGGTCGATATTCCCTTGGGAGGGAAAGAAAGCAAGGTTGCAGCAAGAAAGGACGACAACTGCTGCCACAAGAAATTCCACAACGTCAGACCTACCCTTCAACAAACTTGGGGAGGGAGGAGCGGGGTCACACGATGTTTTACTTTCACTTCAACAGTGCGGAACGCGTGCACAAGAGAAAGGAAGTGAAATAATAAACACCAAACACCCAGACGCAACGCCAGAAATTGATTAGTTTCGATCGAAAGTCCCAAATCAATCTCCGCTGCCGCTCCAGCACCGATACCTCCCAAGAAGGCGCAACCGCGCGCTGACGGAAGTCCCGTGTGCATGTGTGTGTGTGTGTGTGTGTGTGTGTGTGTGTGTGTGTGTGTGTGTGTGTGTGTGTGTGTGTGTGTGTGTGTGTGTGTGTGTGTGTGTGTGTGTGTGTGTGTGTGTGTGTGTGTGTGTGTGTGTGTGTGTGTGTGTGTGTGTGTGTGTGTGTGTGTGTGTGTGTGTGTGTGTGTGACCCAATTCCTCCGGAGTTCGCTAGGCTGTGGGCGGCAACAGCGTATGGCAGCATAAATCGAACAACACATGTGCTCTCACTTCCAAGTGCCGGCAGTTGAACGATCGTATCTGGATCTGGATCTGGGCATGCGGATACGAACCTCCTCCTCCGAGCCGAGCGATTTGTTCTCCGGTCCGGGGTGGTGCACATGCTTCAATTACTTTACCAGCGACAACAGCAACGACCACGACGCATGTTCTAATCTCGAAACCCGTATCCCGCGCGTTGGACCCATCAGTGTACGCATATATCAGAGGACTCTCTCTCTCTCTCTCACACTCACACTCTCATCCCGCCGGCTAGAAAGTGGATTGGGTTCACGAAAAAAATGTGACGCGGGTTGCGGGTTCAACAACAACGACTCTCATCAAACCCCGTCCGCCGCGCTATTAATAGTGATGTTTTATGCGCGGAGTTCCGACCATGGTCGACCCGTTGTACTCGCCCACGGCTAACTTCTCGCACCAGCAGTAGCCTCCCCCCGAGTTGGTCTGGATGCTGCGGCTGCATTAGTCATTCTTGTGCGAGCACACCAACCCAGGAAATGCACCCGGAGTGTCTGGGAAGCAGACATCCCGCACATCTTCAAGTCTGCAGCAACTTCAAAGCAATTGCCGTGCCACATCTGTTTTGGCAATGTTTTTTTGCCGGCGCACACTTACCGCATCGAGATCGGTGTCCCAAATATCCTTCAGGTCCCCGTCGTCGAAATCCATCGCGTTTAGGTAATCCAGCTTGACGGCCGTTAAGAGGTGCCTGATGCACCCGCAAATCGGACAGGAACACACCAACACACACACACACTAAACACGCTACGCTCCTCCTCGCTGCTGTGGGAGGCAACTCTGCTACTACCGTGTTCGGCCAAACGACACCTTTGGCGGTGGATACTTTTGGGCTTCCTTCTTGTTTTTCTTTCCTTTTCCGTGCTGGATACTACTACCCACAGATCACACACACACACACAACCACACGTGCGCACTAGAACAACCTGATCCTGAGATGCATCAGCATCAGCAGCACCAATTCATCAACTCACTGTCACTGACCGGGTCGCGTACCTTGGTACACATTCCAGCACACTGGAGCACACAGCACTTGTACCGACTCTCTCTCTCTCTCTCTCTCTTTCACGCACACACCAACACTCGCACAAACACAAGCATGAGGCACTCCACACACTCGACACTCGAAATCGGAAAAAACACACCAAACTTTTCGTAACACCCAAACCAAACAAACACTTCCGAGCGAGCGCTTAGTTCCGGCGCGAAATTCTTGATGGTGTGTGAGCGGATTCGCGCTCTTCAGGATAATCGTTTGTATGATCCTGGCCGGGGAGTGTCGTTCCGTTCTGCCGAAGCTCCACGTGATTCGGAATCGGCTCGGTTCTTCGCAGGGTTCAGGGTTTTCGTGGTGCTCTAATTAGCTCTAATTATGTTGCGCTTTTTTCATTCCACACCCACACACACACACACTTTTCAGGTTCTGGGCAGGTTCTGGACGGTCAGTTTTCTGAGGTTCGCCCCGCTCGGGTGATAGTGAAAACTGGTCGGCCGCTACACGCTAGTCTAGGCTCACTTCATCAAAATTCCTTCGCTCGCATCGATCACGGCACACACACACACGCCCGAAGCGCACTGGACCACGCGGTCTGGAACGTAGAATTTCTTGGCGGAAGAATTCGTGCCCGATGCGCACGCTCTACGGTAGAAAAGCCACTTGTTGATACGGATACGGAAACTACGGAAGGCAGGGATCTTCGAGTAGTCTCGTGAGTCTAGTTGCTCTGTGTGACGACGATGATGATGATGATGGCCGGCTAAAGACCCCCGCTCTCACACAACAACAGCTGCAAAAAACACCAAAACTTCACTACGCCCTGCGTTACACGATTATATGCTGCCAGAGTTATCAGCATAAGTGCGACTACTTCATCACTCGCATACGGGTGGGGTGTGCGTACATGTTGGCCGGATCTCGTCTAGAGCATGAGTCTCGCCCGCTCAGAAGGGAAGTTGATTATCTCGCACGCAATGATTAGCTTTCTAAACTTCAAACTGCGGTACGAAGCGCCACCGATATGCCGCTGGAGCTCGGAGTAGTTTGCCGGCGTAGACTCGCTTCCATATGTGCGCTATGTGCGTTACTTGGCGACAGTTTTCCTAGTGGAAATGCGGCTCTCCTAGTTCCTTCCGAGTATCTCACACACTGCACTTTGCCGGAAAATGCGCTATTGTAATATGTTTTCCGAAGCGTTTTTCGCTAATGTTTGAACCAACTTTCTTCTCACAACGATCCGATGGGACTTTTACACAGTTTAAACTATTCCAAACTTCCACAACAAAATTAACAGCAACTCGCAAAAAATTCACACAATTCCCTCCTCGCCGGGAAAAGCTGCCGGACAAACCGTTGCTGGGTTCGGCCAAAGCACCAACGTTTTTCACCACGCGCGTATGGATGGGTTGCCGTTTGCTGCTCGCTATTTTCTTCACCGCCCGTGAACTTTCGGTGGCCAATTAGCTAGCGTTCCGTTTGCGGTGGCACAGAACGAGTGTACACGGTGGAACGCGATAAAATTGCACCCAAAAAGAAAACGCGGTTTACAAGGTACAAGGGCCCGGAAAACACTGTGCCGCGGTATATGTGCGTCCGCTCGGTAACGTTGCTTTCGCTGAAGTAAATGTTCATTTTCCTCATAATTTAATCCACACGCATCGGCCAAGCTTGGGTCCAGGGATGGGCAACCTTACCGGCGTCATGAGGAGAGCTGTTAGTAGCTTAGCCGGGAAGTCGGTGATGAAGATGTTTTCGCATAAAATGGTTTGATTGACCTAGAAAAGTAAAAAAGCAACATTATAATGTGTTAATTACAATTTGGTATTTTTTCAATTCATTTTATTTTTTTAATTAAACTGTTTTATACTTTTAAGTGTTACTATATCGACTCTACATAAAATCCACACTCAAATTTGTTAAATATTCTTTACATTAGTACTCCAATCTCAAGAATGTAGTCAACTCTAAATTTATTAAATTATTTCTATCATACAAAGCTTTCTCCACTCGGTCCGTTCCACAAGTTTAGCTGCCCTGCCATCATGAACCACAAACTCCCATCTCGCTCGCGCCAGTGTTAGACATACCAATTTACATCTGCCCTTTCTTTCTAAACAATTCTCGTACGGGGATTTTTGAATGGCACTTAACCGATTTTAACGAAGTTTTGTAATAGAAAATCATATGAAAGTGATTTAATTCCATTTTCCGAACATTCATTCAATTTAAAAGGCTACAATCAGTGCATTTTGTAATTTAAACTCCGCCTGGAACGCAACACGGAGCTTGAATGAACACCGAACATATAGGAACGGGTTTGACGTAGCCAGGAGCTTTGAGCTTTTCGGTTGATTTGCAGGGTTACTATTGCTAGAGCTTTTACGTATTTTAATTTTTTTTATTTTGGTTTTAAATATTAAAACTTATGAAAATGAATAAGTGGACGAACATCAGGCTGATTTTTACCAATATTTAATATTTGTTGCAGAAACGATTTAAATAACTATCTTTTTCATCATGTTAATAAATAAATTTGAAAATTATTTTCAATAGACTGTTTCAATTATTGTAGCTGAAATAGTTACTTTAATTAACCACTTTTTTAATACTCTAAAACACTTTATGAAACTATCAAATATACATTACCAAACCCGTCTTAAATTCCATGAGACATTAACATTTATTGTGCAAAACGTTACCTTGTTTTATATTCTTTATTTAAAGCTTTCTGTAGCCGTAACTGTTTCTAAAATTAGTTCTTCATTAGCTTAAGTAGATAACGAGTCTGAGCAGCAGTTTAGTAGCTCATTTCGTTTGATTATCTCTCATACTTATCAACCGAAAGACGGGTACAAGTTAAAAATTAATAAATTGTTAGTAACATCTATCTTACATTACATACATAAACTCACCTGAAAACGGTTCTCGTTCAGCGAAAGTGGCGAACCGTCGCGATAGCTTCGCAAGCTATCATCACATTTCAAAGATGTGCTCCTGTCGTTACACAGTATTTTGTTTGTTTCCTTCGGCCGCCACAATCAAATGCGTTACGACGATCATCAAGATACGATAGGCACAAATATTCACCTGAACGATGTTTGTAACCCTGATAAGCACATCCGCTCGTATCGCGCACACTTCATTTCTTTCGCCCAACATATAGCTTCCGAGGACCAATCGTCGCGTACTTCGCATGCATGCTCGCAAGCAGTCTTGCGAACTGTTCACCCACCGGAGCGCCATTTCCTTGGGGTGAATGTTTTTTTGATTTAGTATAGATATATTTTCTTCTCATTTATCTTCTTTCGATTCGATCAACATCAGGTCAGGAACACGCACACACACACAAACGCTGGTTTGTCCCTGTGTCAGTCGATGTGCCGTAGTATACAGTAATAAATAAAATATCCTCTTGTTAACACAACACATAAGGGAGGGGGCAGCTACGAAAGCACAAAAAGCAACCTCACGAATGCACATCATAATCGTATCCTTTTCTATCCCGGCGGTTCGATCGGTGTATAATGTATCCTAAACGATCAAGAAAATGCGAAAAAAAGACAATTCCTGAACTAAAAAAAACGATTGTTATCTTAAATAGCGTGTTCTGTTCTGGCAAGCGTAAACCTACGATTAGAGTTGCTGCAGCTAATTCTGTTCTTAAGGTATGATATGATTGCAAAACTTTCGCTGTGTCTGTGTCTCGGTTAAGCAGCTAACAAGTAACAGGGATATAATTAGAGTGCATATCAACAATTCCTTTTTCCGTCCTTTCTCCGCTACCTCACACATCCCGCTTTCACAACCTGTTTTAGACCATAGACACCTCTCTTTCCTGGCTTTTGAGTATACTGTGACAAACTACTAGCAGAAACGGGGGTTTTAAACATAAAGGCAATTAGAATAAAGAAATGCACAGCAACGGTAATAATACGAGAAAAGGAGGAAACAAAAAAAAAACCATTGGACATTGTACAGAGCCGATGACCCGATTTGTACCGGTTTAGACACGCGAAAGGTAACCGAGCTGGTACCACTGTATCGTTTCGCGTCGTAAATCTATTTCGGCCAGCGGCAGCTCAACGCCACCGAGGAATGCATTCTCTTGCAGCGAATCGTGCGACCAGATCGTCACCTGCAGCACCTTCTTCTGGATATACTCGAGCGGGAGTCGATATTCCAGCTGGAACAGAAAGGGCGAGGGGGGGGTTTTTGGGGAAAGGAAACAGGTTAGCCTGGGCGGATTCCGACAGGGGATACACACACTCACCGTTTCCATAAAGCTAGGATTGCAGTTCTTCCGCACCACTTTGGTTTTACGCTTGGTCGCCTTCGAGCTGTCCGGCTTCAGGTACACCTTCACGTACGTGTTGGGCGGTTGGCCACCGGGCGTGTTTGGCAGCGACAGCACATGGTGAATCATCACGATCAGCGTGTCCCGGTGGTATTGCATTGAAATCTTTATCTTCCCACCAACCTGCGGTGGTTGTCCGTCCTCCATCGGTGCCGGTGTACCTGTGAAGGGTGAGACGAAGTGTTCATGAAACGGTCCCACGATGGTTGTGAGCGTCAGCTACACTTACCCTTCACTTTGGCCGAATTAATGTCAGCTTCCTGCTGGTCGCGCAACAGCGGATGGAAGAAGGTGTAAACTAGATCGGAATGTGCAATTTCGTCCGCCGAGTTAAACAACGAGATGAGAAACTGGCGTATCTCTGGAAGACGACGTTCGGCGACCACCTTAACGTTCGAGCGGCCAACATGGATGCCGGAGGGCAGGCTGCAAAATAGCAAGAACGTGGACAGATAGCGGGAATCAGAACAGGCCAAAGACACAAAAGTTGACACACGCACACACACATCACACGCTGAATGTCATCGTGTCTGAGGCCACTTATTATCAAAGCGCCGCCAAATGCTGCCATCCACGAGGACTACTATAAGGCAATGGGTAGGAAACACTTGTCAATTAAGATAACGAAAATTGCTACAACATTAAGCCTTGCTGTAGTTTAGCTCCTAACATTTTCTCTCGTCTTTCACAATCGCGTAGTATTAGCTGTTCCAATGTCTTTTTAAGCCTTCCTTCACGAGCTGATAAACTAGGGCAAGTAGTTGGCCTTATCGATGATGCTCTATGCGCCATTTGTAGTGTTCCCCCAATTGTTGTGATCCGGGAGTATAAACTTATCCGCTAAGTATTATTGTCCGTACGGCCTCTCACGGGAATCGCTCTTTGCAGCTTGTGTTCATCCCTCGGGTCCCTCCATTTGCCGATGCCGGTCCCTCGCCTTCAGCCACCTTTATATCGACCATCGGCGTCGGTTATTTCATCGGAACAATTCTGCGATAAGATATCGGCGGCAAGCGATCGACCAGCGAAGACCGTCAAATCAACGCACCGTAAGAGCGGGTGGTTCCGTTGCTTTCATTCCTCCGCGATACCATTATCTAGTGGAGGAAGACCGGTCTGGGGCAAAGCAACCGACGAACTTGGATTGATAATCAGTCGTACAGTGTCATCACAATCGGAAGGTTCTGCGGATATTAGTTAACACTTTAACGTGCAATTTCTGGCGAGAGTCCTCCTCACACAAGTAGTTCGTAAGATGGGTTTGAAGTTGAAATGGTTTCGACGGCGGATCACCTTCGATGGGATACCATCGGCACCGGAGCGGGACATTCGACGAAAAGAGGTAGACATTAGAGAACCAGCCACAACATCGCAGTTTGCGTCTAAACGTTGTGTCTTGTATGTTCTATCGTTAATCTCAACAGGCAACAGCAGGAACAGTGATCGGAGTCTATCGAAAGAGTGCGCACTTTGAGGATTACATTGAACCCGTCCGTTCGTCCTACTGGGAACCTCCACCGCAAGCAATCGCTCGTGCCAGTAAGTATATTGGCAAGGACCAGCAAACCCTACTGTCCACCGTCGATTGGCTAACGTCTGCAAATTCCACCCTCACCCACAATTCTAGCAATTCGCTCAAACGGCAACCTACCAACCACGTCTACAGACAGTCCCTCGTCCAACTCGTACTCCTCGTCCTCGTCCACGCTGCGGGCCCGAGTGTCAGCGCAACGTGCAACACGGTCGCCACCAGTATCGCCGGCACCCGTCGTACCTGCCGGAATCTCCTCCGTTAGCAGACCCGTCTCAATGGGCAATGTCGTCATGGAGGCAGATAGCCGTGATAAGATAGTACGTCCTCCAGTCGAACGATTGCAGCTTAATGCGGCCGAGTACGACACGCCACCCGAGCCGAACTATGCCGCACCGAAGCCACCCGCCAGAAAGGGGGTTTCCAAGGCGAAATCTTTGGGAAATCTGACCAACGAAGAAGCCACGAACAGCGTGAGTAAACATTTCGGTGATGAGCTGCACGAATTGCGATCACCACAATCGGTGGAAGTGTTGAGTGATCCTACTCCGAGAGTCGCTTCAACAACATCCTCACCTCCATCGTCGCCTATACATGTAGTGCCGATTACACCGATTCCGCGGACGACCTCTAGCAATTCCTTGCCATTGCGCGAAGCTGCTCCAAGTCCTGTCCATCGGGACGTTAGCAACGAACCGGAGTACATCGTTCCGCTGGCTGCCGAGGAACGGCAGCAACTCGACGAGCCGATCTACGATTCTTTCGATGCTATCTTCGAACGTGTGAAGATGCGCAAACCTGTTAGTCCTGCCCCAGAGCGTGATAGCATGTCGACGCGACCTGAGACATCATCACCTGTACTACCTCACCGAGAACCAGTGGTACAGAAGGCGTCTGAAGATGATACGATATTCGAGAGAGTGAAGATTTCTAGCTCTCCTACTCTTGGCTCGCAACGGTCTACGGGAACCCGTACACCGTCTCCGACACCATCACCATCACCATCACCATCACCGTCACCGTCACCTCCACCAAGGCAGAAACCGATACTTAAAGTAGCGATCGCATCGAATCCACCAACATCTCCTCCACAACCGAAATCGATCCTTAAAAAGCGTGCTCCACCACCACCACAAACTCCGGTCGAGGCTACCTCCAGCATGGTCGAATTCACCAACGAAATAGCCCCGGCGATACCGACACCTCCTCCAAGATCAATACGAGCTACCACTCCGCAAGATACTCCCGTTACACCTTCAGAGCGTAAGATCGTCGAGTTCCCTGCAACAGACATCCAACAACCTCCTACTACGACGCCGAATGGTAGAGATTCCGATTCGGATTCGGATGACGACTTCAACTGGGACTTTGTGCAGAAGCACCGGTCCAGCATTAATCAAACAGTGGCCGCACAGACGCAGATCGATCCGGATGTGCTGCGGAACGCTCCCGCATCGCTCCGCACCGGCATGACACAGGCAGTAGCCTCGCCACGCAACCTTCCGGAACCGGTTGCCCAACCGCGAACACTACGGGGCATGCGAAATCAAAGAGCGCACGGGCAGTTGGAAAACATTGGCCGGAATGATGCTCCGGCTCAGCTTCCACCACCAAGAGCGCGTGCCAGTGACTCAAACGCGTCGGAAACGTCCGCCTAGAAAGCTTTTGCCCAGAATCGAACGAATAAATATTATGAAGCTTATCTGTTTAGGGAGGTTTTCTTTAGGAAAGTGGAATAATTGGCAAAGTGAGAGTGTAAACAAAATACTGACTCATCGCGTGTGAGTCACGAGCGTTCCTTGCCAAAAAAAAACTAAAATCTCTTTATCAAATTATCAGATAGCAGCTCTGATATCATGTCGATGGTATGCGCGACCCAAACAAAACCATGAGAGTTCTCGATGCACGCTTGGGAGCTTATCTCCAGGAGTGAATTGTAATTAATCCTATTTCACTTACCTATGCAGCTTGGCTAGCGGGAAATGCATGCAGAGCTTCTGATGGAACTCGCAAAACTCCTTGTACGAGCGAAACAGATAGGCTGCATCCGGCTGATGTTGTCGTTCCACCCGCAGAATGTATGTGTAATACTTTTCCTGATCGTATCGTTTCTGAAACCCGTGTACGTAGACCGTCTTCAGACGGCCATCCTGTGCCATTCTTCAGAAGACAAACAGAGCGTTTAAGTTAAATTTGTTGAACTTTAAAATTGGAAGAAAGCTCCAAACTTACGTATAGACACGCGGAATGAAGCTCAACAGCTCGCCATCGCCCGTTTCGGCCGAAAACTTCATCTGGGCAATGTTGTGCAGGAAGAAGTTGAACTGCGTAAACCACGACTTGAGCGATATGTGGATCATCTTCGCAAACGTTGCCGCTGCTTCGGGATTCGATTGGCCGGGCAGGAGCGCGTTGCGGACGTAATTGACTGCCTCGACCGTTACGCCCGGAATTCCCGACGTGGTCATCAGCGCAAACATGTGCAGCAGCAGATCACTGTGCCGCCGGACGATGTTAAATGCCGTGCAGCACAGATCGACGAACTGGTGGAACTTGGCCGATGGTCGATCGCCACCGTTTATCACATACGCCATATCGGACGTCAGTACGAAAGGCGTTCGATCACTAGCAAAGAAGCGCATCCCGATTTAAAGTTAGGCGCAATTGAAAGAGAGAAAACTGACCTGCATCCACACTACTTACCGTTTAAAATTGCCAAACATCTGCGCGTCACCGAGAAACTTGCCGAAATCGATGTGAAACAGATGGCCGGACGTTTTGAGCATAATGTTATCGTTATGCCTATCACAAATGCCGAGAATGTACGTGGCGACGGAGTAGCCCGCACACGATCGCGTAAAGTTGTCGACCGCTCGCTGATACTCGAGCTGGCTTGGGTTTTGCTTGGCAAGCCATTCGGCAATCGATTTATCCTTGAACGACCCGGTCACGCCCCATTCGACCTGTATCTTGCGCAGCGTTTCCGAATCGGACACCAGCTCAATCATGCCGCGCTTGTACGCGGTCGGAACGCAGTTGAACGTCACCATCTTCAGATCGAGCCCCTCCCTCAGCCACATCTTATCCATAATGCGCACCATCTGGATCGTTAGCGCGTCCTGCTGTAGATCATCGCCCGCTTTAAATATGGCCGGCACGATCACCTTATCCGGTCCGGCGAAATTAATCTTCAGCGGGAGCGTGTTGGAGTTGAAGTAGTTGCAGCTGCGCACCACCACTCCGGTCACTTCGGCGCCCGGTTCGAGCGGGAGCACGGTCGGGCTGTCGATCAGCATCTGATTGACCGACTCGAGCCCTTGCTTCAGAACCTGCAGACGATGTGAGTCCTTCGCCAGCTTTACGCTCTGCGCCACCTCACCCAATCGCTTGCACATAATGTTCTGCGAGAGGAATCTTCCCGTTAGCTTTTCGCCACAAATCGCCAGCAGAGCGCGCAGCATTAGCTGATTGCGTCTGTGGTAGCGGGCCTGGTTCATGAGCACTTCATCGCAGGCCGTTTCCTGAGCATCGATCATGTTCTGGGGCGCTTCTCCGGGCAAGCTGTGCAGCAGCAACCAGTACAGATGGTGAGCAATCCTTGGCGATTCGAGCGACTTTCTCAGCAGCAACATTGCCAGCGGAGATCCTTCGTACGTGTCGTGCTTCAGTGCCTGCAGCAGCTGGGGCAAATAGTCCACGAACTCATCGTTCGCCATTGCCGAGATCCATTCCACCGCCTGCCGACGAACTTCCAGATCGGGATAGCGTGGCAACAGCAGCTCGAGCGCCTGGACGGGGCTTAACGCCGTCCAGGATTTTATCAGCGCATGCAGGTCCGTCAGACAAGCGTAGTCCCAGCTGTGCGCTGCGTGCAGAATCTTCGGCAGCGCGTGCGGGAATCGGTGCAGATAGTGACGCTTTTCCCACAGCACTTCACGCTTTTCCAGCTTGTCCGACGAGTAGCCCTGCTCGGCTGTATCGATCAGCTCTTGCTGCAGGTTACGATCGAGGCTGGCAAAGTCCAGCTGCACCACCGGAGGCAAGTTTCGTATCGGTTCCGGGAACACAACCGCTCCACCGTAGCTCGGGATTTCGATGCCCAGTATTGGATAGCTGCCCCCTATCGGGTACGTCCCCTTGGATGGTGCTGGGCCGAAGAATTTGTCCGTCGTTGGTGGCCACATCGGTAGCAGGTACGAGCCTTGCACCATCTTACGCTCGAAATCGAAAAATTGCAACGAACTCCAGCCCAACTCCACCTTTGTCATGCGTCCTTCCGGACCGGAACTATCACCCGGTGCCGCTGTCCCCGTCCCACTGCCCGCCGTGCCTCCATCACTTCCGCCACCATCCACCGGCTCCCGGATACACCCGTACAGCACCAACACTAGACGAGCCTCACGGGGCAACGTGCACACCGGGTTGCGAAACATTATCCACGAGTTGAACGTAAGCCGCGGATAGATGCCGGAAAGCTCATTCGAACACTGCACCACGTACGGTTCACTAATGTATCTTGCACCGTGATAGATTTGCACACCGAGATTGTACTCGTCGTGCCGCCAGTGCATCGGTGGCCGATGCAGACACGACACATTCACCATCACCGCCTGCGAGATGTTACAGATCGAGATCGGATTCGTGTTGTACTCCGGCACATTCACGCCAAAGTTAACCCGGAACGCTTGCGCGTAGATCTCCAGCAAGCTCTGAATGGCGTGCCGCACCTCGTTACACCGGTAGCGGATCTGTTCCGGGATGGTGCGAGGCCTCAGCTTCACCTCCGCATAATCACCACTCTCCGACACGATCGCCAAACTACCATTGCTATACGTCTGCTCGTCCACCACACTGTCCCGGTAGCTGTACACGGTTTGTCCATGATCACAGCAAGCCCTTAAATCTTCGATCGATTTGGCGATCTCCAGCGTATCGAGCGGTCCGAGCAGATTGCAGATCGCTTTAACCGCCTGTATCACACCGGAACACGTCAGTATCGTCCGGCCAGAGGGGCCATCGTCTGCCGACGACTGGAGCTTATCGATTTCCGCCTCGAGCGTTTCGAGCAGTATCATAAGATCGTCGTACCCGATCGCGTTGGCCGTTTCTTTGGGCAGCAGATGTTCCAGCCGCATCTCGGCCTCGTTCGTATCGTCCTGCGCCGTGCGGGCGATCACCTTCATCGTGCGTGCCGTTTTCGGGATAAAGCCCAGCTGCACGTCGTGCTCGAGCTTGATGCTGTCGTGCACGCACTGGAGCTGGTTCAGCCGGGACCGGACGCACAGGATTTCCTGGATGCCGATCGCTTTCAGCGCGTAATCGCTTACCGTGTTGCGGATTTGGCCCTCGAGCGCACAGTACACCTGGGCAATCACATGTTCCACCGTTGTCGTAACTGGAAGTAGACAGTGGCATTGATCGCAGTTACAGTGCCTCACACTCGAATCCGGACGCCTTGAAAGCGAAGAAAAATTCAACTTCAATCGCTCCCACTATACTCACTATCACAGGTAAATGGTATCGGTGGTCCGTAGCCATCAATTTGCCCCTTCGTTTGATCCCCGCCGGCAAAGCAATCGAGGGCCGGATGTACCAGCAGCTTAATGCTTGTCCCCTCCACGTAACGACTCTCGAACTCGGCCGCCACAATGTGGCCCACGTTGCTCGTCGGATCATCGCTTCGATATTGCGCTGCAGTACAAGTATGTAACGGCGTTTAAGCAACCGCTCTTCTAAACGATATCAAATCACTTTTTTTTACAAACCTCTCAGCTGCTTCACCATATTATAGAACGCAATCAATTCCTTGTCGTAGCTCTTCACAATCACCACGTTCTCGTACAGCTTGTACGGTGTCGTGCGCCGCTCAACGCCACTCGCCGGGGCCAGCTTCCGTTGCATGAGCTCATAGTTGGATTGATCATCCGGCTGTCCCGCTGGGACACCGCGGAGCATCGTGTGACAGTAGCCACCGGTGGAATTGCGCGGCGGTAGTGGTGGTGGTTCGCCATCTTCCGTGCCCACCGGTGATAAGGCGGTTGCTTCTACCGGGGCCGACACCCAACCGTACGAACAGCTGCCCGACAGGGCACCGTACAGCGAAGCTGGCGGGGATAGTGGGGTGGCCGCTTTGTCCGAGAGCGACCGATTCACGACCGCTTCATACACCGGATCGGAATACTGCGTGCCACCGGTGTAGATGTAATCGAACGGATCGTAATCTTCATAGTACGTGGAGGCCGTGTCATCTGTCGGGGAGAAGCAAAGAAGAAGAAGAAAAGCCGTTAACAGAACCGCGAAACGATTCACTGGCGCTCCGATCCGATTCGAGGTCCGACCTTCCGACCTGCTACGAGTCTTCCGGGAAGATCTTCGCACGCGCAACATTTTCAGCATTTTAACTGCACGCTGTCGGAGTTAACAGTTCGATCACAGCGAGTAAAACATGTACGGCCAGCATTATTACTGAGGAGGGAAGAGCAAACTAGCTTTATTACATGATTCGGGTGGGTGGGTTTGTGTTCGTTTGTTCCTCTACGGTCGCCTTACGACGCCACTCGCGACCAACCGACGTTCGCGGACGGTTCCCTTCCTTCGCCGATTGTTTCGCCTAACTAAACTCCTACCTGGCCTGGCCTGGAAAAACGACCGTTATCAAACCGTTCAAGTACTAGGCAAAGGTGCGCCTCTCCCCATTACGTCAACCTACGCGTAACGCTTCTTTTGTCCCTAAACCGCCTAACGAACCAAGGCAACGACGACGGATAAAGCAACGCGACACCTTACCACCTCCTGTTGCCACAACGACTACAACCGCTTCTCTCCACTTTGATTTCGTATAGAAGGCACACATTTTATAAGGACACAGTTCCGGCGGGAGATCGGTTCTTCCCGGATGGCTTTTTTAACAGAAGTTTAGTATTTCTACTCACACACCCACTAGGAGGGACGCTTGCGACAACAAATGGGCCAAAGCCCTCAACTCAAGCCCTGCGGCAACTGATAAGATGAAGACGGAGATAAAGACGATGCGCTAGGGTATGTTCTACTACGTGCTGTTGGTACTTTAAATTATCTAAATCTCTACACGAAACATACCAACAGGCTAAAATAGCTTTCCAATTAACGAACGAAAGTGTTAACCATTCCATTCGTAATGCTTCAGGCAAATTTAAACAAATGTTTCATCCATTCACAAAAGAACGCGAATAGGTAACGTTCCCTAAGCCAAACAAAAGCCCATTCAGCGCAAGTGTTTTGCGTGATTAAATCGCTTCTCTCGTTTCTTTATCCCCACAATAGGAAAGGGACAGAAGAGAAAAAAAAATAGTCAAACGGTTCGGAAGCCGCCACTAATCAGCCGGACGCGCGCGCGGAACGTTCGTGTATGCCGTTCCGCGTCAGCTTGCCGTTGTGCTGGAAGAGCTGTGCTAAACGATAATTATAATGTGGTGTGCGCGCGCGGTGTGCTCTATCACCGAGACCTACAGACCTACGGCACGGACAAGTTTGTTGTGTCGCGCTCGAACTTAGTATTGCTCTCTGGCAGCATGAGGGGGTGTGTTCTACTTCGTAGTCTAAAGGGCGATTTAAAATTTAAATCTTTTATCATGGGTGGATTGGATTATTGGTCCGAAAAACTGATTTGTTTAGTTTAAAACGTTGCCAACTTTCCCCAACTGTTTGTGACCTTCGTGATGTCCTCCGATCGGAGATGCCAGGATGCAATTGGGTGTACCGGACCGAAGAAGTTTTCCTCAAGTATAGGCCGGACCGGAAAACGGCACTATGAACATCAAGTGTCCAAAAACAGAATTCCATTTTTCAGTTGGCCAAAGTGCACTACCCCCTGAAAGCTAGCAGCAGTGATCGTGAATACTTGGTGTACTATTTTGTTCTATAAAGATTATACTAAAAATTTAATAAAAAATACATTTTGTAAAATTAGCTTTTCACCCTCAGAAGCATGATTTGAGCAAATGATTGTTGCAACAATGGCAGTGTGCTAAATACTAGTTACTTATTGTCTCCTTTTCCCCTGTCACTCTTTGTTCCTGTATCTCTCTCTCCCTCTCTCTCTCTCTCGCTCTTCCCTCTCCATGTCTGGCTTTACCGTACTTCACGCTGCTGCACGTGAGCAGCCATCGTTTTAGTGTGCGATTTTACCTTTATCATCATCCGCACTGCTACCGCTGGACGAACGATTCCCGCACAGCAGCGGATCGAACGCTTCCAGCACGGATACCCGCGGATTGTCCTCGAATCCCAGATCGATCAGATCCGTACCCTTGGCGCCGAGCCGGGGCGGTGGAGCGGCGGTTGGATCACTTTTCGGCCGCAGCACAACACCACTGCTGGTCGCTTCCCTTGCCGGGGATGGCTGGCGCTTGAGAGCGTTCGTCATGACGCTTTGCGGTTGGGAGTAGGAGCGTCCCGTTGCGGCCAGTTTTGGCACGTGCACCAGAGCAGTTTCCGGATTGGCCACGGACGTGGCGGCCGCTCCATTCATACCGGCGGTTTGCAACGAAGGATAGAGTGGTGTGCCGGGTGTTACACCGTACTGGGCCGGCGCAACAGGTGGTGCCGCTTGAGGTAGTGATGACGATGGGCCATAGTTAGCCACCGGAACCGGTCCGTACGCCGATGGCATGCCACCGTACAGCGAGGGGGCTGGTGTAGCTGTACCGGGGTAAACCGGCGGAGCTACTATTGCGGCGGGTCCTCCGGCCGTTGCAACAGCGTACACCGGAGGACTATTGTACAGCCGGTGCAGTTCTTCCGGTGTGAGCGGTTTCGGTTTCGAGGCTTGACTGTTGTACGGCACCAGCTGCATCGAGGTGGCATTGTACGGTCCTTGAAGGTGTGGGCCGGGTGGCTGTGCCATTCCGACCGGTTGATATGGTGCGTGCTGGAACCCGTAGCTTGCAGCCGACAAGCTGAGACTGCGTTGCGTTTTAAAGCTCTGCTCTGCGTACTGGCCAGCGACGGGAGGTTGCGTTTGAAGGCTGAAAGAAAGAGAAAAGATAGTAAGTTTATCAAAAGCAAGAGAAGAACTGTTAGGAGGCGTCTTCGTACACTTACCGGTGCATTTGTTCGACCAGCTCTTTCAGATTATTTCGAGCTTCCTCCTTCGGATCGGGTGGCTTTGGCACCGCTTGGAATGATATCAAATCCGCTTCATCCTGCCCATTGGCGCCCGTCTTCGGTACCAGTATGCCCGGATTGCGACAGTCACTGTGTCGCCGTACCGGGCCCGACGATGTGCCGGGCGGTGGTTCCAAACTATTGCCGGACGGCGCGGTTGGCACTTTGCCAGTACCGCAGGCGACACGACGCTGCAGATACGCCCGGTACTCTTCGAGCGTTTGCGAGACGGCTTTCGGATTGCTGGCCAGTTCCGGTGTCATTTGGCGCTGCTTCGCCCGTATCTTCTCCAGCTCGAGCGTTTCAAGGCTAAGCGCCTTGGCACGCTCGATGTCCGCCAGGTACTTCTTTTCTACCTCCAGGTCATGCGAATTCGTTGCCATGATGACGGTGGTGTGTTGTGTGTGTTAGCGTATCAATGGTACTGTGATGGATAATTGCTTGTGTTTGTGGCTATGTGTATCACACTCTCGCGGGGTCTATTGATAAGGGAAAAAAGTTAGCAAAAACAGTGATAATTATTAGAACTTATTGTAAGTAATCGATCGAAGAAAGGCACGCAACGAAACAAATCGAACGATAACCGTACCAGCTGCGATGTTTCGCAACAGAATTGGTAAATCATTTTACCGCAAACCACACACACACACTGATTAGCAGCTTTTTTCCAAACGTTTTATCTTGCTTTGTTATTTTTATGCTGCTTCGCCCTGCTTATCGGGCTCGTTCGTTTATGGGGTTCGAGGGAAGAACGCAGGAGAAGTCGTCTCCGATGCGGACCCGATACGAAGGGGCAACAAGTGTGCACAATTCTTAGCAGGCACGTAATGCATTCTTTAGCGGAAGGAAATTCCTCACACGCTCGCTCGCTCGCTCGCACGATTGCTCGCTGATGTAAACAAACGTTCGCGCAAAAAGTCATTCATGCTCGGACAAATAAAGCTAAACATTGATGCCATTGAATGAAAGACGAGTGGGGTTGAAATGTCCTTCTCCCACCATTCCTTCTCGCTCTAATTCACACAGCGGGATCAATCTCTCGCTCTCTCTCTCTCTCTCTCTAGCCGATTGTCGATAACCATAACAATCTCCGGGAGGATGAGATGATGGACGGAGAATAAACATCTTCGTTCCGATTCAACGACAATCCAAGTAGGCTGCTGCCAGCAAAGGGCACGACAAGAACTGGCGGAAGAAGAAGTGGACGCTCGCAACGGGTTCGAGTGCAGGCTGCAAATTAAAATGCACAAATTACAAACAGACGACAGCAAGCGGCCTTTGACCGGAAGAGGTCAGACACGACCGTTTCGCTGGAGGAATGGGTTCGCTTCTCTCCCTGCTTCACATACTTGGGTTGCGTCAGTCACGCATTGCTGCCCGTCGTATGTTGCTTTAGTGCGTCAAAGTAGGCGCTGGCCGAATTTTGTGATTGGGCACGACCAGTAATAACTGCAGCCGGTACGATTAGGGGGAACAAGCAATGAGCAATCAAATGACTTAAACGAAAAGAAAACATGTACTAGAAAAGTATTCGTGAGAGGCAAACAAGCATTTCGATCCAAAAATCGACAAACATTGAATTTCTCCTTCCGCCTGCACACCATATGCACTTGCAGCCAGCCAGCCACCCGACCGGAAGATGCCCCGGAGGGTGGTGTAGCAGTTTTTCCTCTTTCTCTCTTTTTCTATCTCCGGTCCCTCTTCTTATTTCGATTCGCACACACACCGAAAAATCGACGTGGAATTGCATCGCCGATCGACCCAAAACTACGCCTCGCCCAATTATGTGGTATTCTCCCTTGGCCCGGAGTGGATAACGCTTCGCTTCTATCTACCTTGCACTGCACTTCGGTTTGGCTGTTCGCTAAAGCTTCCAAAATTGGTACTGGATGGGAAAATGCAGCATTTTTGCACGGTTTTTACACTCCAGCCTTTTTATTTACACAAAAACACGAATTTCACGACTGCACTGTGTCGGCTGTGGTGTGGTCAGACCGAATGACAGGCCGTGGTGGGAATTTCTGTTCCCAAATAACAATTTCCAAGTGTGCTGTCAAAGATGACATTCTCTTGATTTTCCTAGATGTTATTTGGGAGAAGAAATGCAATTCGCAAATGAATGTAAATGAAAAAGAATGAACTTCAGAGCTTAAATTTGAGCATTAACAACGGAATAGAAAATTATGGAACGTTTAAATAAATTGAAGAGAAAATGAAAAACTATTTTAAATTGCATTCATCCTTTGCTCGAAGGAAGAGTGCTTCCGCTACTTCCCGCAATAGTGCAAATGGCGCTGTAAGCAGTAGCACGAGCTGTCAGTGATGGTTGCATTGTTTACATATTTTTCTTCCAGGGACGCGCAGCTTGTTGACGACGAATTTCCATTAATTTTCCGATAAATATAACGTTTGGTAAGTTATTACTTATATTCTTTTAGTTATGTCACCTTACCGTACACCTCACGTATCCTCTTACCGTTCTTCGCAGCACCATGGATTTCCAAAACCGTGCCGGTGGCAAAACCGGCGGCGGAGGCATGGCTTCCTGGTCCGAGAGCAACCGCGACCGGCGTGAACGGCTCCGGCAGCTCGCACTGGAAACGATCGATCTCAACAAGGATCCCTACTTCATGAAAAACCATCTCGGCTCGTACGAGTGTAAGCTGTGCCTAACGCTGCACAACAACGAGGGCAGTTACCTATCCCACACGCAGGGCAAAAAGCATCAGGCCAATCTTGCCCGGCGTGCCGCGAAGGAAGCGAAAGAAGCGCCGTGGGTAATCCAGCCGGAAAAGCCGCGCATCGAGCCGAAAAAATTCGTCAAGATCGGTCGTCCCGGTTACCGTGTGACGAAGCAGCGCGATCCGGAGAATGGGCAACAATCGTTACTCTTCCAGATCGATTACCCGGAAATTACGGACGGTATTGTGCCGCGCCATCGGTTCATGTCGGCGTACGAACAAAAGATTGAACCACCGGACCGCAAGTGGCAGTACCTGCTGTTTGCTGCCGAACCGTACGAAACGATCGCGTTCAAGGTGCCGTCGCGCGAGGTCGAGAAAACGGAGGGCAAGTTCTGGACGCACTGGAACAAAAACACCAAACAATTTTTCCTGCAGTTTTCGTTCAAGCTGGAACCGAAGATTATTCCACCGCCGCCACCTAACGTGCACCGTATGCCACATCCGGGTCGTCCGATGTTTAATCCGGTTCCACCGCCGCCGATGGGTGTTGTGCCGGTACCGGCACCACCGCACATGTAAGTTGGTGGCGGGGAGGGGAAAGGAGGGCGAGGGGCATGAATATACAGCGTCAGGATATTCTATCGATTAATACATAATTTTAATGGATTGTGAAGTATGTAAAAGGTTTTTTTTGAAACAGCTTTCAAAATGATGACTTGGTCTTCCGTTGACCGTTTTTATTAGCTTAGTACAGATAATTATTTCCTACAGGTGTTAAGCTCTAGCGATTGGTGCTGCAGAAGTTTCAGTTATAGCGTTCTAGCTCACCCTCTGTCGTCTGTCATTTGCTTATCCTAGATTTTCCGGAGAAAGTTTCAACGCCTTCAAATAATTTCAAATCATGCTAAGCGTTTCTTCTCAGTATTTGTAGATAGGCTAAAACAACTTCGCATAACCAATACTGTCTTTGTCATCAACTTATTCCAAGATCTGGAGTGATAAGCTCTCTTATAAGAGTTGGACCTCCAGGTCTCAGGCTTTCATGATCCTGTGTTCGATGCATGCCCTTGGTTTTTGGGATGTTGATTATTATCATTGCAACAAACCTAGTAAGCCTTGCCAGCATACTATCCAACAGGCCTTATTGCGTCCTGTTAGCTATCCGACCAATATGATCAATGTGATCGATGGAGTGCCATAGAAAAAGATTAGAAAAACAGGAGTCCTCTTTAGACGCTTTTCGTCCAGTAGCAGATTGGGCCGGTCCGGTAGTGGAGGCGACAACGGTGTCCCATCCAGACCGCCTTGCAGTACGCGGACCCCAGTAAAATAGGGGTAAAATCATGACGCTAGAAATCAAAAATGGCGAGTCGAGACCTCTCGAGGTTGTAGTGCCAAGGAAGAAAAAGAAAAATCGGTCAAATAGCGGAAGTGCATCAAATCTTATTCTGGGTAGTCCTCAAGATCTACTTAGTCCTGGGGACGGGATGGTGGTTTTCTCATACGAGTATGATGAACTCAGCTATGAACAAGTTAAAAAGATTATGGAGGCTTCTTAAACTACCCTGGAACCAGAGGACCTTATTTAAGGCCAATTTCCGCAGTCCTCCTGCACTATAAGCTCCAGAGGTCCATTGCTTTTTCTTAATACTTTATGCTTAGCAGAAAGCCGTCACCTCGGATGTCATCAAATTGCATCAATGTCAAATAGTTTTTAATATGCTCTAAGGGCCCATAAGCCCATATATGGAGCAGAATCCTGAGAAATCAGGCACATTATTAGGACCGAGTACTGCAGTTCAGTACAAAGCAACGGATTGTAGATCTGGATTACGAGCTCTTACAATGGATATCTTCATCAGTTCGTGCAACTCTTAATTTCTAGAACAGTCCTTCAAGTGAAAGTTCTTTGCTGGACCAAAGGCACGTGTCACAAAGTTAGAAATTCGGAGCTGAATCAAATGGAATAGATCCAACCGAGAATCCGGATACTACCGATGATGGAGGTCTGAGAGACTTTGAATGCGATCTTGAACCGTAAAGCTCTATAACTCACATAACATTTTCCTATTTTTGCTATTAATTTCTTTCAAATGTTTCGATTCCTTGTTGAAAACAAAAAAAAACCCCCCAAACAAACTTCAGTTGTATTTTTTTATTATTTTTTATGTTTATTTTCCTCATTAGTTTTATGAATAATAATAATAATGAATAATCGTAATAATATTGCCGCACCTCTCCTCTCCCGCTGTCAGCATTCGCCGCCGCTGCTTTCGTTCTCCTTCTCCTTCTCCTTCTCCTACCACGTCTTTCACTCCTGGTTCAGTTGATGTTATTATTACGGTGTTTGTGTATTATTCTCCGCCCTCCAGAATCGTCTTTTTTTTTCTTCACATCATTTTCACTGTTTTGTTTGTTTGTTTGCTTTTTTCTACTACGTTATTTGTTTCTTTTTTTTTCCGTTTTTGTTTTTGTATGTTTTTGCCTTTTTGTTTTCTTTTTCAAACCTTCCTTTACGTGCTGATGTTTTTTTCAACCTTTTGCTGTTTCTTCATTCACGAATTTCGTTCCTTTTTTTCCGCCCACTACTATACTTAGGTAAAATTTATACAATTTCACGACCAGAACCTGAACAGGACCTCCATGGCCTGGGTATCTGTTTTGCTTTTTCCTTCTAAGGTCGTCCAATGCTTTTTTTTTGTCCTTTTGCCACTACTACCAAGTTGCCAAGTAGTACTGTGCCAGAAGGGGGTACAACAAAATCCCAGCCCCGGTTCATCACCTGATTATGGGGAAGGAAGTGGGGGGGGCTTTCGCTTGTTCTAAAGTTCGGGTTCTTTTTTTTCTTGTAATCTTTCTACAACTACTGCACTCGATTTTCTTTTCTTTCTCTCTTCCTTATTCTTATCTTCTTCAGTTGCCAATTCTTTTGTTGACTTTCACATTTTTCTTATATATGTTTTGCTTCTTCTCACTTGCTTATCATTCTCATCCCCGTCACGGGAACGCAAAGTATTGCATTTATCATTAGTTTTTGGTTTATTTACAAAAGCAAAAAAAGTCATCCTCAAGTGTTGTTGCATGACCCTCTTCAACGGCTCCAATGTGATTGGGTTTGGGTGATGTGTCAACCGAACGGAATAGAACGGGGCTAAAATAGGATCCTATTCACATCGTGTTCCGTTTGGGGTTTCGTTTTTTAAAAAAGGAAAAAGATACATGCATCATTATCATGTGCCTTTTTGCAACTGTTGTTTATCCACTTGTTTTTTGCGCTTTCCTCAGTGTGTTTTATTCGTTTATGCTGGGGACGTTTTCGGTTTCGTTCCTATGTGTTTTCTTCTTCTTCTTCTCTTTTCACTCATTTCTTTACACATTTTCACTTTTCAGCATTCTTTTTTTCTAGCTCTTCGTCGAGTTTTTGTTTTGTTTTGTTGTTGTAATGTTTTCATTTTGTTATTACTAAACAATCTATTTACAAAGTTTTACATGCATGCCCGACCGCGCTATGCTACCCCTATTCTCCTTCCAATTTTCTCCCTTCGTTTCCATATCTTATGGTTTCAGACAGAAGGGTGACTTGGTGATGACGGGAAGGACGACCTAGTAGAGAGAACCTCGATACATTCGTTCTAGGATGAACTTAAAACTTAACACAAACGAAACTCGAAAGACTCTCTCTCTTTCTCTCTTTCTCTCTCTCTCTCGCTGTCTGCCAACTCTAATTTGTTTGCTCTTATTAGTTACTCTACTTGTCACGCTTCCGTTTTCTTCAACTGTTTTTTTTAATCTGTTCTATTCCTTCCTTTTGTTGCTCGTCGTTTTGATTGCACAAAATCATGCAAATGAGATTTGAGAAGAAACGATTTCCAATCACATTTTCCCTACCTGCTTCTCTTGTCGAACGATTTACAAAGGGGCATGATGGAAGATATTTTTTGTTTCATTTGAGTGAGAAAAACAAAAGAAAGGGAAACGAAACAAATAGCAGCTACAGCTTCACAACGTTTACAATCGATATTTTATCCGCCATCGGTTTGCCGTGACACTCACTCATCCGTTTATCCAAATGGTTTTTTGTTTGTTGTAATATTTGTTTTGCTTTTTGCTTAGTACAACACTACATTGCAGGGTTGTTCGCCCGTATGCAATCGCATCCATTCGTCCACTCGCTCTTCATATTGCTTTTAAGATTTCATCATTCAACCGGTCGGTCGGTACGCCGATCTATTAGATAGTAGAGTTTGCGCTTACATTTTATTTCCTGCCTTGCCCACAAAAAAAAACCAGTCCCCGCTCGCGCCTTGTCTATAAGACTAATCCTATCCGGCCCGCATCCTACTTCCAGTTCCCGCTAGTTGTTTTCTCTCGAGTTTTTTTTTTTGTTGCTCATTACAATCTACACTTTAAGGGGGGTTTGCTTTTTGTGTGTATGGAGCGGGAAACAAGCATCCTCTTATTCGAGCTCGATCGATCCCGCCCGCCCGGATGTACAGTCAGTTCTGTTGTCTAGGATTGCAAATTTGTTTTTTCTATTACACTCACACATACACTTACACATTCACACCATGAACGGTACTCACTCACAGGAAAATCGTTTTCACCACGTCCATGGCTGTCAACTTGCTCGTCAACTAAATTCACGATCACTTTCCTACTACCGCTTTCATATACACAGAAGGGTCAAGACACACAAGAACTTCCACAGAGCACACTACGAGGGCCAGAAGTAAAAGTACGTTCTCTATTGGATATGCATCTCACAGAACCATAAAACAATGTGACAGAGAGAAAACATTGATTCAAACGCAAACGGAAAACAAATCCTCCTTTTGTTGCATGTGATTTTACGCCTGTCTCATGCACGTCATTTGTCGAGAGTGTTTGTGTATTGTTTTCGCTATAAACTTCCAATTTTGTTTAAGATTCATGTTCGGTTTTCCACCGCTCGCGTTTTTGCACATTCTACCACTTTTATATCTATTTAATGGGTTTGTTTAACCTCTTTCTTTTCCTTCCTATTTTGTTCTCAGATTTTCCCATTTTTTACTTTAATATTGTTTGCTGTTTTACATATTTCAACTATGCGTCTCTCTATCTGTGTGTTTTTGGTTTTATTTTACTGCTGTTCTGGTTGTACATGCAAATTGTTTGTTTGCTTGTTTTGCTCACTGTTACAAATACCCTGTAGAAGCCAAAGAATGTCTGTATGGGTGTGTGTTGCTTTGTTTATCTACTCACAATCGATGCAAAAAACCCTTTCTCTCTTATCAACCATTTGAGTGGTATTTTGTAATCGGTATCTGTTTACGTTTTAGCGTGTCTGTTCTGTACTCCTTTTGCGATCTATTATTTGGTGGGTTTTGGCGAAAAAACGCTACTAGGTGTGTCTGCCTCTGTGTGTTCATCTAACTAAAATAGAAGGAAGTGGGACAGTAAAGCTGGGAAAAGCTTGCAGCATTTGTATTGTTTGTGGTGTGTTTGTGTGTGTGTTATTAGACAGCTATTATATACCGCCGGCATTTTAAAAAACGAAGTTCAGAAGCTCCTGTCTCTATAATTATGCCTATGGTCTGTACAATCCTTTTGTGGCTGAGCTGAGCCACCAACTCTCCGGTGTAACGCAATTGGGTACATCTGAAAAACCCGTAACGCACGCAATACTAGTCACGTTGTTCGGTTGAATTCGGGTACGATTATGGCACGGCTAAACTGTACTGTTGGTGCGTCACAATCTTCCAGATGCATCCCTACGACGGTCGGAGAGAGTAACCCTGCCCTACACAAGTGCAGAACAGAAAATAAAATCTGCTTCACTCACATTTTAAAATCTTCTACTGTTTAGTGGAGTTTTCCTGCTTTAAAACAAGGAGATTCGTCAACATCCTTCAGGGTGTGACACACACGCGAAAAACGATAACCTGGATCGAGCTTTGAATGGCACTGCAACGACGCCATCGAATACAAACACACGTGTGCCCTAGTGTCCGCTACTATATTACCTACACCACAGTGCTAATTACCTACAACTATACACTTCCACGTCACTTCATTGCCGCTAATATATATATATGTGTGTGTATAACTACTTGTCATGGAGGGGGTGTTTTGGGGAGGATGATGTTGATGCGCCTTAGATACGTTTTTCCTAAAAGCAATCTGGAGTGTGATCGGAGTTCGTGCATCTTTATGACGTGCTCAGTGAGTGTATGCGTTTTGTATGAGTAAGTCCCGACCGTCAATAATACCATGGACATCAATATCTCATCAACAGCGACCTCTTTTTCCATTGGAAACACACAAACAAAATGCCTGCCCAGGTCTTCCATAGTCAACGCCTAATGCGGGCTTTTGATTTGTTCGTTCAACTACCTTCACAACGGGTTGGTTCGGCTTACAAAATATCTCGGGAAGGAGGAAAACAACACTGACGGAACGCAAAATAGGTACGCGCGGAAGGAAAGTAACTCCTATGTATATCACAATATCTAGAACATCGTCCAACTACGCTCGATCGTCTCGTACCGAGTGCCTGCTTCACGTCGTAGTGCTCGGTCGTACCGTGGCTGCCGATGCAGTGACTACGACGGCTGGAACCGAGGATGGCACCGAGGACGATGGTGAAGTTGGGGACGATGATGACGACGACGACGTTGACGATGCGGCCGACGCAGAAGTTGATGTCGCGGAAGACACCGAAGACGTTGGAACGGAGGTGGAAGGTGCAACTGATGCCACCGGCAGCGGCAGGATTATCGTCTCGTGACGATGCTCTCGCTTGGCCTTGTGACTTCCGCCGCCGCCTCCACTCGAAGTTCCACCACTCTTCCGACGTTTGCGCTTCGAGTCACGCTGGAACGCAACGTTGCCCGGATCGTCCGCCAGCTGCGGATACTTGTGGATGCTGTGGATATCAACGCCGATCCACCCATCGACGTCACCGTGCGAGATGAGTTCTTCCTTTTCCTCTTCGGTCCAATCGCCACGACCCTGGAACCCGGCCGCAACGAGCTGCTTCTCCAGCTCCCAGGCTCGCTCGACAGCGCGCTTGTGTGCGTGCTTCAGAATGCGGTGACGTTCCTGTTCGGGATCAACTCCGTACTTGATGATGACGACCGCATCCGGACCGTGGAGACGCAGTTCCTTTCCATTCGCTCCACCGTGATCGTTGATTTCGTGTGCGGAGATGTTGAACATACCGCCAAGTCGTCGGAGCTCCTCCGTATCGTCGCGCAGCTTCATCACGTTGTCCTTCACGAAGTAGAACACATCCTGATCGTGGATGCTGAAGTGGAGATCCAGGAAGTGCGAGTTGTTGAACACGGACGAAACGACATCCTGAACGACACTGTTCGATCCGTCAACCACGCTGACCAACGCTCGTCCATCGATTCGGGAGATCAGAACACCTTCGCCGAACACACCCCGACGGTAAGCGACACGCGGGAGCAGATTGCGTGTTTTCAGCTCCATCTTCAGCAGTGGCTTGGGGATGAATCCAAAGTCGGCAAACTTCTCATCAACCTTCTCCACGATGCATTGAAGGCCGGACATTACGCCAAAGTCGGGTGCTAGCTGCGGTGACTTGATCGTCGCCGTTGGCCTGTAGATCATGTCACGCGTGTAGCGAGATCCTTGCATCTTCGTAACGTCGTATCCGAACAGCTTCAACCAGGAGCGAAGATCGTTCATGTAGTTACCCTCCGGTTCACGTCGGTTGATAGGATCGTTGTTGTGGAAGCGATAGATGAACACATCCGTTGGATGGCGCATCTCCGTTGCAAGCTGTTCCCAGGCCGGTGTCATCCACTGCCCCACACCCGTATCGTACAGCCGCTGCTCCATGTACACTAGGCGCGTGTTCGGGTCGAGCAATCCACCGTGGAAATCGATCGGCACAAACAGTCCCGGGTTGGTATCCTTCACGATTTTACCGAACGGAGTTCGCCGGATCTCCTTCACAATTGCACCACCAATGTCGAACAGCGCAATCGGTGAACCGTTCTGATCCGTCGCCACGTAGTAACGCTGCTCGCCAGTTTCGATCGCGATCAGCATATGACGATCGTCGTACAACAGTCGCGAAGTTCGTCCAGCCTTCGGGTAGTGGATGTGGGTGATCAGCTCCGGTGCGTTCAGATTGGCGTAGAAGTACTGTGTCACGTTACCCTTCTCATCGTGGCATGCGACTAGTCGACCGAGATCGTCGTAGAAGTACCAGGTCTGGAACCGATCGCGCTCCATTGCGTGTATCAATTGGCCGCGATTGTTGTAGCGATACTTCTGCTCACCTCGTCGTACCACGTATCCACGAGCATCGTAGCTGTTGAACTCAACATCGCCCACCTGTACCACACGATCACCCGTATCGTATCCGAGATTCGTCTTGTCACCTTGCTCCAGAATTCCGATAATGTTTCCATTCTCATCGTACACATACTTCCAGCTGTTCGTTCCAACAACCTCCATCACATGTCCATCCGCGTTGTAGTTCACCTTGTCGAGGGATGTCGAGCGACCAACCATAACCTTGTGAGTTCGGATCCGGTTGCGCAGATCGTAGTCAAGCTCCAACCTGTACACATCAAACGATTTGATGTTGATCAGCACACTCTTCACACGGCCATGCTCATCGAAATCGGTGATGGTGAAGAATTGCTTGGAAGTGTCCTGGACGACTGTACGGTTGAACGCGTTTCGCGTGATCCGGAGATCACTCACTGCATCCAGCGTTCCCTGAGCCGGTCCGTACTTGAAGCGAACGATCGGGAGCTCCTTACCATTCACATCCATCTCGATACCACTAAGCCGCGCATTACCATCGTACTGGTACTTGAAGTGAGCCGACGCTAGCCCACTCTTGGAACCGAACTTGAGCTTCTCGTCCTTCAAAACGCCGGCGTGATACTTGAACTCGCGACGCAACTCAAATCCAGGCTCGAGCACCTCCACCTGCTTCACCAGACTCGTACTTTCCTGGTAGGTATACTGGGTGGACGAAAGTCCCGCGAGAACCGTCTCCAGTCGGCCAGCACTGTCATGCACGAACGCTACCTTGCCACTCTGGTGCGGATGAATCTTGGCCAGAATCTGTCCCTCATCGCTGTACAGGATCTCGAACGGATGGCGATTGATCGGTGAGTAGTATTGGTACTTGAAGAATCCGAGCGACGTTTGTAGCGAGAACGCATGGATGTGTCCACGTGGAGTAGTGAGCGACTGTAACGCACCAGCATCATCGTACTGGAGCAGATAATCTGATCGCCTTGGTGTTGTCACCTTCAGTGGAAGACTACTGAACGTGTCCTTAAACGCGTACACGATTGAGCTACCATCACCGTACTTGATCTCGTTCAGTCGGCCAGCCCGATCGAACGTGTATTCCTCCTTCAGATTGCCCCACTTCCACGATATCAGTCGTCCGAACCGATCGTACTCGAGATCAACATCGGCGTACTCGCCCGACTGTGGACGGTAGGCGATCGGGCGCGAAGATTTATCGTACGTCACATTCAACAGCTCAGTCTTATCGTCCACCGAGACGGTGATGGAGGACGTATCCTTCTCATACTCGAACGTCAGCAGATTTTCACCATTTACGCGAAGCTTTCTACCGACCTGAGTCAAAGTGCGAGCATTCTTACCCCGCACGGGGACATGTCGGATGAAGTAACGCCATTCGAATCGGTTCGACAAATCGCCATTGATCTCTGTGCGTTGTTTCGACGGGACTGGATAGCTTTCACCTAGCAAGGGGTCAACTTCCGCCAGGAGCACATAGGGAACGGACTCCACAGAAACTGCGTTGCCCCATGGAGATACACTTGTGGTACCACCGTCGAGAAGAACCGTCGTCTTGGTGGCGGCTTCTCCGACCTTTGAGACAACTGACGATCCCTGGATCAGCATGGATACTTCACGTTGCGAGTTCTCCGTCACCTTCACAGTAGCTCCCTGCACGCTCAGATCAAACGTAAGATCGATCACCTTGCCCGTTGGTGTGACGGCCGATGTCAGCCGTCCAAACTCATCGTAGTTGTACACGTACGAGCGTCCGGTGGAGTCGAGCTTTGTCTTCAGCAGTCCCGTCGGTCCGTGATACTCGAACGTCACATTATAGTTGTCCGGAGTGTTCAGCTCATGCAGCATCTTCATGCGTGTCATCCTCAACCGACACTTCTGACCCTTCGTGTTCTCGATCGAGTTCACCTGCGAGGTGTAATCACGCAGCAGGAACACCTTATTGCCTGCCGCATCCGTCACCGTACTCAGTTTTCCGTTCGATGTGTTAACGTTGTAAAGGAAGCTATACACCGTTTCCCCAGTCATGATGTTCTTGGTGGCAATATGCTGTCCAAAGCGGTTAAACACATAGATCTCCTGTGCATTCGGGGCGTAGATTTCGTACTCCTTCGAGGTGCCAGCTTCCGGCAGGCTCGATATCACCGAGCGGATGCGATAGTTGGCCTGATCAGCGATGTGCACGTGACCATCCGGAGTCACAGTGATAGCAGAGATCGTGTTGAACTTCGCACTGATCGCCAGATAGTGATCTGCTTCGTAACAATCACATCCACGCTCGAGACAGTTACACTTCGATTCAGCGCCAGCATACGGGGCAATCTTTCCATCGGTTCCAATCACTCGAATACGATTGATGCGCTGCGAATCACTCTCAGCCACGTACAGATCACCCGATGGAGCGAAAGCGATGCTCTGGGGCATCACCAGTGTCGCGTGAATGGCAAGATCCGTATCGTAGTTGAGAGACGTAGACACACTTCCACTTACGCCCGTGCTCAAACCGGTTCCTGTTCCACTTCCAGCAGTTGCACAGTGCATAGGCCTTCCGGCAATAACTCTCACACGTCCGTCAGGTGTCATGCGAAGGATCATGTGGTCGTCGATTATATGCAGAGTATCGTCCAGTGGGTTGATGGTCAGCTCCGTCGGCCAACGAAGATGCATCTCCTCGATCTTCAGCGTTCCTTCGCACGGGACCGGCTTCCAGTGCGACTTGTGCATATGATTCCCGATCAGTGTGCTGATAACGCCATCCCGATCCACCATGCGAATGTTCGTTCCGTCAGCAAAGTACAGGATATTGTCGGAAGAGATGGCAACCCCCTTCGGATAGGCAAGCTTGGCATCACGTGCCAATCCTCCATCACCGCAGTGAGCCTCATCACCTGGAAGACAACGTTCACCGCTACCCACAACCGGTTCCCAGTTGTGATCGGGATCGTGCGTATCATCCTTGTTGCGTACCTTGATGATCTGATGCGATTCGGGGTCGGATACGTACAGAGACCCATCCAGCGGGCTTAGTGCCATATGATAGCGATAGGAGACTCTCGTTGCGTTAAGCTTCACCACCGTGCGGACCGTTCCGTCGATCATGATCCTTCGGATGTAGTTGAAGTCCCCAACGTATAGGCTACCATCAGGAGCTGCCGCAAGAGCCACCGGTGCGAGCAATCGCTGCTTGGTCGCAATCCCATTACAATCACCACACTCCAACGGACGCTGATGTCCATCGCCCATCGCAGTTAGGATGACGCGCGGCTTGTGCTTCAGATAGATGTTCGAACCATCGCCCTTCTGCAGGATACCTTCGTGGAAGTTGTACCGATGGTGGATATCCAAGTTCCATCCACCAACCTCCGAGATGCTCATATCATGTCCGCTCAGCTTCGTCGTCTGCACGTCCCAAACGATATCCTTGCAGTCGGTGTACTGGTAGCCCACCTTCACCACCGCTGTCGTAATGCCGTACACACGCTGCCGGTAAATGTTGAGCCGGTTCCATGGGTACGTGAACTTGATGCCTGGATCCGCCTCAAACACACGCTCGAAAAGTATACCCTCGATCGTGATGCGCAGATAGATAAGCTTCAGCGTTGGCGGGATCGTGTCCGGTGTTAGCTGCAGCTTGATCGTCGATAGATAGCCCGCTGCACGGGAACTGTGGTACACGAGATTAAGACCAGTGCCGGGGATGGCGAGCGATTCCTGGATGACTTGCGATTCCGCCAGAATGGCGCTACGATCCGGACAGGCACCCTGGAACCCATGCTTCCACGTTGCCAACACGACCGGTTTCATGAGATCGTAATCGTGCGAGAAGCACGTGTGCGGTGCTCCATGATGTGACTTATCGTCCGACGTAGACATCACAACCGTGTCGATGATCACAACCTCATTCCAGGGCACCTGCACGATGCGTGTCTGCGGTCGGAACGGCGAACGGCCAAACTGGAGCGTTATTGCACCGCCACCGTTCACCATCAGATCGAACCATCCATCGTCACGGGTCAGGGTGAAGCCTTCCAGGGGTGTCGAAGTGCTGACGCGCACGCCTACCAAACCCATGTTGAGTGAGGTAACGACACGTCCGCGTATCACTGCCGATCGGCTGTAAGGACAAACAAAGCAGCGATTAGTAATGCTTCGCCGTGGACGCACTTCTCGCGTTCGGAGGAGAGCATTGCGTGCGCGAGGAATTCCGACGGGTCGTTGCTTCCCTTTCATCCATGTTCCTTGAGCAACATATCTTACTAAACAACACTAGAGTTCACAATGGACAAACAGTTGGAAATGTTGGAGCAGACGGGGGTTCGTGTAGGGCTGTATGGTTAGGAGTTGGGGACAGTGGTGAAGTACTTTGGACGACAAACAAAAACAGAAATCGTTTCACGTATTGACGGCGCTAAACTAAGCTAACATGCAAACTCGGTGAGTTTCTAATCTAATTAAATGCATGGCACACAAAATGGCAGATAGGCTGCGAGCCACCTGCAACCAGCAAACGATAAATTGATGAACTGATAATAGAATTAGCGAGCGTACCGAGCGATTTAAAAATTGCATCGCTACAAGCGAAATAAAAAAAGGAAGTAAAATCGGCTAATATTGTATCCCGGAGCTAAAATATTTGTGCTGCATGTAATAGCATTAAAATTTTCAATGAACATTCCGCACACTTGGGACCTCGCATGGGCCGTGGGGTGGGATTGTGTCGACTCGCCACAATTTAGTAGCACAAACGCGTACATACATATGCATTGACCCTTTTGTGTGTGTGGTTTTTTTTCGTTCGTTCGTCCGTGCGTTCGGTCTCCCTCGAGAACTTGATAATGTGTACATGGTGACCCCGTTTTTTGCATGTTGGCTGCGCTATTGCCACTTTATCGCTATGCACGCGGGCTACGTGTACGCACACGGGGTGATAAATTTTTGGTTATGAACTGCAGGACACGAACCGCAACTGCACATGGCGTGTTTCAACGCACACACACACACAGCGGTGGGCCGTTGGTGCCATTAAAAATTTCCACATGAGCAGTAGGACATCACCATACCGAAAATGATTCGGTTATATTTTATTTACGAACGTGTGCAGCGAAGCGCTCCGGTGCAGTGGATAAGCTTGCCCTTAAAATTGGGTTACCGTGCGATGTCGCCGTGTTCTGGCCAAAAATTTGGTGTTTGCCGGATAGGGATCAACCGGAACACTGGTGGCACCGGTTGCTTCTTGCTTTGCTGCTTGTTTCGGCAATTTCGGCACCAATCCAGCAGGGAGCGTATCAGAATAAGTGGGTCATGAGCTGAGGTAGCCAAAAAAATACCAGGGACACTGGGTAACACGAGCGAATATCTTGTTAAGTCACGCTGGTGGTGCAGTGACCAAGAAGGTCCTGCCAGGCCGACCGACCGACCGCCCTGGCCTGACCCTTTGACAGGTTGACATTTTTCTTTTATTGAAAGGCTTAATTACCAGTTACGCATTTACGCAGCAACGGCAAAGGTAATAAGTAAAAATATGTGTGTGCGCGTGTGTGTGTGTGTTAATAGACACATACGAAAGGCTCATGAAGGATATCGGTCACTGTGTTACTACCTCATTGGTTTTTGTTTCTGTCGACTCGTGGACAGTCGACGGAAAAAATCCCTTTTCCCAATTTATGCTTTTTATAGAGCTTAAAGCTATTTTAAAAACATTATTTTTAAACGCACATACAAACTAATGAACTAGTCAAATATTTTAAAATATTTTCTGACATGCTTTTTTATAGCATAATTCTAATTACTCTCGTTCACACGCACACATACTGTTTTTTTTTTTGGCAATTGTGTCAACTCATATGCACTAGTCATGTGTCGGCTAGTTTTAAAATATCTTTTGTACTTTTTATATCACACATACACAGTCATACAATTTTCTCTTACGCACATGTATTCTTCCCGGACAAAAAAATGGTTCACAATCACATGTTATGATGTGTCCATTTTTAAATCTATTTTTTTATAGCACATATAATCCATTTCAAAACAATATTCCTACAAAAACACACACACACACTTTCACACATACTGTAGTTATTTTTATACCACACAAACACAATCACACAGTTTACTCTTGATAATCTGATCATGTGCACATGACACGTGACACAAGACATACTTTGTTAGTATTTTTATAGCACACACGCAATCATACAACTTACTCACACACACACATACAAACATACTATAAAACGTATACAAATATTTAAAAATATTATCACAATACAACAGAGAAAAAAAACAGAACACAACAATCAGAACGCAAAAGTAGGACACTACAAACACAAATACGCCGCTATACGCTTAGTGAAACATGGTTGGTGTTGGTGTGTTCTGAGTGAAACACAATTGAAAAACATAAATTCGGTATCACGGTACACAAAACTGAAGATCAAAAGTGGGAAGCTTGATTTTTTTTCTTGGTTGGTTGGTAGGGACGATGGGAAAACGAGAATGGGACAACAAATGGGACAAATATGTACGGTGGTTGGTGGTTAGGTGGTTGGTGGATGGATGGATGGGTGTGTGGGTTGGTGTACGGGAGTGAGCTTTGTCCTCACGGTTTAGGCCATCAAAGCCTTGGTATTAGGCATTCTATAGGGTAGCAGGAAACATGCACAAAATGTCACCATGATTGATACGTGGAGTAACAGGTAGGTGACAGGTTCGGACAGGAAGCTAGCAGATGCTGGTGTTGGTTTGTATGGATGTGGGTGATATGGAAGTGTGTGTGTTTGGAAAATGTGAGTACGGGGTAGGGAATTATTCCGCAACAGTTTTACATTGTTTTTCCTTTTGTTTTTTTTTTGTTCGCGTGGCTTTGATTTGATCAACTCGTTCAAAATATGATCGGCAAGGAAGTACAATAAAAGAGTGGGCAACCTCCTAGGCAGTGTTAGGTTAGTTCGTTAGTTTGGTTAGGGTGAGCTTGACTTAGAATGGTTCTTCCTCTTTAACGACCGTTTCTTTTCCTCGCGTATGCTTTTGACCCCCGGACGTGTGTGGTAATTTTTAGTTTTTTAACTTCAAAAAAACTTCCAATCAAGCATTAGAATGTTTTTCTTTTGCTTCCTCTTTTTCGCGGGGTCTTACCTTGCATTAAAATGATTCCAAAAAACGCTGCACATTCACGAAGCGATAGAAGTGATGGTGATAGTAGTAGTAGTAGTAGTAGTAGTAGTAGTTTAGTAGTGGTTAGTATTAGCAGTGGTTAGCCGAGTTTGAAAGAGAGAGAGAGAGAGAAATGGAAGGAGAGAAAAGCAAAAATTGAAACAGTGGATTAGATTAGTTCTCTCGAGAAGAGCGGGATTTAATTTAGAATATGCTGTTATCTTTACTTAAGGAACGATTTGGGTACGATGTTAGTAGCGTTTGAGAAGGGATAGTGTACCTGCCATAATTTTATAGCACTTTTCCTAACTTATGTATAATATCAACATCCTTTTTTATATCACCCAATGGTGTACTAAAACTCGCTTTAAATATTTCAACGTGGGCCAAGTATAATAATAGCTATAAATTTATAGCTGATTTTTCAACATCGAGTTCAATAAAAAATCTACTAAGCTTTTTATCAATGCTATAAAACTGTTCTACCTAGAGCAGACCTGTTTTCCGACCGAATTAAATAGCATTGTGGGAACGTTGATGCCCTGTAACTATGTTGCTAGCGGTGTCCTCTGATCTGATTAACAGTGCAAGCACAGCACACGGTGCAAATGGAATATCTACCCAACGCATAGACGTCATAAAGTTCGTATGCCAATTACGCCCATGTCCAGCCGGCTGTTGCCGTCCCAAAACCGCCCGTTTGGCTTACAGGTGTGTAGCGAGCGGAGCAGTTTAAAGCAAACTCCAGCTAACCAACGCAATTTAAACCAAGTATCTGGGCCTCCGGTTGGTAATAATTAAAATATTATCGCATTAAGTGCTGGTGTTATAATCATCATCGAGCGATTGAGTATGAATTAATTTTTCACAGCCTTTCTGTGCCGGATTCGTACTGGCGCTAATGTCGGGGGGTGGTTTGAAGCAGGCGCGGGGTGTGGAAGGGTATGGAGGACACGAAAGGACTGCGGTTGATGCCCTTCCTGCACAAAAGTCAGCCAGTGCATTCGAAATCGGGGGAGCTTTTGTGTTTAACCCGTAGCACAGCTGAATGAGGACGAGAAATCGACTCGATCGATTAACCCGTCGGTGTGCGGGATGGAATTTTGCTAACGCGTGGTTTTTCCACCTGCTGCGAAAAGTGACACAAAAACCCTTCAAACACCCCGTGCGGAGACTGAGGCCGGTGCCTGCAGTCACCACCCACAGTATAATAGGGGATGCACGGCGGCACGGCCAAGAGCTCGATGATGATTAATATTTAATGTATTAATTTGCGATACATAATGGAAAATTCTGCAAACCAACCCGCGGCAGTATCAGCAACAAAGAGGTCTGTGTGTGTGTGTGTTTGTGCAAACCAAACCAAAAAAAACCTTCATGATAAAATGATCTCACTTTGTTCTGATACACACACACATTTGCTGCATTGTTTCAAACAGATCACAATACAGTGTACAATGAAGAAACCATTATGGCATCTTTAACATTTGAACACTAACAACCATTGTCGCGCGCCATAATGCTATAATGCTGTGACGGAATGTCCTTGTAAATAATGGAGGACATCAGCAGCAACCAGAAAAAAACGTACAAATTGGCGCAAAAATAAAAATGCTGATCCATTTTTTTGTGAGTGTGTATGAATCTGTTTACATTGCGCCAATGTTTGCCGATGCCTTTAATGGGTTTAATTTATCTTGCTTTTAAAATTGAGTGAGTGAGTGAGCGCGACATTGTGTGCCGGCCGGTGTGTACGAGTAGTCTGTCGGTCTGTACTGCTATGCAGCAACACATTTCGTACGATTTTCTCTGACTGGAACTGCATTTTTTCGGGGGGGCTGAATGAATGTGTGTTTGTACAAAAATCATTTCTTCTACGCTTTGTGGGTTTTCGTTTTTCGCACACCGGGTGCGGGGTTCGTAAAAAGGTTCAGTTTTTCCTACAGCGTGTGAGATTGGGTGAGGTGGGGTTTTTTTTCTTTTCCGGTTTTTTTTTTATTCTGTTTGCAGTTGATTCTGTTTGTTGTTTGGTTGATGCGGAACATTGAAAATTAAAACAAATGGCAATTAGCGGGAGGATGTATAAATAGACGGGGGCACAACATAATATATTTATATAGTAATTATATAATAACAGAATGTGTATATATATTTATATTGATGTATGATGTTTTACGATCGAGTTTTGCTGGTGCTGTTACTTATGGTTAACTCGTCAAACAATTATTAATTATTTTTTAGCTAGCCATAAATAACAGAACAGCAATTTTTATGGCGAACAGTTACCATATAACAGAAAATAAACAAACACTTTAAAACAAGTATTTAGTTAAAAAAAAGAAAGATAAATGTTTGCAAGTAAACCAAAATGAAAGTAAAACACATCACAAAACATCGATCATCATCACGTAATCGACACCAATGCAAACGTTTACAAAGTCGCAATGTTAAAGTAAACGTGTGCACAAGGAGAAAAAAGGAAAATATTTAAATCGTCAAAAGTAAAAAAAGGGGTAACGAAACGGCTGCAACTGTTCGCCAATCAACCGGTCATGATGCCACGTTGGTTTGCCTTTTTGCAAATTAGCATTTCAAATTGCTATAAAAATAATCATTGATCTCTTGGCGCACTCAACGGGCAACGGCCGGTGGAAAATTAAACACGAAAACACGAGATGAGAGAAAACAAGTAAATAAAACAGAACGAAAAAAAAATACAGCACAAAAATGCTTTGCCCACAGCACGTGGTGGAGTGGGCAGCATTCGAGCATACGAGCTTGACCGCTTACCTTTCGTTGAACGTTTCCAGCTTGGCGTAGTTCTGCAGGCTGCCCTCATCGATCAGGAACTTCATGCGTTCGAAGAATGAGGCCGTAATGGCGGGCGGCTGCTTGCGCAGCAGTACATCGATCGGTTTCGGGGCCGAAACGCACAGTTGGCTCGTTTTGCACGAGTGACTGCCACAGCATTCCGGGTCTTCGCAGTCCACAAGACCATCTTTTGGATGAGGACAATTTAAATGAAGGTTATTTTAGTGTGAAGGCTTCAAGAAACGTTTCCAAAAGCTGAAGTACTTACCGCGATCGTTATCCTTATTGTCACCACAGTTTTGTTCGAGCGGTACCGAACAGTCCACGCCGTCCCAGCCTTCGTAGCAGCGGCATTCCCACATCAGCTCTCCGCTCACGTGACACTGACCATGCTGGGAACAGCTATAAAACAGTAAAAGTTCTCCATTAGTAAACCAATTGTTCGAACAGCTAAAAGCTTTCCAGCCCAGTTACCCATTAGGACATCCTTCCAGTGTGCAGTGTTTCCCGTTCCATCCAGTAACACAAAGACACGTCCCATTCTTGCACTGTCCATGCTCGTTGCAGCGTGGATCGCACAGCTTATTGTTGCAGTATTCACCACCCCAGCCAGCATCACAGCTGCAAGTCTCGCCAACGCATCGTCCATGCTGTCCACAGTTCAGATCACACAGCTCCTTCGAACAGTCCTCACCACTCCACTTTGGTTCGCAGGTGCAGGTTTGTGAGTCCAGATCGAACGTACCGTGGCCGGAACAGTCGGGAAGACACTGAAGAGCATCCTGGTCCATGGTGGCACAGTCCGGACCCTTCCAGCCCTTCTTGCAGATGCAGGTACCTTCGGCACAGAATCCATGTCCGGTACAGGTCGGGTGCGGGCAGTCAACTAGAAGAAGAGATGTTCGAGGTCTCAATAAGTTATTGCTCTCCAACGATCCATCACTAGCAGATGTACGTAATGTTTAAATTATAATCGCTATAATCTGGTCTGCATTATTCCAGAAGGGTTAGTATGATATGAGCGAGCGTCAGATATATACTACTGTGTGTTTGGGCACTACTCGGTGACGGGTGAGTGAGGCGTATGGTGTCTACGGCGGATGATCGCTACGTGTTAGTGTTGGTTTAGTACACAAGAGAGTCGCGCGCACAGTAAGAGAGACAGGGGGGAAAAGATAGTGATAAAGAGTGACCTAGAGAGATATTGCTTCCAGTAGTTCAACGAGTTCCTGAGCACTCGAACTCAACAACTTTAAGTCCCCAAACACGGAACGAGAAAAAAGAGATCTCAAACAAATGAAAATGGATGCTATAAATGCTACCTTCTTCACAGTATTTGCCCTTGTAGCCACGGACGCATGCACACTTGCCGCTGACACAGTGTCCATGTCCATTACAGTCCGGAACTTCACACTCGTCGTGTCGCAGGGAGCACTCCTTGCCCTTCCAGCCCGGATTGCACTGACACTCGCCGTTAATGTATTCACCTCGCTGGGAGCAGAGCACGGGACAGACACCTAAAAATAAAGGACAAAGAATAAGGATGACGTGATGGTCCAAGGAAAGAGGTTAACGTCAGTATACTTACTCTCGCTGCAGTCGTCGCCACCGAAACCAGGATTACACTGACAGTGTCCTAGCAAACACTGACCATTACCGGAGCATCCGTTCGGACAGTTCTGGGTCATATCCTCGGCGACTACCGCGTAGAACGCAATCTCCTGTGCATCGCCGTCATCGTTGTAGATGGACAGGAACCAATGGCCCGGCTCCATGTAGCGAGTGACCTCACGACGCATCGATGGCTGGTGAACGAGAAGCAGATGGAAGGGGCGAACGATATCATTAATAATAATTTATACAGAAAGCAGTAGATTGCCTCGAGATCCTATCAAGATAGCGGGAAGGGTTTTTTTTTTCGTGAACTAATGTTCATGTTTAGTTAACGAATATTCACGCCCATTGAAGGTGCGTGATTCGATTCTTTTTTTTTCATTCTGACCCCGAAAGTGACCCCTTATGCTTGCTGTTGTCACTATGTTTTTCTCTACTCTAGCCCTGCCCGCGAGGCTTCCTCTTTCGAGTGTTGGCTCTTTTCTTTTCTGCATCAATATTTGCTCAGCGACCTTGTCGCCGCTGGAATCAGAGCTCGAAACCAACGAGGGACGTTTAGGTTGTTTGGTTAACTTTTCATTATCGCTAACATCTCACACGCAAAGCGTTCACATACAAGGGCTGTGATCCCTTTTTTGGATATGGGGACAAGCGAACGGCAGAGAAAGAACCAAGCAAGCCCGTGAGGTATAAATCGTTCAACAAATGAGGTTGACCATGTGGAGTCCGGCGGAAGAACTCGCGTCCACTAGGAAATCGCTAAAGGATATTCAAACACGCAACTCTGAAGCGTGGGAATACGTGGGAAAGCAGTTACGTCAGTATGCGTCACTCAGTCATTTCGGAAACAAGGGAAGAACAGAAATAGAAGCGTCGGAATCGAAAATAGCCCTCCAACTCTGGACCAGCATTCAATTACCGCATGTGCGCGGAAAGAATCGCCGCTCGAGCAAATCCAGTCAATTTCCGATCTGCGCTCCGAGCTATCGTTCTAATTAATCAGTTTTGTGTCTGATCTTGATGGATCGTAAAAGGGTCTTCTAGGAGAGGAGCAAAAAAAAACCAATCCGCCTAGGAGGATTTTGACCAGGGAGGAGTGTGGCGTGAATTGTTTTTATCGAGGGGTTGTTGTGTACGGCCACACTCGCCCACTTTACCAACTGGTTAAATTCTACCCTACGGGCAAACGAGACTTGAGACAGCAAGGGGACACGCCCGGCCCCGAAGAAGATGATGATGTTGATGATGAGGATGTACTTACATGAGTGGCACGTGTCTGGCGCGCATTGAATCCGCTCAGGACCTCTTTGAAGTGATACTGCGTGTGGGTCGGCAGGGCGTTACGGCGCGCGTAAACACCTATCGATGCGCCTCGGGGGATGCTGTAATCGAACTTGACGTACGCCGGTTCCGACTGGTAGAACTGCATGTTCCAGTAGCTGTACGGTGGGATCTCCTTCGACAGCCGCTGGCCGAGCGTAATCTGCGAGAAGGTGGTACCGTCCGGTGGGAAGCTTCGTGCTGGGAATGTTCGTGCACCTGTTGTAGTTCGTTGCATGGGTGTGTTTGTGTTTTGGGGGTTTTTTTGTGTGCGTGTGTACAGTTGGTACGAGTGCAACCATATGTAACCCACGTGGCGCACACACACACATGGAATTGTACATTCAATAATGATCCCGGGGACGGCCAAAGAAGGAAAGTACAGTACGGCAGTGCGCCAAAAAGTAGAGCCCCGTGGTAACAACAACAAAAAAACAACATTCGGAAAATGGTTGGGTTAGGAGAAATAATAGAGACAGAAATGTAGAGAGAGAGAGAGAGAGAGAGAGAGAGAGAAGAGAAGGGAAAGAGAAGCGAATGGAATAAAAACAGTTCGTTAGTATGTATGTTGTACAAAGAGATTTTGAGGCCAATCACTATGGAAGTTAGTGGTCTAAGGAGAGTTGGGGTTGTAGCATTCCGAGCGTGTAAAAACTACCCACACACACACAAAAGAGTACGCTCGGTGCATACTAATTAATACCAGGATAAGCTACAAAATCACACACAGAGAAAGCGCTAAGGTAAAAGCGGTCAAATCAAGCGGAAAAGCAAATGAGGAGCGTCTAAAGCGCATTTTGTACAGATGAGGCTAAAGCAACTGGAAAGGCGCGTGGTGTTAGTGGTGCGGGCCACCGCAGTAGCACACCGAATGTATGCTCCCCGGTACGGCGTTGAATTTAAAGCAGGACTCTACCATCCATCCATTTTGAGGTTAGCTTTCTTTCGCCGTCCGTGGGCTTCGCCTTCCGCTTTTTTCGGATCGATTGCTGATGAAGACACTATCGCATGGGCATCACCACTACCAGCGTATGTACAGTGGGAAGCAGCGCTGCCCGTAGTTCCTGATGATCGGGGGGGAGGGATGGAGCTTGGAATTCGGGGTAGGTTTATTGGGGAAGCGCGCGCGGATCCGCTCGGTTGTTGCCTACCTTCGAGGATGAGAATGGGCGGTGGCGTTACCTCGGGACATTGCGCTGCGGATGTGGCCGTCGCTATGGTGGATGTCGAAGAAGTAGCAGCATCATCATCACCGCCACCATTGCCACCACCACCACCACCATCATCACCGTCAGTAAGTTCCTGTGTGGTTGTGGTGCGGAATTCTTGCGTCAAACCATCGTTGGCTTCCACCGCCAGTGGTTCGGGAGATTCGGTGGAAAGTTCATACTCATCCTGGTGGCCACGGACGGCCAGGTTCTCCCCGTCTTCATCAAGCTCAACGAATTCGCTATCGTCCTCCTGGACGTCGATGACGCGATAGCGCGAGAACAGCGAATCGGACGGACATTTGATTGGGCAGGGTGGTGCTGGTGGTGGTTCCGGAGGACACTGCGGAACCACTGGTGGCGGTTGCTCAAAGTTCGCTGGCTTCGGTTCGTCCGTATCGGGGGGTCTTGGCATATGTTCGGGCGGTGTCGGTATGGACACCTGCAGGACGTACACGGAATGCTGCACCGTGCCCGTGCCGTGATCGGTGGCGATGGAAATGTTTACCAGCAGGCGCGGGAGTTCCGCACCTTCGCTCGACGAGTCCTGGGATGACGTGCCGTTTACCTCGTTGATAAGGTACAGCGGGACGGTTGGCTGGAACGATGGAACCGGCACGACCGACTCGGGTAGTGTGTGGATTCTTACCTCTTCTTCTTCCTGCGGTTTGGGTGCAGTTTCTTTGATCGCCACCTGTTCGATGGTTTTGTAGTAGTGCTTATCACGCTCCTTGCCCAGCTCCAGCCCATCCTCCAGGCTGACCAACGCTACCTCAGACTGGTCCAGCGGTACGTGAGCGTAAATCCCACCGTGAACCGCTGACGGGTCATCGTTGGACCATTTCTCATCCTCGTTGAAGGTCAGTCGTGCGTTGATAACTTCTTCGGTGGATGGTGTAGTTGAAGGATAGCTTTCTTCCGACATCTTCAAGGAACTCGGCGGCGGTGTGGTAGCAGGCGGCAAGACATTATCATTAGTGATAAAAATGCTATTATCTTGCCCTGCTGCCCTGATGCCGGAGCCTTCATCATCCGGTGCTTGGATGTCTTCAGCAGAGCCGGGAACATCCATACCCGCTAGACGAAGCTCATCACCATCGCGCTCATTGTTGACAGCAGTTTCACCACCGGCAGCACTTTCCGCCACAAGTAAATTAGTCAATGGCCGACCCGGTGGAACCAGCAACTCATCGTTGCCCTGGTTAGACGTCTCGGGGACCAAACCGTCGCCCTCGTCAGTATCTTGATTGTAAGCGTTTACGTCAACATCAACCACCGAGGCATGCAACAAATCGTTATCATCTAACCGTCCGTCAGTGGGCCCATCGTTGCGGTCAACGCTGCCGGTGTCAGTTCCGGTGTCGGTGTCACCCGCCGCCCCTGCCTGACGTCGGGACCGCTTAACAACTACAACCATGCTACTACCACTACCATCGTTATTACCACCACCACCACTAACAGCGTGCAACAACTCTACCGTACGTAAGGGTGCAACAATGCGTTTATCTGTTACTGTACCTGTGCCTGTTGCCGCACCGGGGCCTGCCTTGCCGGTGGCTGCCGTGGACGCAGCCGACAGCGAGGATGAGCCGCCGGCCGTACCCGCACCGGACGCTGCCGACGACGCCGGGGACGATTCGTCCGCTGCGATAGGTTTCGGCCGACCGGAAGCGCCGGATTGCGATAGGGAGGACTGATCGATACCGAGACCGTCGCCACCGCCACCCGGTATGCCGGCCCGGTTCGCGTCCGCTATCGTGCTTTTGGCTGCGGAGATTTCTGCCTTCTCATCGACTAGAACTGTACAGGGGTTGGTGGTTGGATATGATATACTTAATACGTTAGATGCTGTAACGAGACGCGAACAATGGAAAGGATCGAACAGAAAGAAAGAAACGGTTAGTGGATGTGATAAGCGATTCAAAAACGACCCATCCGACCCATCTGGCTTCCTGCGATACATTCGTTTGCTACCGGATACTTTGTGGACACAGAGAGAGAGAGCAAAAAAAGCCCTACAAAGTCATCTTAATGCTTCGAAAAATAAGGTAAAGAGGATCAAATGGCGTTCATTATTGAACTGTGCCTCCCTTTAGCACCCGGTTCTCCGGATGGCCCCGAGGGAAGGATCGGTTATGTGTACCCGGAAGATCGTGAGAATCCTGTAAGAATCCGGGGGCCACTGGAATTAATCATCTTTTCACTGGTGCAGCTGACGCGCAACGGGCAAGGGAATCGAATGTTGAAAACGGATGCAAAGTGGATCGTTTATTCAGGCTAAATCTCCTCTGAACAAGGGAAAAAGGGCGAGACAACCCCGTCAATGGACATCTTCGAGGGACGTCCGTGTGACTTCATCCCAGCGAGCGTTACTTCCTTTTGGGATATTCAAAAAGGGGGATTAAAGCACACAAGCAACACCGCAACTGTCCGCCGTGGACGAGTGTAATTCGATCCCAGATGTCAAGGTTAGTAAATCATGTTCATTAGCCAGCACTGAGGCACTGAGAGGAACGGATGAATCGAATATCATCCTCCCACTCCTCAAACATCTCCCAAACTTCAATGGTTTTAATTCTCCGAACCGTTCTTAATTGTCAACTGAAGCACAAAGCGTGTCCAGTCGAGGACCCTGAATGTTGTTCCCACTAATGTGCAAATTCGGCCTCGGAACTCTCGCCACACAAATTAAGTGATTAAAAAGTCGTCCAAAAACTCCGGAACTGGAACCGCTTTCGGACAAAGGTTCGTCTAATGATATGGTATAGAATTTCTGTTGCTCTGTTTTTGTATTCCATCCTCCGTTTTTTTGGAGCTGCAAATTCTGAGTTCCAACTGCGAGTGTGAGCGTATGTTGTGGCGTTTCCGTTTTCACCAGGCTCCACCGAAATCTCAAATTTTCCCCGTCGGAAGTGATTTGTGCCGTAACGAGTGTGCCAGTTTTCCTACCATGTGAAGGTTCTGCCTCGCCATTTTTTGGAATTAAATCTTCTCTGACACGGCATACAAAATTAGCATCGGTTGCGTCGGTATAGGGTTCCGCAAAAAAAGAAAAAAAACATGGACAAAGCTTCGACGCGTCGTTGCGTAGGTCGAACAAGGGCGGCTGTGCTGGACACACATCGTGTTACAATCTAGCGTTGTCTTTTTTCGGTTGTTTCAGCTGTCAACTGGGGTCCTCTCCCGAAAAAAAAATCCCCCATCCCGCTGCATTGAAGGCAACAAATGGTCCAACATTTTGTAGCACAACTTCATCCTTCCCTATCCCTGTTTGGAAAAGTGCTTCCAACTCCCCCCGATCAGAGGGTTCAGATATGTACTTGTTTTTTTTTGGGGACTTTGGGGAGGACAGTGTAACATAAGGCCACACGGACATTGTCGCGAATTTTCCATCCGTGCCCCTTTTTGCGCCATATCACGTCAGCCAATATTGGACGAGCACGCGTGTGTAGTCATGTTCCGCTGGTGGAGTATCCGAGTAACCGGGTGGCAGGACCTGCCACTAGCACTAACACCTCCCACGGGACCGGAGGGACGAGATGGGTCTATAATTAGGTGATTAAAGTGTTGGGCGTTTTGGGGTGGGACGTGAGGCGTATCAAAGCGTGCAATTACCTGTTAATAATAATGTTATAACGAGTATAACACTTAATAGTATCACTAAGATAGCCGTACACTTCCATGTACATTTGGTGAAGGTGAAGCCCTTGCGGAAGTTGAGTGGCGCCGAGTAGTGGTGCGCCGGCGGACCGCACATGGTGCTGCGGGGCGGCAGTACCGGACCCATGCAGTTGCGATCGTAGCTTTTCAGCGTGTCCTTCGTCGGTGTCGAGCAGGCGGACCCGGTTTTGTAGTCTATCGGTGATCCTTTGTTGTTAATTGCTGTAATTAGAGCAAAGAAAAAAAAAGGGTGGACGAAGTGAGAACACGTTAGAAGCGGAGGTAGATTCTAAAGCAGAGAAGAATAGGAGACGGGGATCGAAAGGAAAAAAAAAAACATTCCTGAGGTGTTGGTACTCTCCGACAAAGGTGCCAAGCTATAATTATGTGTATGTTCCTATTAGTTGTTCTAAACCTCAGTAAACCTCAGTGCTCAGCAACCTTCCCACTTCGGTCCTCACGACCGAAAATATGCCTCCCAAATGGAGATCGAGAACTTCGATTAATGATGGGGTTTGGAGAACTCGGCACACCGAAAAAAAAACGAACTTCCAGCTGATGCTGCAGACCAATCATCATTGTTCTGCCATTTGGACGTGTTTGGAGGGTAGCGCGATGATGGTGACGAAAATCAATTAACATAAATATCAATCTCTCACGCCTCAACCGACTGTGTGCCGGGGTGATGATGATGGGCTGACGCTGGGCTCATAGTTTGTGGCACAATGTCCAATCGAGAATTTCTGGCCACATGTGGTGTAATTCTTTGTAGGTTATTACTTTGTAATGGAGTTTATTTTTTAATTTAAAACCAGTGAGTCACGCTCAGTCCCGTGTGGCTGACTGACTCTCCTCAACTCGTCTGCGCTTGAAGTGTCTATTGTTGGCGGTAAAGCAAGAGTCTTTTGAAAGTGAGGACCGTCAACCCTCCACAAAAAAAAAGAGTGAGCACCCACACCGCCGAACGAGGAGTTCTTTAATCCATCACAAAGAGTACATGAAAGAAATGGTAGACTGTTCGGTGATGTTCTCTAAATAGAGCGTCGTCTACTGTTGTGCTAAGGATTTTCGCACCCACCAGACTTAAAGCCCATTAAGGTGGCGCTAAACTACAAGATCAATATTGACACATTGGGAGTAGGAGGTACTTCCAAACGGAGGAGTGACATTAAAAAAGCGTCCGGAGGTCATGCAGTTGATCGCGAAATTTTATAATGATGATATATCTTCACCGCGTTAGGACACAACTGGTACCATGGACATGCAAAACAGCGCACCCTCGCCAACAATTCGGGATAAGGGAGGGGAACTGTCTTTTTTCTAGCCATTCTATTCCGTACCAGTATTATTAATGTTTCCCGGCACGTGCCGCGCATTGTACGGTTGGAAGAGTTTGGTAACCGTGCGTGTCAGGCCGTCGCGTAACTATATTGTGACGATGAAGATGAAATGTTTTATCTCGTGGTACAAAATCTCCGTGGTACAAAAGGATGAGGTCCCATTTTTTCGTTCGGGGAATATATTATTTACCAGCCAACGCAACTGTGCCATCAAACGTAAGGGTTGAGTATTGAACGGAGCGAGTACGAAAGGGAAAGCACATGGCCCGTTTATCTGAACGCGCGCGCTTTGAACTTGCCAAAGCAGCGTAGACAAAGGACGTCAGTCACATCAATTGCGCAGCAGTACCGAGTTTCCACCGAAAAATAGCAATCGCAATCGTTTTGCGCTCGATTCGCAACGAAGCAATAGTACAAACATTTTTCGAGCGCTTTGTAGGAACATTGGCATTTGCTGCCATCGAAATTCCTGCAGTCCCGAAGGATCTTCGGTGAGCAAACTCATCGTCCTGCGTTCCACTGCACATCTGGCACAGCGTGTGCGTTTCCGCGGAGAAAGGATTTCAGAGGAGGGATAGTTGCTGGCAAAACCCCCTTTTTCTACAGTGCCACAGCATGCTTCATCCCGTCGACCCTTCGACAGAGTATCGAGAAAACTAACGGCACAGTTTCTTCCATCGACAGCATAAAACATCCTGTTTACCTTAACGATTTTATTTCGCCAGGATATTTCGGGGAATCAGCGAACGACGCTTGTATCAACTTTGGTGTGTTGACTGATTGAAATGAATGGCGAAAAAATACGCGGAACGTTGCGGGGTGAGCCACGTGGCAGGGACCAATTTCTGGCCGAGGCGAATTGATGTGGTGACGTTCGCTGCTAGTGTGCAACAAAATCAACAGAATCGTCGACGAATAGTTGAAGCATTTGAAGGATTGTGCACTGGGATCTCTTGGGAGTTGTTGTAACCCCAGAATAGACGACTCTGTGTACAAATACTTCACTATTGTAAAGGTTTGGTATCTTGATCGTGACATGGAAGTTTGGTAAACGTCATCCTAATCGATAAGTCGACATCACCGATTGCTGATACTGATTGCCCTCAACATGGTCCGATAACATCAGACGGCCCAGACGTTCGGTTCAGGCAACTCTCCGAAAACCCTCCGCGCCCAGAGCATATCGTTTTGCGTCAATATTTTAATTCGTCATAATAAGCCGGTCTATCAGCAGAATCTGTAGCACGATGATTGACAAAAAAACGCTTCCCACACGCCCCAGAAGTTCGGGTGGCGAAAACGGTTGGCTTTTTTTTTGCCTTGGCACCCGTATCTTATCGGGCGGCGGTGGCGGCTTTTTCGACGAACCTTCCATTCATGCTCACAGCAATCGTGTCTATCACGATATTCAAATTCTTCCTCTTCCGAGCTGCTTAATATTCATCTCCGATCGGTGGCGTCAACGACGCTGTAGGTGGCACATAAAACTTCAACCTCACCCGCCGCAAAAGCGGCCCCCGGTCACCGAGCGGGGAGCACTTAACGTAACTCTCGGAAGGCGCCACCGTCCGCCACTTGGGTCCGAAAGTTTTCCCAGAGAACCCCGCCTTAAACCGATCCGCGCCGAATGATAATGTGCCACAATTAAAGAAACGATTATTAATGTTCTATTTTCGGTTTGCCGAATGGCGGCGAGCACCAACTTCAACTGGGTTGGGGTTGGGTTGGACATCCAATTTTGGAAACACCAAAATCCAAACCCGCCCACCCAGGGGTTCCGATGCTATGCTTGAGGCAGCTCGCAACTCGGCTCGGCAGTAGCGCTCAAACGCACTACGCCGTTTAAGGCGGACGAGAAACGTTTAGCGCGCGGTACCCTCCGCCCCAAAACGAGTGTTCCACGTGCCATTTCGATTGTTCACTCCCTTCCACCTCTAAATGGCACCAAGAACAAGACAGTGTGCCGGAATCTTCTAATCTTGTGCCGGAGAGTTAGGAACTGGATGAGTTACGGGCGTTGTCATACGCAAGGAGGGGGCCTTCGTCTAATGGAACGGAACCCTGTCGGAAGGAAGGTGTTGAAAAGCGATTTTCTTGTCGGCGATTTGGGCGAGTCCGAGTGTATGCTTTAAGTGCAGCTCGATTCGATTATCCCCACTCCCAGCTCCACGTTTACATTCTCTTGGTGAGTTCTAGTTAAAGTTCTGTGGTTTTGGGGGACACGAGAATTTCGGGAGGTGTGAGCGAACGAATCGGAATTTAATTGTTACGTGGCCTGCTCGAGACACCCTCTCCACCCAGCATGCGTGTATGCGAGTGTATGTCTTTCGGTTCGAAATTTTCCCTAGTCCCACCATCGGGGACGAGGACTTGTGGTTAGAATTGTCCAAGGCGGGTGTCCTCCCAAGCGAGCGGGCGGTTGTAAGTAATTAATGATTCACTTGACCGGAGCCATCGGCATTTGCCGTGCTCGTTCGGAAACCGGAAACATCTGTTCCAAACCAGGAGGAGTGTGAGTCCCACCGTGGAACACTCGAGAAAAGAGTGCAGAGCAGTACTCCGGACGCATCCCGGGGTCATAGGTCTTGGTGGTGGAGGCACCCCCGGGTTGGCCGGGCGTGTGTATGCGCGGCTTGTTCAGTAGCGCGATTTATGGCTGGCAATTGATATAAAATATCACCGAAAGTGACAGTTTTACGGCTGCATGCTTTGAAATTAAAATATAATTACAAACCTCCACTCTGGCCGGTCTCCGGGGGGTGGTACGGAAGTACGGATAGCGTCGGAAGGCAAGAGTCGCGCAGAGTCTCGGCCCGGGTGTTCATAAATATTCGAAAGAGTCTATTTGTCTAGCGCGATTCGAGGCAGTTGGGTGAGCGGTGACCAATAAGGATCCAGTGTCAATATAGCGAAAGCGGCGAAGAAAAATGTTTAATTTAACGATCATCTGCAGCTAATGAGAACTTGAGCTTGCCGAGTTACGCGGTACTTGAATTAGGCGGCTTGTTTTTTTGTTTCGAGTCCAGAGAGAGAGATTGGCGTTTTTTTTTCTTCAAATTATTACTAGCGGATAATTATAGTTAAAGGTAGAGGCTTTTAGTATTTTTGAAGTGTAGGAACTTTGAGCAACTTTCAAATATAAATCAAATTTTAGAATTCCACCACGTAAAACCTTGAGAGTTTCTCTCGATATGACGGACTTCTGGCAATGTATAACACATTCTCAAAATTGAGCCTATTGCATCTAAACACCTTGAACAAAACTGAACTCAAATTCAAATTTCGGATCCAAGCATAGTCCTCATTACGTGGAGTTAAAGCGATCAAAATACGCTCCACTGCAATGCTCGCAAAAAGTCCACTTTCGTCGATGAATTTCAAAAATAACTTCAAAAATTCTACCAAAAAACTCCATTTTAATTATCCAACTCTCTTTTCAAAACTGAGTTAAATAAAAAAAAACTCCTCTTCAATCGATGGTTAGCACAACAACGACGTCAGGAGAAGCAAAAACCCCGTATTCAAGCACTTCCTAGTAGCATTGAATATTCGATCGACCCCGCTCCAAATCGTCATCATTCACCGGCGATGAATATTTGATAAGATGAACCAAACGCACGTACTTCATATCTCGAGCACTGGCATACCATTAGAGGTAGAGCCTGAATGGGCTGGTAACAAATAGGGTTCGATAGCGTATTGACTGAATCCCTGCCGCCGGTAATGGGCGTACACTAGATGCTGCAATACTTAACAAATTGAACGATTTTCAATTCATTCATTCCAGGTTAGCCCTGGAGCACTACAGACCTGGGGTGGGCTGGGGTAAAAAATGTATGCCATAGGTGAAACGGTACGGCACATAAATAAGTGTTCCTCTCCATTTTGTCCTTCTTTATCGGTGTCGAGCAAGATGGAACGGAACGAGCATTACACTGTCCCAACGTCGCAACGGTTTTGATGGGGCTTTGAAGGAAAAATCACTTTCCTGATTTGATTTTCTTGCTAGCATTGCCAGCCTTTTCCCTGCGCACCGTTGTGATGTATCATCGCACCGCGTTCCGATGTGTGGTGTGTGCCCATACCACACCCGGGAACGTCCATCCCATCCCGATCGATTATTCGATTCGTTCACTCGCAAAAAGGGGTTTTTGATTAGGTTAGGTGTGGTGGTGCAGGTGGTCTGTCGGGCTTTTTAGAGAGAGAGAAAAAAAACCGTCAAACGGAAGGAACGAGGAAATAATCACGATAAGAATTCCAATATTCTTCCGCAGCAAGCCCGCGTGTTCTACGGGCAACCAGCTGATGGCGATAAGCAAGGAAGGAAGGACGACGGAACGCGCGCGCGCGTGTTCGCTTTTATTTACGTTCCCTCTTACTGAACCTTTCTTTAAAGGTACCACCCGGGTGAAGAAAATCTTGATTTTCCCTTCGCTTCTTGGGTGGGGGGGATACCAGCGAAGGCGTGGTGGTAAACGAGCCTGATTCATTGCGTGACCTAAGCACCACACCGGTTACCTGGTTCTGTCGCAAGGATATGCTTTGAAAAATCGCCTCTGGCAAACGTTGAAAAATGAATGAATTCTTGGGTCTGCCTGGTTGGACCTGGCACGGGGGGTTTTCCCTTGGTTCTTTTCTCCTGGGTTGGTGAAATGTAAATCGTACACATTTCTTCCACTGGGCCAACACACTCTCACATAGCGACACATCGTCATCAGGACTCGGTCTGGAATAATATATTTCCACATTCAGCCCCTCGGAAAAATGACGGCTCCCTAGTCCTAGGCTGTTTGGTGTTTGGATAATCTAGGCCAACCGTTTATCGAAGCGAGACACCATTATGAGCCACAACGCACTTCGGTTCGAAATTTAATTAAAGCTCCATACGAAATAGGCTCCTGAAAAGTTTTTTTCCCAAAAAAAACGACGCTTCCCAATGGTTCAATACACTGGGTGGGGTGGAAAAGAAGGCTTGCAGCAGGCTCGGGTGGGTCCGGTATTCGTCCGACCGGTACCGTCCATTTGTATTAATTCAAATTATCAATAATCACGACATACTTTCATTAGTGTGAGCCAGCGGTTTGCCAGCGCTAGAACAAATACGTACACCACACGTATGGTCGAAGAAAGTAGTCTTGAGAGGCACCACCGAATTTGTGGCTGGCGCGTGCTGGGAGTCGTTAAAGGTGTGGCACAATTTGGGTGTGTGGAGTGAACGGGGTAACCGAGGAAAAACCCCATTAGGCAAGTGGGCTGTGTCGGGGCGAAAGGATAAGGAAGCAAATATTTGCGGTTGATGACACTCGCTCGCACACACAGAAGAAAAGGGAAGTGATTTGGGATTGGTATGTGTTTTGCTAATTTTAGCAAACGAATCAGAATATTGATCCTTGGCTGGTTCGAGAAAATTTGTAAGAACTAAGCTACATTTTTACCCTAAAAACTCATGAAGTTGTATTCAAAATCGTTCTAATTAACATAATTCTCTTTCCGGGAAAAAGTTTTAAAAGAAATCAACAAAAACAAAATTAAACCAAACAACCCCCTAAAAGATTTCAACAACCCATTGACATACGTCCACAAGGCCTTCCCTTTTCTTTTTCCTTTCGGCTTATCTGCAATTCCCAGATTCAAAAACCCTTTCTATCCTCGATTTGCTATTCAAAACAGTCATCCCTTTACACTGCGGCCGGTTGGGTACAGAGTTGCAATGGAAAATTAATTAAAATTCACCCTGTGTGTTTGAGCCCTGTGAATGTGGCTATTTTCTTAACGTCCTTCAGTTAGGAAAAGCAGGAAACATTGCACTAAGCTGAGCACTCGGGAAGGTTTTGTTTTTTCTTTGGGAAATTTTTCCCCAAAAAAAAACCGGAATTTTCCCCACGAAATGTTAACTCACCCTTCTTCAGTTAGCCGTTATCGACCAACGCAGACAGACAGGGGGTTTTCCTAGTTTTTTCCTCCTCAGACAAAAATATCCTTCGTGGAATGTTGTGTTCCGAAGTCCGAAAGGAAGCCCGACGTCCTAATTATTAACCACGAACGAGGTTGTCGCCTGTCGCTGGATCAGGACAGGGTTATTGTGTTTATTGTTATTTTTCAATTAAATATTCACCTCCATCGCTATTGTGTGGTGACGGCTCAGACACATCAACCAAGCACCCGATGTAGTGACTGTAATCAATCTCACTTGAACTCATTCACCCGTGGTCGTTGCTGAACAGACTCATGTGCCCTGAGTGAGACCCAATGGTTTAGGATCTCCGGTGGGTTTTGTCCCGTTTTTCCAAAAAGTCATTCGATTTAATGTTTCTTAATTGACATTTTCTACTCTCTGGCGAGGGAACGCGGGAGGCAATCTGAGATGTCTGGCGCGGTGATGATGAAGAATATTATTAGCCATTTGCCAGGTTTTGCTTGGTTGATGTATTGGGCCACAGACAGTGTATCAAAGTGGTTCAGCACGAGAATGTGTGAGAATTCCTTACTTTCCTCACCAACATTTGCTATTCATCGTCCATAGATTACTCCGCACCCTGGGACCGTGGTATCAATCGTCCTTTTCCAACATTTGTCAGGGCTCTGTCAAAACCGAAGCTAAAGTTCCAGCTCGTCCATACTGTATCCGTTGCGCGGGTTGAAAAACCTCCCAAAACACAAAGACACACAACACAACTCGCTCGACTCGAAAGCGAACCTTAATTGGATTCTTGTCCCGAGGTTTTTGCCGGGGCACCGGATGAAGTTACATCAACAACACTCAAGATGGACGATGGTATTCGGGACGCAGAAGCTGAAGGGGGTGGGGGGGGGGGGGGGGAAACACAGTTTTTATCTTAATCTGCGGTTGGTTTCGACTGCAGATTCTTGTGTCGCTTTTTGGCTTTTTTTGGTAAGAGTACTGAAGGGGATAAGATCTTTCCTTGGAGGTTCCCCCCGGACGCGAGGTTGGAATCGGAGGGGGCGGGATTGTGATTATGTTTCATTTTGATTTTACACTAATTAATCATTGTTTAATGTTTGTTCAGCTTGCGCCGGCCCGCGCTTGGAGCGGAGTGAAGTTGACAAAGTTGAAGAAGTAATTTCGGACGGCACTTGCATGCAGTCGACCGCCCGGGGAAGGAAGTTTTGCTGGTAAGGAACCGATTAATGTGATCTGGCAAATGACGAAGGGCAAATGAATTGGTTTTTATCAGAGCTGCACGTTGCTGCTTAAGAAATTGTGATAAATGAGATCTACCCCCACTGGATGGTCTGAGCTAACTGAAGATATGTGATCTAGAGGGAGTTTGAGAGTGAGAGAGAGAGAGAGCGTAAGACAAGAGAAGAAATTTAACACCACATCAGTACGGAGTTTTCTGTTTTCCGGCTGGTGTTGTGTTTCTTCAAGACCCGGAAAAACAAAGGCTAATGAGGCGGGGAACGCATCGAACAATGGGGCGGTGCAAGTGTATTTGAACTTTAACTTTAAACTCTTCACCTTAAAGCAATCCATTTTAAGCCCAGAAATTGTGGCAAAAGTAATTGTACCGTATATATATCCGGACGGTATACCCTAAAGGGGTTGTTGCTTTAATAGCAGGGACGGGAACAGGGGGGACCGGGACCTAATTCCATACCCAGGGTTTTTATCGACCTACGAGTGGTGGCCTTCGGCTAGGTAGATAATCTCCAATCCAATCAACGTCGCCCCGGCCCAGGACGCCCACGAGGACGACGGCAGGATCATCTCCACAATCGGGCGGACCTGTGTCTAACCCACAAAAATATTTGCACTAATGACTGAGTTGCCTGCCAGCCAGAAGTAAAGGGTGCGTCGTACGCCCCTACACCCAGCTTGATGGAAGATGCGATGTTTATCATAGCGGAGGAAAACTCGCTCATTAAAGTCGGAACGAACCTTGGTCCTGGGCGATGGGGTTGGAAATAAATGGTGCAGTAGGACAATGGCAGCAGTAGGAAAGTAGGGATTTTTCCGATGGCCGTTGTTGATAGCAATCTTCATTAATAAATTGTTGCGAATTCAATGCTCGGTCTAGGATTCAGCACTGGATGGGGAACAGCAGCAGTAAGTACGTAAGTGGTTCTTTGAGAGTTGGCCATATGTGTCGTTCCCTCTTTCCATGGGGGGGATTTTTTTCCTCCTCCTTTGGTTTACTCCTGAACGGACAGTCCCATACCTTATGGCTAAATATCAATTAATTCTCAATCCTTCCCAACCCATAACCTTCCGAGCACTGCACCGGGCGATGATGAATTTCTAATGACCTCCCTTTACTGCACAGCTGAACCTGGAACGGAAGACCCCGTCGGCGCGACATGGTGCGGATTTTCTCAGCACGTGCGCATTTGAGTTGACCGAATTTTCCACCACGATTTTCCCAAACCGGGAGGAAGTGGATGGTGGTGTGGAAAGGTTGAGAAACGAAAATTCCCTTTTGCAAACGAGGTTTTTGGATGACGTACAGATGTGTGTGAGAGTGTGTGTTTTTTACAATACTGCTAGAGCGCTCTGCGTGTGGCAGGGCTCGATGAAGAACAATATTTTCCTTCGTTAAAGTTAAAACAAACACACACACACACATACGGTATTATCCGGAGCCGGGGCGTGCAGGAACATGTGAAGATCCGTTGCGTTGCCGGCGACTCACGACAGTCGGAGATAGGTTATGTTTTCTCCAAACAAGAGGTTTTGTTTTCGCTTGTGTGTTTTTTTTCTGCTTCGTGTGTGTGTGTATGTGTGCGTGTTACCATTTGTGCGAGAGGGTGGTTTTAGAGGGACAAGGACCACCCGGACAGTAATGAGAGGTAGGTTGGGCGGAACGGTGGCAAAGTTTGCTAACTTTCAGAAGACCTTCTGGCATCCTCGAGAAAACCTGAATAAACACAGTGGCATGTAATGCTCATGCATACAAATACATAGTAGCACACACGGTGGTGGTCCACATGCCTGGTTGGGAATCTTCCGCGTGTGCAGATGGAAATGGAACTCCGCATTTCTACCGAGCGGCGTCCTATTTTAGGGAGGAAGAGACTTTTCCGCAAAACAGTCAGTGAGTCAGTCAGTCAGTCACAACGAAAGCCAGAAGTCAGCTGATGAAAGATCGCGAACTTTGCGCTACCCCACCAGAAGCCGACAAAGACAAAGAACTACAACCGCAGGAAGCAACCGTCGAGAGCAACAAGCTGATGTGTTCGTTCGAGGTAAAATAAAAATACCAAACTGCTGATATGTTAAATGTGTGGCCTACGCATTGTTGGAGCGGAAGCAATTGTTAAGGAACTTCCGCAACGAAAACTGCTCCAGCGAGGGTCGTGATGACACGTGTACACGCATCCCGTAGGTGCAGAACACAGCCCGCCGGGAGCTTTACGGCCCACAGAAACGTACAATCCTGTCAAGTTTGGATTAATTTTGCAGCATCGTTAACGATGTACAAATAAAAAGGGCGTAAAAGTTTGAAGATGGAAAAACTTTTCTTACAGCTAAGCAGTTTGAAGCGTCATTTGGACAACATTTCGTGAAAGTTGTAGAAAATCCCATCTCCAAGAATTCCTATTTTGAAGCTGTTTAAGGGGATGTGTAGTAGTTCTAAGTATGGGTAGAAATAATGTAGCGTTTTATATGATAAGGACATAAAATGGGACCCTGTTTACCCTGTTGGCAGCAATTCTTTGATGCCATTGAATACCTTGAGGAATTGAGGTTGCTTAAGCCACGGATTTATTTAGACTCAGAATCTGAGAATCGGAAATTCGGCTCAGGAATCGGTTAATTGATTGAGTAAACTCTAGACTTATTTCAAGAGTTAGTTTTCCGACTTTTTGAACAGTAAGCCACATTAGAACCCTGACATCTGCGATAGATCTACTGAGCTGAATCTAGGAAAAGTCCCATATTCTGGAGACTTGGACCTCTAGTTCCCAGTATTAGGTAAGAAAAACGATTGAGTTTGATTTTCTTCTCAAAATTAATAATTATCTTCCGCTTTTCCACAATTCTTCAAACTTCAAATAAAACCCATTTCGCAAAATGGCGATCAGTACTCAAACGATTCCCAGAATTAATGAAGCAAATTGTAATTACAGAAACTCGCACACATACACGCACACAAGATGCGTAATAAGGGAAACCTAATCAAATCCAAACAGCAGGTAAGTACCGGGAACGAAAACCTCACCCCAGGAGATAGAAGAACCAATTCTAGTGGAAAACTTTGCATCGGGATTTGCACAGGCAGGTAAAGTTTTGCACCTGTCATCGTTACTTACCGATTGCAACCGGTGTGGAGCAAATGAAAGGGCGAAAAAAAAAAGCAAGCATCCTATAATTTATGCGCGCACACATACTCGGCCCATCGGTAGTGCTCGAGCAGCATGATAATGATAAGATTCTCTGCTGCCCCCACAACCATATCCCAAGTGGTCCCGGGAGTATGTGAGGCAAAAATTCCACCCAGCTTCAAAAGAAAGCGGCTGGCGATGGAAACGTTCGAACTCCGGGGATGGTTGGTGGTTTGTGGGGAAGGGACTTGGGAGAGAGAGGGAGCTTACCGTCCGTAAGCATAACGGCAATTTGTTCGAATCCTTCATGATCAAAGTAAAGCGACCACCTTCATCCCACGGCATCCTTGAGAAAGCGTTCGATTATGACGCTTTTCATGGCACTGTCGGGACATGTGTTCGTTCGCTTCTTTTCCCCTACCCCGAAGCAAGAAAAGCGTGTGTAAAGGAAGGAGTCTGGAGCGGGAAGGCAGCAAGGGGGGGGGGGGGGACATTTTCCGTTCTTGCACCGTGGGAGAATTTTTCAACGGGTTGCTGCAAACCCCAGGCAGCAGGTGTCTCACTCTCAGTGTAAGTGCACCCTGGGATAGGGGAGCGTTTTTGTGGGTTTTCTTCGCCCACATCGGCTTCCAGGGTTTCCCTGCTGCTTATGTTCTTGCTTCTTCCTTTGCTTCCTACCCCCCTGCAAAGAGTAGAAACGATTCTTGCGTTAAAGTGCAATAATAAAATAATTTCAAGCGTTCCATCGCGCTCGGCATGAGCTTGGTTTATGGAATATTTGCGTGCCTTCGTACGCTTCCCGGTGGAGAAATTGGGTCAGGCTGCAGACATGTCCTTACTCTAAATGCCATAGTCGATATGGTGAGTTCGTGAGCTTGTGTGTGTGTGTGTTGGTTGGTTAGCTTCCTGGTAGAATCGATTCCCAAACACACTAAAAGAAGTGCTGTAAAACTATGCTTCAATGTAGACGACCTGCCTTCCTTAAAGTTCACGGTACACGTATCCAGGACAAAAACTCCGGCCCTGGGAAAACGAACGACGAATTTCGTATTCCTCACGTGTGGGGCAATAAGTTTAATCGCTAATTCAGCGTCCCTGTCTCACTTGTACCGGGGTGGTCTATCCGTGCAGCCGTGTTAGGATTCCTGGGGTTAGCATTCCCGGACGAAAATCCCCTCATAAAATGTATCCAATGTATGAGGGGCTCGAGATAATTCACTCTGTTTGGCCGTCCGTTGGGCTGCCGAAGGCGGGTGTGTGCGGGTCTGCGGTTAGCCAAAATGATTGCTTCTCCGGGGTTTTTCCTCCACTCCGGAAAGCGAATGTGTCCCAGCACTGTGAAAGTGAAATCGAAGAAAGCATGGAAAATTTTTGGTGGACGACGACCACGAGGACAACAAATCCTTGGCGAAGAGGACGACGACGAGTCCCGGTCCGAGTCCAGGCTGTTATTTTTATTTTCCCTTCACTTATCGTTACCGAAGCTTGTGATGACGGAAAACCTCGGAATCGAAGGGACGCACCCTTGAGCTGATCCTCCACAAGCGTCTTCTGCTTCTGGTGGTGGTTTTTGCACTGCGATGGCATAAATCTATAAAATCTAATATAATTTATTATTAATTTCACACCATTTTAATAGATTTTCCAAAATAACAATAAAATTCAATTTGGCATTCCGCACAACCGGCCGTGTCGGTTCGGTGCGATGGTTGTGCATGTCAGACCACGAAATGTCCGTGCCTGACTCGGGAAGCAAACAAGCCTGGGTTCGCCCGGCTGACGTTTCGTTGTTTGGGGCATGAAAAGCGGAATGGCATCAGACAGCAGCAAGCTGGCAGGTCTTCCATGTTGGACGGCTTTGGGCAGTAGCGACTTAGAGGTGCCCTCTCGCTTCGGCTGCCGCCATTTTCGCTCGCTTGCCACGGTTCACGGCCATTGATGATGATTGGATTTTTCGGAGAGTTTGTGAGCTTAGTGTGCGAGCGGCGGTACGGTGCGGTTCGGCTAGGCTAGGGGAGATCCTATCCCTACGGAACGGATAGGGATCTTTGCGGTGCATCCGTGGTAACGCGCCGGGACAGTGAAAAGGGCAGCATTAAGCCAGGAGAGCTATTTTGGGCGAACGCCCTATGTGCACCACCGAGACAGCCCCCCGAAAGTCCTGAATGGAGGCGTCGTTACGCGCTGCATTGATTCCCGGGCCGGGTCCTTGCGGTGGTAAGTTGAGCACATGAGAACGCAACACAGATTGGAACAGACGGTCGGTCGGACGGTGTCGGTTGCACATTCTAAACCGTTTAGCAGTGAAGCGAATTGATGGCTTCTTTCATTGTCTACGTCTGTACCGGCATGTCGGAACGTTCGAAACTGGACCGGCGGATGGACCTACCTAGTAGGGTCAGCAAGATCTCGTGACGCGATTGTCAGCCAGGGGACGTCGACCAGTCGTTCACAAGTTGGCGTCGAGATTTGGCGTCGACGCAAAAACACAGCCCACAGGACAACAATTGAAAAGCGAGAGAAAAGTAATACTCGGTAGGCGAATTCTAGCTTTTTACGAGTGTTTCCACCCGCCTCCCCACCAAAGAGATGTGGTCCATTCATCGAAGTACCTGCGGTATTGGAGTACTGTACTTTTTAAAATCCCGTCTTTCATTGCAAAGTCATTGCCCTTTGGTGGAGGGTTCTAGCTTTCCGATGGGCAACTTCACAAGAGGCTCGTGCAATAATTTAATAAACCTCGAGGAGGAGCAACCTCCCATTCGCCAGACCGGAGGCTGAAGTTCGTACCGAATGCGTCCAGACAGTGGGGTACGACGGTACACATTACGGTTTTGCAATAATAAAGCAAACTATTTAAACGAGCACCGAGGAGTGAGAAGTTGTATTCCTAGAAAGCCCATTCATCGGTACGAAGGTTTTCCCGTGGAGTGGAGTGGACTGTTGACTAGCGGTTTTCTGCGCTTCCCTAGTCCTAGCACCCGTACAGCTTCTGCAGACCATTGATTTTACCCCTGCACTGCGCTGGGAGCTGATGGGATGAAAGTTGCCTGCTGTAGTGCGTGCGATAGCCGACGTGGACAGCCTTACCGGTGATGCGTTTAGAATGTTTCGTCCAACGGGTGCGTATGAACGGAACTGTTTGCTTTCACTACTATTTCGCTCTCGCTCGCAGGTTTTCCTGGTTGGAGCGTTGAGGCACATGCTGACACACGAGGGTGCATCCATAATCAACATCGCTCGCCATCGCTAAGGAGGTCTGCAAGTGTGCAAGGGGTGGACGCCCGCAGCACTCTGCGGTGGAAAAACCTCCCGGGAGATAAGAGGGCACTTGAGCGACGAGATTGCCGTGAATGCTCGGGCAAACGTGCGCGGCGCAAGGGGAAGGCAAGGTGCAGCCGGTCGGTGTGGACGTGAGAGTAAATTGGATTGCATCTTCATCAAACGAGTGGGCTCGGGCGGTGGCGCTTCCGAGAGCGCTCCCGAGATGGTCCTTGAGTTGGTCCTTAGCCAAGTCCGAAAGCCAAGAGATTGGCCGGACCTCTCTCCCTCCTTTATCGCTCTGGCCAACGACGACGTCGGATTTGCTGTTTAGACTACGGATTGCGATAAATTAAATATTTCAAGTGAAGAAAATCCGGTTTTACTGTCCATCGTCCGTTCGCTTGACTGTGATGATGGCGACGATGATGATGATGATGATGATGACGATGGTTATGGTAGAAGGCTCTCGGTGAAGAGTTCTGATAAAGCGTCAGGATATTCCAGAGCCAGACACACCATGAGCAGCCAGAATACGGTCCGTTCTGGTGGTTCTGGACAAAGGGCAAGAATCTGTTCCCTGCATGTATAGACCAGCTGAAGGCGTCGTTACAAATCGTCGCATGCGAATAAAGCTGACCTGCACGACCGGATGCGTCTGGATTGATGCTTAAAAATGTCCCGCCCATAGTTGACCGACGGGGTTCGAAATTTGCCTTCCGCCATCGAAGAAACTGGCCCCTTCACTCCAACACAGCAAACGGTGTGTAAATGATGGAAAATTTATTAATATCCCCCGAACTAGCCGGGTGAGTCTTGGTGGCGGTGGGGGGACTCCCGGACCCGATCCGTCCGGGTGATCAACATTGTTGCCGATGCTAGACCGGAACGAGCGGGGCATCGGGTAGGTGACTTTTTCTCTAACAAGCTGACGTCTTTTTCGAAGTATTCAGGACTGTGTGTGTGTGTGGCTACCACGAAGACTAGGGCTGGGAGCTGGAACCATAAATTGCATACTGCGTATGTCCGAACGATGGCGAGATGTCCGAGTGTCCCTTTCTTTGCCGGTGGACCTCGGACAAAACCATTCCATCTGGAACATTTGTGGGCTCCGCCGGGCCATTGCTGACATATTTTGCCTTTCGGTTCGGGTTTGGTGGGTTTTTGGGTATTTGGTGGTGATGGCTATTAAAAAGTATGCAAAACATGCTTGTGCCATGCAGAGAGGGAGTTTGGGGGCCAGCCGGAAAAACCCTGGAACTGGACACCCTGCTGTGACGAGAGCCTTTGATATCGACCCCTTTTTGTAAAACTCTCCTGCACAGTCCACAGTTCTACGCGCTGGATTTACTTGAGCGAGCGGCAGCAGATACCAAGCGGGCGAAAGGGCCGGATTTGTCTTGCTAGAAGTTCTACGATCCAAGGTTTTAGATCCTGTGTGTAGCACAGCAGGACATCAGCACAAAACCCTGGGCGGAAACGTTTGCCTCACCGTTCCACCTCACCTCTTCAGCTCCTACCCCACACCCGGCCCAAAACCCATCAGACCATTCTCGAATTGTACGGTTGTAAAGGTATTATGATAACAAAAATATTCCGCACCAACATTTTCAGCATTCGTTTCCGGCCCGGACTTTCCGTTTTATGGCCACACAAGTGGCGAAAAATTACAGCTCCCGCCCGTCGGCCACCACCTCATACACTTGCCGCTCGGTCGGATGTTGTACCGGAAGCATGTCGAGAAGGTAGAACATCCTACCGGTAGAATGACAATGTTAATATGGCAGCCGACTGTCGAATCTCCTGGTGGTGGTACCTTCTTCGTACCGGCATCAAAGGAGAGAAGAAAAAACAACCCGGTTGAGGCCCCAACCCTGAACTTTGGAGAAGCATTCTTCGGTGGCAAAGATTATCTTTTTTTTTGCGGCGCTCGGTGTGGACGGTGGTCCACCTGGAACTTCAAACAACAAATGGTTTAAACAACGGTTTCGCCGTGGGTGGAGTGGCATTCAGGTAGTCTAGCCAAGAGGCCTGTCCTTAACCCACCGAGGGTTAGTGGTGGGTTGAAAAGCTAATGCTTCCCCGCAAAAAAAAAACTTGGTACCCAACTTTAAGAGTGGCTTTTCGGGGCGGCTTTGTGAAGCTGTAGAATTGACTGGCAAGCTTCAAACTCGCACAAAAGCTTTAAGGACTCTTGGTAAAGAATTCCAATTGTGTGTCCAAGTTTTTGTGTGACAAATTGAGTCCAATAACCCAAAATCCTCAGGATCTTCCACCGGAGCCACTTTTGACAGGAGATTAATTTGTTTACATGCACCGTTCGTCAGCGGATGCTGGAATTCCTTCCCCAGCGTTCGGGGCAAACATTCAATCTCCGAAAAAATGGCACACAATTACCCAATGACCCAAATGCGCTTAACAAGTGGAGCAAATAGACGGGCGAAAAAGCAGGCCATCCAGTATTCTTAAGAACGGTGAAAATGAAGTGAAATTAAATGGTAGATTCCTGTCCCAAGGGGTGAATGTTGTTACAAATTTGCTTCCTCGTTTTTTCCCCTTGATCCTGCACGCAATTAGTGTTTGTGGAGCACGGTAAAACAGGACAATTAGAAGGCAGCAGCAGTTGCAGTAAAGAGTCGGTACAAATGAAGGGATGAAACACCGAAAAACGGAAGTCAAAAATAATCAGTGAAGGTAGGAAAAAATAGATTGTTCTGAAGCTGTGCAAAAGGTGCTGCCAATTATGACTACTCGCAACCCACAGTTTTGGTTTCTATTTTTCCGGGAGAGACAGACACACGAGTGGCTGGATGGCTGACAAAAGGGGGTAACAATCAAATACAAACTCATCGCCTTCATATTCCCCAGGATCCGTGTTTTTGTTACTGTCCCGCACTGTAACCTGAACACTTTAGAAAGGCTAAAAAGCAAGTAAATAGCACAGCAAAGAGGAGCAAAACAAAAAAAAAACAACAAACAAAAGCATAAACATTGTGGTAGTGTTAAGTGTTACTTCCCGTTTTTCGAAGAGCGAAGAAGGAGAGAAAAAAGAGTGGGAAAACTTAATTTCCTTACAAACACCCCTTGCTTTCATTTGTTGACTGAAAGACAAAAAGAGCGGTGAAGGAGAGACAGAGAAAAGTAAGCACTCCCATGTACTACGTCAGGCAGGGAAAACGCAGTTCCGGTAAAGGTGAATTTTTCCGACCATTATAATAGTGGGTGGGAACGAAAAACCCTCCCGCCAGTTCTGAAAGGTTACAGCCCAAACCAAAGGGGGACCTATGTAGGTGGCAATGGAAAAAGGACAGCGCCAAGGTAGGTGATTATCCTGTTTTCTTATGGCCGAAGAAAAGGCCGCCCCGAACCGGCGACCGAAAGGATACTCCGGGCAGGGAAAAATCGCTCAAGAAAAGGGGGAAAACCGAGACTGACTTTGCATGTTTTTGGAAAGGTTGCAGGCTGTTCTCTCCCATGGGTAGCGTCCCAAAGTAGTAATGAAAATGGCTGTCTGCCCGTTGCGTGTACCTGTGTGTGTCGTGTGTTAGGTGGCCGAGTGGCGCAACAATTTTTGACGATGACGCTGTTGTCGGTGCTTGGGCTTCTTTCGGTGGTGGTGGTGGTGGTGGCGTTCTAATGTCAGAAGCTCATCACCGAACATAATAACCTAGAGCGAGCGGCTGAAACAATCTTCCCCCATCTCTTTCTTTTCACTCTTCCTTTCCTTCCCAGGAGCATAAGGCTCCTCGTGAACACTTACGGTGAAAAGTTACCTTAGGAAAAAGCAAGCGAGCGTTGGCATAGCAAAAAACCTTTTTTCAAGAACTCGTACCACAAAAAAGAAACAAAAAAAAGCACACCTCCCAAAAAGAAAAGACAAACATTTGTAAAAGTAAGGCTATAAAGGTGCTTAAACATGATGGGCACCGTCAAGGACGAACGCTGTGTTCTACACGCCCGCTTCTAGGGTTGATTATTTCGCTGACGACTTTTCCAGGGACTCCCCCCCCCCCGCTGTTTCGCAAAAACATACACTCCGAACTCATCGCAGCTCATGGGAGGTTTTTCACCGAGGATGGGGCTGAGGAAAAACGGGAGGGAAACGGGTGCGAAAAAGGGTTATGTTTTAATTTCATCCGATGTTTCAATAGAAACCGACCTAACCCTTGGTACAGCATGTTTCCCCCCTGATACGTTTTTCCCCGTAGTCCATACAACCCCCTATGGTCCCCGTCTGGGTTGGCCACCATTTGGTAATAACTTTGCAACATTGAGAAATTATATTTAATATTTGCTTTATCATAAAGTTTCGTCTAGAGCAGCAGCAGCAACAGCTTACATAGTGGGGAAAGCGCGTATTTGCACTTCAACGGTTCTCCCAGTCCTGGCAGTTCGCCGGCCGGGCGCAAATCTCGGGCGCAAAGTTTCTTGCCTGAAATCACAAAATTAGGTGACACAGAACGGGAAACCCCGTACCGTGACAGCAGCAAGGTGCGAAACAATGGTGGTGGTGCCTTATGATTTCTGGCGTTCTAGCGTGGGCGGTCTTTTTTTTTTTGGTCTTTGTTCCTTGGTTCTTGGTGGTCTGAGGTGATGATGTCTCGCGCGCTTTCCCGTAGAACCACCACTCAGCAGCGCGAAATTATTCGGGCGAAATTATGTTTGTCTTGTCACGGCCGATGGTGAGCACGTCAGGCGCGCTGTAGAAAGTTGACGAATTTCTGGTATTTCGGGAATGGGGTTTGGATGGAAGTTCTCCGATGTACGTCACGAGAACAAACGATACTTATTGGCAGGAGAAGAATTCTGAGCGGTACAGGGTGACGGATGTTAGGGAAAAGCAGGAGGGGTTGTACGGATGTTGTTTGGCTAATTGAAATCTAGGTGGCGTTTCGCTCCTGGTGTACATTAGAATTCGTGAGCGTACGGGCAGGGCGGCACAAAGGACATTAAGAAATGTGTTCCAGAGTGCGCGCGTTTTGGTCGTGCCAGAGATGGCACAGGGATGGGACAAAAAAGGGGTCAAAATCCTTGCCACCTTGCAGCGTTACGCTCCGTGCGCCACACCAAATTCCAGGTGAAATAAGGGGCCGGCTTCTTGGAGAATGTAGTACACCGGCACCGGTCCGTAATAATGGGCACAGGCAGGTTTTTGGAGAATCTGTTGCCTACATTTAGGCGGTTTTGTTGTTGGTGCGCAATTTTCGAAACGCATACATATCGCATGTACCGTGTATCGCCAGAACGCAGAGCGAAGTTCATTAGTGCACGAATTAACTTCTGCTGCTGACGGTGTTGGGCGGAGGGGTGATAGCGAGTTTTGCGTTAATTTTCTCGCTAATTATTAATTCCTTCCGAGTTCCCGTTCATCAACTACTGCTAGTGGAAGACTTAATATAAAGCATTCGCGGGAAGGTTTCTTACGTGGGCTGAAGTTAACAGTTGATGTACTTTTGTGGTGCTTACCTGCAAATAGAAGAAAACAAGAAAAGAATTGCGTTAGAATTAAAGGCTTACTGATTTGCAAATTAAAACTCTGCCCCATACCATGCTATAAAATGCTCTACGGTTTATAGCAACATTAAGCGATTCACCTGATCAGATACAATATGCACATCAAATGAAACCGCTAACGCCCGTTCAACCCCCGTATCGATCGATCGATGATGACCGAACGATCAAATCCCCCCTTTCCGCCTCGTCAATAGTCAGTTTATGCGTGCGTTTATACATATTTGCAAACCACTCGACTTTGCATGCATGAAGGAAACTTCGAACTTTTTCCTCTACCGAGGCAACTAAATCCCCCATCGCCGGCGGGGAGCGAGAAGTCAATGGCGGGCAAGCATTTATCCACCCACTTTAATTAACTCTCGGACCCGGGCAAACACTCGAGTCCACCGTCCATAAACTAATTTAAAAGCTTTTAATACAACTTTCACTCCAAATTTCATCAAACACGCGCGCACGGTACGCGGCTGACGTGTTGTCGCTCGTCCGACGTCAACCAGTAGTCTCCCGGACATTTTATCCTGGTGGTTTGCCGGATATTTTTGCTCCCGATGCTCCCGCCGATCTCTAAAGTCAGGTCCAGTGTGGGAGAGAGGTTCGCCTGCCTGCTGCTGTCAGGCGAAGATCCATGTAATGTCCGCAACGTCATACGCCGGGTTTGCCGTGCTGTAGACAGTAGACAACACATCCCCTCCAGCATTATCCATTCCACGGTGCTGACCAGGGGGTAGTGTTGTGAAGCTGGAGAAGTTGCTGGCGGACAGTAAAGTTTTTCCCCCGGTTTTTTGCGCTTACGCTAGCCGATGGTTGTACAACTTTAGCTCCCCTGTTAGCCCCGTAGATTGAGACGATGGGATTTGCTTGCCCATCTTGCGTTCCCGGTGTCCGGGAACGGTCCAGGATGGGGGTCCTCGGGGCTATCCGGGGAAGGTGCTTACTGACAGACACTGTATCATCAAGCAGGGAAAGTTGGTTCGATACGGAGGAAGTGAAGCTAACGATGCGCTGGAACAGCCTCATTCTGTTGGCCGGGGAACAGTTTCCCCTGGACCCGGAACCCACCGGAAGGAAGCAGAAATTCTTTCCCATGAATTCTTTCCGTGAAACGAGGATATTGCGGAGCGACGCGGGTGACAGTGGAACGGCTTGACGAGTTGTGGCGTTGTGTAAATCCTCCTCCGGCGCCGGTGTTACAGTTTACTCATAACGTAATGTTACCAGCAGTATGGCCCTTGGTCCTACCGGCGTGCTACCCGGTTCGATATCGTACCGAACCACCGAGGAGCAGAATGGAGGTTAGTTTTAATGCCAAGGAATTAACGGTAGCATAAATGGGCATTTAGTACGGTGCCTCACTATGTAGGTATCGTGCATGTTCAAGCTAGGTCGTCTAAAGTAACTCTCAGGACACTTAGGGCTAAGGGAATGTGGCGTGAGAGAAAGAGAGAGAGAGCGAAAGGGATGGAGATTCGCTACATGGTCGGTTTGGCCCAGATAAGACACGTGGTGGTAAACCCGTGCAAAGGTACATCAAGGTACCTCTACATTCACCGCGGTGTGCCTGTGTGTGAGCTCCTGAGAGCTGTTGGAGAAATACATTGTTTACACTTTAAATACACGGTGGACGGTGTTGTTTCGGGTGGGATTATGCATGCAAGGCCGTTCAGTTGTAATGTAACACTGTTTTCACGATCGATACCACTGAGGGGCCATCACGTGGCAGTAGGTCGTATGAGGTCAATGATACAGTCGACAAGATCTTCAGGAGAGTTGAAAACTAACGCTCTTTTAGGCTTTTATAGACTATATTATATGCCATCACTCAAACCGCTTTGCCAAATGAAGAAATATCATGATCCCGAGACAGAGAAAATGAAGATAAATGTCCGATTTTAAGTCTCCACGAGGTTCCATCCCATTCCCAACTCGAGGATGTCGCTTCTTGGAAATTTACCCACCCCAGGCGGTGAGATACACTTCCAAGACACACGGGGACAGGTGATTTGAATTACTACATTTCCAAAACAAAACAAAAAAACCGGTCAAAGTTTTTGATGTCTGATAAATTGTCTCCATTGTCTCTCGTCTCGTCTACATCTCTCGGTGGACCTCGCCGGTGATTTGAATGTATATTTGAAGGTTTTGCGCTTCACCATCACTGCGGAGGGTGGTTTTGTTTTAAAATCTGTCCAGCTTGATGGGCCGAAAGTTTTGGTAAGGGTAGGTCCGTGCGGGTGGACAAGAATTTCGAGGAACCAATTTCCCGTGGCACGACTTTCTGCGATCCAATTTTGGAGACATACAGAGTTGTGTTTTTTTTGCTGGTCGTTGGTGTAATGGAAGAGCCGGTTTCGCTGGTACTTTTCGTTCGGGCTGTTTTGGGGAAATATGTATACGCAGTTCATTATCGTCATTTGCCATGTTCAGGCTTGCCTGGTGGCTGGGGAGCCACCGTGTATCGCATATCTTTCGCCCAAACGAACATATTGCGCAATTATGATGCTTATATTTGGCCCATGGCAACGCACAAGTTCTTGGTGGTACAATCTTCTGATTCTTCGTTTTTGTTTGCTTCACCAATCGGCGCAAACTCCAAGAAATCAACTTCCACCACACACACACACACACGCGTCTCCATCATCTGGGCGAGTGGGTGGTGAACGTTTTGATTGGATAATTTGCGTTTTTCGCTTCGCACGGACCGGATGCTGTACTGGCGCATCAGGTATGACCTGGATTGCTTCTCATCCCTTCCGCCTGTAGCTCCCACCACTGCCACCGGATATCGGCTCACTTCCGGTTTAGGGACGGACCCGTCGCAACGTGACCCGATATACGGTGCGGCGTTTTTTTTTTGTGTGTTGGTCCTGGGCCCGGATATACGCTGGGTGACATTAATTGAATTGTCAAATAAATGATTTGCCTTGCTTGTATCGCATGCACGTGCCCGGTGGGTGTGGAACGCTTTTTGGTAGTTGTGTAGGACGAAGGTCGAGGAAGAAGTAGAAGCAAGGCAAGCAAACCTTTCCCCGAGGGGGGAATCAGTAAACCCGGGCAATCGGCATGAAGCTGGCAAGGTTTTAGCTTCTACCACCCGGAAAATGTATACAAAGAAAATATATCATTTCGCATTTTTTCCTTTCCTTTTGTACCTCCTCGCCGCCGATTCGAATTCGCTGCCAAACCAAGTTGCTAAAATAAAAGATTGTGCATTGTGAGACACATGACTTGGATGCTGCGTTGTTTCGGGAGGGAGACCCAACAAAAAAGAAACCCTGAGACGAATAGAAAAACATTACACTTACTGCAAACAAGAGCGAGCAGGCGAGCGAGCGGCTCCCTGTGACACGCTCGTGGGGAAATTCGGAGCTGACGGCTGACACAGGATGTGTCTCGATTGCGGAAAATTAGATGGCAGAGCAAACAAAAACAATCGACATTTCCGCATGTTTTCGTAGGAGATAGATTTTGCGCACTTTCTCTGTGTGCGTATGTGTGTGATTTCATTCCTTTCGCTCTGGCTATGAGAGAGCGCCGAATGTTTGCGTTGCAATCAATATTGGATGGAAGTTATTGTACAACCTGAAAGGGACTGTATGGGTAGCCTTCATTTGGCAAAAAAAGTACCCACAAGGAAGGAGCTTCAGTTGCATTCAATCGATCCAGTGTAATAAGAAGGAAGGAAAACAGAATACAGCAGCCAGATATGGAAAATTAATAAAACTAGCTCGAAGCGATGAAAATAAACTTTGGGAACGATATTTGGGTGTGTTTAAAAATATTGAGAAGCAAAACGTTGGAAAATCGCATTCCCCTCCGTCTTAATGCGGGTTAACGAACGAGGGAAAACCAGGTCCTCCGATGTAGAAAGGGATATAGAAGGCCCCGAAGAAAATCCCTGGTCCCCCGGAATCCAACAAACCCCAAGCTGGCCGGGAATATCCGTGGCTATAAATAATACTTCTTACAAGAGTTTTGCATTTGCTTTCGGGGTTTTTTTTTCGGCCGAGGCTTTCCCTGGTTGGAGGCCCCGTTCCCTGTGCATTGTTTTTCCACGTGAAAATGGGATAAGTGAAAGGGCGTCTAAGAAGAAAATAAAATTTTCCCTCCCCAAATGCGGGCCCTCCAAAAGGGGTATTGGTGCCAGGGAAAATAGGGAACACCAGGAACCGTAAAGTTTTCCACCAGCGAAACCCCCTTATTGCGAGGATTTTTTGGTTGTAAAGAAAAAGGGCGGCCTAAAGAAACGATTTGTGTGTGTGTGTGTGTGTGTGTGAGTGTGTGTGTATCAAGCTTTCGGCAGAGGCAGTGGAAGAATTATTTCCCCCCCCCCCCCCTTAAACGGGTCCACAAAACAAGCCACGAAAGGGTCCACACCATGGAGGGAAATAAAAAGGAAAATTCGTTAGCGTGCCTTTTATTTTCCACCTTTTAATGCTCTCGGCCTAGCGTGGCGGAGGATGGGGTCACCGTTGTTATCCTTTCATCCCCAATTTATCTTGACTTGAAAAGAAATCGTAAAGCATTTTTACCTCCAAAAAAAAAAAAAAGAAAGGAAAATCCTGGGAATCCTGGCTGAAGTCGTGTGCTGCTACCGGTGCTATTATTTTAGTGCCCTCAACGATTGCAAATGATGATAGAAGAGATTGTCATAATGTGTAGCGGCATCGCGCGATGAAACGAGGATGGAAATAAATTTTGAGCGAAAAAGTTAAATTTATAGCCGCCTTTTTTTTACTGGAGCTTTGCTCCGGTGCTTGCGTGAGCCCGGACGGTGTCCGATTGCCGATCGATCGCGGGCCGGGAAAATTCGCGGGAAATCAAAACATTATGAACTTTGACAGGTGTTACGAGGTTCGGGTGTACCTGTCAACTTCGATGAGGAAGTAAAGCGGGTCCTTGGGCAATTGGTGACATTTGGGTGAAAACAATCGCACCTGGTGACAATGGGCGAGGTAACTCATACAAACACACAGCTTGACAGCTGGCGCTTCTCGATTACGCGCGCATCGGGTAGCGAGTGACATTCGCGCTTCGCACTGGCGTCATTTCTTGGGGACACGTTGCTGCTTCGTGAATGAAGCACCGTAATGGCTGTTGGCACGTTCCGGCTCATGGATGCCGGGTTCATATAAGAGCTCCTATAAATATCTCTACCACAACCCATCTCATCATCATCCAGCAGGGCCTCTCTCTCCCGCCGAGCTCTAACCATCAACTATTAATGCTTCCAACAATGGCACCAGCGGTGGGTGGAATACGCCCCAACTCTGGGTTTATTCGGGTGTGAAGCAATTTCTTCCGAATATACCTAGCTTCTCTCGCTCCCCAGGAGGTTGGTACGGATGTTGTGCGTAATAAACCGAAAATTGATTCGAATCATTTCGTCGGGAAGTGTGCTGGAAGAATGGGGTTTTGCGACACCGCATACCCGCGTGTGGAATACTGCGTAACGTAATTGGCTTCTCAGTTTTCCATTAGAGACCACCAACGAGCTAGTCGCCCATGCCCCCCCCCCCCCCCCCCACCGTATCTGTCTGTAACCTTTCTGGTGTGGTGAGGCGATGCTGCATTATTCATTAATCGGAAAGTAGTTGAGCGGCAAGACTCGCGTGAAGCGTTGACTCGCACGGAAGCATTCAAGAAAACCACACCCACCCACTCGCAGGGCTACAAAAAGCCGTCAATTTTGCATATGATTTACTTCGTAACGCAATTTATCAAACATTAATATAATTTGATTTTCCATTTGCGCCCAGGCAGTCGGGCTCCGCGTACGTACGAGCGGGCCCCAAATTTTGGGCTGTCGTCACCGGGCGGGCTGGACGGTTCGTGCCCGAACAGCACCTAGAGAGCCTAAAGTAGTAAATCTTCGCCAACGCGATAATAGCTTCCCTATCGGTGGTGCCCCGGTCGACCGGCTTCCACCGGTTTGGCTTCCACAAATAACCCTATAAATTCACTCGCCACCTTATTTTAGTGAAATCTTTATGTCCTTCCGCAAAAGAGCAAACAGCGGGCAGCAGAGCATGTGTGCAATGCGTGTGTGGGCACACACACACACGCCGGAGACCGGAGAAAGGTGCCAGAGCAGGTCGATCGACACGCAAACAAGTCCCTCCACCATTAGGACGGCAAAAGTTCACAAACTAGCGTGGACCGCTACCGAAGTACCTGACCTAGCGCCCTGATGACGTGGTGCTGGGTTGGTGGTGATGGGCGACGATAACCACGACACGACACGGATACACACTCGAGCAAGAAAACTGTGACCGAGATATATATCCCGAGGAGGACCTCGTCGTCGTTAACTTTGCTTCTGTTTCTGTGGCCCAACCGAGCCTGAAAGCGTTCGCCGGCTGCAGGGCAGAACGCCTTGGTGGAAAGGTGGGTCTATCAAACTACTTATACAACGCACGGGTGGCACGATATGTGACTTATGAGTAGTTTCACCATCGCCTTCAACTTCGGCCCAGCACACGCTTGGTGAAGTTTTGCGCATTCAGCTCCACAGGGAAGAATGGCAGCGAAAAGGGGGTGACGACACGCTGGTCTCTCTCTCTCTCTCGGTCTCTCGCTCACATTCTCTGCATCGTTGAAGCTCCGATCTTCGTAATAATCTTCACCCTTGGCAGTAGAAAAAGGGCAGCTCCGTCGCTCGTGTCGTGCCGCCGCCGGGTTAGAGTGTTCCCCGACCAAAGCCATGCATAAGGAAAATATAATTAATTTAATTTATTTACACTAGTTGCCGTTTCGTGTTCTGGTACGCTAAAACTGTTAAGAGATCACTCCCGGCCGGCATTGTGGTGGAGGTAGCGTCCATGCGGTTCCGGATCCCATTACCTCGCGCACTTACCGGCCAACTACTTGGCCAACGACTGTCGATGCCCTGCAAGGATGGAAGCTTCCTTGGTTGTGTGCTGCATACCTGGGGCATCCTGCTGAGGCTCTCGGGTGCTGCTGGGTGAGCTTAATTTTCGTTCTAACGATTCTCGTTCTCGCATGACTCGCATAAATCTTACTATGTGGCTAGTCTTACCTAGCCTCGGCAGAAAGGTCCAGCTCCAAGTCACCAGCGTTGACTTCCCGAGACAGGGAGATGTTGGGTTTGTTGGGACCAGCATTTTATGATTCATATAAAGTCACCACACTACATCCCCTGTGAAAACGCCTTGGAAGGTAAGGACAAAAGCGTTCTCGAACGTGCACAAGTCACAGCTGGTGTTTACTGGAGGATTTGCCATGTTGAAGCGTTCATAAAATTGCTGCAGTTTATATCACTGCTTTCGGATCAATTGAACACGCTGGTGATGCTAACGGACAAGTTTGTTCAATTATTGATTCGATCGCCCAACCGGGGTAGTCCTCACACGAGGAGGAATTTCATATCCGGTTGCAGATCGATTTGAATCGCCGTACGGATGGTCAGCTGGCAAACAAGTGTCAGTCTCTCTTTCATCACAACTACAAGTCATCATCGTTTTCTCATATCAACGAATCGATGTCGGATGGAAAAAAATGGCCCCCGAAACAAAAACGGATCTTGCAATATTGTCGAAAAACTCTTTTTAATTAACCATCATCATCAGAGGCATCATCATCATCACCAGCGATAGAGGTGGTTGGAGAGTGTGAGAAGATAACTCCAAACACAAACTCAACTTGACACGCTGTCTTGGGTTGCATGAATGTGCAGCAGCAGCAGCACCAGCAAAAAAAAAGCGTCACATGCCCTCCTGAAATGTCCAATGATTTGATGGTTTCCCGTTTGATTACCCGTTCGTCTGGGCTGCGTGGACTCCCCCCGGTCTGTGTCTAATGTTGCACCAAATTGGACCAGATAGTCTGAAAACCCCCCCGACACACACACACACAACATACGGTGCTGGCTCTGTGACGATGGTGACATTTGCAATTCATTTGCGTTGAGAGTTGGCAATGGCAATGCCTTCTAGAGTTCTTTTTTTTTGGGAGATTGGTTAGTACCCTTCCATACCGCTTCATGAGTTCTTCCCATATAAGTTCACCCATGGTTCGCTTGTAAAGGCTGTTCTGCGCATAGGCCGAGAACCATGAGACAGTCGTATGATTTGTGTTTTTTATGTCGAATCGAAACAGAAAAAAACCCCGGGTCGCTTCAATGTTGCGATGAGATACGATGATACAGTTTTGGATCGTTGCTGGAATAGTCGGACGAATGGAATGGCATGGAATGCAGCAAGCATCCTCGCCGTTCTGCTCGCAACGGCCGTCTACCAGCTACGTCCGCAAAAGTGTTTCGTTTTATTTTTGAAATTAAAAATTATAATATATATCCATGTTTTGATTTATGGAGCTACGGAAGGCGAGAGCGTATTCTGGAAGTTGGGTTTGCCGTTTCTGCAAGCGTTTGTTTCTGAGTCCCGAGGCATTGGTCCCACTGGAGTCCAACATTTTTCTTCAGTGTCTGGAGATGCAGTTCAGCGGAATCACGAACGAAACGCGGCCGCCTTGTGATTCACTTTTTTATTAGCCATTGGGCAAAAAAACAGGACTTTTTCGGGCTGGATTATGGTCTCGACTTTCCACCAAGTAAAGGCGAGCGCTTTTTCGGGAGTTAATAAACATTCATGTTCGCAAAGCGTGTGTGCATTTTTTTTACTGCTCCTAAAGCAAGTCACCAGAAGGGTCATCGGTCGACGTGTTAGTCATTTGTAAGTCATTAGGGCCAGGCCTTAACGGCAGCACCCAGACGTACTTCTAAACCACACGCCCGTGCGCTCGGGGCACCAAACCATAAAGAGACACACCGTATGGTTTTTGGAGTAGAGTCGTGGTAGAAATTAATGCAATTTGCTGTCACTCAGCGACGTCACTCGTCGTGGGTAATGTCACCCCGTTGGCGGGAAAATGTCAACCCCGGCCTTTTTTTTTGTTGTCCACGAACTTCAACTTGGCTCGGATGCGGTTACGTAGTACACTTGTCGAGTCCGTTCTCGGTGTCTCGGTCGTAGAAATGGCCGGTCAGTTTATGAGGCAATCATGGCCGGTACCGACATTCGCCACAACGACTTTAATCCCAGAGCGAGACACATTGGAGCTGTCGCACGGCTCTACAATGTCGTCCACGGGGAGGGGAGCAACAGTGGAGCGTACGGGGGGGGGGGGGGGGGGGGGGGTGTGAGGAATTTATGATTCGCAATTAATGTTTACTACTCATAACCGTTATGGGAGCTGTGTGTACGATTTGTCCGGGTGTTGCTGCTTCCTTTCCGTCCGGCTAATGCTTGACGTGCTTGATGACAACCTCGCAAGCTACGGGGGAAGAGTTAACTTCTCTTTTGAGGTTAGGTTTGAGTTGCTATAATTTTTTCTTCGTCTGGCTTGCTTTCTTTATTGCCGTTGGGATATTAAAGGGGAATTCCCAATATGTAAAACAGATTATGTGCGTCCGGTAGAATCGGGTAACTTGATGGAAACTCTCAAATGGGGGGCTCACAAGGGTCGCAAAAATAAATCAGATTTGTAAGACAAACGGAGGATGTTCACCAAAAATAACTATTTGTCAGTAAGTGATTGCGAACTGGTGGTTAATAGTCTGCATCTTCCCTGTGAGCGAATATATAGACGAGCATGTCCAAGTACACAAACTCCTGGGAACTTTGTTACATACACCTAGGCCACCTCTCATCAGCGTGCGATATGATTTCTTTTCCATCTCCACGGCATACCCCACTAAAACACCCGCGCGGACCTTGCGAAGTCGTTCCCATTAACGGACAATCTCGTAAAGATCTAACCTTCGACAGGCTCGTTTCGACCGGGTCTCGTCAGCGGGCGTGTACCGGTGCTAATGTCTAAATCACCTTCAACCATTGCGCCCGGAGCTTCATTACTGTCCCGTGGGGCCCGTGAGCTGTGTGTGTATCTTTGGCAAATGTGTAACGGCAGGCTCGAATGGCCTGTGCCTCATTTGGGTTGCTCGGGCCCGCATTTGTACATCTCGCTCCCCATCGCCGCTTAAGCAAACGACGATGATTGGGACAGGAAAAAGCATTAAAATGTTAATATCTATAAACATTGGAATGCTTTTTTGCGGGAGATTTATTATGAAGTTATTTATCTTTTTATTGTTCTTCGTCTTTCCCTCCCTGTACCACCGGACCTTCCGACCGTGTTTTGGGAGTGATGGAAAATCTCGTCATACTCATCAAGCACGGGAATGGTTTATGGATTTTCGGTGGGACAGTGTCCGCACCTGGGGGGCCGATGGTTTAGGGGGGGGAGAGGTCTCCACGATTCCTATCTGAAAGTCCACCATCGCCGACTGTGAGATCGTCGAGCAAGATGAATGAAGATATTGGAGCCTTCAACCCCTACAAAAACACCCCATTCCTAGAGCATTCAAGACACACAACAACGCCAGCAAGAAGAGTCGACACTTTCGAACCAAGAAACAAGAAGCAGGTACAAAACGCACCATCCAAAACAGACTAGCAAAGCTGGTAAAACGTGACAGCTTACAATAGGTGGAACAGAAATGTTCTACAAAATGTTTTCGTTTAGACCACGAGGCCTCCACACCGACCATTAGCTCCACAGCCTTTCGTCGTCGTACCGCTAAAACATTTGCTTGATTGGTTAGTTGTTTCTTGTGCTCTGGTCTTTCTGGACTCCCCAACCCCCCCCCCCCCCCTTACTCTCTTGACAGGTCTCGGTGGTGGGCCCTCCTATTCCTAGTTTCTGGGGCCCAGTCACGCAACGAAACAGTACACGATCAAAACCGACCGAACCTGCCGGACGGGTAAAGTGTGCAGGAAGAGCGGAGACTTAAAACAACAAAGTAAAACAGACAACCAAAAATTTAAAAAAACATAAAATACACTCAAATCGGATAATCCCCCCCATACGCTTTTGGGGAGAGACCGGTGGGTGTGAAGGGAACTGCGGCGGAGCACCAAGTGTACAAAATAAAACATAAAAAGCACGATCGTGGAAAGTGACGTTAATGAGATGCAAAGCATGCTGCAGATGCAGAGGGTGGGTGAGTTGATCAGATCGGGGTTTGCCCGCGACCGGCCGAGAAATGGAAATGAGACGGCGAAATTCGACGGCGAAGAGTGAGAAAGCGCTTCACGCATTGTTAATGGTATTCAGCCTGTTCGGACCGGGGACGGAATGGCGGCAAGGCCACCAGCCATCCAGCATCCACAAAAAGCTCAATGAGCTCTTTAGTCTTAAAGCACTGTCGTGACGGGGCGGGACACAGGACTGGTGCAGGTGGAACGATTGCAGGGGACCAAGAACCAAATCCCTTCAGCAATAAAAAAGAAGCAAAGATTCCTCCTATCGACCTATCGGGTTGATAAAGGCGAACAGCAAAACAATAACAAAAATGGAGGCTCCTCCGGGTGTCCCATCGTATTTTGGAGCAATAAATTCAAACGAGAGCTCATTATGGAACTCACCGGCGTCGTGAATCCTTTGCAATAAGGAAGACCCGAAAATCCAGTCGGATCTTCACGCCGGGGTAATGCCTGGTCGTCAACTTCCTTAATGGACAACAATAGAATATGTTCCGTTTGTCCTCGTCGGAAATCTGAGCGGCGCTAGCAGCGGCGATTCACCAAAAGATGCGAAGCGTTCTCGGAGCTCTGGAGAGCCTCCGGGAACTTGAACGGCCCGCTAGACGACAGCAATGGATGGGGAAAATAAAAGCCTTTAACGATCCTCCATTAAGGTTATGTGGGCCCCATTAAGCATCGAGGGTGGGGGGGGATTGTATTATGAGAAGCTTCCTGGTTCTCGCCCGGGTGCCTGAGCTCTTCGCATATGCTACCTGTGCCTCGGTTGTTGCCGTGTTCGAACACACCTCGTGCTGCAGCTGCGGGCAGGTGCGGGATAGGCATATACATCAGGATAAATCGATGGTCCGATTGTAACCATTCGAGTAGAGCTGACCGTTTAGCGATCAATGACACCCGATAAGGAAGTGCCCTCCATTTCTGCCGTTACTACCAGCCAAGCAGTCGTGTAGCAAAAGGTGCTCAAATTGGATAGACGAAAAGGAAGATACTATCAGAAATAGAAATTCCGGATCCCTGGGCAAACGCTTCGAGTGCTAGCGGATCTCGCACCGAACACAAGCGAGATATCGCGCGCGCACACTCTAGAAAACCGGGGAAAAAACTGTCAAAATTCCGCTGTCGATCTATTACTCACAGCGTTAGCGGGAGGAGCCTGATGGCAGGTAAATCCAGGAATCTTGCAGCTGGACAACCAACCAGAACGAATCAATCACCGGTTGTTGTGAACGAGCACTGCGGAGCAGCGGCGTTAATCAGATTAGACGAGCGAGCGTGTCCAGCGGCTCAAGCCTCTTCCAACTGCTCCGAAGCAGCTTCCGAAGACGCCAAGTGGGTAGGTTGAGTGGTCCGTGGACAACTTCACTGCCCGATTGCTGGGGCAAGATTGCTTCCAACCGCGCGTAGGTGTGTCCCGGTTGAAGTGGGAAGTTGCATTGGACAGTTGGACGTGATTCTCACCCCCAGCGAAGAAGAAAGCGGGCCTTAATCCTTAAAGCGCATAACTGTGTGATACCAAGGTTGGGGGAAACAAGCACAAGCAAAAAAAGAACATAAACGATGGCTGATTCTTTGAACTCCAAATTCCAAACCTAATCCATCATCTTCGAAGTTGATGTGTGTGTGTATACACACCGTGGAGTGGCGTGTGTGTTTTATGTGGCTTTTTACCCCTTAAGACCTCTTAAAGCCTCGTGACTGTGCGGTGTCTGTGCGGCTTGCATCAATTAGATGCAGTCTCGAACATTTCGTGTAACAGCAATCTCGCTTAATCCATCGAAATAGCTGGCGTGGCGTATGCATCATCATCATCATCAGGTGAATGGTATGCTTGCTTTGGTTTATGTTTTTTTCTTCTCTTGGTGGACAGGTTTCTCAGCCCATAAAGCTACTGCTTAAAATCGGCTTACGAAAGGTTCGCCATGCAAAGCAGCACCGATGGGTGACGGTGGCAAAACAAATCATCAACGATTCTCACAACACACCCCAGATGCCTTTAAGGGTGAAAAAGATTGGTTGTGGATTTCGGGTATGTGTGATCAGCACGATCTCTGGTGTGGCTTCCGCAGCAGTTGACACAACAGCTCAGCTCCTTATGGGCCTCGGAATCGCAGCCTCCGTCCGTCGCGTAAGACTGATAAATGGGGACGCATATTTTTAAGGCCAGCTTCTTGTGCAAAGCTTAAGATTTTCGGTACATTCTTCGGCAGCCGCTCGCCTGGGAAGCATGTGGAAACCCGAGGTAGAATAAATCCTGGTGAAACATCGCGTATCATAAAAATTCAAAAACTCTTCCCCACATAACCATTCCAAGCGTTTGGGCTACCAAAAACAGAAGAAATAGCTGGCGGAGGTTCAACGAGCAAACAGCAAAGAAGAAAAAAAGAGGTAAGGAAGCAGTACGAAATATTAACAATCAATCAGCAAAAACACAGGCAACAGCCTCTAACAACTCCATTGTAGACGCGGTCATTAATTTCGCGGCTGCCAACTGTCGCCGCGCGCGCTCTTTATCCGTCCGTCCGTCTGTTTTCTGGTGGATTCACGCGCACGTTATGTGAAGAATTCGCTAATAAAGCCACGATTTTTTAGCGGAGCCGTCTGGCGTTAGTGCGTTGTCCGCGTGCTTCGCCTGCCGCTCCAAGTGACACTGGGCCATTCCCGGCATTACCCACGAGACTCACTCTGTCTTACCGATAAATCATAAATTTATGATGATGAGAAGCACGGCAGTAAATGGCTGTGGAGCCTACGGCGATGCAGAGAAGACAGCGTGAGCGGAAACTCAAAATGTAATACAAACTATATATGTATGAGCGATCAGCTCAGCGGGAAACCTGAAACAGCGACAGACGGGATTCGGCAAAAAGACAACCATCTTCAAATCGAAAAATAAATTAAGCGAAAATCGTCCGGACAATCGATTTTCTCACCCTCGGTTACCGCACCAACAAACTTCAAGACTCCCTTCGCCACGTTAAAAAAGGGCAAACTTTAACTGCTTCCGTGACTCAGCGTACTTCGGGATGGTTGTTGCGCCCCCCCTTCGGACCAGCTAAATTAGTTAACCTTGATCCTTCCCTGCACCTTGTTCTGGACGAGGACCCCATAAGACACCAGCCCGGGTGAGTTGAGAATTCTCCCGAAACCGGTTCATTTATGAGCAACCGTGATCGAAGTTGCAATTTCCAAATGCACTTTGCCGCCATCATATGTGAGGAGGATCGCCGTAACGCCTCCAGAATCTTGGGGACGCCTTTGACGGCAGCTCGGTAGACGTGGGCGCTGGTCTGGCCCGGTCGAGAGATGCACGAGATTTCCAGGAATGTGTTGTGCTGCGAAACGAAATATGCTTTCGCGTTATGATTTGATGGGCTGCTTTGCGCACAACGGCACAGCAAGCAGTCATCTCACCCCATGTGTGCCGATTGTTTATCGCCCCGGCAAAAAGCCTTATACGAGTCGGGCGATGGCTTCGTGTTTTGGGAGTTGGGTTAATTTAAAACTATCACCGCTTTTCTTCTTTTTTTTGTTGCTTTGTGATGCCGTTTTGGGTCGAAACCACTTCATCTTTCGGTTATTAAATTATTTTTTCTCCCGTCCCTATCTACCTTCAGGAATGACTCCTCTTTTGGAACGAAGCGGATGTGTTATAGTCGCCTTTCCATTTCATTTGATTTTCGAACTCGTTCCATGGAGCTGTTTAAGGGTTCTTTTTCTGTGCACAGTATAAACAAAAAAAGCGATGTTTTGTTGGCCAGTTCGCCATCTCTTCCGCACACGGTTTCAGTGATCTTGGGCGGATGTAGTTTCGCCAACGACACGGAGCTATAAATAATATGCGTCTGCAAGTTGCTGGACGATGCTGTTGGTGGCGGTGTGGTTCCTGGCAGTTTAAGCATCTTTGAGTTATTTTGGTCTGGTCGAGCAACGTCGAGCTAGCACCGTTGTTTTCTTCTTCCAGTTCGGTGCGAAGGAAAAATTAAGTGAAAAACGAGCGTCGCTGTAACTGAGCGGGCAAGAGTTAGGCGATGAGTTTAAGGTGGCTGTAAATTAAGCCCCCCGAGCATCGTTGCGCTTTTGGCAGTTTTGGCTGGTCTTCTAGTTGGAGAAGGGGGGGGGGAAGAATTTTCATTACCAAAGAATTGCATTCGATGCGAAAAAATCAATAAGAAAAACAAAGGTTGCAGAAAATTTCCTTAGAAAGAACTCTCCTTGTGTTGAGAAGAACGGAGTTGGAAATTGCAATCCTCGTGGCATGGTGGTTTTGTTGGGGAAGTTTTCCTTCTTTTTTTTTGTTGCCCATTCTATTCACAAGTCGGTTTTTCTTCATTCGCTCCGGCACACCAGAAGACACAAGCATAACATCGCTTGCGTACCATCTTCGAGCTCGGTGCACTCACACTACGCGACAGGCGAAAAACACACCGAAAAACAAACGCTTGTTATAAATTAAGTGTCTTAAGTGCATCTTAATGTCAAAAACGCCGCGGACCCACCACACCACAAGCATGAGTGGGAGGAAGTTTTTCCACCTTCCCGATGACCACCCGATGAGGCCACCGCCCGCCACCAGGAAGGAGCAACTGACTGGGTGGATTTATGCGGTGGAAATGCGGAATATTTGACGCCGGGCGCCGTTTTTCGAAGGGTTGATACGGTCGAGCAAAGTTGGATGTGCTGCTCGTGTTGGGACTGTTTCTTTCTTTTTTATTTCCCTTTGTTTTATGGGGTGTTCGTTTGCAGGTTTTTTGTTTTTGGTTTGAAATATTTTGCTTAAGTCTTCGGAGTCTTGCTGCTGGGAAGAACGCGTGGCAGCTCACCATAATTCCAACACGCAGCAAGTGGAATTGTTTCTCCGACGATTGCAGTGGGGATTTAAGGGCCTCTTTTTGTGCGGGTTATTTTCCTTTTTTTTTTCTTTTGCATGCTGTTATGGAAAATTGTGGAAAACGCAAACGCGTCAAGGAAGCAATAAAATCCCCGGTGTAGACCGGCGTGGACATTGAAGCACGGACCGAAAGTGACGAATTTTTTAATGATGTAAAATAAATTTCCTCTTTGACACGTTATAGTTTTTTTTGCTGGACGTTTAAGGGTGGTTCATGGGGTTGAGTTTATCCCCCAGGAGAGGCCTAATGTTAGCACCTTTGCGAAGCTGGTGTAATGGTGAACCCCTGTGCCTCATAAAAGCTCCTTCCCAAAAATCTGCTTTAATAAATAACAATTAATAACGATATTAATGAATTCCGCTTGGGGCGGAAAGAAAACTGTAAAGCAAGGGTGCTGACATTCCAGAAGGTAAACCATTGTGAAAAATAAACAAAAATCCATATTCACGATGCCTCTATGGACACCGGTCACTGACCGTCAAATGACGCTCGGGGCTCGGAAGAGGTCACCGACAAAAAAAATGCGCCACGGGTTTTTGGCGGCCCACCACAACACTGCTGGATCGATAATGAGTTTCCTCCCGGTGTGAGCAATTCGATGAGAAGCAATACCTCTTCTTTTTTTGGAGCTGAGGCCCTCTTGCTGTGCGAACGATACTTAATCTTCAAAACCGATCCATACGACTACTCCGGTGATTGGTGGCAGAAAGCGGCGAGGTTTTGGGCGCACGAAGGGACCTTGGCATATACAATATTTGATGATATTTCACTTTTCATCTGCTGCTGCTCCGGTAATGCGCTTTTGCAACGCAGCAGGGTAACGGGGGGATGATATTTTTTCCACCTAATTTGCCATTCGAATGATCTGTGTGTGTGTGTGGTGTCTCGCTTGAACGATCGCCAGCCCGGTAAGGAAATGAAGTATCATTTTTAATAATTATTTCGCTTAGTTGTGACACTTATTAATCGTTGCCCGCTTTACGTGCGTAATAAAATACATCGAACCGAAAAAGCAGGGGACAAGGGAAGCTCGATTCAATGATGAAAAAGCGTGTAATGAAAAGAAGCAGGAGAAAAATGTTCCCTCCATTAACAATGTATTAATTTTAAATGCGTCATCCGGTAGGATGGGCTAAGATTTTCGTTAAGCATCCAATCAGGGGCGTAAAAAAGGTATATAAATCTGTTAAGCAGTTTAAATCGTTCGTGTCACCATACGTCGTATTTGGGTGCGCTGACCATAAGGAAGAGGACGGATGGTTATGCGTACAGTGTGTAGCATAATTAAGGGATTACTTTTTATTTTTATGCGTGAAAAAAGAAGTTTGAATAGATGAATTAAAATGTTTTTAGGGATGACTACATCGGGAGTATTTTTTTTAGCATTTTGTACTATTTTTAAATAATTAAGAAAAAAATTTGAAAATTATTTATTCTGTTTTTCTTAGTCAAGAGCCTATGCAATTCATAGCAAGAGGCTTTGAATAATTAGAAACAAGAGAAAAGGTCCGTAAAAAATTTAATTTTGATTCTATAGTGTTGAAAGATTTTTTTTTACATTTTTCATTGATTTGATTTTCATCAACAATGATATCTCAACGAGTCACCAGTTTCAAAAAAATCCTTGAATAAAATTATTTTTATAATTTTCAAGCTTGGCATTGCTTTGCCATTTTTTTTTGCTTTTTTACTTTGGGAAATGTTTTTGGAAAAAAAATTATATAAATTTTTTGCACGATAGTTAAAAAATACCAATTTTTAAATTCTGTTAACTTGAAGACACCTTTCTTTTATAATTATTTGTGTAATATATAAACACCATGAAAAGAACGAATCCTTTGTATGAAATATCATGGTTTAGAAAAAAAAGTTTAAAGAAAAATTATTTTAAAAACACCCAACCTATAATTACGCTAAGCACTGTATTAATAGTCCGATATTTGTCCTTATCCATCCGCCCGACCACACGAAAATAGAGCAACACCGGCTGAAAGGCAAAGATGGGTGCCGCATAATTTTTTAATCAATTTCAACCAGACCAGCATTCACTACTTCCTCGTTGAAGTTGAGATTTTATATCACAACAGTAAAGAACGAGAGCGACAGTATAGGAAAAAAAACAAGCTCACCAGCATCGTCACCGGAATACCGGTGTGTATGTATGCTGATAAATGATGCGAGCATGATTTTTAACTTTAAGACGTTTTGAGCTGTTTTTCGCTTCCCCTCGCTACTTTATACAAACTGCCATCCTTAGCAGCCAATCTCCTCCATCGTCTTGCGGTAGTGTTGAGGGGTTCGTTTTTTTCTTATTTATTGTGTGGAAAAGGGGTAACGGAGAGCCGGGAATTTTCATTCTACCCTTTTTTCTCCATATACCTCCGTTTTTGCATCAATGGGCGATTTATTCATTATTCATTAAGTTTTTTCCTTGAGCAGCCCGCCTGGACACATGGCAAAGAAAAGGAGCAGGTTCCACCAGTCCTGCCGATTTGCGTGTACTGATCTGCATTAATACGATTCATCTTTTGCGTCGGGATGACGGAGGCGTTTCCCGTGGTTCCTTTTTTTCCCGCTGCCGAAAGACATCTATTTCTCATTAGGAAAGAAATTCATATCATCGTAAGAATTGAGGGACTGTGCAATAAAAACAGGGCCCTGATGAATTCGGTGCAGAACCCTTAAGTAGTCTAAGATGCTTTGATGGAAAGTGGTGGAAAAAAATAATGTTACTAAAAGGGAAAAAAAACCGGAGTATTAAGTATTAAGTACACAAACGCCCTCCTGCAAGAGAGAGAGAGAGAGAGAGAGAGAGAGTGTTTCGGAGAAGGGGGTCAAATGATCCAAGAATCATTTAGCAAGGTGTCGAATGTAAACGATCGCCCTTACGGCTCAACTCCAACCAGTATTTGTATAACCTCTCTGGTTCTCGGTGCGGCCCAAAGTTTATTTTTGCCATGCTCGTCTAGGCTCCTTCCACCCAAAGTTCCAACCGAGCCCGGGTAGAATTAACTTTAACTTCCACGACATTACATTAACTTCTATCCCTCCCGGGACGGGGCTAGAGTCTAACTGCATCGCATTAAAAGCTGTACAAACTACACTCGCCGCTATCTCTGCTAATGGGCGTGAGTGTGTCTAATGTGGAACTTATCTAAACAGCAGTTGGTCGTGCCCTTGTGTGGCTGACTCTGTGTGGTCAGCCCGTGCAGTCCTGGAAAATGATTCAAACGAGAACGCTTGCCGGGTGCAACGGTGCACGCGAACCGCTTGGTTTTCACCGCCCAGTAGCGTGTTGTTTAAACGGAAATTCATTTATTTAATTTGTTATCAAAAGACGCAATGACAACGACGACCGGCACGATGATGATGCCACAGACATGCAGCTGCACAACACTCAATGCATGGCGTCCAAGGGCGAAGGATTAACTTTATGTTTATTGTTTTTATTCTCCACCGAATGGCTCCATAAAGCAATAAACAGCTGCTGGTGATGTTGCTGCTGCTGCTGCCGACGGTGCAAGGATGCGCTGCTTGTCTTGCACGGATGCACATCCTCGTACTCGGAACAAAAATCTCAGGATGTGATGTGATTTTGCTGTGATCTTATGGAGCGCAACGATGTTACAAAACATCGGGGATGGTTTTTCCTGGTTAGTATTTGCTTCGCTTGCTTTGCTGGAAAAACAAAACCGCACGCGCACGCATGTTTGCTGTAAAATTAAGTAATCACTAATAGCAATCCCTGCATACATGCACGCACACACACGGTGGGACTGATTTATTGACTGATGGTTAAAAATTGTGCAAATAAGCGGGCTAAATAAATTAGCCATTAGGCATTGTTTCCGCGCCCCATTCCTCGTAATGAAGTGGACGAGTTTTCCGACGATGGTTGCACATTTCGAACATGAATTACTTCCGGTACTGTTCCCGACCAAATCGCTCCTTCCCCCTTCTTCAAACATGCAGTAATCCAACCGCACAGAGAGAGGAACAATTATAATTTTATGCTTTTTATCGAAATTAGCTCGATGCGGGAGGATGTGCGAGCGTGCCTGTTTGCTTAGCTTTTGTTTGCCGATGCAGGCCACAAATCTGCAGTTCGATGCTCGATGGAGAGAATATTTGCTGCATAAATTGTTCGAAAATACACATCCAGGTAATCAGGTAACGAGTCGGTGTCGATTGAGGAAATAAATAAACAAAAAACATGCAGCAACGTAATCCCTCTCCAAAAAAAAGGAAACCGAGGACATAAAACCCCGAAACTAGGGTGCGTGAGTTTGAGGGAAACTAGGGTGGATTTGGAGCACGGGAGCTAATTAACGTGTTTTGTGAAAGCCGCATTTCATTAATTGCAAAACAGGATATTCGATTGTTTTGTTGACTGCATCCATTCCCATCTCTCCCTCGCTCTCCTGTCGGTCTTACGTGGAATGGGATTGGGGGAAAAGGCTCGGAGACTATAAAACCAACCCCGGAGCCAATAAAATAGCAATAATGGGTGCGAATTTAAACAAATTGATAGAAATTTATGACCATCAGAAATGCACACACAGACCACTATCAAGAGAAAGGGGTTTCGCGTACCGGTGGTGTTAGAACGGGAGCAGGAGCTAATATTGGGTCATCTCGGGAAGCTCTTTTTCAACCACTCACACACACACACACCTCAATCTAATTTTCTGTCTACCAAAAAACACACACCGAACCGAACAATCAGCATCCGCAATCGAATAATAATCCTACGCACACAAACACACGAAAGGTTCATTATTCTCACTCCCGAATCACGGCCAGCCAAGCCAACCGGCCCAAAACACACGATTGCATAAAATGTTCGATCTATTTGGGGTTTTCCGGGCTTGTTTTTGCGTGCTTTTTTCTTTCTCCCTCTCTCTCTCTATCTCTCTCGCTCATTCCAAAAAGTATTCCAAAGTAAACACTCTAGAAAGACCGCTTTTCACCGCTTTTGGTGCACGCTGTTGCCGAACACTCAAATTAGAACTCCCGAACTGGCAGGTCCCGGTGGCAGGAAAAACTGGGAAAAGTGGGAAGTGTCCTGTGTGTGTTTGCGGGACACACTGTTGTTTTGAGAAAATTTATCTTTTATCCTAGTCCAACAAAGTGCAGGGTTGAGGATTTAAATTTGTGCCACAGGATTGAAATTTTCGCCAATCACGGCGAGCGCACACCGCGTCTACTGTGGGTGGAATTTGGGGTCCGCCCGCGTGTGGTTAATTTAATTTATCTTCACGTCCATTTCATTAATGAGCTGGACAGGCGGACGGTGTCGCGCTGGCCGAGCACCGTGGTGTTAGTTTTCGGTGTTAGGGAAGCCAGCAGTAAACTTCAGCCTAACCGGTGATTCTATCAGCCATATCGAAACGACTCATTTAAGGGATTTGGAGATTCAAGTGCTACGACACTGTGCGCAATATTTGCTTTTCAAATTTAAATAAATTTTCCGCCGGGACCACTAGCCTGGAATAAAAAGGAAAAGCAAACCAGCAGCAAAGGCAGCCAACCTCAACATCAAAGTGAAGGCAGATAATTTGATTTTGCACGGAAATAATAATAATAATCAGTGCGCGTACCGGGGTTTTTTGGGTAGCCTTCGGGATGCAATGGATTTAAAATGGAGTGAAAAACATATTTTTGCTAAAGGAAAAACAAAAGTGACACACGCACGCATGGAAACCTGCCTCCGGAAGTCAACGGTAGTGCGTTAGGTTTTTCGGAACCGTGCTGGTAGGGAAAGATGATGATTGTTGCATGCAGAAAAAAAAACAACAGAAAGCCGGCCCTGCGATGTACCCGTGCGTGCATATGACGTCACGTGCGAGCCGGACGCTGGTAGATAATTAATGCATCCGGTAAACCCTCTTTCATGTTGGCGATCCGCCCTAGAACCGGGGATGCACGGATTGCGAAGATCCTTTTACGATATTTGCGAATTTATGCGCCGATAATGCAATTATGTGCAAGCATATGAGCAGCAGAGGGTGAGAAAGGATTGATTTTTTGTAAGAACCCAGTGGAAAAATCAAGTAGAATAAGAGAATGAAGCTTTGAATAATAAAATTATCCGTAGCAAAGGTTTTTACCCGTAGCAAAGTAGTCAGCCTTGCGTCCGGGGAGGCAGTCTGGATGAGATTTGAACCCCGGTCCTGCCGTGTGTAGACCGGTGCCGCTGTCGCCACGGCAACCGGACTGCCCCGAGGAAACTAAAATGATGAAAATATTCGAGGTGACAGTCGATTCCTGCAGGCTATTCAGCTAAAGCTCCAAAGCACTGCTCAAAAACATTCGCACCCATACACTCTTGCATGCCATTTTCCCAGTTTTCTATTTGTTCTCCCCGTTTTTTGCTTGGTTGTGCCGTTTCAATCAATCTGGCTACTGTAACAGCAGCCAGCAGCCCATTAGTAAGCAAGCAATCGGCCGGTTTGTGTCGCTTTAATAATGCATCGGTTTGAAACTAATTAATTTTGTTTTATGTCGAATGGCGACTATGTCATCTACCTGGCAGGGCACGGTGATATATTTATGTTGCATTGATGTTGGAGAAAAATAAAACAACGAGCACAGAAAAAAAAGAAATTGAAAACCATCCCACCATCGACCGTGTGCATTGGTCCTCAATTGTGTGAGAATTCAATTGCAAAACTGGAATGGGCCACCGCACCTCCCATCCAAGCCAGAGAAGATCGTTGGGGGGGGGGGGGGGGAAGTTGAGGTGAACATGTTTGTACATTATTATCGCATTATAAATAAATTAGAACACCATTTGCACCCGTTGCTTACCACAGCGAGCTTGCAATTTGTTGCGACCGACCGTTGTTCACGGCTGCAAAAACAAGCCCCCGATTGGGCCACCAAATTCCGAGCTCATTAACTATTCGCTTGCGGGATGGAGACAATGGACGACTGTCCGGACAGCATCATTATTTTTGCGTGCTCCTGTATTGCGCGGTCCTGTCTCGCCCAGTTAATCTACTGGCCGGAAGCTTGGGAGGTGAAATATGATGTACACACACAAATCGCTACCGTATGGTTCGGGCACACGATTGGTAAACTCAATTTCTGGCAAGTTGTCAACGTCAACCCCAGTATTGGCGTAAAGATTTGACGAGTGCGTGGGCTTCTTGTGACAGATTTCGCTTCGAGACAACTTTTGCAGGGAATCGGCTCCCGAGGAAAGCGATAGGAAAATGAAATTCACAGGAAGAAACTGTATGCCGATCGTATGATTTTTCCATCGGTTGCGCTTTTTTGCTGATGACAGTCACACACATCCTGCCATGATTTGATTCGATTGCTCGGTGCCTTTGCCCTCCAAAAGCATAGGATCTGCATCGAAATTATATCCACTCTCGCTTGAACGTGGCGGCGCACGAGAAGCGAAAATAGGCGAAATGTGATTCAGAAATGCCAAGAACGCGTGAAATTCTAAACCCGACATGCCAGATTCGCATCTTCGCATGCCACAATACCACCCACCGAAGGAGGGGACTGTTAGGCTCATCATTCCCGCAGTTCCGGGGAGGCGGAATGTTTAAGCATCACCTGCACGTATCATCAACCCCGCTTCATTCGCTTCAGTCAAGGAAGGAGACGGCTCGCAAACCGCTTAAAAAACTCTAGGTTGTCTTCCAAAACGCATACGCCGGGTTAGTCTACGAAATCACCGCCGTGCCATCAAATGCAGACGTTCGTCGGCAAGCGTCCTCTCACAGTCACGAGAACGAGAACGGGTTGAAGTATCAAAATTCAATTTTCAATCCTATTCGAGCACGCAGGACCATCCGAAATAGGCCTCCAGGATCCACCCCAGGCACACCCTATAGACGATAGAAACTCTCAGAACTCGCAAATCGAAAACCGAAAAATAAAAAAACACCGTAAGCTAGACATTTTTCGGTACTTTCCCTGGTGCGGCGTGTGTGTGTGTTGTTTGCCGGTCTGAGGCACGAGCGAACGCGACGGGCATTCGATCGGGTTTTGAGGGTAATGAAATAACAACGCACGTGCAGCACTCAAACAACCGAATGCTAGGGATTGGGAAGCCCGGGCGTGGACACAAAATCACCGCAGCCTTCAAACGAAACAAGCTACGGGTTTTTTCCTTGTCTCGCTTGTTCGGTCCGCTTCTCGTTCGACGGTGACATCCACGGGAGCTTGACGTAATAAAATCATCTGTCACATCGATAGAAACCATCTATCGGTTGTTGGTCGCGTTCTAGCGTGCTGAAGGTCCGAACCGGGGAGCTCTATGTCCTCGGCAGCCATCGGTGACCATTGATCGTTGTTGATGGCTTGGTGCTGGGGTGGAAGCGCTCGGAGCGCTCAGCTGAGGATTGATTTGATCCTCGCAATGGTTGAATCCTGCGGACAAACATTGGTTTACGGATTGATGGCCGCTGATGGCCACTCCGGCCGAGTCTGATGATATACAGTTTTGCCTGGTTCTGGTGTTTGGCAAGACACACACATCCATCCATGAGGTTCGGTGGCGAGTTGCCCGGGACCAACGAGTGTAATGAATACCTTGACGCCGATTGATAGAAGTTACCAATTTTCAAACCCAAGGAAACGCTTTCGTTGATTGCATCCCGGCTTGTAACGTGATACGTTTACGGGGTTGTGTATTTACCTGAAATGAGGAGAGATAGAGGGATATCATTAGAATTTGTGTTGAAGCTATGTAGTCTGCTGTTGGGTATCGGGAAAAAAAATGTATCTCAATTATCATCGTCCAAATCCTTCGCTCAGGTGATTTTTTGTCCACCAACAAAAATCGATTCCAAAGATAAATTTTCAATTAAACTGACATCCAGAACGGCCTTCCCCCCCAATACTATACTTCAAAATTTGTGGTGTTTTGAAGTAGTTTCTGAACTGTTTGCGTTTTGTCGGTTCGCTGTTTTATTTAATTTCGTGTCGGTTCCGTTCGCTGGAATTGGGAATTGGGAATCGCTCGCTCGCTGTCTCACTTGTGCGTCGTCGACCAAACAAACGTGAACGCACTGTTTGATCGTACGGATGTCTGTGTGTCCTAGCAGCAAAATGAAATATCCCTCGCCTTGTGACACACACACACGGTCACTTCCCCGAGAGGATCCCCAGCGGTGACCCAGATTCACTAATCAGATTTCAATCTTACTGTCCGGGACACACACGGAACGGGCCCAAAAATCAACGTCAACATCGGGCGCACTCGTGCGTGGTTTTGGGTTTTGTGTGTGTGTGTCCCGGCATTCTCCACATGCTCGTTTTTGCGTATCCCGCTTTGGCACTTCCTAGCCACGTTATCTATCTAGCGGGGATGCTTGTTTTGCTTAACGAACGCACCCACCGGATTGGCCCGGATTGTCATTTACCCTGTTTTTTTTTCTGACAAATGACGCTCACGGCAGGTGGGGCATCTCGGGACGGGAAAACACGATCAAACACAAACCGACCGCCAGGGTTTTTATCCAAATCGATCGATTGATCGATAGGCAGCAGCAGTTTGTCTGGTGGCCCCCAGTGATTGGTTGGAAACCGTAATTTGAATTTTCTGACAGCTACACGGCAGCTCGGCAGCAACGGCAACAACTACTGGAACGGAACTTGGTACTCTCTGTTACGGAGGCTGTACGGGGAGCGCGTTTTGGTAGGTTTTTGATTTGTCATTTTGACAGGGGCAGCACGAGGATCGCGCAAACCCTCCATGAAAGTTGGGCTGCGCAGATTAAACCTAATTAAGATGGCTGGGGGCGAGACGCGATAAAGCAACGAATGGGGCAAATAGAGGCGATGCGTCGGCCGATGTTAATCAGCGGCGATGTTCGCTGTGCTGTGTGCTCTCTGTCTGGCAGGGTGCCATCTTATCGAGCGCACGACTATAAACGTCAGATTTTAAGGTCTTTGGAAAACACTTTTGACAGCTGCCGTTGGATTGTTCTCTCGGTTGCGTTCGGTGCCATTGACCACCGTTGAATCTCGGCCCGCTTTGGGAGGTCGAAATTCAGCTTTCGGACGTTAGACGTTTAGTGGCGATTCGCTCATCCCTCACCTCTCCCCAGGCTTCGCTATAAACGATATAATAATTGGATGCGTGGGGTGAAGCGATGGATATTGAAATCGAACACGGCAGACCACACCGCACAACTTTGGACTGCGTTAGTGTGGCGTGGAGTGCGTGGTTTGTTCCGTGGAATAGGAAAGCTGAGCTTCGCGTCCTCTTGCAAGCTCCAGCAGTAGCAGCGGTAGAAGCTCGAGGGCATTACAATGGATCAGAAGATGGCTACTTGAATTTCGCCTAGTTACAGTTGCCTCAATCGCCAACCTCCCGAGCAAGCCTCGCACCGCACCGCAACTTAAAGCTTATCCACCGCAGCATTATTTCAACGCACCGTTCCATGTCTAATCCGTGAACGGTTACAGAACGTTTATAACCTTACTTACTACCTAACTTCAACCGCGAAGCCTGGTCTCAAAAAAACCCCCCATACGTGGCGCGGTAGCTCAAAACGCCAACTAGCAATAATAACTCCCAATTTCATAATCCTTATCTTGACTCCGGTATCAATTACATGTCCGAGTGGGTCCTCCCAAGCAGCTGGCTCCCGAGCTGGTATGGTCGAACAAAGGAAAAAAACCCAACGGCGCGTTGTTGGAAATCATATCCGCGCGAACTGAACCAAAACCACATCGCCGACCGGTGGAAATCCCGACCATTTTGCTTCTGTATTTTCAGGTCGCGCTGAAACTTAGACGATGTTGGGAAGGTTCAACCGATAGACGTCCGAACAAAAAAAAACCAACGGAAACCAAAAATCTACAGCTAAACAAACTGTAGTCCCTGCGAGCCCAAACCAACAACCAAAAAAAAAAGAACCATTTTCGTAGCGGAAAGGCGGTCGTGCGAGTAATTTGATATTTATTATTCATTTTCAGTTAGAGCGCTCCGGTCCACGCGGCTCAAATTCCTGACGGACCACGCGGCCGGCTCCGGGCTGGTCAATGGCGTTCTCCTCGTGTGCGCTTTATGCGAGTCAAATCCAATTTCCAGCCGGGGATGAGTTCGATGTTATTTTTCTAGGATGCGTACCCTGCCGCTTTTGGGGTATTTGGTTTGGTGAGGACTTGGTGGGCAGTCGTTGAATATCTCTCTCTCTCTCTCTCTGTCTTTCTGTGGGTTTTACGCTTTCCACCAAGGTTAGATTTAATTCATTTGTTTGCGAGAGATTTACGGAGCAATAAAAATGAAACAAATCACTTTCGGTGAAATCATAAACGAGCAAATCACAGTTTCTGCAAAGTGATTTACTGTCCTTTGGTTGTGCTTTTTAAGAGCAGTCACTGAAATTTGGGAAAGTGGCGTTGTAAAGCAAAGTAATTATGGCGCTATCAGGATGTCCTAAAAAACAACCAATTTCTTCCAGTGTTCAAGACTTTCTATAGCATCAAAAATGCTACCCTTCTTCAACAAGCAGCCGAAACCCCTGTACCACGGCTTAAAGCATCGCTTCCTGCCAACAGACTTGCTGAAAGCCCCACTACCTCGACGTTCTAATCATGTGCCTGCGCTCTCGCTGTGTCTGTACATAATTTAATAATGCTACTTGTTCATCAAGTTGGCACCAGCCACCAGCCATCTGCCGCCCCAGCTGAGACACACTAAATAGGAAAACTCTTCTTCGCTTGGCACGCTCTGAGCACATGCTTCCCCGTGGAGCAACATTGAACTGCCAGAAGGACTGCCCCGAACCGTTCCTCCAAAAACTTGTCCACATCCTAGGCATGCCAGCGCCGGCCACCATATGTAAGTGAGGCTAATCTGTTTAACAGTCGCATCAATTAACAGGCTCATTGGCTGGTGCTCTTCGGTGGCCGACTTGCGGGAACACGATTGCACACATCCATCTTCGGGGGTTAATTATTGCTGAAATGACGTCACGGAACCCATCCCAAACCACAATGCGAGAGAGAGAGAGAGAGAGAGAGAGAGAGAGAGCGAGCAAAGAGTCGACTTCCTGTGTCCACCTCGTTTGCGATCTATATTAAATCAAGGGGATTATATAATAAAGACATTAACGTTGTAATTTATAAGATTACACACATTTCAACCATTCTTCGTGAGGTTTCGTGCTGAGGAGAGCTGGAATTTCCCGGACGCTGTACAGTCAGTGTCAGTGTGAGTGTGACGGTGGTTCGACGACGGGCGAAGCAAAACACGGAGAAAGAAACCTTTCCAGTCCCCCAAACCAACTGGCACGGGGCAGTGGAATTCGGGGACGAATGTTCCCGGCCGTTTGGGTTCTCAGTTTTCTCGGAAACGGACCCACCCGGCTGTTGGGTTGAATCGAATGGAATCGCAGAGAAAGATATCCTTAAACCTACTTGAGCATTTGACTTGTCTGGCCCCATCTTGTCTTGTCGAGTGTGGAAACGTGGACGAGTGTGTGTGTGTGTGGAAAAAAGGATAAGGATGAAGCAAGAAGCAGCCATTCTGTCTAGCAGTGTGAGCTAGCAAAACGCCTGCCTCGGAAAAACTAAAAAAGACAGACAAAAACACAAGAGCAAAGGATATCCCGCATACGGAGTCTGAAGATGCCGTCGTCTCCACTTCACAGCCGTCGAGCTATCTTCTCCTTCCCAGCGGTGAAGCACCGGGGCCGCATTCATTTCATTTTCATTAGGAGCTATTCTTTTTTGCCGTTGCTCACCAAAGCAACTAACCAAAAATTGGTGGAACGGGCGCAAAAACCACCCACCACGCCACGCTGCCTGATGTTGTGGAAACAGATACCCAGGGCCGCAATGGGCGAAGAAAGTGATCTCGTTATTTCACTTATTTTCTTATTATACACTCGACGTCCACCGGGATAAAGTCTGAACCGCGAGGTTTTATCCCTGCTTCGCACAAATGGAGTGGTAAAGACACCGCACCCGGTCCTTCTTCCGTTGGCGAGAGCCGAAAGGAAAACTGGGAAGGATTGCCCATCGGAGAGTCGTGATTGCGGTATGGCGTGGTCTCGAATCACCTCGGTTTAAGAAGAGGGCAGCCAAACAAAAAAAAAGTAAAATAAAGCACAAGATGATTCCCATGTTGCCATTTTTCGAACTGGAACTGCTCGGTTAAGAGCACGTTAGCCGATGGTTGTGTATCGTGCAGTGGAAAGAAAGCAGGAAGCAATCCTGCCAAAGTGAAGTGTCTAGCTGTCCGAAGAAATTACGTCTTGATGGTGAACGATCAAGCGCTACGGAGTCACAACACGACGACGGTGTAATACCACGCTCTCTCTCACTCTCTCTGGAGAAGGAGGTAATTAGAACAGTTTTCTGCCATACGAACAAACGTTTCTACACGGACCAATCTACGGAGGTCGATAGAATTGCCTGAACGGAGAAAGATTACTTCGACCAGCAGAGAAACGGTAGTAAAATCTAACGAACCTTACCATATAATCCGAACGGTCCGTCCGAATCCGTAGACTCCGATGGGACATTCAGCGAAGAGGTGGATCTCGCAATTTCCCAGCATCAAACAGTTATCATTAATAAACTGCCGAGCTAAGACCATAATATAATCTCAATTAAATTTACAGCTTTTTTCTCCCAGCTTACCGAGTTCCCCAAAGGGGATCTCTGTGAAGTTCATTTGCGATCTGGAGACACGGTTTCCCACCCAGACCCGTTATCTTCCTGGAGCAGCAAAAGATTAAGGTTAAGCGAACGGGTAAAGGAGCTGGTCACACAACCACAAATGGCAATCGCCCGAGCCCGAGTGTCCCTTTGGTGTTGAGGATGGTCCCTGGACCTGGTGGTGATGGACTTACTTACCAGCTTCTCGGGTGCTTTCTCGGGTCTAAGGTAGAATTACTGGAGCGGAGGTTTGTCCACTGGGAATAGATACCTTTTTGGTGAATTGTTAGCAAAGAAGCCAATTTCAAACGTTCCATTCTCCCACACTTCCTGGACATCCCTCCATTTTTGCCCCCAAAAGTTGGTAATTGTTTAACATTTTTTCCTTCCAAAAGCCAACGACAACTGAAAGACTAGCTGCTGGGAAACTCCACGCTCACACTGCTCATATTCATTCATTTTTGAACGCTTGTTTGCCAACTTCAAGCTCACTTCACCAAGTGGGAATGATTCGCCACGAAAATAATTCCATTTATCAAGGGACAGCCCACGAAACCACGCCGAGTGGGTAATCTTTCTAATGCGTGTTTTTTGCTTCCTTACCAGCTACCGTGCGGCAATAAATATCGCTCTCGCAACTCAAGACCCACCATCTTAGCAATTCACGACCTGATTGATAGTCGACTTCTGTTTGCACAGTTGCTCTTATTCGATCGATAGATGGCGCTGTCAACATGACAACATGTACAAGGTAGAGAGAGAGAGAGGTGCGCTCGTCACACGTCAAACAAGTAATTTATGCCTCCATCAACAATCGAATTGTGGTTGGCGTTAACCTTTTACGCTCCGACAGATAGTTTGATGGCTGGTTGAGGTGTAACCGAGAATAGGAAGTGAAGAAAAAAAAAGCTAAAACACTCCCATCCCAACTCGGTGGCCGCGAGAATATCAAACACCGGGGCCAGATGTCACATCAGGCGTCGTGGTGTTACACATCTTTCGCAGTCTGGCGTGCCTTTTCCACCGACCGTGAGATGCCCCATGAAACCGGTGGAGATAATATATTAAATTTAATTATTTCAACATTTTAATTATCGCCCGCCCACCCGAAACATCCCCGAAACGAAAGTCACGGAGGCGGACGCGTAATGGACTGTTCCGAAAACTGTTCCGCCTCCAGCAGCCACAGCCAGCCAGCCAGCGCTAGAAATCGGCAACTCGCACCAACAAGGTATAAGGTGACAAAACGACATATGTTGGTAGCGCGGTTTTATGTTCGTGCCGAAAGCCATTCCCCAACATGGGAGGAGTGGGTGGGATTTGGATGTGGAGAGAAAGAGATGGAGCACCCTGAATGGATCCCTCTCAGAAACTCATCTTCATTCGATCCGGGTTTAAGCACGGTGGTGCTTTTGTGGTGATTTGTGGGCGCTCACGACTCTGTTCCGGGAGGGTGGGGGAGAAAATGGAAATGAAGTGCGTTTTGTGTCGCAGATATTACTAATTCAATAATAAATTTCCTCCGAACCGTAGGGGACACTGTGTGAAGACCCCCACGATTAGACGACTTTGGAGAAGGAGAAGAAATTTGGAGCGTGCGGAACGACGACGACGAGGCTGGCAAAGTTTGGTAGAACATTGTTACACATATTGTTGTGCAAGGTGGTTGGACTGAAGTTCTCGAGCGGAACTTCATTTGCGCTATTCCTGGAGCTCTGGAAGAAGTCCTGCAGCATTAGAGCGCCTGAAAGGATGGATTAGGGGGACATTGGAGACTTTCAATGTTTTTGAATTCTGACACATCGGAACACTCTCGTTTCTCCAGCTCGTTCACTCACATACATTGTTCAGCTCGATATGGTGCAGGTGCAGCAGCACTGCCAACGACCATCGAGAGGTGTGTGTGTGTGTGCAAAACTAGGGACCAAAGTTCAATTTGCAACTTTCCCTCAAAGTAGCATATGTATTTCCCACGTGGGAAATTCGGAAACACTTTTCAATCGCCCTTTGTTCGCCGGGGATCGAAATCGTCGTCGGGCGAGGGTTTTGTTGGGCAAGTTTCTTCGTCCTAGAGTTTGCTGGAATGCTTTTCCGAGAAAGATGTTTTATTGTTTTGCCCAGCCGTAGTCTCAGCGAGGTGGATTGGAGATTGGCGGTGAGCATTATTGATCGGAAGTTGAAGAATCTTCCCTACCGATAGAAATCCTTTGGAAAGTTTTGAGCTCGCCAACAGATGTAGCTTTGAGCGCGGGCAGGAACAAATAAGTTGAGAGTATTTGAAGTACCATTGTTCTACACATTCATTATCGGTGAGTAAAAATGCACAACGGCAAAGGATGCGTTACCTAATCCACTTTGATTCGATGGGTGTTTTTCCTCACATCAAACGGCTCGCTTTTATCGCTGATGATCTAAACAAGATAAATTCGTTAATCCCAGCTCAAATTAATCTACTTTGATTGTTTTCTTTTATTTCCCCGGCGTCCAATACACACACACAGAAAGCACACAAACGAGCCTTATCATAACTGGTGTACATTATGAATGGGGTAGGATTATCGGGCCGATCCGCTGGGAGTGGCAACATGCAATTGAATAACTCTAGAGCGCATGTTATTAAAAAATAACACAAGTGGGTAAAGAAAATCACACACGCACACGGTTGTAGCTTTGATTTTTCAATCTTCATCACCCATCGAGCCCCACATTTCCCCCCCGCATGGGGCGTTCCACAAATTAGAGAGCTGCCGTTTCCACCCAGGAAGCCACGTGAGCCTCGTGACAGAGGGTTTTTTCACGCTTTTGCAAGGTGTGTCAGCTTCGAAAGGTTTATGTCTATTGCATGCTCGCATCGCCATTTATTCGTCCATTTTTATTTTTTTTCCGCCTGTTCCATTCACGCTCACCTCATTTTGTTTACTATGAGGCTATGGTTTTGCGTTTTATCATTCGGTGCTGTGTTCCATTATGCGTTTTTCTGTGGCAGCTAGCCACCGCCACCACACAAATGCTTGGGATGGGAAAAAGCCATGTGCGGGAGGTGTTTAATTTTTCATCACAAAACTGTCAACGGCTCATCTACCACACCTGTTTTTTTGTTGTGTTGGAACAAAAACTGGTCGGTTGCTATTTTTTGTTGTTGTATTTCGCTTGTTGTCTGGTTTTGGTCGGGACACAACTGCTAGTAATTATCGATCAATGTTGTATGCTTTATACGATAAAACACACACACACACACGTGAACACAAAACTGCATGCACGCATCGGTGTGCTCGGTGCACCGGAACAGAAGGGGGGAAAACAAATTGTTTCACACGTGGAAAAAGGACATTCGAGAATAAAACACATCAAAACGCACCACCAACAATGAGCGGGCATAATGAAGAAGAAAGAAGAGAAGCAAAAAACACTCTCTTCAGAAGGCTGAGGGGAGTGCGGTTAGGGGTGAGGCGCGGTAGGAGCACTCCGAGGACGAGGGGGGGGGGGGGGAGTTTAAATGGGCATTTAAACAACTAGTAACGGAGGCGTTTTGTTGAGCGATCTGTGATTAATTGGATTTAATTGAAACAAATTATGATCACGCGCTTCTGAACCATCAACAAAAGGCGCGCAACAACAACAACAGCAACATCAAGCACCAGGGCCGTGCGGACAGTGGTGAAACCATGTCGTTCGGTTTCCACCATGGGCCAGGCTGTAGATATGCTTTTTTTTGTGTTGCTTTTAAATTTGATTGCCAGATCAAGTGATGCGCATGACGGACACATGCATCTGTTTCGTTAGTGGTGTAATGTGACAACTTTCCCACACTAAAAATGGGAAAAATGCGTAAAGCAGCTGTAGAGCGATGTGTGCATTAAAAGGAATTGTTTGATTGTAATGATGTTTCATGCCACTAGGTGGTCTATCTACCTGCGATGGAAGATTAAAGTCTAAATTCAATTCCAACTCCCAACGAAGTAGTAGTCGTCACCATTCGATTAGTCGTCAACTGTGATTTGAATGTCAAAACATCTCATCTATGCTTGAAAACACCAAAAAAGGCAAGAGCTTTCATTTTTAAAGAATAAATTCCGAAGACCCAATTACTTCGTTGCGTTGGACTTCAGAGATTTCATTAATCTCTCAATTTTGCTGGACAAAATTGATAGTGATTCGAAGAAGTTAGAGACTTGGAAGTCTAGATCTGTAATGTTCAGACCGGTACTCTCTATTTGAGGAAACTTATATTTCTGGGAAGCGTGATGTTAACATTGGACTATCCATTTGAAACTGAGTGACAGCTGACTGATAATAACAAGATTTCTCTGTCTTCCACTGAAGTTCGTACCGAAGATTCCAGTTAATGGGGTTATATTGACATCAAAATCCCTGCTAGAAATAACCGTCTTCTTCAAGGTTTTGTGGAGAATCTGAGGATAGGGTCAAGATTTAAGATATTGTGTACGGAGATCACTGTAGCAAATCGCTACGTATGGAAGCGTTCTACCGAGGATCACTATTCTTCTTGAAGACCGCCAGAACTCTCTAGGTTTGAAAATAGTTGAGGAATCGTCCTCAAATATTTTGCAGATAAAACAGAGCAGGTTCTGAAGTCGTTGAAGGCCCCTTATAGCCATTGGAACATAACAATATTAGTCATCTTGCTATTCTGAGCTATCAGATGTGGATTATTTAGGTTGCATCACAGCGAAAGCCTTCTGTTTTTGTTTATCAACAATAAACCTTTCAAAGTTGGATACATCCACACTAGTTCCCACAGCTAGCAAGTGATGTCATCAAATTTTCATCCACAAAAACAACCCAAAGCGCTAGAGCTGAACCAATTAACTTTCAAAGGATAACAACCGATGCGAATTGATAGCGCCATCCAGCCCGCAGCTAAGTGTTAGTCTTTTTTGTTTCGACTCCAACATTTTATGTTGTAATAATTTCAGCTCGATAGAGCTTCCAGCAAAAGTCCTCCAATCCGAAACGATCCACCAATTATCGGCCGATTATGTGTGTGTGTGTGTTTGTGTGTGGGGACCTCCGAACGTGTTACAAAAGCGAACGAACGAACCCTTTGCGCGGAAGGATTATGATGTTTGGGAATTAGCAAGGGCCCGCGTGACGTTCATTGTGAAGGTAGTGTTTTTGTTTTCCTTTTTTTCTTTATCCCTTTGCTCTGGTTCCAGCACACACACACATACATTGATTTATGCATCACCACATCACCTTTTCACACGCCCCGTACCACCCAGTTCTGGCGGTTTTGGTTACCTTTTGCCATCCTGTACTTTTTCGCCCTGAAAGCAATAATAAATCGAGAAAAACTGGCACCTACACCCACCGGGCTATGGGAAAAGCCCTACCTGGGCGCTGTGATCAATCGTTTAGCTAATTTATCGATGTTTAATACCGTTAATTATGGTCCGCTGACACACCACACTGCACGGGCCACCTCGAGAGCGTCCGCACCCACCCGGTGTCGGTAATTAGGAGGAGGCCTCTCTCACAGGCCTCCTGCGCGTTGCTTTTCACGTTTGATTTGTTGAAATAAAACAACGCAATTAGTTGTGATTGATACGGAAAATGTGTTAATATGTTTCTGCAAGTATTGGAATTTTTTTCTCGATCGGTTGGAAAATATTTAAAAAAAAACCAAACCAATGGAGGCGCATGGTACTTCACTGAAAGTCACACACAGGGGTTGGACAATGGACTTTTCATACGTGACCAATTTCGCTAAAGCTCATCGGCAAATCGATGACAAAAACGGTATAAGAAACATCGTAGCTAGAGGACCAATATTTACACAACCATTCGTCCCTTTATTCGTCTTCCTATCATACTTTTTCGACTCTGAGAATGAACGAAAAGAAGCGAAAAATCATCCCCATTCGCCTTTTGTTTCGTTGCGTTTCTCGGAAGGTTTCGACATATTTGGTAAGTGATTGTTTGCCGTTGGCTTACATTGATGCCGTAATGTGTATACACTTACATGCATTTACGTGTGTGTGTGTTTGCTTGCTCGTGACTTGTGGCTGTTCTGTTACGATGTCAAGGAAGAAAAAGGATACTTGGCTCAAAATCTTTACTCCATTGGTTTTTCGTACGACAAGCTTCAACCTCGCTGGCTCCCAATCGTCTCAATTCGAAAGTCAACAGTAAAAAGGGATATTTGTAGCGATTTTTCCTGGTGCGTTTGTGTGTTTGTGTTTTATAGTATCGATTTTCCGAAGCCCTTATTTTGACGACCGAAATAGAGGATTCCGGAAAATTCTTCTTGACGTCATCAAAATGTACTGAGATACAGAGAAAAGAATTCATGTGTGTTACACTTCAACGGAAAACCGCTTGAATTGCTTCCGGAGCTGTTTGTCAATTGTTGTTATTCGAGGCGACTACAAAAAAAGCAAGAGTTATCTAAAATAGCATCTTGCCGTCGCTTTTAACAAGCCTCGCATTGCACTGATTTAAACACGTCAGGGAAATTAGAATTCCAGCGTGTTCATACACATCACAGCCAAGAAGCAGAACGAAGCTAAAAAACACGTGTTTCCGGTCGTAAATCTATAATGCATTGCCAAGTTCGCCCGGTTCTGGTGACAAATTGGAGGCAAAAATGGTGAATGCTTAGCCATAAATATAACAACCATTTCTATGAGGTGATTATGTTAAACGGAGACTTACTCCTTTGCATAAAATTATGCTCATCGCCATCGTGATCGCAGCCGACACCGTACACCGGGTGCCTCAAGACGACCATAAAGGTGTCGCTGGGGGTGTTAGTTACTTAAATTACACGAGGTAATTTTGGAACGAGAATTAAGAAGCTCTAGTTTTTGGGGAGAGAAAGCCGCGCGGAAAACAACCCGTCGACTCGAAGAACCGGGACCCGGTTGAGAGTTGTTCGTGTCAACTTGGGTAAGTTTTTCCACGTCGCACGTCTTTCCCCCAAACAACACCACCCAATCGAGCAACGATTGAAGGCGAAGACACACACACACACACCGGTAACCGGTACCCATAAATGTCATGTTGCACTGGAAAACATCGTAAGGATGGGGGAGGGTTTGGGGTGGGTGTGCGGTGACGTTTGACACTAACGAGCACTTTCTCGCGAGCGCGCTCTCTCGCGCGTCTTAGAATTTATCTGTCACACGGGAATTCGTTTAATTAAAATATCGTGTTTTTATGCGCTTTTAAACGATGCAGGAAATGTTAGTGTTCTGCTCGTTTTGCGTCGACCGTGCGGGTTTGCTGGCCGTTGCGGGCGTAGTTGCGACAGAAGGTGACAGATGTGTGGCGTGGTTTTGTGTCTCGGTCTCGCACAACCGACCGGTGTTGCGCAACGTGGCCGGCAACGGGTTCGGCAACCGGATCCCAGCTCCGGTTGCGTCATCAAACAACACCGAGCGCTGTAATCGGTGGCAAATCTCATCACACGGAAGGTACGAGAAGAAAAACCTTTACTAGATGTAATACAGAAAAATCTCCCTTTTTAACACAAATAATCTGCAGCAGTTTGAGGGTGGAACAGAATGGATAGACGTGGTGCAAATCCGCAGCATAACGTACGAATCGGAAGTACGTGACCTGAAGGGAGGAAAAAGCATAATGAATCCTTAGCTCGCGCTAGTCGCAACTCGCCCAGGATCGCCCAGTATCGACTTACTACTTTCACTCTTCACATGGATACACACACACACACAAAAAAAGGCGTATTTCGTTGACATTTATGGTTTGATGTGGCTGTACGAAGTAGAAATAATTATGACTGAACAGTTTTTTGGGACACGCGGGGACGCGCTTCAGAGTTCCTAAGCTCCCAAACCGAAACAATGGGAAGCTGTATGTCTCTTCGAAGAAATGGCGAACGAAACATTCCGGGGCTGTTTTTTTCTTCTCTCTCTTTATCTCTCTCTCTATTTCCTTTCGCCCAAGAATACATTCATTTTCAGCTAGTAAACACAAAGCAGGTAAACGAGTTATTGGTTGGCCCTCACCACCTCTCAGAGTTTCTGAACATGTTCGGCACAGACCCTGAAGATCTTTGCGCGGCGAACAACAACAGCAACACACACACACACACACACACACGTGCAGCGAACTTCCTGGAGGACCGCTGCCGTCGACGGGCAACGGAAAAAGCCATATTAATGTCTAATTGCGTTGAAATTAATTAATTTATGGTATAATACTTCAGGAAACTGATTAAACTTCTACCCCCGGGATGGCGAGGTGGTGCTGCTAGAGGTGATTCCACCGAGAGATCCCTCTCCCCCCCGACCTCGTCGTCGTTCCTGGTTGTAGCTGTCCTGATGAGGTCCCACCGTACGTAAGAAATCATCAGCGTGCCTGGAAAGTCTTGAAGAGTTAGCGCGAGAGAGCTGGTGGAAGCGTGGTAGCGCGTGTAATAATACTGTATGCAACATTATCCCTTTTCCATCGTTGGCTTACAGAAGTCGGTTTCCTTATCCTTTTCCCAGTCGTGCTCTCTCTCCTTCGAGGAGAAAGCAAAAAAAAAGAAGACAGGCGGAAAAACCTCCAACAAGAGTACGCCATTTCCGGGAAAAGTGTATCACGAAGTAATAGTTTTGTTGTGGCTAAAGAAGCGAAACTAAGACGTTCACATCTCGGCAGCAAAGGGGGCCGGGACGGCGGTCGTTTGACGGCGCGAGGATGATGATGGCGATGATCATCATCAACCGGTGGAAATTGTATATGCCCCGGAAGATGTGTCGGCACAATGTCTTCGTTCGCTCCGTAGCAGCGGCATCGTCCGTATCGTCGACCACCAGCCGCAGCCGTGCCCTTTTCATCATTATCCTGTGCGGCGCGCGGGAGATATAAAATATTACTGGCGGAAGCTAGCGACACCACTAGCCGGTGCACCACGGCATCTTGTGCAAATGAGGATGTTGCATTCGGGAGTTGGCTGGTGTTAAAACCGCGCGCGTGGCGCAAGCGTACAAGGACGATGTTTTAATAACATTCAAAACTTTTGTTATATGAAACGAGAGAGAGGGTCTAGGGAAGGAGTCGAAGGATGCATGCAGGACGCAGTCAGAAGTTAGTGAGGCCAACCACTGGAGAATCTTCTGTGCCGGCAACGCAACAGCGTGTCCACCGCCACCAGGCAGAGGGCTTAGGATGGTTGAGCTTTCATAAACGCTGCACCATTTGTTGGTGGTAGCGCAAAAGTGTTTGCTTTACGGTTGCTTGCTTCCGGATTGAGGGTGTTGTTTAAAAAAAACCCTGAAAAAATAACCTTAACTTCCTACTTTTTTTCGAATTGCTAGAAGTTACCATTAGGCTTCCTCTGCTGAAGAGCTGCATTTTAAATGTAATTTTTTTGTGTGCCTCGTTCTAGCGTCCTTTGCTCGAACGCCAACTTTCCCTGCAGCTAAAGCTCACATTAAATGGGGGAGAAAGAGCTGGGTGAGCTCTTTCCCAAAGCCATATGACAGTTACCTTGCAGATTATCCTCTCCATTTGCGAATGTTTTTAGTAGCAAACAAGGACAAGTCGCTGAACAAAAATAAAAATAAACCGAGAGGGAGAGAACAGGAAGCACTCGAATTGTGAGCGTTTTTCCACATGCCAATACCGATTCCGGGAGCCTGCAGGTCCGAGGAAAAAAGCGCACCAACCGGGTGACATTTTCAATCGCCGCTAAGTACGCGTACCGTCAGCACATGCCTGCCCCGTTTTGCAACATTGTTATCGATCCAACCCCTTCCGTCGACGGCGGGATAAGAGAAGAAGGAAATCGTAATCGTAAATGCGCTTGGCGTGTAATTTAAATCTGCCATGAGGCTGAGGCTCAAGAGGCGCATGGGAAAGGAAGCAGAGTTTTGGCGAGCGGCGGGGTGGCAGAAAACATCCGATGACAGCTGAAACTCAAACAACGCCCCGAGAGTGCTGAAGGTGAAGAGCGTAAACGGTTGCCATTACGCTGATCAGCCAAGCCCAGCGGGATCCCGGAAAGCTTTGGTAGCAGATTTCCATGCTCACATCGTGTCGGAGCGTAACGTTTGGCGGTGGGCGGCTGTGGGCGATAGACGGAGAAGCGTTCCTTGAACCCATTTTCATTTCCTAGCCCCGGGTTTTCCACGACTTTAAAGGGCATTCTTTGCATACCGATACCCGCACGACGATTCCAGGTTAATGGGTTATGGGAATTTGGGCCATATTGTGCGAGTGGTTTATTTTCTTCCTTTTCGTCAGAAGAATGAGGGCTCGGGAGCAAACCGGGTGGTACAAATTTCGTCGGATAAGTGTTTTTTCCAGTTTCAACTCTTTTCTCTGGGGGAAGTTCTAGGGCAAGTTCTTACGACTTTAAATCGTACAACTACTGAGGACTAATCGATAGCAGGGAACAAGGAATGCTAGGCTAGAAATTGATTGGAGCCTCGTGTGGACTAAGTCACCGAGGATTCTTCAAAAGATATTTGATATTAGGTTGAAAGCTTAAATCCCTCTAAATGAACTCCTCAGATGAACACAAGCATGAATTGGAGGATTCGTTTTGACCTTTTAAAGCATTTATTTTGTGGTTACCAAGAAAACTCCTTGTCCTCAACAAAACCGTTCACTATCACCCGGCGTCTAACAATGAATCGAGAATGGAAAATAATTTTCCTCTACCTTTCTACCACTCTCCACAAACACGCGTTAATCCGCAAATTGTACGAAGCTTAGTGTGTTGCGCGCGCTCCTGTTTATGGCACTTTAGCCTTCCATTCCAGACAACCGACGCAAGCTTTGAAACTCATTTTTCTTAGAAGGTTGTTGCGTTTTTTCTTTACCAAAACAAAGTTTTCGACTCGCGCCGAAGTGAAAATCTGTGCCGGCAAGCAAGGCGACCAGGCTGGGGGTGGGAGGTGCCTTTGGAAAATCAAAACCCCACCCGATCAGTACCACCGCTGGGACTGGTCGGTGGGGAGCACTCGCAGTTTTCACAACGCAGTTCAGGTAATTGAAAGCGAAATTTTAATTATCATTTCATCCCTGCCCGACGGGAAAACTTAACGCCGGGAAACGGGGCGGGTTGGTAACTCGCAACACAACAACAGACAACCCCACTCCCCCCTTCCGATTTGGGTTCGGTGGTGGCAGACATTTTCATCGCCCAATGAAGTTGTCGATGAAGGTGGCAAATATGGGTGGCGCAAATGGCGGAGACGGTTGAAGTTGAATGTCGCACTCGAGCGCCGTTCTTTGGGAAGCTTTCTTTGCTCTTTCCTTTTTCCCAGGGAAGTAAGGAGATGCAGGAAAGGGAGCGAGAGGACTTTTGCTTGGGGTTTTTCTTTCCCAGGTGAAGGTTTTTGGTTTTTGCGGTTGTTAACCTAATTTGAAATTCAAGCTTTCAAGTAGCGCGCTACCGGGTTGCCTTTCGCTCAGCAGCCCACGCGCCGCTAATTGAATAGAATTGTCCTGGCATTTAGGTTTTGGGGGGGGGGGGGGGGGTTCGGTTCGTGGCCGGTATTGGGGTAGTGCTGTTCGGGTGACACTTTTCTCCACCCGGGGAACACAGAGGAACGGAGGATTAAATAGAATTTGCACGACTTAGCACCGTTGCGAAGCGAGACCACCGACGCCCACCGAGCGATCCTTGACTTGACTTCAAAAGTATCGCACTATCTTTACTCCTTCTTTCTGCTCCGCAGGTGTAACCGCAGCAACAAGAAGAAGAAGAAACAAAGGACGACGGCAATACGAGCAAGAAAACCCGGAAACGATGTCTGTTCTAATTTTCGGACTAAAAACCAAAACATCCAACCCACTCGCTGCGCTGCCTAATAAAATTAACCGTTTTATGCTTGATTTGTGCGCTCTCCGTCGTCGCGGAAAACCGGCTGCTGTCGGCGCCGCTCGCGACGAAAGATCAAAGCGACCTCTGCCGGAATAATATTGTAATAAACGTCAGATCCGGCAGCATTCCAGGCGGCGTTTCCAGGTTAACGTTCCCGCTCGAAACCTACGTTTTGCGAAGGGGGGAAATGTTTTATTTTACCTTCTCGCACACTAAAAATGACGCGGTGGAAGGAAGGAGCGCGAGGGTCGGTTGGAAAAAGGTGCGTAATTAGATTTTAATTAGTTTTGCTGATTCGCAGCTTCAGCCGGAGCGAGCGCACGCCTCTCGGACACACGGAAACGACGACTGTCGCTGTGGCCGGTGGCTGGAAAAAAAAGGAAAAACCGTCGACGCGTGCATTCGTCACCAAGCGCGATCGCTACTCACTCGTTCAGTGAGTGGTTTTTCCTTCCACCGTGGGGAGAAAATGTTCTCGACACTGTCCAATATTTTCTTCGAAGCTGGCTCGCACCGCTTGCTCTCGCCACTAGCCTGAAGTGACGAGAAAATGTGCACCGCCGACGATTTGATAAATTTTAAATTGGTTTCTATAAATAATTAATAAATTTAACGAACAAACTCCAGCCCGCCTGCACCCATTGGCCCACCCCCCGGGAAGGGCGGGCTGCTGTTCTCGTTGACGCTCACTGAAGCGAAGATAATGAACGAGCGGTTTTTGGACGTAATTTTGAAGCCTGGTCGCTCGCTTTATTTTTTAGCTCGTAGCGGTTTTTCGGTGAGAAACACACGGCGTCCCTGAAGGCACACACACACCCACACTCAAACGCACTTATATTTGGAGTAAATTGAAAATTCTGAAAATATGAAATTTACTCAACGACCAACGATTATAAACAAAGCAAATAATGGAGCAAGGGCTGCGAAACGAGAATTTCCACACTTACTGGCTGGGCAATAAATTGCTTGAGAACTCGGGCTTTAACTAGAGTTGGATGAGTAGAGTAGAACAGACTAGCGAAATGTGATTCATAAGGACGCAATTCCTAATCGAGTGATGACTGTTGTACGAGAAGAACTGATTTTCAATTAGGCTTGGAGCAGGAGATTATTTCCCACAGCTACTTTACACCACTTTCCGTTGATAATATGCTACGGAGAAGCGATAAATTTCATGCGTTTACAAACTACAGTGCCAGACATGAATATAAGACAGCTTTTATCTGGGCTAAAAAAACATTACTTTAACAAAGAAAATTTTTTGATAGTCGGTTTCGTCTGTTTGATAAATCTCTAAAGAACTCTCATTTTCAAACTGAAGTAACCATATAATTATGGTGCACACTGTACTTTGAAAAAAGCACCCATCCTACGAAAGTGATTCAACCCTACCAAACAAAAGAAATCAATCAGTCATTCTCGCTGACCTTTCCCGAAGGTCTTATGAAAAAAAAACGGGCCCGATTACTTTACTCCCGTCAACGCGCCGAACGCGGCGACGCAGGCATGAAATGAAAAATGAAAATTGATTTCTGCTTTCATTTTCTTTAATATTTTCACACGAGCGTGTGGTAAGCGCACGCTTTTCAACGAAATTGAATTTCCTTGCCTTCCTTCTTCGGGGAGTTTAAACATCCGCAACGAACAGGCATACCCAACCATCCAGTCCATATATGGTTTGGGTGGTTCATTGCTTCAGCTGGCGGGTTTTTCACTCCCCCCCCCCCCCACGATCAGCGTTTGATTAACCGTGCGAGGAATAGACAAGTGTGGAAAATGATCCGGTTTTTCAAATGGAAAAATTCTACTAAGCAAATAATGCTACTGCAAACGATCTTGCTCCAAAAAAACGCCTTCGAGCGCACCCAATTAAGAACCGATTTTCTTCACACATTTGAGCAAGATAAATTATGCACACAAAAGAACTACGGCGCTCAGCCGCCGGCAGACCGATTAAACCATCTTAATCGATGCCAACCTCGGGGCAATTAAAAAACAATATTTTTTCCCCAAATTAAGCAGCAGTAAAAACGCGCCGGCATGTTTTTTTCCCCTCTGCTGAGAAAATTTTGGGTATTCGCAGGAAAAACGTGGTGAAAAACTTCCCGGTTTTTCCTGTTGGGCTGGGAAGAAAACGCTGCGTGTGAAGAAAGAGTCGTGAAAGGGGGGGTGGGGAAACACCACCCATCCAACCAATTCCCAAACGGCGGAAGCAACTCATCGGCAGTTTCATATTGCGTCAGCAGTATGACGAGCACGACGATGCTGGGAAACTCTTTATCGAAAACTCTTCACCGAGCTGGCTGGGCTTGTGTTTGTTTATTTTTCCATCAAACGCAAGATGAAATGTTAATATTTTTACACCACACAGACGCCTGCTTAACGTGTGCCGTTAGTCCCTTCGCAGTCATCGGCGACAAGATAAGTGACTTTTTCCCTCGCTCACGACGACGACGAAAAAAAAAAACCCCTTTTTTCCATAGAGCCCGAGTGCACCGGGATGATGATGATGATGGAAAGTATAACAAATTTTCCACCCGATCCGAACCACTCATCCAAAGCAATGCGGTACGTACGCGGGAGTGTGTGTCGAGCAAGCAACGCTCATAAATGGTAATCAATTTGCGTCAGTCAGCGCAGTTGGCGTCTGGATCTTCGCCCGGCCCTGGAGGGTTGGGTCGCTGTGCAGTCCCTATTTACACGCGTTTTGCAATAAAACATCACGCGACAGCTTCAATTTATCAGACGACACAAAATTAGCTTATAATTAATATTAACTCTTTGCCGGTTTCCGCGTTTCCGAAGAGCCTGCACCGAGGGAGTGTGTCTCTGGAGTCGACCGACAAGCGACATTTCGACAACACTCGGACGCATGTTTTCGGCTGCGTCCATAAATAATACTTCTAGTGACACTACTTCTACCAGCAAGCTGAAACAGTCCACAAAATATTGTTGCCGTCAGGCGGTGTTCTCGTTCTGCCAAAGTACGCTCTGCAGGAGTCTGCAGGAACTCTCGGAAAAGCTGCACATGTAATTTAATTGAAAAATTATTTCCAATGCACTCCACACACACAGAGAGAATTCCGCCGACCGTCCGATGGTATGTCGGTCGCGGAACTGCCAACAAATCATAACCCTTCGTCTTCGTGTGTCGTGCACTCCGGCAATCGAATCCCAAAAATGACGACAGACGACAAATGACTAATGGTGATGATGTTAGCATTCGTACGCCATGGTAAAGGGCGAAAAAGGGGGGTGTGATGTCCACCGATGTCGTGAGTCCATAATTCATTGCTGTTTTCTCACAGCAAACATCATTCCAACGGACGGTAGTAGTTTGAATCTGTTCGCTTAAAATGGATGACAGTAGCGGTAGCAGTCCACAGCCATAGCCGATACGGGGACACCTTCATCATCATCATCATCACCATGAGCAACGTTCGCAGCAAAGACGCTGGACAATTGCAGAACTCGGGCGAAAGCAAATCGAGCGACAAAAAGAAGTAAGGAAAACCCCCACCACCCACCGGAACCGGAAACAGCAACCGATGATTGCGACACATTCATCTGGACCGCATTTGGGAGTTTTCTTCCGTTCGGCGGAGAGGTTTTCTTTGCGTCGGGAAAACTGATTCCGTTCTCGTTAGCAATCATATTCATTTGGGAGTGGTTTGTGTGGGTGTGTTTGTGCTTTTTTGCCTGCTTTACTATGCAATGTTCAACGTAAGAATGTCTCATTTGGAGAGCTGGCGTACGGAGAAGTGTAGGAAAAACACATTTAAGTCTAAATTAGTTGATTTTGATTCTGGGACGCTTCGGGTCTTCCAGAATGAAAAAAAAAACTGAATAAACGGCACATCATTTGACTCTAATAAACGAACAAATTGTTTCTTGATGTTACTGGGGCCCTGAAGCAAAGTGGTCAGTGATCGGCAACTTTTTGGAGCAGCGAGCAAACGGTCAGAAAAATATTGGTCAGACAAATGTCTTTCTGTAGATGAACCATCTCTAACATTTCAAATACATATTTAATGATCGATGGTGAACTTTAAACAGCATTTAATGGATCACTCTCAGCCAAGATCCACACACATTGTCGACCACGGCCCTAGCAGAACATATAGGGGATCGCATTCCACGTTCAGACGTTTCAGAAAGAGCCTTGAAAAGTCAACATCCACAGAGGACATTCAATTAGTTGTGTGGGAAGGGACGGCGAAAAATTAGGCCATTGCCATTTACCATTCATAAAAAAAACAGAAAAAAACCTTCTTCTCCTAAACTTTTACTCCCCTCCCGCTCGAAAAGACGACAATTTAGACGAAAAACGTTGCCAGCGCTCCGTGTGACACATTCCACACAATGTGATTATTAATTAAACGGAAGACGACGGGTGCTGTCCAACAAACAAGCCTGCAAGCGCTCACCAACGCAACCATTAATGAGCGGAAGTGAAGTGGACCAGCGCGTTCTGATAAGACGCGCGCGGCCAGTGTTGTGGGCGAATGGCGTAATCGCTCGGTCCACAGCTGGGCGCGGGGAACGCAACCACGGGTCTGCACTGAAGGTCACCGGGATACAGCGATACGGGGAGTCACACGACGGGTCACATCGGTAATTAACGAAGCTGTAAGACAACGCTATGCTTTTTTTTTTGCCCCCCAACAAAACCCCTGCCGAAAAATACGACCAGCGGCTTGGGGTTGAGCGGCTAGGGCCTGGAGCTAATGCTTGGTCCTATGTTCATTTTATGTTTTTCATACCGAGATGGGGGAGATGTTTCTGGATGGAGGGAGAGAGTGCGAGCCGAAAAACATGACGCTTCTCACAGTCCCATCACACGGTGCCCATAGACTGGCCAGTTAAATAATTACCTAAATGGCAATGTTCTACATGAACGCTCACGAGGGACCGCACCACCACCATCCGCTCCGTTGCGTTTCGTTGTTTCGGGTGAAAGTTGCTGATGTCTCTCTGCCTGCTGTCCGCAACGGCAGAGATGAATGAAGCCCGGATTCAATATGCAAAACAGTTTTCAGACTCGTACTGTGCCTGTGCTGTTTGCAAGAAATTCAATTCCCGTAATGTACCGCCATTGAATTGGATCAGAGAGAGAGAGAGATGAAAGCGAGTGATGAGCTGAGATTTTTGGACTCTGATTACGTACCATTGACCGTGAGTGTGTGCAGATCCTCGTTTAAAAGGACATACTTTTTTTCGTCTAGCCTGCCCAACATCTCGCCACCTTCAATCATGTTGGCGGCGAAACTGAAAGGAATTCGACAGATATCTTGTCCTCCGTCCACGCGCAACTGGACATTGGACCTGAAACCCCGAACTGACCGGTAAAGAAAATTGCCCCTGTAAAAGTTGTCGACAATGTGTCCCATTAACGGGAAAGATCAAGATTTGCCCCGAATGTCTTCGGGATGGGTTGAAAGGGATGAGCCAGTCCCTAAAGTCCACCGGGTATCAGTGGAACTAGCTTCATCAGGATGCAGTATCTCCTCGCACGCAATCCTATCCTATTCACGTAGCCAAAAATGGGAACAGTATCTGGGGCGTATTTAGCCCGTAGAAATCCTTTCGCTTTCTGTGTGTGTTCGGGTCTAATGCGGGTTCTTTCTTTTATTCTGGCGCTCTTTGTAACGAAGAATTTCAGCCTGCCGACATGGTTTATTTTTCTCTCCTTTCGGTTACAAGATTCTGAGCATGAGAGAAGAAAGCGATGGCTACCGTATGGTCAAGCTGTATGGTCGCACATGCAGAAGACACAAGTCGGCCAAATTTCGAAAGGGACTCCTCCTTAAGGTCAGTTAACCATGAATGAAAGCGAAATTCTTATCATTCTCATTTAGGGTTCCCATCTGCCCGGGGATTAGGGGTAGTGATTCTCTCTGGACCGTTTATACGTTGTGGCGGTAATCGGGAACGGCGCATCTCGGAACATTCGCCCCGTCTTCGTTCGCTGTCGTCACAGGGTTCTATTAAACACGCCATCATGAAGGTAAAAACCCAACGCCCAGCACGGTTTGTTCGTACGTTATGAGATATCATTCCACGTACGGCGTTACCATGGACGATATTACCTTAGTAATACCCGGGTTTTTGGGGGGCGGCTTACGAAAAGGTTTGACTTGCGAATGATGCGAGTGATGGGCGACTGTACTGCCCAGGACCACACACAGCTATCCTTCCATGCCCGGGTGGAAATTGATAAGGGGGAAACGTTCGATCGATGGTTGGTGGTTGCCGGTTGATAAGACGGGGAAGAATTAGGTACAAATTGGGCATAAAAATGGAGAAAGTAGCTGGTTGCCTTGGTGCAGCAAAGTCGAGGGAAGCAACCATAATTAAGAAATATTACCCCTTAAAGGAAGTTGGTTGTCCATCCACAACCGTTTTCCGAGAATTGTATGCACGATTTGGCTGCTGTTCGAATAAAATAATGATGTAGTTGTAGCCCACCAAAAGGAACCAACATAGTGAAGGAAACGAAGAACCCTAACCTGTTAGGATGTTTGGAAATAAATCAGACATAAAATTGTGTCCAGCGGTTTCGTGCCTGCCAGCGGCTCGTGGGAGTATTTACACAAATGATGAAATGCACGTGGAATGCTTTTGGAGAATCCTTCTTTCCAGGGAAATCGAGACCGGATCACTCCACCGAAGCAATTTGATTGGAATGAAAAGGATGTCTAAAATAAGCCCGACCCGGATGGACATCTGATCGCGTTAGCGAAAGATTTCATGCGTGCTGTTTGGTGTAGGCGCCCGGGATCGTCCGAGCCGAGCTTCGTTACGGATGAGCGAATGTCCGGCAACCCTGAACCGGGAAATTCCGGGAGTACTTAACCCTGATGCTCGGCCACGAAAAAGCCGGCCACATCTTATGAAACGTCTCAATCCGGATACGAAAGCCGCCGGATACGAGGCCCTTGTTAGTCTTTCGGATAAGAGAATACGGAAAGAATTTCAGCAAAGGGCCTCGGTTCCTCGGGTTCAACCGGTCCGTGGGTGGGAAAAGTAGTAAAATTTAATATGCTCACTGACCGTTAAGCATTACGTGCGATTCGCCCACCCCGGGTGAGTGCGAACTTCAACTTCGTACGCCAGGTGACGTGCGGATTTGCATGCGAACGTGCGAATAATTTACACCTTTGCGTCCAACCGGGTGGTATTAAAGTGCGAAATACTTCAACGAGCGTTTGAGTGAGCGAACGGTCACGTGAAGTGACTGTGGAGGAGTTGGCTTAAAGCGGTAAAACCACAACAAAAAGACCCACCACGGTTCAGGCCAGCAGCAGTCAGATATCCAGCAAGTCCGGCGAAAGGCTGAAGGGGTCTCGTTACACGTCCAGTGCAGTAAGAATCGATACCGTTCTCGGGCAGCTGTCTACTAGTTGATTGAACCTTTCAGCCCTTTTGTATGTGCGTTATGCAATTTTTTGCCTGCGAAACCTTAACAATGTAGCTTTCATGAGAAGGCGCAATCAGGAGCTTACCAAGTGCAACAGTTTTAAAGTCCGGCCGACACATCACATCACAGTTCTTGGTAAAAATCAAGTTGAGCTTCTACTTTAAACTGTCGGGGACTCGCGACCATCGCACAGTTCTAGCGAGCACACACACGCGCACACACAAATTGTCCAACAATGACGGCGTAGATGAAACAACTCACATGGCCATTGGAGTCTATTCCAATTCCTCTGGGCGAGGCTCGATTGGGCAGCAGTAGTAGTAGTAGGTTACCACCGCACCAAGAGGGGGGGCGCAAATACACAAACATAATCGAATTTGTACCACATTATCGAATCATGGTCCCGGTGTTCCAGCGATGTGACGGTGCTAAATTCCACTTTCCGTAAGCGAGTTCCATTGAGCCACACATTCCAACGCATACTGACAGACGGGACATGGCGCGCATTGGAGTCAGGCTGACCCCGAGTCGCGCTGACCGAAATGGGGCTTTATTGAATTAACTGTGGCCGCCAGCCGATGACAACAACCGACTTTCCGAACCGGCCAACAAACCGTAAAACGCTAATGGTTGCCCGGCTTCGAGCACGGTGTGCTCTAAAGTGCGGTTGAGACGAACCCATTCGGGGAGGGTTGTGTCGCGGTTGACAGATGCAATCAAAATGTTTGACGGATGGATTTGGTGAGTAGCTCGCTTTTTGGGAAGAACTGTATGAAGTTGTCACAGGGAATTCCCTACTCCATCATATAAAACTCCAGAGTACCTTGATAATGCTTCTCCCTAATGAATACATCCTCGGTGATATATGCTTTTAGCTCCAAGATAAGTTCCAACGAGTTATAGCTTGACGGTGCTTACCTGTAAAGAGAGAGAGAGAGAGAAAAAGGGTTAATGTCTTAGTAAGTTAGCTCAAGGACCTCTACAACCATACAAAAAGCCCTTCGTTACACCCCCGTAAGAGATAGTTGCCGAACATTTTTTGATGTTGCTTCGCGTTCCAGGCAAATGAAGAGCTTGGCGTGGCTTTTATGTTTGTCTAGCGATTGAGAGAGCCCGAGCGACACTAATGTCTAATTAAGCTGTTCCAAACAACTATCACCTCCTAAACGGCGTATCATCGATCGCTTCAAAGATAATCTCGGCCTCGGGTACGGTGCTCTGCCCCGGGTAGGGTAATAACATTAGAACGCTAATGACTTTCCGGACGAAAACTGAAAAGATTGAAATCCATTAACGGGCTCGGTAACTCCCATTCACCACCTCTGCCCAACTCCATCCCATCTTGATCCGTCGTCGGTGACGCCGAGCAGACCTCTTATCGGGTGGCAGATAGGACAGCGAAAAATCGCACCATTTTCTCCGGCACGGCACGGCAAGCAATCTGTCATGTGTTCGTTTCGGTGGAAAGTTGTTCGTTTGTAGGTACGTGCGAAACGCAAGAAAGAAAGAAAGAAAGGAAAAAAAACCTCTTCACAACCGTCAAGGGCTCCGTCGCGGACACTCGAGAGTGCTGAATGTTTTTGAGCGGTGTCGACGAAAGCATCTCGTTCGCTTGGTTTCGAAAATCTCGTAAAAATCTCACTTTGTTATTCAAACGCACAAACGGAAGACGAATGGTTCGGTGTCGCGTTCGAGCGCCGGTTTGCTTGGAGAAACGCACGACGACGACGACGCGGCTGGAACTGGGCGCAAGGAGACGGTTAGGGTGCTCGAAAAACGTTACATAACCTTTAAAAGCGTTACTACCATCAACGTCAAAACAAGAGCACGCTTACCGCCAAACTGGGGGCGAACGAAGGAAGGCTGGATGGGTGGCAAACCCCAACAGCCATCATATATCAAATGTTCGCGACCACCACTCAGCGTTCACCACAGGTTTGACCCACGCCCGGCACTACCTTCGCACTACCCGAAAACCATGTCCGAGAACACAGGAGGGAGCACTTGACTGTTTGGGAAAGGTTTATGTTTGCTTTTGCCGCGAACGGCGAGCGGCGAGCGGTTTCGGTTTCGCATCTCGAGGGATGCAAACGTCCACGTGACCAAAGCTAACCGACCGACCGAACCGAACACCGAACCGGGAATTGAGCGGGTGAAGAAAGGAATTCTTAGAAAAACGCTTAAAATTAATCTGCAATCTTAATTGCTGTTAGTTGAGGCGAACACAGAGGTAAAGATTTTGAGAAGCGAGGAATTTGATGAACTTCAGAAAAATTGGGACAAGAATGCGGATGTAAGCAGGACTAGTTTGGACTCCGCGAGCCACAATGTTTCCGCTGGATCATTTGTTTGGATGTCAACTGTGGTAGAATGTAAGCGAATTTCAAACAATGTTTCAATTCATTTACGAGTTCTTGTCCCGAAAACAATCTGGAGACATTGCTAGACATCATGTTCAACTTAGCTATCTCAAGAAAGCCAATAGGTCAAGTTGAGGAGAACTTTCTGTGAACTCCTCAATGTAATGGAAGTGTAAACTATTATTTACTCAAAGTATATCTCAAAAGCTCAGAAAGAATAGATCTTGAACATAAGAAACAACATAATCAAAATTCCCTCCAAGTATCCACAATATTGAATACCTTCCAATGACCTCCAGCAGGCTAACCTTCGTGGAGCCAACGGATTTAATGATTTTGCGCAGAAACGCAGGACTCACTCGTCCATTCCGCCACGTGACACGAGAACCTCTCCAGCACGAAAAAGTCTCTTAGCGCACCAAACATAACCTCATTAATCAACTGCGCCCCCGCCGCCAGTCCGCTGGGGTCCGGCCCGGGTCCGTAAACCGGGTGCGGACCCACAAACTCGCGCCAGTTGTGGTTGGCATCCGTTGTGGTTAACAACCCCAACATGGAGTGAGTGAGTGGGTTCGCCTGGTGTGAAATATGTCTCGCATGCACTCACTGTGTCCACATCCACTTCCATGTCCACCCGGCTTAGAGATGGAAAGGGCTGGGGTCAAAGTCATAAACAAATGGTCGTTTAATTGCCTATCTTCCTGCTTTTATTGCACGGATGGTGTGCCGCGTGATGCTGGATGGATGGAAGGGTGGAACCGTGGCATCAGTTTTTTTTTGTCCTCCAACAGTGCCCCGTGCCTGGAATGCCGTTTGTCTTGGTTGGAAATATGCAGACGTTTGTTTTTTTTGTTTGGAAACTTCTCGTTTTTGTTTTGAGCCTGATTTCGACTGTTCTACCTGATCAGACTCATTGGCTATGGAGCATCAAGGAATGGGAAACGCACCGCCTTATTGCCTATAGTTCGCTTTCTGGAAGTTCACGCAAAAAAAAAAGTCAAAGAAACTGCACGGAAAGTCACTGGCTTGTGACAAACGAGTGAGACATCCATAAAACTGTCACAACAGAGCAAGAAATGGTGAGAACACGGCGAGAGAATAAAAATAAAGTTCTTCATTTGCAGTTCTGCGCGGTTGATCTTTGGGCCATTTTGAAGGCAAAAGACATTAGCGATTCTCATTTTACCGCATCCATCCTTTCGCGCGCTTCGTGCTTTTTTTTCTCGACCGACCGCCAGATACAGACCCCTAAAGCTTAATTTCTAATTAATGACACTTTTTCGGTTCGAGTTGTTTGCTCTACTTTTTTTTCGTTGTTGCTGCCTAGAGTTTACGAGTTGGTGCACGAATAATATTAATATCACTTGATCGTGGAACGATACACATCGGCCAGCTTGGAAAACTTTCTGCCCCGTTTGGAGGCAGTTTTAAAACGATCCTCTACCAAAAAGTGTCTACCCTTGTTTAGAGCTTAATCTCGTAGGATCTTGGCGCTCGGTTTCTTCTCCAACTTTGCAGGTAGAATACAGATGGAAACGAAGAGGGACGATACAACAAAAAAACACATCAACCTGTGACTGTTACCACATAAAAATTAAACGCCACAGACCGAGGCTCTATTAAAATGCAAAGTGTTTCATGGGGTTCGTTAGAGGTGTTACCACGTCGTATCGTGCCCTCGTGACCGTGTGCTCGTGTGGTTGGAACAGGGTGATGATGTCCATCAAACGGGCCTGTTTGATGGTGACAACAACGAGCGAACAAAAAAAAGTGACATCAAATCAGTGAGACAGGACGAGAGAACGGAACGGGCAGAACAGAGAATGGTTTAATTAATGAAGACAGCTTCGTTGCATCGTTAGAGGTGTGTATAAAACATTTTTCGTTCCTCAGCGTCCTCTCGCCATGGATCCGTTCGTTACTTTCTCATCACATAAATCTCGGGGTAAGGCACCGACCGGTTCGTTTGCCGACGCTTTAGAGCACATCAGCATAAAACACACATTTGAGAGGCAAACTGAACCGGACCACCGACGTGGGTGCCTCTACCGGGAGCGGGCACACATTCCACAGTTTCACCCAGTCAAGACGACGAGCTGATAATATGCTTCCACAGTGCAGATTGTATCAGTGAGAAGAAAGCGAAGGAAAAATCATCAACTTCACCAGGAAAAATGGTTCACCAACAAAAAAAAAAAAAAAAAAAAAACGCCTGAGAAGCCCACAAAAAAGTTGGAAGCTGTCGATGACGTGAGTGGCATAAATTTGGGGCTCCTTGCGCTCCATTGAGGATTATTTGGTTGCTTTTCTTTCGCTCTCCGTTCCCCCGAACGGGCGCGCCCGGAAAGCGCTTTGGTCCAATTATCCACATTTTCCTGCATCACTGGAGCTTGGTTGGTCGTGGTCAGGGCGCGCGAACAACTTCAAACTTCAAATCACACACCAATGACACCACGCTGCTTACGTGACGCGGACGGACGGGACGAGGAAGCACGATGACCCCACCAGTACAGCTTGACCAGTTTTTGTGGTCGTTTTTGCTGGGAAAGCAAAATCTCACGTCTTGCATTTGCGTGCGGCTCGGTTACGTTTTTTCCCTTCGCCGCAAAACGCTAAATTGATCTGACCTCGCGCATGAAGAACGCCGAGAACGTGAGCGCACAAGTGCGGGCTAGATTTGTGGCACGGTGGGCACATCCACACGGGAATGTCGTAATGATGGAAGGCGATGGACGGAAGGGAAAGAAAAAGCTTTTGAAATGCAAAAAAAATAAAAAAGGACGAAAAGAATTACAGCACAAAATACTCCTGACCCAAGTCCTCAAAAAACGCACCGAACACAGCTGTACACGCATAAATGGTTTCAAATAATTAGCCCTGGTAATGGTATTTGCAGAGGGCATTTTGAGCTAAGCCCGGCGATGGCAGCCAGCTTTATCGATTCTGTTTGCCGAGTGCTTAAAGTTCCGCAGTCCCGAATTCGCTTTCCCAATTGAAACGAGCGTTGAGAACTTTATGCAAATTGTGGAGATCTTTTTCCAACGCTCCACCACCGGCTGGACGATTACACTCCACTGGACGTTGGAAAATTATTTTAGAATCATCGTCCGATGCTCGATAACGATGGATGTAAAGCAATCGAATTATTTCCACGTCACTGAACCACACAATTTCACAAATTTTCCAATAAACAACAGAGGAACTTCAGATTTTTGTGCTCGGGTCGAACTCTGGGGAACCGGGCATGTAAGCACTTTCGGTAAAAGGATGATGAAAATTTGCTGGCTTAATGAATGAATAAATTTCGATGGCTGCACGGTATGGATGTAAAGCGTATGCAACTGAAAATCCTAACTCCAACTGATGATGATGCACTTTGACGGGATGAAGTGCTGTAAGGAATGTGAAGACACACATACATCCTTACTGTAAACTAACTCTACCGAACATGGTGGTGAATGTTTGCTTAGCGTTCAGCCACTGGCGGATATCTCACTGCACACTACATCTCGCCACAGGGCACAGTGGATCATTTTGGACAAATTTTGGAATGAAATAGTTCATCCATTACCACGATTTAAGGTAGTTTATTGAGTTCTAGAAACTAAAAATTTCTAAAAATAAAATTTCAGTAAATTTTCCTAAATGCACTCTTCATCTCGTGCAAGGCCCAATGTGCATCCAGACATCATTCAATTCAGCTGATGAGCAGATAAAAGACTTTCATACCCCTAATGGAAGATAAACATTGCCATACGGCGGTCAGTGCACTCAGGGAGTAGTGTGAGGTTCACTTCAAAAATTTAATAAAATTAAAAGTATCTCCTACCTCAATTTCTGACGAGACTCTGGGCAAAAAGGAAATTAATTTTCCACTTCAAGCTTGGTTTCGTAATTTGCATTACAGCGTTCTTTTTTCGGAAGACAACTGCTGAGCACCTTCGGCAGATACTGAAGATCGAATCGACGGGGTTATCGTTTCCATCGAACCGTGTGGTCTCGAAATGTGAAGATAATAGCAATTATTTTTATTCCCGTCCGTGGCAACGTGTCCTGAAACACAGAGGGAGCACGTTTTGCCGTGTGTAGAAAGCAAGGCTCACGTGCGGGAACTGGTCCATCGCAAGGATGCAAATGTCCTCGCGTCGCGTAGGTACGTTTAACGCGAATGGGTGCTCCGTTTCCAGGGTTTGGATAATGCAAGGCAGGAGTCAGGCTGGATGGCGTGAATCACACTCCATCCTTATGTGCCCGCTAGCTTTTCCTCCAACTTTTCCCCACCCCGCAGAGTGTCCGCGTGTCACTAGATCAAAGGGCTCGGAAAATCGCACACCCGACGCCAAACACCTTTTTCGTCCGTCCCGAAAAAAATGATTGACACAGTTGTACGGCCGTGTCGCGTGTGTGGTTGCGATGTTGTTCTGCGTACCTTCACTGCGGGAGTTTTCTCGCACGTGTCTTCACTCGCGCCAGGCAGCGACCGAGACTGCGTGCCTCGGGTGTACGGAAGCATGGAACAAATGCGTCGCGAATGACGCAGGATACGGTTACCCAGGTGAATCAGGTTACAGCGATCCATTTTTCCCGCGTTGAACGGTAACTGTAGCCTGTTGTGCTGGGCGGCCCTTGTGCTGTTTGGTTTGCCCGTCACCCACGCCAGAATCGCGTGCGTGTGTGTGTGTGTGTTGGCTCAACCCGTTTGCCGTCAGATGCTTTTCATGGAAAACACCTCACACGGGATGGGATCGCCTACCAAAAGCGAGAAGTAAAACAAACGTTATGGTAGCGGGCGCGTTATGTCGCTCCTAGCTGTACGGAAGCGTGAGTGTTGGAGTACAGGCTGAAAATAGGACACAGGCAGGCAGGCAAGGACCGGGCGAGAAAGAAAGGAAATAAAGTCATACCTTAAACCTTTGGCTCCCAGTTTCAGGGAAACTCTTGATGTGTTTCACAAAATAAAGTAACGAATGCTCGGCTGTGCTATGCTGCCCCAGAAACGCTCCGAAACGGAAGGATTCCTAAGGCTCTTCCGAAACACCATTAATGACACACACACGCTATATGAAGTCGCATACCGCTCGCAGGGTACTGTACCGAAAAATACGTCTGCATACGACTGACTGCCTGCTTGACTGACTGACTGAATGACTGACTGACTGACTGACTGCCTTCTCACATTGCGGCAAAGTTGACTCCGGACATGGCGTCGGTGCACGACTTTGCTGCACGAGATGCATAGCGGTTTCGTTTTTCACCTTTCACACCTGGTTCAGCTCACCCGGTAGAACCGCTGCACCGGTGTTGCAACGTTGCATCATCATCATCACGCTACGGTTACGGTTGTGATACTGTGCGTCTCGTCCCTGGACACCGATGTGCACGAGGGTTTCAGATAATCGAATTTGATGCGATGGATAAACTGACGCAGGCCATGATGCAAACTAACCGCGACGGTCTGAAGAATGGTAGCCGGCAGAGTCAGAAGAGCCCGGTGGCCTTCTTGATCAAAGTGCAACGCGACAGTGGCACTAATCCCTTCGCCGCCGCCCAAAGGGGATTCACCAAAAAGTGAGAGTGCATCGAACCACATGAAAGCGCATGTCTTCTTCCCTGAGCCAAGCCGACCGGCGACTCATTCAATGGAGATGAAGATCAAACCCGAACCGGAACAGCTTGGAGGGAGTGTGGTACAGGTACTATTTGCTAATGCGAAATCTGGTAGGTTTCCCGAAAAAGAGGGTTGACGTTGAGGTGTTCATTAAAAGCCGGCTGACTCTAAAAGCCTGGCACAAATGTGGCCTACTCGAACTTCAGTGGCGCATGTGTGTGTGTGTGTGGGTGTGGTTGGACATCAAAGAGGGACATTCAGATTTCGGATCCATTGGAGCGGAAAGATGGTTTAGAATTGGACGTCAGGTTTTTTCCTTGCTGTAAACCTGTTCAGATCTTCTCGAAAAAATTCCGTTTTAAATTGGAAGGTGAGCTGTAGCAGTAGCCGAAGATCTCCTCCACACAAAAGGTCCATCAGAGCAACAGAACGGGACTCCTTAAATTGCTGTCCAGCATCTAATCTGTGTTCTATAATTGGCGAGACACTCGTCAGGACACTTTCACAGAGGCTCCATAACTAATAGTGAATAGGTTAACTAATCGTAGGAAGGACAAAATTGGACAACAGGGACATTGCTGCTCTGTGCGTACCGTCTGTCATGTGCGCTGGAGTGCATTTCGGAGCATTCGTCCATATTAACACTGACACCAGGAGGTTCCGAGAATTGCTGAGCACTGCTTTAATCATTCAGCAACCTTTGGCCAGTAATCATCTAATTGCACTCATCTGTATATGCTGTGCTATGATGTGAAAAAAGGAATGCAAACATTCTCCCGGTGCAAGTGTAGCTACCGAGAACAGCATAGGTTTTCAGCAGCAACAGCAGCAGCAGCTAGGAAAATTGCTCTGCATAGCGCAAAAGTACCGCTATCGAGTTAGCCACTGACGTCAGGCGAAGTTGCAGTAGCACCTTTCGCCTTTTGTCCACCAGCTGGCCTCACCGCAAAAGTCACCGGAGGTCAAGAAAGGATCGTCGATGGAGCGATTTCCTTCAACCTGCTGGTGGTGCAGTTTCGACGAGAGCTTTCGGCTTTTCACAGCAGCAGCAAAGCTCTGGCAAGAACCTTCCACATACGGGACTTCTTCCCGTGCTGTCAGGGACTATAAATTAACGCAAATTGCTTTTCAACCCCGTTTACTCCCAGCGCTGTTGGTGTAGCATGCCACCCGCTGGAACCTCTCTGCTTTCGAAAACCCCGAAATCGCGCTTATTGGACGAAAATCCATCCCGCGGCCATTGCACAACGGTTCAGCACAACCCGAGCGCCACTTCAAGTCTTTAATTTAATTTAATCTAATTGATAGTATGCACGCACGCACTCCAAGTGTGTGCGTAGTGGGCACACACACACACTCGCTTACTGGAGGCGTACGCATCCCGGCTTGTACGGCGTTCCTGAAGCGAACCTGCAGCGTGCTAAGCCGGCATCGGGCATCGGAGGCTTCCGAGTGACGGTAATTGTTCCGATAATTTGATGGACATGTGAATGCAATATCGTTAATTTACATTCTGCGGTTGACCAATGCCGGAGAGCTCAGCTCTGGCAGTGTGCGCGTGTGGATGGGATGGGTACCGGTCTACGGCTCGGTAACCCGGGTTGACGGATCTGTCCGCACGGTCAGGATTCGTCTGTCAAATGGAGGGGATTTAAGGGTTTTGAGGTTTGCGTACAGCCAGTCGTTTATTTTTTTTTTTGGTTTTTATTTGCATGTTTGGAAACACGCTGCAGTCGTTTTTGCCTGTTACCCTCACGGAACACCACCATCGCACAAGACCACAAACATCCCATTAGCCCGTTGGGGTGAGTCGACTCGGATCGCTCCACAGGGCTCATCGGTCATTTGCAATGTCGTCGTGTGCCGCACTCCGGAAAAATCTCTTGCCCGATTACGAGTTGTCAATGGCTTGTCCGGTCCCCTGAAAGGGAATATGCAAAGGGAAGCACTGCAGCACCGAGCCGGACATCAAAAATAGATAGTCGCAACGAAAAACCAACCGAGCAATTATAGGAGTAAATTAAACTGCTCTTCGCTTTACAGCAAAAACCATCACGATATCTAGGGACACACCAACCGGCCAGCCGGGTCAGATAAAAGTCTGGATGAGTCTTGCCAAACGGGGGGGCATCATCATCATCATCATCCTTTCGGGTGCGTGTGTGTGTTGTTTCTGTCGCTTCAGTCCCAATACTGCACCAATTCCTGGAGCTGTTGTTCTGGACAAGTGATTCCCGTGATGCCTTCAGGGGTTCGATTACTGGTCTTGACCGGCAGGGAAGAGTTAAATCCTTCCGATAAATCCGAGGATAAGACACAATAATTCCTCTCTCCCAGAAGCCAACTAGCGTTATCGAAACTGCCTCGCTACATGCGCTACAAAAGTAACCGAACGTTGGTTTGCCCCAGGCATCGCTATCGTTCCGGAAGCAGAATCCTGATCGATTTAAGGCTAACTCTTCCATTTTATTGCCGTTACCTTGTGCAGCAGAGCCAAATAGGCAATTGGCTGAAGGAAGCGTTTAGTTTAGATAGAATTAATAATTAATTGATCGACCCTCCTCTTCAGTGGCAAGCGAATATGCCTAAATAAATTATAAGCTCAGAATCCAGCTAACGTGGTGTGGGTTAAAATCGAAAAAGCTACACTTTTGCACCGAGCGATAGCAAAAGATTTCAAAGAGATTTTCCCATACATGTTTTAGCAAAATAATCGAACACTGGCATAGACTTATGGCCAAAAGTCTTCTTCAGTGATGCGTGCAGACGAACGAGCTGAAAGTTTTCGTCGGATCGGACGGTTTTTTGGTGCAGGCACCCATCCGAACACTGCTGCGCCAGAATTTAGTGCTCTCGGTCAATATTTGCTCACAGGTAGATCCTGAATCACTTCAGGCCGATGGATAAAGCCGATCGTATCGGCAACAGTATCGATCCGAGAGCTTCCGAGAGACGGTTGGACGCTTTCCATCACGTGGTGGGAGTGAGGACCTTCGGTGGAGAAGCTCCTCCATAATTAAGGCTAGTTTGGTGAGCCTTGCAAACGGGCACGTTTCGTCAGAAGTTATCGAGGTGGAAAAATCTCTCCAGATCCCGTGTGGATTGGGGATTTTTCCAATGGAAGTTTTGCAGTGAATCGTGCTCGGGTGCAGTAGAGCAACGGAAGCAACAAAGTCATCCGTAATTCTGGGTAGCTGTGAAGTGGTGGAGCATGGATC